>NC_136071.1:1147518780-1148118780 GCF_964261635.1 Lissotriton helveticus | reverse complement strand
AGAAGATCCTCCTGAAGGGGCAGTCTGATCGGAGGATGGATAGCCATGCTAAGGAGCTCAGGGTACCAGACTCTTCGTTCCCAGTCCGGTGCCACAAGAATGACTTGGGCCCGGTCGCACGTGATCTTCAGCACTCAGGGCAGAAGTGGTACAGGCAGAAAGGCGTAAAGGAGGCCGCAACTCCACTTGCGACAAAAAACATTGCAGAGTGAGTGCTGCCTTGGAAATTGTTGCCATTGCGTGTTCTCTTCGGTGGCGAACAGATCTAACCAAGGCTCTCCCCAAGGCTGAGAGAGACCTTGCACCACCTCTGAGTAAAGACGTAATTTGTGATCCACCAGGCACTGACGGCTGAGTTTGCCCACCCTGGCGTTCAGAGAAACTGCCAGATTTTGAACCACCAGGGTCATGCCCTGATTTGCCAGCTATGTCCAAAGGCGAAGAACCTCTTGACAAAGGGTCCACGACCCCATCCTGCCCCGTTTGTTGCAGTACCACATGGCGGTGGTGTTGTCTGAACATCGGCACTGCCTTCCCCTTGAGGGAGGGAAGGAATGCCTTTACCACCAAGGGAATCACCCAGAGCTCCAACAGGTTGATAAGGAGCCCGGACTCCACAGGAGACCAGAATCCTCCGAATCCCACCTCTCCCAGGTGGCCGTCCTATCCCAGGAGTGATGCATCAGTCACCACTGTGAGGTCTGGTTGGGGAAGGGAGATCGATCTGCCTCTGACCCAATCCTGGTTTGTTAACCACCACTGCAGTTGTTGCGCAATTCTCTCCTAGATCTGGACTTAGTCAGAAAAATTCCCCTGATGCTGCGCCCACTGGAACTTCAAGTCCCACTGCAGAGCCTGCATATGCCACCTGGCATGATCCATCAGCAGGACGCATGAGGCCCAGCAGCCTCAGGGTCATTCTCACCAAAATCGGGGATAGAGGATGAAACATCAGTATCATAGCCCAAATATCCCAGACTTGCTGCTCGGGAGGATAGGCCCGAAACTGCACGGTGTCCAGAACAGCTCCAATGAAAGGGAGTCAGGTGTGACTTCGGCACTTTGATAGTGAACCCCAGCGAATGCAGGAGATCTGCCGTAGTCTGGAGGTGGGAGACGACAGCCTAGGGCGAGCCCGCCTTCAACAGTCATCAAGATAGGGTAAGACTGGAACCCCTGATCTGCGCATACCACTACAATCACTTTCGTGAACACCCGAGGGGCACTGGTAAGACCGAAGTGGAGCATGGTGAACTGATAATTCTCGTGGCCTACCGTTAACCATAGGTAAGTCTGTGGGCTGGCAGGACGGGGATGTGGAAATAAGTGTCCTGCAAGTCCAACGCCACCATCCAGTCTCCACGGTCGAGGGCAGATCAGACCTGAGCCAAGGTTAGCATTTTGAACTTCTCCTTCCGGATGAGGCGGTTGAGGGCCCTGAGGTCTAGGATAGGACACAGGCCTTTGTCCAACTTGGGCACGAGAAAGTAGTGGGAATAGCAATCACCACCAACTTCTGGTGCTGGGACCCTCTTGATAGCTCCCTTGGACAAGAGAGCTGAGACTTCCTGGCCGAGAAGCACCAAATGATCCTCCGAAATGAGACTGAAAGACCGTGGCATGGAGGGAAGGGTAGTCTTGAAGGGAAGGGAGTAGCCCCTTCGGACTATCTGCAAAACCCACCTGTCTGACGTGATGGATTACCAGTGGGGGAGGTGATGGCGAATCCTGCCACCCACTGGCCGCTGATGGGTCTTCAAGGTCAGACTAGGAGGGTTTGGAGGCTGCTGCAGGGGAGGAGGCAGGGGGTATTGGGAGTTCTGGAGTGCCCGCTGGCTCCCAGAGCTGCGTTGCTGGGTCCCACGTTTGAAGCCACGCAGAAGTTTGGCAGCTTGCGTGAACCGGTGGCTGGAATGGGTCAGATGTGGTGGGGTGCCCCTTCCGTAGCGAATTGTGAATTTTTGCTGCTTCTCTCCCATCTGCCACAGCTTAGGAGAAAATGGCCCGGCCTCCTCCGGACACGGAGGCAGCACCTGCGCAACTGTATCCCAGATGGTAGGGGAGTATAGGCCCAACAGACTAGCGGTGTACACAGATGGCAGTGCAAAGCTGGAGGAAGAGAACAAGTGCTTCCCAAGATGATCCAGCTTCTTGGGTTCCCTATCCAGGGGTGCAGAAGCGAATGAGCCTTTGGAAGAAGAAGCATGAACCACTAAGCTCTTGGGGGGAGGGGGGAGTGTTGGGAGAGGAAAATGGGGTCACCCGGAACCGGCGAGCAATCATCCGTTCCACAGGAGCCCCTGTGCTGGGCTAAGACCAAGTGCCCAAAAGGATGTCCATGAGGGCTTCACTGAAGGGCAAGAGGGGTTCAGAGGAAGCTGCTGCCGGTTGCAGCCCTTTCGTCAGGAGATTAGTCCTGACTGCCACTATAGAGGGCTCCAGGGCCCAGGCCAGCATAGGACGCTCCCTCCTCCGTGGCCACAGTAGGGGGAGAAAGCATGCCAAGGTCTGGGGAGGTGTCCAGACCACAGGTGTCACCCAATTCCTCTCTCCGGTCCGGCTCTTCCTGCTGGTCTGCCAAAGGGTCCAGCAACCCCTCCCAGTCCTCATCACCACCCTCAGGGCCATGGAAAACACCTGGGATAAACAAGGGAACAAAAGTACCATCCAGTGCCGGATTCGACGACGGTCCGATTCAGAGTCTACCTCGGGGATGGGGACGGCGTCGGGCATGGCCAGGGGAGTCTGTCGGGATCGGCGTCAGGGAAGGTCGACTAGCTACGATCTGGATCCACGGTGGCCCTTCAGAGCAGCCGGCATCTTAGGCCCAGGGCCCTCAACCAACTACGCAGGGCCCAAATATATGATGGAGGGCTACTTAGAACATATGAAGATGGGCAGAGGACACCCTGGCTCCCGGAAACAGAGGGAGGCGCGGAGTCATTCCTGAGTTAGGCGCCGGATATGGAGCCTTAGAGCGACGACACTCCAGATCCCGTGTCACGTCAGTCAACCGACAGGGAGAAGTCAAAGAGCGGCGGTGCTTCTTCACCTTCTTGGGGTTCAACTCACCCAAAGAGTGCGAAGACTTGGATGAGGTGTGGTAGCTCTGCGATTGGTTGAGACCTTACCCTTGAGCAGGAGTGGCACGTAGCCGACTGCCAGCCCTCCAAAAGCATTCGGGACCAATCCTGCATAGACTTTAGATGCATGGCCCGACAGTCGGAGCACGACTTCGGGTCGTGGTCACGCTCTAGCCACCAGAGGCACATGAGGTGTGGGTCCATTACGGGCATTAGCCTGTGACAGGAGTCGGAAGGGTTGAAGCAGGTCCGACTATGGGACATCCCTCGCACACCAGGAGTCGAAGACTCGAAAAAAAGAAGTCGACAAAAGCCGAAAAAAGTTTAGTCAAAAAGTGATGAAGGGTCAAGCTCTCTCCTGATCTGCACTAGGCTGGCACGGAAAAAGAAAGAACTGACGTCAGCGCGCAGAGGCAACGTCTAAGTAGGCACCACAACGTCATCCCGGAGACTACGACGGACGCAGAGTCGACCGACGCCACCTCCCTTCGAAGACTGAGTAGCATGAAGCCGACCCAGTCGCAGGTTTAGACGAACAAGTCCAAGAACACAGAGTCTTGCATTGCTTTAGCTGACTGATGGGGAGAAGTCAAAGCATGCTTCAACTTATTGTGTTTAAGCTTCTTATCTGACCGACTCAGACTTCGAGTAGGAGGATGAAGACTTGCGGCTCCCGGAGCGGTGCCTGGGCCTTTCTCTCGACCGAGACCTTCAGGGTGAACTGTGCAGTGGCGAACACTGGGCCGCAAAGAGCTTTAGGGACTGCTTCATCAAAGCTTTCAGAGCCATGACCTGAAAGTCCGAGCACAACTGAGTGCTAATCGCGCTCCAGGCACCAAAGCCAAACTAGGTGTGGATCTGTGACCAAAATGGCATGGTGACAGAAGTTGCACGGCTTCAATCCAGAAGTCTTCTTGGACATCTGACACCAAAAAATGTTCATCAAAGCGTCGAAAAAAGCCTGTCAAAAAGTGACAGAGGGCAGCTCTCTTCATAGATCTATGCTAACTGGTGTGCAAAGAAAAGAACGGACGTCCGTGCGCGGAGGTGTGCATATACAGGTGAGGCAGACGTCACAACGGCGGAGACGATGCCTTCACTTGGAGCTGACCGACGTCACCAAATGTCACGCAAGGGTATTACTCAAAGAAAATCTTCCAATCCAGGCAGATGCCTTGGAAATTCTAAGGTAAGGAATCTACAGCTAGATGTCTTTCAGATATACTTTTTTCAGTTAATCTGTTCAGGTGCTATATTAAGAACTTTTATGACGCACACCAACTTCATCTCAAGCAACCCCTGAGCTCAGCATATGGCAATGCCTAGGAAGAACATGAACCGGGTGGCTCCTTTGCTAAGCTCTGTGTGCATACTTTCCAGCAACAGTACCTGCTGATCAGGGCCTTTGGTCATAAACATTTGGTACTGGACAGAGAGTGTGGCTTTTGACTTGCATCGCTGAATCCTTAGAAAATGAATAATTTGGTATCCCAATAAAGGTTTCTCTCCCAATGAATAAGCTGTACACAACTTTCCAGAATCAAACTTAAGCAGGTATATTTTGTTTCTGAAAGAGATGAAGTTAAAGAAATCATTTTTGTTTGCTTTGTATGTCTGCACTCAGCAGTGATGGTACTAAAGGAAACTGGCAAGCAAGGCTCAAGCAGAGCAAGCACGCCGCTTGGCACAGTAAATTGCAGAGCTTCAGTCACAAGTAGGGCAAGGGTTTGAGCTAGGGCAATAGGGTAGAGCAGCACTAATGCTGTCTAAACCGGTTTCCTCTGAAACAAGTATTATATTGCCCTATGGCAGTATGCACACACTGCAAAACCTAAAGTGGAATTATCAGGGAAAGGTATGGTCCACCTAACTGTAGATCGGTCTCAGCCTACCTAGAGTCTGGTACATCCAGAAAAGGAGCAATTATTCCAGGTCAGTGAAACTGGTTTGCAAACTTTGGATATATCCAAGGCCACTCTCAATCTCGGTCAGTCTCTCTCGGTTGGTTCCGGTCTCTCAAACGTCTAACTGAAAATAGAATTATTTTTTTA
The DNA here is from genome assembly GCF_964261635.1 of Lissotriton helveticus. Lineage (NCBI taxonomy): Eukaryota > Metazoa > Chordata > Amphibia > Caudata > Salamandridae > Lissotriton > Lissotriton helveticus. The sequence goes on along the minus strand of NC_136071.1, from coordinate 1,148,113,646 downwards.
CAGCTAAAGGGAAAATGGAGGAATCGCAATTATGGACCCGCTACCACTCCCCCCACACCCCCTTTCAAAAATAAATCTATCCTATTCCCATGACCAATATTCATGACACTTGTCAGTGTGTGAGGGAGGGTGAAGGTGTGAGCATGTCTAAAAAACCCTACCTCATAAAAGTAAAGAACAGGGCGGTTGCGAAGTTATGACTCCCCCTTCCAAACAAAAGCCCTCCATCATAGCCATTTTGAAACCCAAAGATCCATGTGGAGTTCAGAGTTCTAGGCTTCTGACATTTTTATTTAAATTCTGGGTCAGCTTGCCCGGCTCACGAGTGATTGTAAGATTCACCCCAATAAAAATGGCTACATTTACATCTTGATAGATTTTGATTCGTGCGATACATTAAAAGGGTGTACATATTAGCAGATTACTTTAAGCAAATTGAAACAATAAGTTATGTAATTTTAAGAAATTACTTGAACCTTTCAATTGCTGACTGTGCAAAAAAGTGCAGCACTTCGTAATCAGACTGCTGAGGTGGTTCTCATATCCCGCAATTTTAGTTGGAGTTTTTAAGAACTAGGTTAATTTTTCAAACACTTATGCTGTATCTGGTTTGAAAAACAAATGTAATATAGTTTTTTACTTTTTATATTCGTATATTGGTGTATACCAGCCTGAAGTTTTTGTTTGAGCTTTGTGAAATACAATTGGAATTTCAAAATCTTTGGCAGGGGACCGACTACGGGGCTTTGGCAATTCTTTGCCCCTCTTGAGGGATCTCCATGGACAGGGCAAAAAAAAAAATAGGAAAATATATTTGTGTAACGTTTTCAGATTTGTCATACGGAGACAACGTTACTAGCAATAAAAAAATGATGTGCATTTTTCCTTTCACAAAGGGGCATGGATTCCCTTCTCTTGTGCGCTTAAACTCAATTTAAAATGCAGTCCGAGCTTCAGATTAGGCCGAGACAACATTTTCGTAAATATAGAGTAATCTCGTTAATTTCACTCAACCCTTGTTAGGCGAGATTATGGCATTAAGCCACGTAGCCTATGTGCCATTTGTGAAAACAGAAATGAACACAAACTCACAAGAACATCGCTAACTACCAAAACACAAGTGGCTGTTTGCAGAGCCTCTGTTTTTTTCACTTTGTTTTTTACTGTGAACTGCACTGACAAGGCTGCATTTCACACTATGATATAGCACAAATTGTCAGTTTGCACTTTGTTTATTAAGGATAATTTGAGGAATTTTGAATAATTATGTAAAACAAATTCAACTCACCCCTACTTCAGATGCATTTGCCTAAATAATGGTCGTTTTTCGACACTGTCTGCATACAGCATTTCTCTGGAAGACATTCATCCCATTCCTTTTGTCAACCAGTCACATGGTTCAATGTGTCCCATTTCATTGAAGCATCCTATACTTCTTTGTAAAGAGCACAACATTTCACTACAAGCACAGGGCGAGTTGCAAAATCCTACAAACATACAATTACTGTAGAAGACAACATTTAATGCTGCCCTACATGACAAACAGTTAATGTCATACTTTGTAGCCATCCAAAAGCAAAGCCACTTGTTTCTTCTCTATTAGGGATGCTTGGTAAAATAAACACAATTGGATAGCTACCTCAGACTAGCTTTGGTTAGTTTGACATTGTCGGTGTTCATGGCAAGAGCTTTCCACTGTGCAGTTTTGGCCATTTCATCGGATATGTTGACGATGGACGGGTCAAGGCTAAAGAATACAAAGATATTTTTGGTTAGTAAAGAATACCTTCATTCTTGTCAACTGTCACGTATTTTAGTTCCCAGACCAGCATTATCCCAAACCGAAATAATGATAGAAAAAAGAAATTATTCAACAATGATGGGACATAAACACACAAATCGAAATATGTACATTTTTCATGCTGAGCTCGTGGTCTCTAAGATTTTATTTTTTTAGGTCTAGCCTAAAGACAGCTTTAGCCGTCTTTTACAGCCACTTATTTGAAAAGATACATAAAATATTGAATATGCTACTTACCAGTATGCATCTGTTCTTGGCATGTAGGGCTGCTGACATTCATATCTATTGCATAGATTGCCGCCTAGTGTTGGGTCCGGATGATTGCACATTGTTGTCCTGGAAGAGTCTAAGTATCACGAGATAGGTGGCTCCTCTCCTGGACTACAGTGCGCATGGGCATCAACTCCATCCCCAGATTGTTTTTAGCCATTGTGGCAAAGATGGAGTGTAACACCGTGAGTGATGACCATGCTAAGAGTAAGTGTAAGTGCTGCAGCCGCTACAGGGGCCGGGGAGGAGGGCGGGCGATATGAATGTCAGCAGCCCTACATGCCAAGAACAGATGCATACTGGTAAGTAGCATATTCGGTTCGAGGCATGTGGGTTGCTGAATTCATATCTATTGCATAGAATACATAGCAGTCCCTCCATTAGCGGCGGCCGCCTGTGCCAGCTGCAGCAGTTTGATAGTGTTTTTAGAACAGCCTGCCCTACAGCTGCCTGCTGTTTGGAGTGCACATCTACACAGTAGTGTTTTGTAAATGTGTGTGGTGTAGACCATGTGGCTGCTCTACAAATGTCTTCTAAGGGAATATTTCCAAGGAAAGCCATGGAGGCCCCCAACTTGCGGGTGGAGTGTGCCCTTGGGGGGATTGTTAAGGTGCGCTTTGCTTTTTGATAGCAAATTTGAATACATTTAACGAACCACCTGGCTATACCTGCCTTGGAAATGGGGTTGCCTTTGTGTTGTGCTGAAAAGGCAACAAAGAGCTGTTTCGTCTTCCTAAAATCTTTGGTCCAGGGGTGGGGAATTCATATCGCCCGGCACATGTTGATTTCTGTCAGGGGCAAGAAGATTTAATGTCTATTTTGTCCGACGGACAACTAGACATTAAATCAAAGTAAACTGCGATTTCCCTGCTCTGCCCCAACCCCGCAGCTATCATCTCGGTGAGGGGCGGGTAGTGTTCTGTCAGACGCAGCTTCTCTTCCACTACTAGTTGCAGCTTCTGTGCGCACGCATCTCTTGTGTATTAGGAGTGCACACAAGAACAATGGTCTGCCTATGGCTGCTCCACAAGTCTGTCATATGATTTACTAATGTCATAGCATGCGTGATGGCACAGGATGCCGAATACAGAACGTAAAATTTATTTGCCTTGTTGGGTTGGTAGGATTCTAAAAACACGTTTTTGTGTTTTCCTAGCTGCTAATGTCTGCGTGGCTAGTTCTGAAAAGTGGACACTTTTGCTCTGCAAGCACACAAAGTAGGGGAAGAGGCGGTAGAAAGAGAATGAAACCGGGATGAGCAAAGAGAGGGGTCTTTAAGAGCGTGGTGTCTGCATTTTTGGTTGGTTTAGTAATTGCCAATTATACAAGAATGAACTCCATATCAAAGTTATTTTAACTTGTTTTAGGTTAAAATAAGAACGCAATATAAAATGGGCTGAGGCACGGTAAATACTTTCTTCCATCTGTTTGGTGGTCCGTTTTCTCTTTCCTTTGGGCAGTTGTCCAAACAAATCGAAAGTGTGGTGAATATTGCTCATGTAGGAGAGTAACTTTGTATTTAAAATATTTAACTACTGGTGCGCCCTGAACCAGTCCTGCGTGGGTAGGGCTGGAGAGGGCTGTCTCTGGCATGCGGGGTCCCATTTGGCTCAGATTCTCTCCTGTACTGGCCATGGCGGCACTGCGAGGGTTGGAGCAGTCGGCCGAGGCTGTGCTAAAGAGGGCAGTGGAGTTGGATGGTGCTTTAAGATCCAAGAGACCCTGATGGCCGCCAGGACGGGATAGACCTTGTCATTTAGGTGCTGAAAGGTGATCTTGTGTTCGGGAGAGAAGCTGCCACATTTTCAGTGTGCTTAGGCATTACAATTTCATATTTTCAGGGTACTTAAATTTGACGTTGTGTTATTTTATGTGTGAAATTTAAGAATTGTCCTGCCCCGACCCTTAACATGGCAAAGTATTTTTTAAGATTTAAGAGTTATGCATTTGGCTCTTTTAGCGACACACTTAGCCCAGCATTTTGAAGGCCTTTTATTTGAGGTTGTGATCTTAGCTGACGATTTTTTATTGCATATGTGTGACAGTTCCGTGGATTCAGTGTACATTCTTCTGTCAAATGTTGGACACCTCGAGTGACATTTTATTGTGAGTAAACCGAATAATGAATATGTGAAGAAATGCATATCAGAAACTACCCCTTTTGAGCAATGAGAACTGCCACATAACCCCTGAATTGGACAATCGACATACTTCAGAGTCAATACATGTAGTTTTCCCAACAGTAATACTGTCTCCATTTTTCCCAATGCTCTGTGGACAATAAACCACAAAGCAAGCAGTGAGACCTTTCCCTACAATCCTACCAAATTAGGTGGAATTTTCTTCCTACGTTTACTCTGGACCCAGATTTTGTTTTATCTTTGATATAAATAAATATTTGGCCATGTCCATGATGAGAATGGGCTGTAGAAAGAGTTGTGAATACTCCCAAATGCATTCTTTCGTGGGTGTGCATAAACTTCCCAGGGCATACCGACCCTGAAATACCCTCCTGAAACACCCTCTTTTCAGAAAATATTTATTCACAAGAAAAGGTAGGTGTAAGTGAATCTTTTTACAAGTGCACATTTACACTTTGAGCCTAACAACCTGAAAAGCTGTGCTATTTGCTAACCAAAGTTGAAATAAGCATTGGCAAACTATTGATCCTAAACAGCCAGAGACTAGGGGTGTCCAACATGTTCCAAGGAGGGCCAAACCCATACTAGATTTTCAGGATTATTACATAAAATAAACATATACCAATTTAATCTCATTGGAACTAATTTGAATAGTCAGTGGTCATTTTGAAAGTCTGGCCATGGATTTGGACATGCCCTCGTGGACATATGCTAGACATCATTGCTACCTAATCCAAAACTTCCTTGGAACCCTTCCCCTTCTGTAACATACATTTGTATTTCTCATACATTTGTAGAATGTCCTTCATTAGAACAGAAAACGAGTGGCTTCTTTCAGCCTTTTCTGGAAATCCATGGATATGTTTGCGGGCAGTATCTCTGCTCCAGTCAGGGCCAAGTTAAGCACGTGTTATGCAAACCTTTCCGGTTAGGCACTGCCTATCAATAGGAAGTGTTTGGGTCTATCTATAGGAGGTGTGCTTACGTCTGCATGGGTGGTATGTCTCTAGGGGTGTGACCCTGCATGGAGTTGTGTGTCTGTCCATTAAGTGATTTATATGAGTGTATGCATCTGCAGTGTAGCTATGTGTCAGTGCAATGGCGTTTGAGTGTGCAGTGGGTGTCTGTCCCAGGTGTGCGCGTCATTGCAGTTGGGTTGTGTGTATGTGCAGTGAGCATGTCAGTATGGCAAGAGGGGAAGAACTAATTAGGCTGGAAGGAGGCCAGACGTTTTGTGACAGACAGCACCTCCCCAACTGCACAGCATCTCATATCCATTTATTTTTTACTGCAACACTGAGGTACTCCACCTTAATTATGAATAAGTATATCGTGCTACCAGAATATTATATACAACATTTTGAGCGTCAACATTTGGAGAAGGTAATTGGTAAGCAAAGATTTACTATTCCTAACTCCAGACTCTATATTTTGGTTCTCAATATTTTGCCAGCATGATGTTTCTGCAGTAGATATTTCCACATACAACCAACATGGGTGGATGTGCAAATATGCTGCAGCTTGTGATTTGGACCAGTATATCGAAGCTTCCATACCTGAAGTCAGTTATTCAAGATCCTTCCAAGATAATATGGAGGAAGCTTTTCACAACTTCAAAGAATGTCTTGGAGCAGTCACAACTTGGATGGATGCAAATTGTTTAAAACACAATTCTGACAAATCAAAAGTTTTGGTTTTTACCAAAATGGCCCCTGCCACCTTCTATCTGGTGGTGGCCTGCCAACCAACTGTCCTAATCATAACACGTCTGCTAGAAATGTGTGCATCATCTTTGACTCCACCCTCGCTTTTATATCTCAAATTAAACATATTTCGTCTGTCTGCCTTATGAAGATAAATTATAAAGCAGTTTCTTGATCTGGTTTCTGAAGAGACAAGGAAAACAGTTAGTTCATTCTTTAATTTTGTTCCATCTGGACTACTTTAACAGTCTCAACCTTGGTCTTCATGCATATTTGATACACCAACTTCAGCTAATTCAAAATGCAGTGGCACGACTAATCAGGAGAGTGCCGAGGTGCCATAACATCTCTCCATATTTGAGACATCTGCACTGGCTTCCAGTGGTATTGCGTATCAACTTCAAAACTAACATTGGCTTCCAGCACTTATCATGGTGAGGCCCCATGTTTTCTCCTGAATAGACTGTCTCTGTATACTCAAAAGTGGGCACTTAGATCCAACAATAGTCATCTCCTGCTGATTCCAAAATTTCTGAAGTCTCATTGTGGAGGTAACCCCTTTACTGTACGCACTGCAAAATTATTGACTGTCTTCCTTTTCAGTTACGGTTAATTGACTGTCAGCCTTCAAAAGGCAACTTAAAACTTGGCTATTTGACTGTTACATTTTTTATTACTTTGGCCTTCCTTTACTGTCTGCTAGATCGCTGGGACACTACCTTCATACCAGCTGTGGGCTTTAACAAGTGTCATTTGATTGGTTTATTGAAGATCATTTATTGTTTTGTTTCAGTACTTAACCCCTTCGACGCTCATGACGAGCTGGGCTCGTCATGAGGTAGCCTCCTCGCACGCTCATGACGAGCCCAGCTCGTCATGTAAAGTGCGATATGAAAAATCTCAGCACAGGAGCGGAAATCATGCCGCACGCATGCGGTTAAGCAGAATATCGCTTTCTCAGCAATAAAGTCAAGTTTTCCTTCAACATTTTTGCAAATCATTGATATCACTGGTCAGTTGTATTAAAACAAAAATCCATTAATGGCTCTTTGTCATCCCACATTATTGATTTGGGAACAGATGGGACAAGTAGATTGTCTTACAGGACATGTAGATATAAGTTGCATTTTGTCCCACGGACAAGTAGATTATTAAAGAATTTCCACACCCCTGTTGGTCCTATCAATGTAATACATTAAAGCTCTTTTGATGTTAAGAGTGTGGAGCATTCTCTCCGCCACTGTCTCAGGATTTTGGAAGAACACAGGCAGTTCAATAGTCTGATTGATATGGAATTGTGAAACAACCTTTGGAAGAAATTTAGGGTTAGTGCGCAGCACCACCCGGTTGGAATGAATTTGTATGAATGGCTCTTGGATAGTTAGTGCCTGGAGTTCACTAACACGTCGCAGCGATGTAATCGCTATCAGGAAAGCCACTTTCCATGTTAAGAACTGAATCTCGCATGAATGGAGAGGCTCAAAAGGTGGACCCATCAGTCGGGTGAGGACCACATTAAGGTTCCATTCAGGAGCTGGTGGGGTCCTGGGAGGAATGACTCGTTTGAGTCCTTCCAGAAAGGCTTTAATGGCAGGCACTCTGAAAAGTGAGAGATGCTGCCTGTTTTGGAGATTAGCCGCTATGGCGGATAAATGTATCCGAATGCGAGCATAAGCTAGAATGCATTTGTAAAGATGTAAAAGATAACAAATGATGTTGTGCGTAGACGCGTCAAGCGGGTCTATGTTGTGGTCTACGCAATAAATGACAAACTGCTTCCATTTTGCCGCATAGCATGCTCTGGTGATGGGCTTTCTTGCCTCTCGTATGATATCCATGCAGTCTGGAGGCAAGTTGAGGTAGCCAAACTCTAAGACCTCAGGAGCCAGATCACCAGGTTGAGCTGTTGCGGATCTGGGTGCTGAATGTCGCCACGGCTCTGCGTCAAAAGTCTGGGTGTGAGGTGCAGCCTTTGATGCGGTACCACGGAGAGTTCTAGAAACGTGGTGTACCATGGTTGGCGTGCCCACGTTGGAGCAACCAGGATGAGCGTCATTGAGTGTTGCTTCAGCTTGCGTGCCACCAGCGGTATTAGAGGTGCTGGGGGAAAAGCGTACGCAAATTTGCCTGACCAGTTCATCCACATCGCATTGCCCTGCGACTGTGGGTGCGGGAACCTGGCGGCAAAGCTTTGGCATTTGGCGTTTTCCCTTGTGGCGAACAGGTCTATCTCTGGATGACCCCACTGCTGGAAGTAGGGGTGAAGTACTGATGGATGTAGCTCCCACTCGTGCATTTGGTGGCTGTACCTGCTGAGCATATCCGCCATCTGATTGTCCTTGCCTGGGAGGTGTACCGCTATGAGGAAGATGTTCCTTTGAATGGCCCACTTCCCCATGCTCTGAGCCAGATGAGACAACTATGGAGAGTGTGTACCTCCCTGCTTCTGAATGTAGTACATTGCCGTCATGTTGTCCGTCCGGATCAACACGACCTTGTTGCACAGATGTACCTTGAATGCCTTCATTGTCATGAACATTGCCATCAGCTCTAGGAGGTTGATGTGCATTTTCGTTTGCTGCGTTGTCCATAGTCCCTGCACCGTGTAGTGGAGCACATGAGCTCCCTATCCCTGGAGAGATGCGTCCGTTGTTAGGATGATTTGTGGCACAGGCTCTTGGAACGGTCGTCCCTTGCAAAGGTTGCGTGGATTCCACCAATGCAGAGTTGTATGCACGACCGGTTACCAACACTAGGTCTCTCAACTGTCCGTGAGCCTGAGTCCACTGATGTGCTAAGCACTCCTGAAGCGGACGCATATGTAGTCTCGCATGCGGGACTATGAAGATGCAGAAGACCATCATGCCTATCAACTGCATGAACACTCGTGCTGGAAGCGAGTGTTGTGGTCTGAATTTCTGTATCAGCAATTGAATGCTGTTGATCCTCACTGAATTTGGCTGTGCTGTGGCTGCCAGAGTGTTTATTGTTGCACCCAGATACTGCCGTACATGGGCGGGCTGAAGGTGTGATTTTGGGTAATTTAGTGAGAATCCCAGATCGTGAAGAAGGTGAATGGTGTGGGACATGTTGGCGGCGCACTGCTGGGCCGACTTTGCTTGGACAAGCCAGTCGTCCAGATAAGGGTAGACGTGAACGTTCTGCCTCCTGAGGTGCGCAGCCACAGTCGCCAGGCATTTTGTGAAGACCCTGGGCGCTGTGGTCACTCCAAAAGGGAGGACCTTGAATTGGTAATGCTGATTCTGAATGGTGAATCTGAGGTATTTTCTGTGTGACGGATGTAGCGGAATGTGAAAATATGCATCCTTTAGATCTAAAGTGGCGAGGAAATCTCCCCGATTGAGCAACGGAAGAACCTGCTGCAGTGTTAGCATGTGAAAGTGTTCTGATAGAATGTACTGGTTTAGGGGTCTGAGGTCCAGTATGGGTCTGAGGGACCCGTCCTTTTTTGGGATTAAGAAGTACAGGGAGTACACTCCTGTGCCTCTTTCTTCCACCGGCACGAGCTCGATTGCCCCTTTTTGCAGCATGACGAGTACTTCCTGCTGCAATAAGTGCAAATGCTCTGTGGACATAGGACGGTGTTTTGGGGGTATGTTGGGTGGAGTGGATGTTCACTCCAGACAATAACCGTACTGGATAAGCTTTCTGACCCACCTGTCTGTGGTGATGGATTTCCAGACTGGCAGGAACTGCTGGAGTCTCCCCCCGACCGGTGTTGTATAGTCGGGGGGCAGTGACAAGGCGTCACTGTTTGTTGGCGGCGGAGGATCGGGAGCTGTGGTTTCCACGACCTCTGCCTTTGGCGCTGTTTCCGCGATAGCCACCTCTACTTTGTTTGTTGTACGTGGTTTGCGCGCCACCCTTATTGTACTGTGTTTGCTGGGACAGCTGGCCTCTGGAAACACCTCTATTGCCTGAGCGACGAAAAGAACCACCCCTGAACTGCTGCGACTGGAGAGCCCCCATAGACTTTGCAGTCCGTGTCCTTTTTGATTTTTTCCAGGGTGGTGTCCACCTCGGGTCCAAATAAGTGATCAGGGTTTACAGGTTGATTTAGGATGGTGGTTTGTATCTCCGGCTTGAACCCGGAGATTCTGAGCCAGGCCTGTCGCCGTAACATTACACTGGTGTTAATGGCCCTGGCCGCGGTGTCTGCTGCGTCCGGTGCACACTTAATAGAAGCATTTGAGATGAGTTTCCCTTCTTGTATGAGCATCTCTCCTGCCTCTTTATATTCATCTGGCAAGTTTTGTAACAGGGTCTCAAGTGTATCGTAATGTGCCCGGTCATATCTGGCCAAGAGTGCCTGAGTGTTTGAAATGCGCCAGATATTGGCCGCTTGAGCCGCCACCCTTTTCCCTGATGCTTCTAGCACTTTAGATTCCTTGTCAGGGGGAGGAGCATCACCAGTAGTTTGTGAGTTTGCCCTCTTCCGGGCATTGGAAACAACTAGAGAGTCCAACGTCAACGGGCCCTTGATGTAGGTAGGGTCCCCAGGCGCCGGCTTGTACTTCTTCTCAATTCTGGGGTTTATAACCCTGGCCCTTGTGGGTTCTAAAATGTCTCCAGCATGTTTTAAGACACCCTTCAGCATTGGCAGAGTCTTAACGGTCTCTCAGAGGTGGAAAAGGTGTCAAACAAAAAATCCACCTCAATAGGGTCAGCATGGAGCTGGACATCATGAGTTTTGGCTGCCCTTTCAATAAGCGCATTAAATGCCGCCGAGTCCTCAGTAGGCGACGTTTTCACGTTATACACTGGAGTGTCTGGGGCAGTTTGTGGATCCCCTGGGTCAGCAGCATCTGCCCATGTGTCATGTTGATCCTCAGGATCAGTGTCGGCAGGGTAGTTGTACTCATCATAGTCACCGTCCCCAGCCTCCACCTCTGAGTAAGTGGGCGAGATTGGAGCAGTGTCCTGTCCACGTGGAGCTATCAGTTCTACAAGAACGGGTGAATCCGTGGAATCCTTCTTCAATGGAATTGTGTAGGACTCCATAGGCTGCGCCGGGGCGATCTTTCGTTTGTAAAGAGAAAGTCTACCCGTGTCGGTGTCGATGAATTGTTCCGACTGCTCCTCAAGCAGGGGTTGTCGATGCTTCGTGCTCCCCAACCGCAGGTGTAGGCTTTGGCCCCGTGGACACCTTCATGGACGCCTCGACGACCTTCTTAGGCGCGAATGCCTTCGGCGCTACTTTTGGTGGTAGCGTAAACTGAATGGGCACTGGCGACTTTTGCGGTTTGGTGGCATGCTTCGGCGTGGAAGTATCCTTCGGATCGACAGCAGAAGCTTTGTCCTTAATGCGTTTCAACGATTCCGACACCTGCTTCGAGAAGGAGGCGGACGGCTGCGACGACTCGACAGGTTCCTTTGAGCCACCACCAGGTGCAGATTCGAGGGTTGTAGCGCCCTTGGCCTTGTCCGGCCGACGCGCAGGATCGACAACTTTTGTAGTTCCGAGTCCTTTGCCTGTGTCGACGGCCCTCGGCGCCGATTTTTTCGGGTCGACGACCTTGACAAGTGCTTTCGGTGTCCCAGTCTTCGGCTCGACACCCTTGAGCGACTTCACCGGGTCGATAACCTTTTTAGGCTGTGGCGGCGCCGATAGGTCAGAAGACTTCGAGCCGACCAAGGCAACCCGCACTTTCGGTTTCGACGGCAGTTCCAGCCCTTTCGGTTGTGTAGACACCGAAGCTTTCTCTTTCGGTTTCGTTTTCACCAGTTGTGGCTCTTTAGAAGTGTCCGTAGCCGGGCCCGGATGCGAGGCTGTAGAACCTAGTGTAAGATCTTGGGTAAGGCCTTGTGGCGATCCCGACCTGAGCCGTATGTATTGTTTCAACGGGGCATAGCTCCTCGCTTGAGCCATCTTCCATGGCCCCATAGGCCCCATCGTCGTCTCCTACCTCGTCGACGACTTTTCAGCATCGAGCATTTCTACATCAGCGTCGTAGTTGGAGTCGATCTCCGCTGCTGGATTGGACATCGGCTCTAGATCTTCCTGCTCGTCTGCCTCTTCTTCCTCGGTATCGAAAATGTTCACCGGGTCAGGTGCCGTCTGCTGGGCCTCCTGGCGCGCCGAAGTCGAATTGTCTTCTTGGAGCGGAAACGAGAACAAGCCATACAGTTGGCTTCATCGTGATCCGGCGACAGGCACTTGTTGCACACCGGGTGGACGTCGATGTGAGGATTCTTCGAGTTGCACACGGGGCACCTTTTGAACGGGCTCCGTTCCATGATGTTTCGTCGAATAAGGCCTCTAGCGTCGACCGGGCCTTGAGCACCGAAGAGCCCGCGACTCCTCTAGATGTCTGACTCGGGAACTGAGCCGGAACAGAACTGGCACCGATCGCAAGACAATACCGACGATATAGGAAAGCCCTTTGGGCCAAAAAGAAAAGTTTCTATCGATTCCGAACTTGAGTGATCAAATATGCATCCGAACCCAATGGTGGAAAAAAACAATCTGGGGATGGAGTCGATGCCCATGCGCACTGTAGTCCAGGGGAGGAGCCACCTATCTCGTGATACTACGAAGACTCTTCCAGGACCACAATGTGCAATCATCCGGACCCAACACTAGGCGGCAATCTATGCAATAGATATGAATTCAGCAGCCCACATGCCTCGAACTATAATACATATGCCTAGAGGGATTTTGTCAACCCACCTTCAGTCAATATTCAGCTGAATTGTTATTCACATGTTGGATCTACCCACAGGGTATACAGCCTATTTTATCCTTCTAATGGTGACTTAGTAACAGTACATTGGGTTACGTTAGTACTGGTTATTAACAGCAATTACTACCGCGTGCACCGATTGTCAGTGTGCTCGCGGGTGTTGGGTCCTGAGGCGGAAGCCGGGACTGCTGTGTGAGAGAGCGGACTAACTGCTTTTAAAGATTGCTGCTTTTAAAGATTTATTTTACTGTGTAATTGTGTACTTCGTATAGCTTTTAAAAGATTACTTTTTAAAAGTGTATTTGTGCTCCACTTACCGATCGCTCACTCTGGGCACACATTCTATCCGCTTCTGTACCCGCCCACTAATTCTGCTCGCCCCATTGCAGCCGATTAGGCGCTGCTGAGGTTAGAGTGTAAGACACCATCTTAGGTGAGGAGCAGGCGAGCGGCACAGTGCTCGGCCCCTCCCACCTCTACGGTCATATAACGAAACCCCCTCCGCGGAAGCGCAGCGGGCGCGCCGAAGACGCGCCAAAGACAAGCCCGTCTGCGCCCGTCCGCGACCAGCCGAGACCAGGGGCATACTATTCCGCCCGACCCATCCACTACTCCAGGGCCGATCTTTTGGAGTGCAATAACAAAGCTCATACATACTTATCAAGGGAAACACTCAGTCGGCTCTGTAAGTATGGTATCCTGAGTCAGGGCTGTCACCTGACCACCCGCGCAAACAACCAGGTACCGCCTGACCTACCCCTCCAGTCGCTTACTATTTTCTACTTAAACACTCGTTCCCTTGTCAAGCACCAGATGGACATTTTTCTGTTACTAGACACGGAGAAACCAGACATTCTCTTACTGGCAGAAACGTGGCTAACTCCTACCTCCGCACCCGACATAATAGCGGCTCTGCCACCTAACTACTATATTATTCAGGCAGACCGTGTCACGGGGAAAGGGGGAGGAGGAGTCGCGGCAATTATCCAGTCTAGCCTGGATGTCACCACCCTCACCTGTTTGACGTTAGTCAACACAGACAACCTAGTGTTAAAAATTGCTACTCCCCACATGACAATAGCATGTGTCCTCTTGTATAGACCCCCTACCTCGATGCCATCATTCCCTATGGCCCTAAGCGACCAAGTTGCTAATCTGGGTCTTGACCACGCCAGGATCTTCCTAGTAGGTGATCTTAACTACTGTTACAAAGATCCCTCGGAGGGCCCTCAATCGGCCGAACTGACTGATCTTCTGTCCAACCAAAATTAAAATCAACTAGTGCTCTCCCCTACCCACTGCAAAGGTCACATCCTAGACCATGTGTGGTCCAATACCACATGTATACCAACCCCGATAACCTTGCCATGCCTCTGGTCAGACCACCTAATTCTTAAATTTAAAATATGTATCACCCCCACTAGGACCACTGCGCCAATCGCCGGCGGGCTAGCTAGAAATTGGAATGCAATGGACAAAACTGCTTTTTTACAGTCACTAGCTAATGCCATCCCTCCCCTGGACAACGATATAAACTCTTCAGTATCCACTCTCACAGGCTGGCTACAAGCAGCTAGTAATCTTCATGCCCCGTACAAAAGAATTAGATTGGCACGGCGCACGGATGCCAATAGATGGTTCTCCTCTGACCAGGAAACTGGCCCTACAGCATCTAGAACGCCTTTGGCGCCGCAAATATGATCCTGAGCTAAAAATTAAAAATGTCAGGACTAGAAAGGAATACATGAATGCCATCTCCGCAGCAAAGGCGGATTACTTTTCTTCCCGAATCCTAGATTCCTCAAACAAACCTAAGGATATTTTCTCTATCTTTAATGAACGGACGAATTTGGAGAATGTCCGCCCCAAGGTAATTCCTACCCAGTGTCTGTGTGATTCACTCAACACCTACTTCGGTGACAAAATTGCAGACATTAAAACTAGCATTCCTCAACCTGTGACCCCAATCACGACCGGTATGGCATTTAAGACCAGTACTGCCACCTTCACTAATTTTCAGCCCATAACTCAGGTCCAGCTCTTGGAACTAATGACAAGAGTCAAATCTGGTTCCCCATTGGACATCTGCCCCCCCGCATCTTAAAAGAGTGTTTCTCCACCTACCCAGCCCCTGCCCTTGCACTTTTAAATGACTCCCTTACCTCGGGCATAGTTCCATCTGCCTTTAAAGAAGCCACGGTCATACCTCTCTTGAAAAAACCTGGGGCTGACCCTGCCTGTAAGGCGAACTACCGGCCCATCTCCTTATTGCCTTACTTGGCAAAAGTCCTGGAGGCACACGTGGCGAAATGCCTCTCTAATTTTCTGGAGGAGTCTTCCTGTTTTGACCCCCACCAGGCTGGATTCCGGCCAGCACATTCAACAGAGGCAGTGGTCACCACAGTTTTGGACACACTGCGAGACTGTGCAGATAGACGCTCCCCCCAGGCCCTGGTGCTCCTAGACCTGTCGGCCGCGTTCGACACGGTCAACCACAACATCTTGATCGACCGTGTCGGACAGGCCGGCATACGGGACACGGCGGCATGCTGGCTGAGGTCCTTCTTGGAGAACCGCTCTCAAGCGGTTCGCCTGGGAGACCTAACCGGTGTTAAACAGCCCATCTCATGTGGAGTGCCACAGGGCTCCTCCCCGTCACCTCACCTTTACAACATATATATACTCACTCTTATTCAAACCCTCAGAGACAAACAGGTGAGAGTCTTCAATTATGCTGATGACTTACAGCTACTCTTTACCATCGATAACTCTGAAAACTCCATTCTTCATTTCCAGTCTACCATGAGGTTTATTAAATCCTGGATGGACCAAAACCAGCTGAAATTAAATCCAGGTAAAACGAATTGGTATTGACTGGGGACAGCGCCAAGCATTGGGGCCCCCACTACTGGCCACCAGATCTGGGTCAAGCTCCGCCACCATCACCATCGGCCAAAACGCTTGGAGTTATCGTGGACAGCGATCTCATTAAAAGCACAAGTGGGCCAGGTGGTTTCCAAATGCTTCTTTCAGCTAAAAAAAATTTGGAAGGTCCGGCGACTATTAACGTCGGAAGCAATCACTCAGGTTGTGATCGCCACTGTTCTGTCCCATATGGATTACGCAAATGCCATCTACCTGGGTCTTCCCAACTATCTACTCAAGCGTCTCCAGATGGTTCAGAACTATGCCGCAAGGCTGATTCTAAAGCAACCAAGGTGGCATGCAGCTACTCCCCTACTCATTAAACTGCACTGGCTTCCGGTCACGCAACGCTGTGCTTTTAAAGCAGGTTGCATGATCTTTAAGTCCTTGCACGGCAAAAGCCCTAAATTCATCAATCAACTAATCACCAGATACGTTCCTTCTCGCAACCTTCGCTCACTCCACCTAGGCCTCCTCCAGACCCTCCCTTTCAAACTCAAATGTCCTGGTGGCCGTAGGTTTGCAGCACTTGCCCCTTGCCTATGGAACACCTTTCCTTTGGAGATCCGGTACTGCCAAGATCTCCTATCTTTCCGGAAAGCGTTGAAGACCTGGCTATTTAGACAAGCATTTTAATTAACTCTCCACCACTCACCCTGACCTGTGCTACTGTTGATCTCAGCGCCAAGAAACTAATCAGTGATAGTGCGCTCAATAAATAATTTAATAACATAACATAAGAGTGTTCAGAAAAGGCAAACACTGCAGTGTAAGGCATTATATAAAACATTTTTGGATACACTATACTAAGAGTCTTTCTTGAGGAAACCAGTTAGTAGATTATTTGCCTTCCTAGAGAGCGCTCATCTGTAGTCCAAAGTATCTGTGGTTATGTTGATATAAGAAAGGGAGAAACAACATTGCTGACTAATCCCTAGTACCAACTCAAACATACAGTGGACCTTTCTGTAAATACACATTCAGAGCAACTGCGGATTGGACCCCAACTACTATGAGCAATGTGTCAGTCATATGGCTCAGGTAAACTAAAGGAGGTTCGTCCTTGCAGGAGGTGTTAGGCCTAAGATACTTTGATCAAACAAGAGGAAGAGAAAATTTGCTGTGAGCTTGACGTAGAGCCTTTTCTTTGAAGTGTAGCTGGAGTAAGGTATTTGTGAGCCCTCTAGAATCGTACTCTCATCAGATGGAGCATTAGTCTAGCAAAGCTCCAAGTGTCTCAACCTCCACGATTTCATGTACACATGATTACATCATGCCTGAAATACAGTACAACGTGTCATATCGGCAGGAAAAGTGCATTCTACTTTAGAACCAAGAAACCCTAAAGATTAATGGGAATATAAAATTAGGCAGTGGATGCAAAGTCATCTTAATTCTAGAACAAGAAATGATCACATGAAACTTTAGGTAATATTTTGAAATTTTAGACACCTCAGACAACCCCGTTAAAACAGGGCATGTCTTAAGTTCCATGTCTGTTGATCGATTACACCATGGTGGTCCTTCCAGGCATGTATATCTTGGAGTACATCACAAGATTTAAGAACACCTTCTAAACAAACAATTCACTTTCCTTCTTACCTGTCTACCTGGTGGAAACTAACAGCAGATTTCTCACCTTGGAATATCCCCCACACCAACAGGAGGCCCACGCTGACTGAATACCACACCGGAAGAGACAGAGAAGCCACATAAGCACCACCTCTGCGTGCAGATGTCAGTTTCTTGACTTTTCCCTTTCCGGTACCTCAGACAGAGTGTAAACAATTGTTGGTAACAGTTTGTTGATCACTAAGATGTTAAAAAAGGCCATTTCACAGAACCTGGAGGTGTCAGGGCAGTGAAGCACAAGTTACTGCTTGTGTAACGATATATCTGTAAGAGACATTATTTAGTGATGAATTCCTTACCTTAGAATATTTCCCAGGCGTCAGGCTGGATCCGGAAAGTTTTGCTTAGCAGTACCCCTGCAAGTGGGTAGGTGGCGTTGTGCGACTCCGCGTCCGTAACTGGCGTCGTGAGCGCCGAGATGACGTCAAAGAGACTTCTTAGGAGCCACCTATGCGCGCTGACATCAATTCTGTTCACGACTTTCTGCGCCGAAACGCAGAGCCATGCAAGATACTGACCACTGGTGCATAAAACTAGGTCCCTAAAAGGGGATGACCTAAACCCTAGCAACCAGTTCGCAGAATCTATCACTAACTAATGTCTCTTACAGATATATATCGTTACACAAGTAGTAACTTGTGCACCTGAAAGAGACACGTTAGTGATCTATTCCTTAACTTAATTATAGATACCCCAGCAATACCAACCCCGGTGGTGGGTCTGCGAACAAGATTACACCAGAAAGTCACTGAGCACCGACGGCCAAAGAAGCAGTCTCTCCGGACCGGACTGTCAAGGCAGTAGTGTTTTGTAAACGTGTGCAGCGAGGCCCACGTATCTACCTGACAAATGTCCTGCAAGGGAACGCCACGTCCCAAGGCAGTAGTGGCTGCAGTTGCCCTGAAGTCAGAAACCGGTCCTAGGATGCTTGATTCCGGTCCATGGAAGACATGGCTTGGCAGTTCGGGCTGGACTGTTCCCATGAGGCACAGGGTCAAGACTGATTTGCATATGGCCATGTCTGAACTCGGGTGGCGTGGTGAGCAAAACAACGATGGATTAAACCCAGATCTGTGACTGGGGGTGAATGTTTTGCCAATGTGCAACATTCCGTCCATCATCTTGTGTGTTTTGCCCTAGTCGAATGGGCACGCAGCCCCACAGGAGGCTCCTTCTTGGCCAAGGAGTAACATGCTTTGATGCACACAACGACCCTCTGGGAGAGGGTCCGTTTGTGCACAGCTCGATCTTTATTGACGCCCACGTAGCCAACAAAAAGCTGATCATCCACCCTGAACTGTTGTGTACACTACAGATAGAATATGAGTGCACGTTTGGGGTCCAGACGGTGGAGCCTCTCCTCTTACGTCGAAGGAGGCGGAAAGAAGGTGGGCAAAGTGATGGTCTGCCTGATGTGGAAGGGCGTGACAACCTTTGGCAGAAACGAAGGACGGGTCCTTAAAACCACCTTGTCCGGATGAACAGAAAGGAAAGGAGGTTTGGAAGATGGGGCCTGGAGCTCACTCTTCTGGCAGAGGTGATAGCAACCAGGAAAGCTGTCTTAAGAGTGAGAAGATGCAAAGGACAGTTATGAAGGGGCTCGAAGGGAGCGCACGTCAGAAAAGTTCAAGACAAGATTAAAGTCCCACTGAGGCATTATGAAGGGTACGGGTGGAAACGTATGCGTAATGCCTTTAAGAAAACGGTGAACAACCGGGGAATTAAAAAGAGAAGGCTCATCTGGAAGCCGCAGAAAAGCAGAGACGGCCGAAAGATAACTTTTGATAGTGCCCAGAGCAGAGCCCAGCTGGGCCAAAGAGAGAAGGAACAGAAGAACCTCAGAAAGAGGAGCAGAAAGGGGATCCACAGCCTTCGCTGCGAACCATGCCACAAATCTGTTCTATCTGCAGGCGTATACAGTTTTGGTGGAGGGATGCCTGGCTGCCAAAATGACAGCCCAGACTTCGGGAGGAAGATCGAAAGGTGTGAACTGTCGCCGCTCAACCTTCATGCATGGAGGTGGAGGCTGGACAGGTTCGGGTGAAGGACCGTCCCCTGCTACTGCGACAGAAGATCCTCGCGAAGAGGCAGACGGATCGAGGGATCGATGCTCATACTGAGTAGCTAGGGATACCATGCTCTTCAAGCCCAGTCCGGAGCCACAAGAATGACTTGGGCCGGTCGCGCCTGATCTTCAGCACTCTGTGCAGAAGTGGTATAGGCGGAAAGGCGTACAACAGACCGCAACTCCACTCACGGCGAAAGCGTCTCCAAGCGAGTGCCGCCTTGGAAACTCCAATGCACAGAACTGATGACATTGAGCGTTCTCTTCGGTGGTGAATAGATCTAACCAAGGCCCTCCCCACTGCAGAAAGAGACCTTGCGCCACGTCCGCGTGCAGACGTCATTCGTGGTCCACCATGCACTGGCGGCCGAGTTCGTCCGCCTTGGCGTTTAGAGAACCCGCTAGGTGTTGAACCACCAAGGTAATGCCTTGATGTTCCAGCCAAGTCCAGAGGCAGAGAGCCTCCTGACATAGGGTCCACAACCCCACCCCGCCCAGTTTGTTGCAATACCACATGGCGGTGGTGTGGTCTGTGAACACCTGCACTACACTTCCCCGGACCGAGGGAAATAATCCCTTCAGTGCAAGTCGGATCGCCCGCAGCTCCAGAAGGTTGATATGAGCCGGGACTCCGACGGAGACTAGAGGCCTCTGATCTCTGCCTCTCCCATGTGGCCTCCCCATCCCAGGAGGGACGCATCAGTCACAACTGTGTGCTCTGGTTGGGGAAGGGAGAGGGTCCTGCCACAGACACAATCGCGATTCATGAGCCACCACTGCAACAGTCGTGCAGCGCCCTCTGAGATCCGGACGCGATTGGACAGGTTGCCCTGATGCTGTGCCCACTGGAACTTCAGGTCCCACTGCAGAGCCCGCATATGCCATCTGGTATGTCACCAGCAGGATACAGGAGGCCATCAGGCCCAGAAGCCGGAGGGTCAGCCTGACAGAAATCCAGGATGGAGGCTGAAAGAGCGTAATCATAGCCTGAATATCCTCTACTCGCTGCAGAGGAGGATAGACCCGAAACAGCATCGAATCCAGAACCGATCTGATAAAAGGGAGCTTCTGAGAG
Organism: Lissotriton helveticus; assembly: GCF_964261635.1. Lineage (NCBI taxonomy): Eukaryota > Metazoa > Chordata > Amphibia > Caudata > Salamandridae > Lissotriton > Lissotriton helveticus. The sequence goes on along the minus strand of NC_136071.1, from coordinate 1,148,093,330 downwards.
GAACTCGGGTGCGACTTTGGCACATTGATGGAGAACCCCAGCAAATGTCGCCCGTAGTCTGGAGGTGGGTGACGACTGCCAGGGGCGAACCTGCCTTTAACAGCTAGTCGTCAAGGTAGGGGAAGACTGACACCCCTGACCTGCGTAGATGAGCAGCGACCACCGCTATCACTTTCGTGAACACCCGAGGGGCACTGGTAAGGCCGAAGGGGAGCACGGCAAACTGAAAATGCCCCTGGCCTACCATGAACCGCAGGTAGCGCCGGCAGGACGGGGATGTGCAAATATGCGTCCTGCAAGTCCAACGTCACCATCCAGGCCCCAGGGTCCAGGGCAGCCAGGACCTGAGCCAGAGTCAGCATCTTGAGCTGCTCCTTCCGGAGGAAGCGATTGATGTTCCGGAGGTCCAAGATGGGGCACAGGCCCCCCTTTGTACTTCTTGGGGACCAGAAAGTGGGAATAACTACCACTCCATACTTCCTGACCGGGAACAGGCTCGATGGCTCCCTTGGCCAAGACTTCCCGACGGAGAAGAGTCAAATGATCCCCCGACATGCGGTGGTACCGAGGTGGCATGGCATGGCCAGAGAGTAGGACAGAAAGGGGAGTGAGTAACACTAGTCTGATGTAATGGTGCACCAGTGGTGGAGGTGGTGGCGGATCCTGCCACCCAACCAGCGTGGGGTGCTCCCTGAAGCTCGAATTAGGAAGGCTTAGAGGCGGAAGCAGTGGGAGTGGAAGTGGAATGACCCGCGCCCTGGTTACCAGGCAAGCCCCTGCGGAATCCACGGGCGTGCTGAGTCTGGTTCTGCCCAGGCTTGGTGGAAGAGGGTGCCTGGGTGCCCCTGCCCTGGCCTCGAAAGGAATTTATTTATTTATTTATTTTTGCAATTTTTAAAGCGCTACAATTACCCTTGGGTGTCTCGGCGCTAAAGGCTAAAGGCTGAAGACCAGTAGTTAGAACCTTAAGACATCGGTTGAAATGATCTATGAATCATGTCGTTGAGAGAACAGCCAAGTCTTTAATTGTTTTCTGAAGACAATCAAAGATGGACTGATTTTTATATTGAGGGGAAGGGAGTTCCATAGTTTTGCCGCTGCTATGGCAAAACATCTGTCTCCCCAGTTAACTTTCCTTGTTCTGGGAATCTGAAGCATATGAGCCGTATTGGAACGCAGCGTTCTGGGGGTTGCCAAAGGCTTAAAAGAACTTCTCAGGAATTTGGGTCCCATATTGTTTGTTGCCTTATAGACGATGCAGAGGGTCTTGAACTTCGTGCGACTTCTGACTGGAAGCCAGTGCAATTGGTCCAGATATCCAGAAACAGAGCTATATTTAGGAATGCCCAATAGAACTCTGGCGGAGGCATTTTGTATCAATTGCAGTTTGGAAATAACCTTTTTTTGTGCGTTGAGGAAGAGGGCGTTGCAGTAGTCAGTACGTGAAAACACCAGTGTGGATATAAGTGTTTTTCCCGTAGCTATGGGAAGATACGGTAGAAGTTTCTTTATTTTCCTTAGGATGTTAAAGGATGATGAAACTACAGCGTTCACGTGGTGATGGAAAAGGAGCTTGTCATCAAATATCACTCCCAGATTTCTGACTTTACTGACAGGTTGAGGTGGAGTTCCCAGTTCCTCAGGCCACCATAAGGGGGACCACAGAGGTTGAATATTTCCAAAGAGCATGGCCTCCGTCTTAGATGAATTAAGTTTTAAGCAGTTGGAGGCCATCCAACTACTAATGGCCCTCATACCATTCTTTAAGTTTGCTGCAACAGTAGGTCCGTTTTTGTGTATGGATAGTACCAACTGGGTATCGTCGGCGTATGTTGTTAAGTTAATGTTGTACTCTTTTATTACCCTCGCTAAGTCCGAAACATAGATATTAAAAAGGGTCGGACTTAGCGAGGAACCCTGAGGGACTCCACAAGGAAGGCTGAAAGTAGGTGAAGTGAAAGTACCCAACTTAACTGCCTGCTTGCGGTCAGCCAAAAAGGATGTAATAAGGTCCCTGGCTCTGTGTTTAATACCGATGGCTTCGACACGGCCGATCAGTGTAGCATGATCGACCGTGTCGAAAGCCGCCGACAGATCCAACAAAATCAGGACAGCCTGTCCACCTTTGTCCATTGTGGCCCTTATTTCGTCTGCCGCCTTGATTAGGGCAGTCTCTGTTCCGTGACCTTGTCGGAAACCGAACTGGGTGTCGTCTAACAAGTAATTAGTTTGAATGTAGTCAGACAGTTGTTTATTCATGACCGATTCAAAGATCTTAGCTGGAAACGGCAGAGAGGCAATAGGACGGTAGCTGGAAGGTAGTGAGGGGTCCAGGGAAGGTTTCTTAAGAAGCGGCCTGATAATGGTATTTTTCCAGATGGTAGGGTAAGAGCCTGTTGAAAACATAATGTTGCAGATGTGTGTCAATGGTATAGTAATGATATTTGAAATATTATTAAGTATGGATGGATGACAAGGATCCAGAGGAGAGCCAGATTTAATTGACTGAGTTAGTTTGTGAATGTCTTGTGGATTTATCCTGGTAAATTCAGTTAGAGCTATCGGATTCTCATGTATCTGAGAGTCGGAAGAATCAGAAGTTTTCACATGTGGGTTAAAGTCTTTGAATATAGATGTGACCTTTTCGGAAAAGAAATCGGACAGTACATTACAGAGATTTTGAGATGTTTCAGTAGGAGGGTTGGGTGGTTCGGCAAGGTGGTTTACAACTTCAAACAATTTCTTCATGCTGCATCGAGCTTGGTCTATTTGAGTGGTGTAGTAGATGTTTTTCTCTATTGCTATGCTCTGCTTATAGCTATGAAGTGCAGCTTTGTAGGTTGTCTTATCTGATGAGTTATAATTTTTGCGCCAGTGTCGCTCCATATTACGACAATGTTGTCGTTGAAGTCTAAGATTTTCAGTAAACCATGGGGCCGAAGGAGTCTTCCTGTTGTGTTTGAGTGTTCTAGGTGGAGCTAAAGTGAAGAAAGCCTCTTCTAGAATGGAAGTATATATAGTAGCTGCAATATTGGGGTCAGTTACATTATCTATACTCATGAAAGCATCAGTAAGAGTCTGTGCAAGTTGATTATAGTCTAGATTTTTCCAATCTCTCGAGATTAGATGAGGGTTTGGAGATATAATGTTGGGAGCTGTGATTTTAATTTGAATATCGAATAAGATGGCAAAGTGGTCAGACCACGTTAAGGGAAGTATTTTATTCTTGATAATATGGGGGTTGTTAGTAAATATGCCATCAAGCGTATGTCCTGCTTCGTGAGTTGGAGCTGTAATCAGTTGTTCGAGACCTACAGCGAGAAGATTAATAAGCTGATCGGTATCTTTATCTGACAGGGATTCAAGATGAAAATTAAAATCTCCCAGGAGAGTGAAGTATTTATGGTCTGCGGATAACTTGCTCAACTGATGGAGTTGTGAGAGAAAATTCGAGCGAGAGCCTGGAGGTCTGTACAAAAGAGTGCCTGTGAATGTTTGGTTAGTGGTAAGAGTAATCGTAAAGGCAAGCGCCTCACAGCTCCTGTGTTTTAGATCAATGGCTTTAACGCGGAGGCAGTTGCGGTATATTATTGCAATCCCCCCGCCTTTATGGGCAGAGATACGGTCCTGCCTATGGACACAGTAATCTTCTGGCATCGCAGCCTTAAAATCCGGCCCTGATGCATTGTCTCCCCAAGTTTCGGTCAGAAATAGGAGATCAATAGCATAGGTGTTGAGCAACTCCAATATGTCAATTTTGTGACAAGGAAGCGAGCGGGCGTTAACAAGTGCAGCATGTATGAGTTTCTGGGGTTTTTGGGTTGGGGTAACCGAGTTCTTGTTAATGCACATAGTACATAGAAATGGCCCTCCGATGTGGTCAGCTAATAAGCATGTCGGAGAAACATGAACATTCTGTAAAGTGTTGTTTAACTTATGAAGTTCATAGCAGTATAAACTAACCTTGTTGAGGGTGAAGATGTAAGGGGGGTGGCCCTGGGCTCGGACGGGCGCAGACGGGCTTGGCTTAGGCGCGGCTTCGGCGCGCCCGCTGCGCCAGCCCGCTGCGCCGTCTGGAGATAACGCACATTTTATGGCTAGGTGAGGAGGGCGTGAGTCCTGCGCGACTAGAGCGCTGACCCCGCTACCCCCAAGATGGCGCCCACCTCTGCCAGACGCGTGATCAAATCGCCACAAACAGAGGTAGGGAAACAATTAAAAGAAGCGTGTCAAGGGTGTCAGAGTACCTAAAATAATTCCCCAGTTAATTCTCAGGTTGAAGAGCCCCCAGAACGAAACCCAGGCTTGGCAGGGGTCCTTGTGGAAAGGCCCAAAGACTTGGCCGTGGCCCGAGAGTCTTTAAAGCGCTCCAGGACATTGTCAGCTTTATCGCCAAAGAGGCGGGAGCCATCAAAGGGCATGTCCATGAGCGAGCTCTATACATCAGGCGAGAACCCAGTAGAACGTAACCAGGCATGGCGCCGCAACGCCACCGTCGTGGAAATCGCCCTGCCCAACGAATCAGCGGTGTCCAAACCACACCTGATGGCAAACTTCGCCACATCCTTTCCCTCACAATCGCCTCGGAAAGGACAGCCTGGACCTCCTCAGAACACTGAGGCAAGACCTCAGCTACTGAATCCCACACTGCGTGGGAGTAACGTCCCAATAAGCAGGCGGCATTAACGTACCGCAACTCCAAGCTGGCCGAGGAGAACAACCTCTTACCAAACTGGTCCAGCCTTTTAGAGTCCTTATCCGGCAGAGCCGTGGGAAAGGCACTCTGCGACGTCGAAGCCTGAATAACCTGGCTCTCAGGCGTGGGGTGAGTGGTCATAAAGGCGGGGTCACCAGGCCCCGGTCGATGGCGCCTGGCGACGTTCTTATTCAGCGGCGCCCTTGAGGCCGGCCGCAACCAAGTGCCCAAGAGGACTTGGGTGAGAACCTCATTGAAAGAGCAGCGGCTCGGACCACGCGGACGCCGCCTGGAGCACCTCTGTAAGGAGGTTGGTCTTAGGAGCCACCGTGGGGAGGTCGAGATGGAGAGCCACCGCAGCCAGACGCAGCACCACGGTATAGAAGTGCCCTCCTCCATAGTAGGCTGAGGAGAGGCACACCCCGGGTCAGAAGACACATCAAGGTTGCCCGCATCTTGGAGGTCATCCACCCAATCTTGCTTGGAGTCACATTGCCAGGCAAGGGGGTCCTCGGAGCCATCCCAATCCTCGTTCGGCTCCGGAGTAGAGTGAGCCGGCTGCGGCGGCAGGGCCGGCGCTGGAGACAGGGCTGGCGGCGCCAGAAACGGATTTCGGAACGAAATGGTCCGAGAACCGGGGCAAGGGCGGGATAAACAGCACCCAGTGTGGCGCTTGTGGCGGGGCCGGAGGCAAGGACAGCGCCGGAGCCAGGGACGCATGATCCTGTGGCGCCGGTGGCGAGGCCGCTGGACCAACAGGATCTGGACACGAGACCCGGGGGCCCGAAGGCGCGCCGGCGGGAGGCCAGAGCCTAAAGAGGCGGTCCATAGCAGCAAGAAGCTCTTGCATCTGTTCGGGAGTCGCCGACGAACCCGGGGATAGCGGGTAGACCGCGGGACTCCCCGGCTCCAGAGGAACCCTGTCCCCCTCGTCCGCCTCCAGAGAGCGACAGGGGGACGTCGGAGAGAACGCGGTTCTTCTACTTCCTTGTATGCCGTTGCTTACCGGAATCTGAAGGCGAAGAGTTAGAGCCCGAGGAGCGACGTCTCAGGTCCCTCGAGCAGCCCCTAGACCCGAAGCGGCGGTGAGAGGAGTGCAGGACCTCAGCAACTTTCTGCGCCACTCCAGCAAAGCCTTCGGGGCCATGACTTGACAGTCTCGACAGTCCCGGGAGTCATGATTGGTCTCCAGGCAGTCGAGGCACACATCGTGGGGGTCCGCCACCGACATGTTACAGTGGCACGACCCACAAGACTTAAATCCGGGCATCCCTCCGTGCACCAGGAGACGAGATGAGGAGACAAAGTCTACAAAAAAAGTAGTCCAAAATTGACTGAGTTACGTGCTCAATCCGGATCTGCGCTTTTGGCGCGGAAAAAGAAAGAACTGACATCAGCGCGCATGGGTTGGCGCCTAAGTAGTCTCCGTGACGTCATCTCGGCGCTCACGACGCCAGTGAAGGACTTGGAGCCGCACTACGCCACCTACCGACGCGCAGGGGTACTGCGAAGCAAAACTTTCCAGATCCAGTCTGACGCCTGGGGAATATTCTAAGGTAAGGAATCTATCACCAATGTGTCTCTTTCAGATATCTGTGGTTAGATAGAGTATCCAGAGTGCTTCACCAAAGGTAAGTATTGTGTTCTTCTGATGTATACTTTAAAACGCAGATTCCTTCCCTTAGACACCAAAGCAGTACCTCCAAAACGTCAAAGGTCTCTGGAGTGGATTCTGACCAAACACTCTAGCAAAACTGAGAGGACAAAGCAGCTTTCACACCGAAATTGGCCTTCAAGGCAATAATGCTTCGTAAATGTAAGCACCCTATGTCCATATTGCAGCTTTGTAGATATTAAGGATATGCACCCCATGAGCTAATAAACTGGTAGCGGCCTTGGCTCTGATGAAAATGGCTCTCAAACCGTCTGGGGACTGCTTCTTTGCATAGTACTGGAATGAAAACAGTGGTCCGTGACCAAGCTAGTACAAAATATTATTTTACTTTTGCGAGTGAATGATTAAATCACATATACAAGATACAGAATATCTATTTCTGCATCAATTAGAAAAACCACACAAGAATTAAGCGCCACACTATATAATAATTTGCACGTTATTTATTATTGAGTCAATCAATAATTGTTATACTGACCATAGGTTGCGCGCAAGGAGGCGAGGTGAAAGGATAGGATAGTGGTGTTGGGTAGTGAGGTAGTGAATAGAGTATTCAAGTAGTAAACAGTTCAAAAACTTTCAAAATACTGATAGCAAAGATCAGTTACATCAGGCCTGTCCGAGGATTTACATGTAATTCTGTAAATTTGTCAATCTGCACTCAATAGTTTTATACAATGGTGAGGCAAGTAGGTACAAGCCTTAAACAAGGGAGAGCGTCGGCGTTTCGACTCGACTGTGCGGAAATTGAACCTTTGCTGCGAGTCTTCATCAGGACAGTGTATTTGCAACCTAGGATGGAAATAGTGTGTTAAAACGGGGCTAAATGGGGTGTGTGGTACAAAAAGGTCAAGTGAGGGGCTATCTACTGACCTAATCCTGCAGCCAAGCCTGGCTAAACAGGTACATAATCAGCGTACCGACGGCCCAATGTCGCCTTGGTATGGTTAGTGCGGTATTCGGATCTACCAGTATTTACAACATCAAGGATCTGCATGAGTCTCTTATCTGAAACATACATAACATATAGTGATTAGAAGTTGACTCCTACAGGAGGTCTAACAAGTATAACACAATGAAAAACGGGTTGCACACAAGGCAACCCCTACACGCTTGTCAGGGAGAAGGGCATCTCCAATGAGATTACAGCATCGTGAGCCCATGAGGTGTAACGCTGTGTCCACAGCCTCTCTGGGTGAGTATATGGCAATGAGAGCCCAAGTGGCAAGGTGCCAGCGTTAATAGCCTTTCCTAGCGAGTAAAGCCCATGTTACAATGTTATTCGTGATCTGGGTATCAGCGTTATGTGGCCTTGTTAAAAATGCTGGAGCTATTCTAAAAATATCAAGGGCCTCCCAAAGGGGATGAACGCCTACTGTGCCCAAGCGGAAGTTTAAAACCAGAACAATCGATAGCAATCGCTCCAGGGACACAAAGGCGGGGCCCTATCTGTTATGTTATGTTATTTTTATTTATACAGCGCACAGCTGACCCAGCGAAGGGGCGTCCTGGCGCTATGAGAAGGCAAACACAACACAACATCGAAAGAGAGAGGGCACAGAGAACAACCTATGGTTGAGCAAACAGAATAGTTTTGATGGCGCGCCTAAACTGGAGAAGGTCATCAATTGCCCGGATCTCACCAGGAAGAAGGTTCCACCACTTCGCTGCTAACACTCGAAAGGAGCGGCCGCCAGTTCTACTCAGCCTAAAGCGCGGGACCATTACCTTGATTTCGAAGCCTCAGAGTCGGAGACTGCCGCTCACACCGGATGCTGGCAACAATTGCAGATCACGGCGGGTTGGAAAATAATGACAGCGCGAACGCATGCGTAACGTGCACGTTGTCCTAAATGGTCGGTAAGAATGCAGAGTCAGACAAAAGAAGAGGAGCCCTTCTCCGAGCAGATGCTCAAGGAGAAGGATCGTCTAAGTAATGTGCCTGCCCGAGTAAGGAGTAAATGTGTGCAATGTAAATGGTGTACAAAATAATAGTGTTATACATTCAGTTAAAAGGTTTACAAAGCAAGTGGATATAGTCACATGTGATACAATACAGTTAGGAAAATTACATTAACAAAGCCCCTGGAGCACACGAGTGAATATTTACATGCTGTGCCCAGGCGCGATGCTGAATACATTTAGATACAGAGCATTATATCATATTTACACAATTGAATTATATTTACAAGGTGTATGTACATTAATAAGTGAATCTGTCTTGTCAATACATAAGGACAAGGTAGTAATGAGGGCCTGGCGCCGCTAATGGATACTCAGATTACCTAGACTAGAAAAATGGGGTCCCTGGTTCTAACGGAGGAGCAGAGTGGCCGCTTGGCGGGCTATTTCCTCGTACTCGTTCAGACCTTTTGCTATAGTGTTAAAGGTATGGATCCATTTACATTCTCTGTAGTTCAGGTTATGGCCCAAACAATCTCCTCGTTGGTTAATGTGTACTTTCTCAACCACCCACCATTGCAAACTGTCTGCAGTGTGGCCAAACTGTGTGAAATGTTCTACTAACGGTGCTCCCTGTGTTGCGCATCTTATCTTGCTACAATGTTGTAGGATGCGGCATTTCACCTTTTGAGTTGTCTGGCCTATGTACAAGAAGTCGAAGGGGCACTGAATGGCATATATGACCCCCGATGAATTACAGTTGGTATGTTCTTTGTGAGTGTGAGTGTAGTCATTATGAGTGAACAACTTGATTTCTCTGGTTAGTTGGCATGCTTTACAGCTCCCACATTTATAATTTCCCAAAATGGGCAGTATATTCCATAAGTGACTTTGTGTATTCAATCTCCTTGATGGTAGTAGGGATCTCACTAGTGAATTCCTAAGCCTTAAGAATTCACTACTGAGATCCCTACTACCATCAAGGAGATTGAATACACAAAGTCACTTATGGAATATACCGCCCATTTTGGGACATTATAAATGTTGGAGCTGTAAAGCATGCCAACTAACCAGAGAAATGAACATTAGTTACTTACCTGTTAACTGTGGTTCTCCAGTATTGGTGTCTTTCATAGATTCACATGCTTGAATTATTCCCCGTTGTCGAAGTGGGAGTCCCACGATACATAAAATAGTAGTAATATACACATATATATATATATATATATATATATATAAATAATATACACACACACACACATATATATATATATATATATACATATACTACATATACATATATATATATACATATACACACACACACACACACACACACACACACAGAAAAATATATAATTATACATATAAAATGTAATACATATAAAATATATAAATACAGTTAAAAGTACCATAGAACTAAAAAGGCCCATAGAAGCCTTAAAAGGGAGAATTCACTTTAGTAACAGTCATTATAATAGTCCACATTTCAGCCAATCAGGCAGCAGCACCCTCTAGAACCTTCTCCTCAGAAGCTCAGGCCCTCAGATTTTCGTAGCACCAAAGTGAGCCATAGTGCATGAGGAGAAGAGAGCCTCTGAGGGGAGGAAGGGTGGGTCGCATGTGAATCTATGAAAGACACCAATACTGGAGAACCACAGTTTACAGGTAAGTAACTAATGTTCTTCTCCAGTATTAGGGGTGTCTTTCATAGATTCACATGCTTGAATAAGAATAGAAAGCAGTAAACCAATACATGAGTCATAAAAGGCAGTGAAAACCAAAGTAAGTAAAGTCAGTGCACATATGAACACAGCATACATTTAGACATATGGCAAAACCTTTTATGACAGGAGGCAGGAAGCAACAGAGGCTCACCTTGGTTGAAAAGATTTCGTAGCACTGCCTGTCCCACAGCAGCATCTGCAGCGTCCGCTGACTCCAAACAGTAGTGCCTCGTAAACGTGTGTCTGCTCGACCACGTTGCAGCTCTGGCGCAGAGGCACTCCAGCAAAGAGGGCGGTAGATGATGCTACAGCCCTTGTCGAGTGTGCTCGCACCGGAGCAGAAAGAGGCTTACCAGCCCGTTGATGGCAGAAGGAGATGACAGAAGGAGATGGCAGAAGAACTACATCTAGTAATGGATGGTTTAGTGACTGGTTGTCCTTTGCACATTCGGCCATAGGCCACAAAGAGCTGGTCTGATTTTCGAAAAGGAGGGGTGCGCTGAATGTAGAATTTCAGGCAACGGTTTCAATCCAAGGAATGTAGAGAATGCTCAGCGGGAGACTGAGGATTTGGGAAGAAAGTCTCGAGAATGACAGGCTCATTAAGATGGAAATCCGTAGGAACCTTGGGGATAAATTTAGGATTTGTACGCAAAGTAACAGCGTCCTTGGTGAATTGAAGAAATGAAGGTTGAATTGTGAATGCTTGAATGCCACTTACTCGCCTGGAGGATGTAAGCGCGAGTAGGAGAGCAACCTTCCACGTGAGGAATTTTCAGTCCGCTGAATGTATGGGCTCAAAAGGAGGTAGGAGGAGCTGAGATAAAACCAGATTCAGGCACCAAGCAGGCGGCCGCCGACGTATGTGTGGATACATTCGAAAGAGGCCCCTGAAGAACTGCCGGATGATCCGAGAGGAATACAGTGATGTGGAACCATCATGACGAAAGCGAGAAATCGCTGCCAGAAAGACTTTAAGAGTGGAATGTGAAAGTCCTGACTTCGCTAGAGATAGGAAAAAAGGCAGGATTTGCTCTGGCTTGGCGTGCAACGGATCAAGGACTTCCTTGTGACACCAGACACAAAAACGCTTCCATTTCAATTGATATGTCTTAATGGTGGAAGGAGCGCGTGCATGAGCCAGCACTTCCCTGCACTCCGTAGCAATATTCAAACGTGAGAACTCATTGTGCTCAGGTTCCAAGCATGCAGTTGGAGATATGCCAGATCCGGATGGCAAAACCGTCCCTGGTTCATGGTGAGCAGGTGAGGCAGAGGGCGAAGAAGGATCGGATCGCACTGGGAAAATAGGAGGAGATCTGTGAACCATGGGCGACGTGGCCACCTGGGCGCAATCAGTATGACGTGACAGGGTTGAAGCCGCATCCTGTGCAACAGGCGCGGAACGAGAGGGAGCGGAGGAAAAGCGTAAACGAATTTGTTCGACCAATTGATCGAAAACGCATTCCCGCTCGACTCTCTGTGGGGATGCCGACTTGCAAAGCGTAGGCATTTGCAGTTGGTCGGAGTCGCAAACAGATCCATCTGTGGTTGGCCCCACTGACGAAAGATGTACTCCAGAGTTGGTTGGTGGAGTTCCCACTCGTGATTGTCTGCAAGTGATCTGCTGAGATAGTCGGCAAGGGCGTTGGAGACACCCGGCACGTGAACTGCTGTCACGTGGACCTGATGGTGAATCGCCCATTCCCAGATTTCCTGCGCCTGCTTGGAAAGCAGAAGAGACCTTGTACCTCCCTGTTTGTTGAGGTAGTGCATACTGGTGGTGTTGTCTGTCCGCACCAGCAGCGATTGGCCTTGTATCAGCCTCCGGAAAGCTTTTAGGGCGAGGAAGATGGCCAAGAGTTCTAGGCGATTTATATGCCATGTGCGTTGGACTGCAGTCCATTTGCCCATGACAGACATCCCGTCGAGGTGTGCCCCCCAACCCTCTAAGGATGCGTCGATTGTGAGGGTAAGCGTAGGAGCTGTATCCTGGAAGGGTCGCCCGGCGGCGATGGTTGGAAGGTGAGCCCACCATTCCAATGCGGTTTGAATGCGGGGGGTCAAGTAAAGTTTGTCGTTGAACGACCCCGAGACTTGTGTTCGAGGCATGTGGGCTGCTGAATTCATATCTGTGCATAAATCGCCGCCTAGTGTTGGGTCCGGATGATTGCACATTGTTGTCCTGGAAGAGTCTTCGAAGTATCACGAGATAGGTGGCTCCTCCCCTGGACTACAGTGCGCATGGGCATAGTCTCCATCCTCAGATTGTTTTTTCCGCCATTGGGTTCAGATGTATTTTCCTTTACTCGAAGTTCGGAATAGAAACTATACTTTCTAGAGGCCAAAAGGCCTTCGGTATCGTCGGTATTGTCTCGAATCGGTGCCGACAGCTTCTTTACAAACTTTATTCAACTTGGGACGTCGAATCGGGCCGCGAGCCTTCTCGGCGCCACGCGACCAGTCGTCGATGGAACGGAGCCCATTTAAAAGATGCCCTCTTTGTAACTCTAAATACCCACATATCAATAAACACCCTGTATGTAACAAGTGTTTATCTCCAGAACATAATGAAACCAACTGCCTGGCTTGTGCCCAATTTCGTTCCAAAAAGACACGGACTCGACGGGCCGCTAGACTAGCATGCAGAGACAAGCGCCAGAGCCAGAAAATATCTTCGACGTCGAAGAAGATCTTGTCGAAGCAGAAGAATATGAACAGTCGGATCAAGAATCGGAGCATGACTCCGAATACTACATCGACGAGGAAGAAGACATCGTTGAGGTAGGGGACGACGAACAAGGGATCGGAGCTGTAGACGACGACTCCAGTGATGAAACGGGGCCAACCGTGAGTACGGCGCACCATACCACCATGGTTCCACAGGCTCAGGTCGAGGCATCGCCACAAGGCCTTAGCCAAGATCTCGAAAGACATTCTATAGCCCCGCAATACAGCTCGGCTAAGAATATTACAAAAGAGCCATCGGATCAAAGAACTCCGAAATTGGTAATATCGAAACCAAAAACGAAACCGAAACTGATCGACTACACGGTCTTCGGACCACACTATGTCGATCCATCGGAGTCGAGACCGAAGAAACTCATCGACAATTACGGTCTTCGGGCCAAACTATGTCAAATCATCGGAGTCGACCACAAGGGTCGTCGAGCCGAAAACTAGCGCCCCTACTCTGCCGAGAAAAAAGGTCGTCGAACCGAAAACATCGGCGTCGACAGCCGCCAACACAAAAAAGGGACTCGATCCAAAGAAGGTTGTTGAACCAAAACAAAAAGGCGACAAACCAATGGCTCTGCAAGAGAAAACAGTCGAGCCAAAGAAAATCGACCCGAAAAAGTCAATCGAACCGAAACAAAAGGGCGTCGATCCAAAACCACCGGTTCCAAAATCGACACAAGGACACAAAGCCATAATCGGAACGAAAAAGACAGTCCAAACGGAAAAAACTTCGGTCCGAAGAAACAGGCACTACCGAAACAAACTGTAGTACCACAAAAGGACATCGGACCGATTAAGTTTGGCCTCCCACCTTCCTCAAAAACAAAGGCGGTCGACCCAAAAAGCGGCACCGAACCAAACCAAACAAAAGACATTGGCAAAAACACCGAGAACTGCTGAACAGGAAGTCTTACATCCGGACCCTGAATCAGTTGAGCAGTCAAAACTTTACATTGACCCTAACTCTGGGAAACTCACTCCCTACAAAAGGAAGATCAGACCAGAGACGGAGAAAGAAACTTACATTATACCACTCAAAAAGAAAAGGGACTGTTCTACTTCACCTATTCTATTTGAGCCTATTCAGCCAACCAGGCCTAACCCCATACTCGTATACACCCACACACTCAGATGAAGAGGTGGATGAGGAATATGATCAGGAATACAACTACCCAGTAGACACTGACCAAGACAGTAACACTCAACCATGGGTTGACCCAGTACATCCCGGTGACTCTCAACCCATTCCTGATACATCTGCATACCCTGCTAGGCCTTCTCCTACAGAGGAGACAGCTGCTTTTAATTCACTAATCGAAAGGGCAGCACTCCATCACAATGTGGACATGCATGCAGACCCTGTGGAGGAAGATTTCCTCTTTGACACTTTTGCCACATCAGAAAGATCTGTTAAGACACTACCGATGTTAAAAGGGGTACTTAAACATGCAGGAGACATATTTAAAGATACCACTAGGGCAAGGGTCATTAACCCAAGAATAGAGAGGAAATACAGGCCAGCGCCACTAGACCCTACATATATTAAGGGACAACTGCCTTTGGATTCTTTGGTGGTAGCAAATGCACGTAAACGTGCAAACTCTCAAACAACTGGAGAAGCTCCACCTCCTGACCAGGAATCCAAGATCTTCGAGGCATCAGGGAAAAGGGTAGCCGCACAGGCAGCTAACATATGGAGAATATCTAACACGCAAGTCCTGTTAGCTAGGTATGACAGGGCACACTATGACACCTTAGAAACACTTCTCCAGCATTTACCTGACCCTTACAAGCAACAAGCTGAACAACTAGTACAGGAGGGAAAGCTAATCACTAACGCCTCCATTAAATGTGCCTTAGATGTAGCAGACACGGCTGCCAGGTCTGTTAACACCAGTGTTATGATCAGGAGACATGAGTGGCTACGTATCGCTGGTTTCAAAAATGAAGCCCAGACAACTTTGTTAAACCAGCCAGTCAATCCTGACTACTTATTTGGTCCAGGGGTAGATACAATCCTGGACAAAATGAAAAAAGACACAGAGACAGCTAAGTCTATGGGAGCCCTACAGTCACAACAACATAGAGGCTCCTTTCGTCGCTCAAATTACAGGGGCGCTGCAAGAGGCAACTCATCACAGCAGACCACAAACTACAAGGGAAACACACAAACCACCTACAATAAAAACAATAGAGGTGGATACCGCGGCAATAACAACAAAGGCAGAGGACGAGGGAATAACACCACCAGATCCTCTACCAACACAAAACAGTGACTCCTTAGCGCTACCCCCAGACCACATAACCCCGGTCGGGGGACGATTGCAGCAATTCCTACCAGTCTGGCAAAACATCATTACAGACAAGTGGGTAAGGCAAATTATCCAGAATGGCTACTGCCTAGAGCTAACCGCCACACCACCCTACATACCTCCAAAACACCGTCCTATGTCTGTAGAACACCTCAACTTATTGCAGCAAGAAGTCATCAGCATGCTGCAAAAAGGGGCCATAGAACTAGTACCATTAGTACATCAAGGTACAGGGGTATATTCGCTATACTTCCTCATCCCCAAAAAGGATGGGTCTCTCAGACCAATATTGGACCTCAGGCCCCTAAATCATTACATCTTATCAGAGCATTTTCATATGCTCACTCTACAACAAGTGTTACCACTGTTGCAGCAAGGAGACTTCCTCGCAACCTTGGACCTCAAAGACGCATATTTCCATATCCCGATACATCCTGCTCACAGGAAGTATCTCAGGTTCACGTTACTAGATCAACATTACCAATTCAAAGTCCTTCCATTTGGTGTAACAACAGCTCCAAGAGTGTTCACAAAATGCCTAGCGACAGTGGCTGCACATTTGAGGAGACAACATATTCATGTCTATCCGTACCTGGACGACTGGCTAATACAAGCAAAGTCAGCCCAGCAGTGTGCCAGCCACATGTCAAAAACAATTCACCTACTGCACAGCCTAGGCTTCACGTTGAACTACCAAAAATCTCACCTCCAGCCATCCCATGTACAGCAGTACCTGGGCGCAACAATAAATACTCTAACAGCAAAAGCATACCCAAACGCTGCAAGAATAAACAGTATGCAGCTACTAATCCAAAAGTTCATGCCCCAACACTCGCTCTCTGCCCGAATGTTTATGCAACTCATAGGCATGATGGCTTCGTGCATCTTCATAGTCCCTCACGCCAGACTACACATGCGTCCGCTACATGAGTGCTTAGCACGGCAGTGGAACCAGGCTCAAGGTCAATTGAAGGACCTAGTGTTGGTGACCAGTCGTGCATACAACTCTCTGCATTGGTGGAATCCACAAAACCTTTGCAAGGGACGACTGTTCCAAGAGCCTGTACCACAAATAGTGTTGACGACGGACGCATCCCTGATAGGATGGGCAGCCCATGTCCTTCAGTACACAGTGCAGTGCCTATGGACAGCACAACAAAAGAAAAAGCACATCAACTTGCTGGAAATGATGGCAATTTTTCTGGCAATGAAAGCGTTCAAAGTACATTTATGCAACAAAGCGGTGTTAATCCGGACGGACAACATGACAGCAATGTACTACATACAGAAACAGGGAGGAACACACTCTCCACAGCTATCACATCTAGCACAAAACATGTGGAAGTGGGCCATCCAAAGAAACATTTTTCTCATGGCGGAACATCTCCCAGGCAAAGACAACCAAGTGGCGGATCTGCTCAGCAGACACAGCCAACAGCTGCACGAGTGGGAGATTCATCCCACAGTGCTCCATCCATACTTCCAACAGTGGGGACAACCAGAGATAAACCTGTTCGGCACAAGGGAAAACACAAAATGCCAGTACTTTGCCGCCAGGTTTCCACATCCGCAGTCGCAGGGCAATGCGATATGGATGAACTGGTCAGGCAGATTTGCGTACGCTTTTCCCCCAGCACCGTTAATAACACTAGTGGCACGCAAACTACGCCAGCATTCACTGACACTAATCCTAGTTGCTCCAACATGGGCGAGGCAAGCATGGTACACAACGTTCCTAGAACTTTCCGTGGTGCCTCAAAGACTGCGGCTAACACCCACTCTACTCACTCAGAGCCATGGAGACATACAGCACCCAGATCCGCAACAACTGAACCTTGGAATCTGGCTCCTGAAGAGTTTGGGTGCCTAAATTTACCTCCTGACTATATGAACATTTTAAGGAGGCAAGAAAACCTACAACCAGAGCTTGTTACGCTGCAAAGTGGAAGCGTTTTGTCATTTACTGCAATAACAATGACATAAACCCACTAGATGCTTCAACGCAAAATATCATTTGCTATCTTTTGCACCTACATCGTTGCAATCTAGCATATTAGTCTATAAGAATACACTTAGCTGCCATTGCAGCTTATCTTCAGAACAGACAGCATCTTTCGCTATTCAGAGTACCTGCGATTAAGGCATTCATGGAGGGACTCAAAAGAATAATCCCCCAAAACACCCACCTTCACCTCTCTGGAACCTAAACATTGTTTTAACCAGACTAATGGGACAACCATTTGAACCATTGCATTCGTGTGAATTACAATTTTTAACATGGAAAGTGGCATTTCTAGTAGCAATTACTTCACTTAGAAGAGTTAGCAGGCTACAAGCCCTAACTATTCAAGAGCCATTCATCCAAATACATGCAAACAGAGTAGTTCTTAGAACAAACCCTAAATTCATGCCAAAAGTGGTATCCCATTTTCATATCAATCAATAGAACTGTCAGTGTTCTTTCCAAATCCACAGTCAGTACCTGAAAGGGCTCTACACACCCTAGATGTCAAGAGAGCACTTCTAAACTACATTGATAGAACTAAAGAATTTCGAAAGACAAAACAACGGTTTGTTGCCTTCTCACCACAACACAAAGGCAACCCCATTTCAAAATCTGGGTTAGCCAGATGGATAGTTAAGTGCATCCAAATATGTTATCTAAAAGCAAAACGCACTTTAACAGTTCCCCCAAGAGCGCATTCTACATGCAAACTAGGGACATCCATGGCTTTCCTAGGAAACATTCCTCTAGAGGAAATATGTATAGCAGCCACATGGTCAACCATACATACTTTCACAAAACACTATTGTGTAGATGTGCATTCCAAACAGCAAGCAGCTGTAGGACAGGCGGTTCTAAAAACTCTTTTTCAGACTGCTGCAGCTGGCACAGGTAGCCACCGCTAAGGGAGAGACTGCTATACATTCTATGCACAGATATGAATTCAGCAGCCCATATGCCTCGAACGGAATATGCTACTTACCAGTATGCATCTGTTCTTGGCATGTAGGGCTGCTGACATTCTCATCTGATCGTGGAGAGGAACTCCCCGGGATTGAGGTACTGTAGAATTTCCAGTAAAGTTAACATCCGAAATGTTTGTGATCTGATGAACTTGTTCAGGGCACGTAAGTCCAGAATGGGGTGCCACTCTCCCGACTTTTTCTTGATTAAAAAGAAACGGGAATAAAAGCCCTTGCCCTGTTTAACTCGAGGAACCACTTCGACAGCCCCTTTTTGTATCATGATGGACTTGAGCCAACAGTTCTTTCAGATGGGCTGGGGGCGGGCCAGAGGGTGGGTGGGTGGGGCGGGGATTTGGGGGGGGGGGGGGGAATTTTGTTAATTCGAGAACATGTCCCTTTAAGATGGCATCTAGTACCCAACGATCCGAAGTGATTTGTGACCAATTGTAGAGTTAAGAGATTTGACCTCCAATTTTCAGAGTCGGAGAAGACTGTATCCTGGGGAAGTCACTGCTTTTTAGAGGTGGTACCACCTCTGTAGGTGTTTTTTCTCCGATAAGGTCTTGAATCGGATTGGCGATTTTGAGACTGGTAGTTGTATCTCTCTTTGTTGTCGCCATAGGAACGATACTGGGAGGAGCCACGAAAATTTGACGAGTTGCCTCTGCCACGTGCTCCTAGAAAAGGCCGCTTCTTGTATTGGAGGGTTACTAAGGCACGAGCAGTATCCGTGTCTTTTTTGATGGATTCCAGGGCATCGTCGACATGCTTGCCAAAAAGGGAATCACCATCGTATGGCAAGTCAAGGACTCTCGCCTGTACTTCAGGGTGAAAAGCTGTAGATTTGAGCCAGCCTTGGCGTCTTAAAACAGCAGCTCCAGCAAGTTGCCTGAATCCTGTTGAAGAAATGTCAAAAGCACAATCAATAATCTCCGAAGAGATCTTCTCTCCTTCTTGGACAATTGTCTGGGCCTCGGCTCGGACGGAATCTGGAAGTTGGGTTACCAAAGCTGCAATTTCAGACCACATTCGACGGTCATATCTTCCGAGGATGGCCAGGGAGTTGGCCGCTCTAACCGTCGTGGCAGCCATGGTGGTGAATTTCTTTCCGATAGAGTCTTAATGGCGCCCTTCCTGGTCCGGAGAAGAAGTTAGCGGAGTGGCAGGATTACCCGACCGTTTCTGGGCCGCCTGCGTGATGACAGAGTCTGCCTTAATATGTGAAACAAGGCATGCTGGTGAGTCTGCAGGAGCCTTGTATTTCTTATCAAGACGTGGTAGTACAGCCGGGATGGAATTTGGTCGCTCCATAAGTTTAAGACCTCCTTGCCAAATAAAATCAATAATTGGTATGGTATGGGTCTGTTTTAGAGGCGGGTCCTTGAAATCATAGAGGAAGCAATCTTGTTGTTGCACCTCCAGGGTTAAATGGAAACGTTTGGCAGCACGTATCATTCGATTATGGAAACTTCCGATGTCCACTGGCGGGGAAGCCAAGGGCGATGTCGGTGGCGTAGACCTATAATTATCCCAATCCGCGAGGACATCGTCATCTTGATCTGTGTCCTGATGCACATTGTCATCATTATCTGTATCCGCCTGTGGACCTGGCGCCGCAGGTTGAGGAGTAGGTGAAGTGGGCGCAGACGGAGGGAATCTGCGATTATAATCATCCAGCATATGTTGCAGGTTGGATTGGGTCATTGGTTCCTCCTGAGGTGCATCAAACTGATCGACATGGACGGGAAAGAGTACTCCCCTCTTCCTCATCGTCATCCTCTTGGCACTTTATATTGAGTTCAGAGGGACTGGACGCAGGACGAAAAACGTCATCCACATAGGAACCATCATCGGAGTTCTCTTCTGCAGACTCAAACAGTTGTGCTGGAAGACTAGCACCACTGGTAATAGGACTCAAGTGTAGTGGATCCGGACGTTTGACCACTGAAGCTGTTACCACTGAAAAAGTAGTTGCAGTAGCAATTGAATGGTGCGTCGACGACGATCACGTCGACGAGGTGATCGTAGATGGTATTGTCAAAGCGGGACCAGCTGACGAAGGTTTTGGATCAGTCGCTGGTGGCAGTGTTCTCCCCTTATCTTTTCTCGACGTAGATAGTCACGCCGTCGACGGCGTCGTTGACTAAGAGAATGCAGTCGTCACTGGTTTCGCCGTCGACGAGGCAGTCGTCGACGAAGGAGGTATCGTCGGCGTAGACGGCACCGTCGACAAGGATGTCCCTGTCGACGGACTGGTCACCGTCGACGATGATGCTGTCATCGACGAAGATGGGACCCTCGCCGACTTGGAACGCGTCGACGAAGCCTTCGTCGACGAATGCTTTTTAGTCAGAGCCGTCGACGAGACTGGTTTGATGTCGTCGACGAGATTTTAATAATGGAGGTGATCGGTCTCACCTCTTGAAGCGTCGTCGACGAGGTAGACGTCGTCGTCGTAGTCTTTGTGGACATTGAACATGTCGTCGTCGTCATGGTCGGTACAGCGTCGACGACTTTCGTAGTCGTCGACGGACGTGTCGACGAGCCCGTCGACGAGCCGGCACCAGTTTTTGATGACGAGGGCACGGCTTGGGACTGCGACGCCAGAGAACCAGGTCCTGTAGGCGTAGAGGCTGGCAGATCCCGTGGGGAGACAGTTTGAGACGTCGACGAGCTTCATTTTCTTCAGAAAAGGTGAAGGCATCTCTGTCTCTGACCCACGCTTAAGAGAGGCCTTAGAATGGAATGAAGATACGCTCTCCATATCAGAAGCTGGATTTTCTGAAGTCTTCAACTTCTGTAGCGACAGAAGGAGATGGGCAATCTCTATCTTTCAAAGTCTTTGAAGAGAAAGTCCTGCAGAACTTGCAGTTCCTTACCTCGTGATCCGGGTAAAGACAGTAAATGCACTTACTGTGAGGATCTTCATGAAAAAGGCGAAGCTTTCCACAAGAACATGGCCTGAATAAAGATTTTTTAGTTGAAGACATTTTAAGAGTAGAATTAGCAATAAAGTAGAAGAAACTGAGCAGAGGTCAGGGAGACTCCCTTCACACGACGTGCGGTAGAAAATATGAGGGCCTGAGCATCTGAGGAGAAGGTTCTAGAGGGTGCTGCTGCCTGATTGGCTGGAATGTGGACTATTAGAATGACTCCGATATGTTACTAAAGTGAATTCTCCCTTTAAGGCTTCTATGGGCCTTTTTAGTTCTATGGTACTTTTAACTGTATTTATATATTTTATATGTATTACATTTTATATGTATAATTATATATATATATATATATATATATATATATATATATATATATATATATATATATATATATATATATAACTACTATTTTATGTACCGCGGGACTCCCACTTCGACGACGGGGAATATTCAAGCATGTGAATCTATGAAAGACACCCCTAATACTGGAGAATAAGTCGTTCACCCATAATGACTACACTCACAAAGAACATACCAACTGTAATTCATCGGGGGTCATATATGCCATTCAGTACCCCTGTGACTTCTTGTACATAGGCCATAGAACCCAAACGGTGAAATGCTGTATCCTATAACATTGTAGCAAGATAAGATGCGCAACACAGGGAGCACCGTTAGTGCAACATTTCACACAGTTTGGCCACACTGCAGACAGTTTGCAATGGTGGGTGGTTGAGAAAGTACACATTAACCAATGGGGAGGTTGTTTGGGCCATAACCTGAACTACAGAGAATGTAAATGGCTCCATGCCTTTAACACTATAGCAAAAGGTCTGAACGAGTACGAGGAAATAGCCCGCCAAGCGGCCACTCTGCTCCTCCGTTAGAACCAGGAAGCCCATTTTTCTAGTCTATGTAATATGAGTATCCATTAGCGGTGCCAGGCCCTCATTACTACCTTGTCCTTATGTATAGACTAGACAGATTCACTTATTAATGTACATACACCTTGTAAATATAATTAAATTGTGTAAATATGATATAATGCTCTGTATCTACATGTATTCAGCATCGCGCCTGGGCACAGCATGTAAATATTCACTCGTGTGCTCCAGGGGCTTTGTTAATGTAATTTTGCTAACTTTATTGTATCACATGGGACTATATCCACTTGCTTTGTAAACCTTTTAACTGAATGTATAACACTATTATTTTGTACACCATTTACATTGCACACATTTACTCCTTACTCGGGCAGGCACATTACTTGGACGATCCTTCTCCTTGAGCCTCTGCTTGGAGAAGGGCTCCTCTTCTTTTGTCTGACTCTGCATTCTTACCGACCATTTAGGACAACGTGCACGTTACGCACGCGTTAGCGCTGTCATTATCTTCCAACCCGCCGTGATCTGCAATTGTTGCCAGCATCCGGTGAGAGCGGCAGTCTCCGACTCTGAGGCTTCGAAATCAAGGTAATGTTCATAGGGCCCCGCCATTGTGTCCCTGGAGCGATTGCTATTGATTGTTCTGTTTTAAACTGCCGCTTGGGCACAGTAGGCGTTCATCTCCTTTGGGAGGCCCTTGATATTTTTAGAATAGCTCCAGCGTTTTTAACAAGGCCACAACGCCGATACCCATATGACGAATAACATTGTAACATGGGCTTTACTCACTAGGAAAGGCTATTAACGCTGGCACCTTGTCACTTGGGCTCTCATTGCCATTTACTCACCCAGAGAGGCTGTGGACACAGCGTTACACCTCATGGGCTCACGATGCTGTAAACTCATTGGAGATGCCCTTCTCCCTGACAAGCCTGTGGGGGTTGCCTTGTGTGCAACCCGTTTTTCATTATGTGTTATACTTGTTAGACCTCCTGTAGGAGTCAACTTCTAATCACTATGTTATGTATGTTTCAGAGAAGAGACTCATGCAGATCCTTGATGTTGTAAATACTGGTAGATCCGGATACCGCACTAACCATACCAAGGCGACATTGGGCCGTCGGTACGCTGATTATGTACCTGTTTAGCCTCACTTGACCTTTTTGTACCACACACACCATTTAGCCTCGTTTAAACACACTATTTCCATCCTAGGTTGCAAATGCACTGTCCAGATGACGACTTGCAGCAAAGGTTCAATTTCCACACGGCACAGTCGAGTCGAAACGCCGACGCTCTCCCTTGTTTAAGACCTGTACCTACTTGCCTCACCATTGCATAAAACTGTATTGAGTGCAGATTGACAAATGTACAGAATTACATGTAAATCCTCTATGGACAGGCCTGATGTAACTGATCTTTGCTATCAGTATTTTGAAAGTTTTTGAACTGTTTACTCGTTGAATACTCTATTCACTACCTCACTACCCAACACCACTATCCTATCCTTTCACCTCTCCTCCTTGCGCGCAACCTATGGTCAGTATAACAATTATTGATTGACTCAATAATAAATAACGCGCAAATTATTATATAGTGTGGCGCTTAATTCTTGTGTGTGGTTTTTCTAATTAATGCAGAAATAGATATTCTGTATCTTGTAATGTAATCATTAGTTCGCAAAAGTAAAATAATATTTTGTACTAGCTTGGTCACGGACCACTGTTTTCATTCCAGTACTGTGCCCAGTTCCTTATTGACATTAGGGACTACCCCATTATCAATAATGGTTATCTTTGCATAGTAAAGCTTGAAGCAGAAGACCCTAACAGTGCCCCTTTCTGTACATCCTTACCTTTCGTGCTCCAGAAAATCCCACACAAAGAGGATCATCACGATGGTCCTTGGTACAATCAGTGTAAACCGAATAGCCCTTTTTAGGTCCTCCAACCGATGGTGCTCCTCACCCTCTTTCAGGTGCTTAAGGGTAAGCAAAGAACGCTGGAAAAGTGAATGACTGCCCAACGTGAAAGTGGTCATAACTTTATGTAAGAAGTACGCTAGCGTCCTCAGCATCCAATTGTATGGAAAGTTGTTGGATTATGGCAGTTGCACTGAAGGTGCCCACAGTGCACGTGACAACCCGAGGAAACTGCAATGAGGAAGGCTGTTTTTAAGATCAGGAGATTGAGTGAGCAGGCTCGAAAGGTGTACATATGAGGAATGTCAAGACCAAGTTATGGTTCCACTGTACCTCCCAGAGTGACCACCAACAACCCAGTAGCAATAGGTCTCATTATTGTTAGCTGTGGGTGTGATAGGAAGAGTGGCCTACTGTAGGACTGATTGTGATTGGTTATCAACCACTGCAGATATTGGGTTGTCTCCTTTAAGACCAGGATAGTGTTGTAACGTCAGCCTTGATGCTGGGCCCACTGGGTCTTGCATGTGCCAACGAGTGAACTTAACAAGGAAGAAGCACGAGGCTAAGAGGACAAGAAACAGAGCCATACTCACCAGGATCCAGGATGTGGTATCACATCCTGTTTAGGGGCAGGGGTGAACATGCGTGCCAAATAAATAAAACCTAATTCCAACAAGTTTATAAACATCCCAACGTGATTTAAACAAGAGCGATTGTATGGCAAACACAAAGGCCCAATAAATAACCTTTTACAGTGTACTGTTCAAGGCCTTGATGGGATAGACAAAACCAACAACTTTGATTGTAAGGGGGGTCAGTATCTTCCTACGCCACACAATTGTAAAATTGGCCCAGCCCATAGCACCGTTTGATTTCATGGAGGGGTGTCCGACTGGGAGGAAGACATCCTCTACTCCAGGCAGAAAATCAAATGCAGTCAAATTTGCACTGCACAATCTCCACAAATGGAGGTATATGTTTTAGAGAACTTAGCCCTGCTGCAGAGACAGGAGGTCCTCCCAAAGTGGTGGACTAATCAGGGGAAGGAATATGCTACTTACCAGTATGCATCTGTTCTTGGCATGTAGGGCTGCTGATATTCATATCTGTGCATAGATCGCCGCCTATTGTTGGGTCCGGATGATTGCACATTGTTGTCCTGGAAGAGTCTTCGAAGTGTCACGAGATAGGTGGCTCCTCCCTTGGACTACAGTGCGCATGGGCATCCTCTCTATCCCCAGATTGTTTTTCGCCATTGTGGCAGAGATGGAGTATAGTACAGTAAGAGATGTCCATGCAAAGAGTGAATGCTGCAGCTGCGACAGGCACCGGGGAGGCGGGTGGGCAATATGAATATCAGCAGCCCTACATGCCAAGAACAGATGCATACTGGTAAGTAGCATATTCCGTTCGAGGCATGTGGGCTGCTGAATTCATATCTGTGCATAGAATGTATAGCAGTATCTCCCTTAGCGGTGGCTACCTGCGTTAGCTGCAGCAGTTTGGAAAAGAGTTTTGAGAACAACCTGTCCTACAGCAGCTTGCTGTTTTGAATGTACATCTACACAATAGTGTTTTGTAAATGTATGTGTGGTTGACCATGTGGCTGCTCTGCAAATTTCGTGTAAAGGAATATTTCCTAGGAAAGCCATGGATGCCCCTAGCTTACATGTGGAATGCGCTCTAGGGGGGGACTGTTAAGGTGCGTTTTGCCTTTATATAACATATTTGTATGCACTTAACTATCCGTCTGGCTATGCCTGATTTTGAAATAGGGTTACCCTTGTGTTGAGGTGAGAAGGCAACAAACAATTGTTTTGTTTTGCGAAATGTTTTAGTTCGGTCTATGTAATATAGCAGAGCTCTTTTGACATCAAGGGTATGCAAGGCCCTTTCAGCTCCTGTTTGTGGGTTCTGAAAGAACACTGGCAGTTCAATAGTTTGATTTAAATGGAAATGGGATACCACTTTTGGCATGAACTTAGGGTTTGTTCTAAGAACTACTCTATTTGCATGTACCTGAATGAATGGCTCTTGAAAAGTTAGGGCTTGTAGCTCACTAACACTTCGAAGCGAAGTAATGGCAATGAGGAAAGCCACCTTCCAAGTAAGAAATTGTATTTCGCATGAGTGTAGTGGTTCTAAAGGTGGTCCCATTAGTCTGGTTAAAACAATGTTTAGATTCCAGACTGGTGATGGTGGGTGTCTTGGAGGAATTACGCGTTTAAGTCCTTCCATAAACGCTTTAATTGCTGGCACCCTGAATAGTGAAAGGTGTTGTCTATTTTGCAAATATGCTGCTAACGCAGCTAGGTGTATTCTGATGGACGAAAAAGCTATATTGCACCGTTGGAGATGCAATAGGTAGCAAATGATGTTTTGAGTGGAAGCGCCAAGCGGGTTAATGTCATTGTTATTACAATAAATGACGAAACGTTTCCACTTTGCTGCATAGCATGCTCTGGTAGTGGGTTTCCTTGCCTCTTTGATAATATTCATGCAGTCTGGGGGCAAGTTGAGGTATCCAAATTCTAGGATTTCAGGAGCCAGATCGCTAGGTTCAGCTGTTGGGGATCTGGGTGTTGGATTTCGCCATGGTTCTGCGTTAGAAGACTGGGTGTTAGTTGTAGTCTTTGATGAGGCACCACTGACAGTTCTAGGAACGTCGTGTACCATGGTTGTCTCGCCCACGTGGGAGCAACTAGGATTAGCGTCACGGAATGTTGGCGCATTTTGCGTGCCACCAGCGGTATTAGTGGAGCTGGGGGAAAAGCGTACGCAAATTTGCCTGACCAGTTCATCCATATCGCATTGCCTTGCGACTGCGGATGTGGGAACCTGGCGGCATAGTACTGGCATTTTGCGTTTTCGCTTGTGGCAAAGATCTATTTCCGGGTGTCCCCACTTCCGGAAGAATGGTTGGAGCACTTTGGGGTGAATTTCCCATTCGTGCATCTGTTGGCTGTGCCTGCTTAAGAGGTCTGCCACTTGGTTGTCCTTGCCTGGGAGGTGTTCTGCCATGAGAAAGATGTTCCTCTGAATGGCCCATTTCCACATTGCTTGAGCTAGGTGCGACAGCTGTGGTGAGTGTGTTCCTCCCTGTTTCTGAATGTAATACATAGCTGTCATGTTGTCCGACCGGATCAACACAGCTTTGTTGCGTAAGTGTTTCGCAAAAGCTTTTAGGGCTAGAAAGATGGCCATCAATTCTAGGAGATTGATATGCATTTTCTTTTGCTGTACAGTCCAGAGTCCCTGCACTGTGTAATTTAGGACATGGGCTCCCCATCCTAGTAGGGATGCGTCCGCTGTTAACACTATTTGTGGGACAGGCTCTTGGAACAGTCGACCTTTGCAAAGGTTTTGTGGATTCCACCAATGCAGAGAGTTGTATGCACGACTGGTCACCAACACTAGGTCTTTTAGTTGCCCGTGAGCCTGGTTCCACTGCCTTGCTAGGCATTCTTGTAGCAGACGCATATGTAGTCTGGCGTGAGGGACTATGAATATGCACGAGGCCATCATGCCTATTAGCTGCATAAACACTCGAGCTGGTAGTGAGTGTTGGGGCCTGAACTTTTGTATTAGCGTCTGCATTCCCTGGACCCGTGCGGTGTTGGGATATGCTTTTGCTGACAGTGTGTTTATTGTCGCTCCCAGGTACTGTTCGACGTGGGAGGGTTGTAGGTGTGACTTTGGGTAGTTTAGTGAGAATCCTAAACTGTGCAGTAGGTGTATGGTCTTTGACATGTCGGCACATTGCTGGGCTGTTGGCGCGTGTATTAGCCAGTCGTCCAGATAAGGGTACACGTGTATGTGTTGCCTTCTGAGGTGTGCCACTACTGTAGCTAGACATTTGGTGAACACTCTTGGAGCTGTTGTCACCCCAAATGGCAGGACTTTGAATTGGTAGTGTTGCCCTTGAATGGTGAACCTCAAATACTTTCTGTGAGCAGGGTGTATTGGTATATGAAAGTATTCATCTTTGAGGTCTAAACTTGCTAGGAAGTCTCCCTGTTGAAGCAATGGTAAGACTTGCTGGAGAGTGAGCATGTGAAAATGCTCTGACAGAATGTAGAGGTTGAGGGGCCTGAGGTCCAATATTGGTCTGAGAGACCCGTCCTTCTTTGGAATTAGGAAGTATAGGGAGTATACTCCTGTTCCCTGATGTTGCAGTGGGACTGGTTCTATGGCCCCCTTTTGCAGCATACGGATGACCTCTTGCTGAAGTAACGTTATATGTTCCTGTGACATAGGACGGTGCACGGGTGGTATGTTGGGTGGAGTTGAGGTGAGCTCTAGGCAATAGCCATGTTGGATAATTTGCCTGACCCACTTGTCTGTGGTGATATTTAACCACACTTGTTGAATTGTTGTATTCTTCCCCCGACTGGTGTTATGTGGTCTGGGGGGAGTGTCAGGAAGTCACTGCTTTGTGTTAGTGGAGGATCCATTTGCATTGCCTCCACGACCTCTGCCTTTGGTATTGTTTCCTCTATAACCACCCCTGCTGGTATTCTTGTTATATGTGGATTGTATGTTAGTTTTGTAGGTGGAGGATTGCTGTGATGTTCCTGGCGCTCCTCCTCTATAATTGGAGCGACGAAAGGAGCCCCGGTGTTGTTGGGACTGGAGAGCTCCCATAGATTTTGCTGTTTCTGCATCCTTTTTCATTTTGTCCAGAATTGAATCAACTGTTGGACCAAATACAAAGTCTGGGTTAATTGGCTGATTAAGAATTGTAGATTGGACTTCATTCTTAAAGCCTGATATGCGAAGCCATGCGTGTCGCCTTATTAGCACGCTGGTATTGATGGATCTGGCAGCTGTGTCTGCAGCGTCTAGTGCACACTTAATGGATGCATTGGTGATGAGCTTTCCCTCTTGTATAAGTTCATCTGCCTGCTGTTTGTATGGATCAGGTAAGTGTTGGAGAATTTCCTCCAAACTGTCGTAGTGCGCCCTATCATATCTGGCTAGCAAGGCCTGTGTATTGGCTATTCTCCAGGAGTTTGCTGCCTGGGCCGCCACTCTTTTGCCTGATGCCTCAAATATCTTAGATTCCTTGTCTGGAGGTGCAGCCTCACCAGTAGTCTGTGAGTTTGCACGCTTACGTGCGTTTGATACCACTAAGGAATCTAGGGGTAGCTGTCCTTTGATGTATGTGGGATCTATAGGTGCAGCTCTGTATTTCTTCTCAATTCTTGGGTTTATGACCCGGGCCCTAGCAGTGTCCTCAAAAATGTCACCTGCGTGTTTTAACACCCCTTTTAGCATTGGGAGTGTTTTAACAGGTCTTTCAGATGATGTGAGTGTATCAAAGAGGAAACCTTCCTCAATAGCATCAGAGTGCATATCTACATTGTGGTAGGTTGCTTCTCTAACAGAAAATTAAATGCAACTGTATCCTCTGTGGGTGTAGGGTATACTGCAGGGTCTGTAATGGGCAGAGTCCCTTCATTGTCTGGTTCCCCTCCTGTACCCCATGGCTGTGTGTCTGGGTCTGTATTTGGGTTTTGTGGATACCCAAAGCCTACATCTGCGTCCTGATCTTCATGAGGGTTGTAGTCAGAGCGTGTTGGTGAGGTTGGGGTATAAGGAGTAGTAGGCATAGCAGGAGCGATAGGTTCAAAGAGGATTGGAGAGGTAGCAGAGTCTCTCTTTTTCTTTAAGGGGATTCTGGAAATGTCTTCTGTTGGTAGAGACCTTTTCTTTTTAGTATACACAGTCACTTCACCAGTTATTGGATCAATGTAGATTTTTGACTGGTTCTCTGTGGAGGGATCTGGGTGAAGAAGCTCCTCTTCACAGTTTTTGGTGTTACAACCTTTGGTTTTTGTTTCTTCGGGTCGATGGTTTTTGGTACCTCAACCGTTTTAGGTGGTTGTATCGCTTTTGGTTGTTTTTCAACGGGTTTTGTTGGTTGAACGACCTTTACCGGCTTCACAACTTTTTTCGGACCGAGCGATGTTGTCGGTTCGAGAGTCTCTTTTTGTTGTTTTGGAGCCTGCTGTTTCGGTTCGATGCGGTTTTTCGGGTCGATGGACTTCGGCTCGACAGATTTCTTTTCGTCCACCTTTGGTTTCGGTTGGACGTTAGTTTTGGGCGTAGGCCTTGTTTTGTCGTCGACTGGTTTGTTCCCCTTGTCGATACCGGAGGCTGATTTGCTCGATTCAACGTGTTTTTGGGGGGTCGATTCGACGTGCTTTTGTTTTTGCGTCGAATCGACGTGTCTTGGCTTTGAGGTTGACTCGACGGCCTTTGGTTTGGAGCTCGACTCGACAGCTTTTGTCTTCGATGTCGACTCGATTGTTTTTGGTTTCGAGGGTACTGTGGCCTTCGGGTCGACGCCTTTAGGCTTCGATACCTTCGGGTCGACGTAATTTGGTCCGAAGACTGTATTGTCGACAAGTTTCGGTTTTGATGGAACCGATGTTGTGTGACGTGTCTCAGAGGGCTCTTTCGATATGTTCTTAGCCGGGCGGTATGGCGGGGCTGTAGAACAAGGTTGTTGGTCTCGGCTAAGGCCTGCTGGCGATGCCTTGACCTGAGTCTCTGATAGAGGTGTAGTGTCTATATGGGGCGGTGTACTCGCGGTTCGCCCCTCGCCGTCATCGGAGTCGTCTTCAACTGCTACGATTTCCTGATCATAGTCTTCGAGATCGACGATTAGTTCTCCCTCTTCGGGGTAATATTCAGAGTCGGGCTCAGAGTATTGTCCATCGTCTCGGTCTGAGTCTTCGGCGCTTGCTAGATCGTCATTGTCCCCGAAGATGTTATCGGGCTCCGGCGCCGATCGTTGCATTTCTTGCCGCGCGTCTATTCCGAATAGTCTTTTTTGATCGGAATTGGAACAGGCCAGGCAACTATCTTCTTTGTGATCTGGAGATAGGCATTTGTTGCACACTGGATGTTTGTCTGTGTGTGGAAATTTCGAGTTGTACTGAGGGCAGTACTTGAATGGACTTCGTTCCATCGACGGTCGGTCCACGTGGTGTCGACAAGGCCTCACGGCCTGATTCGACGACTGGAGTGCAACCGAGTTGTAAAAAGAGTATCGGCACCGAGCGCTTAACAATAACGACGGTATTCGAAGGCCTTTTGGCCTTTTAAGAAGTTTTCTTGATTCCGAACTTGGAGAGTAGGAAAGTACATCCGAACCCACTGGCGGAGAAAAACAATCTGGGGATGGAGAGGATGCCCATGCGCGCTGTAGTCCAAGGGAGGAGCCACCTATCTCGTGATACTTCGAAGACTCTTCCAGGACAACAATGTGCAATCATCCGGACCCAACACTAGGCGGCGATCTATGCACATATATGAATTCAGCAGCCCACATGCCTCGAACATATACTCATGCTAAAGAATTCCAGTACCACACCTTCCTGGCCCAATCCAGGGTAATTCGGATGTCATAAGCTCCGTTATTCTTGATATTCAGAACACAGGGCAGGAGAGATAGCGGTGGGAAGGCATACAGGTGTCCCTTATTCTATTTCAACTTGAACTTGCTCTTGCATTAACTCTAAAGTGGTAATATTTCAGCATTGTGCATTCAATAGTGGCAGAAAAATCTACCCAGAGCTCTCCCCCATTGGTCTATAACGCCTAGCACCATCTCGGAATGTAAAAGCCACTTGTGACCTGCCAGACTTATGCAAAGGCATTCGGGATCCCAAACAGGTGGTTCATGACCAAGACTATGTTCTGGGGCTCCAGCCACTTCCACAGATGCGAAATCCGTCCACTCTGCCTTTCTTTTTGAAGCACCAGGTGGCTGTGATATACATGAAAACCTACATCAGCCTCTTGCTGACTGACATTAGGAAAACCTTCAGGGTCAGATGGATGGCCTGTCGCTCCAGCAGGTTGATATGTTGCCAGTCCTCCATTAGATACCAGAGGCATCAGATCTGTACCTCCCCAAGTGACCACCCACAACCCAGTAGCAAAAGGTTCTCATTATTGTTAGCTGTGGGTGTGATGGGTAGAGTGGCCTACTGTAGGACTGATTGTGATTGGTTACCAACCACTGCAGATATTGGGTTGTCTCCTTTATGACCAGCATAGTGTTGGAACGTCAGCCTTGATGCTGGGCCCACTGGGTCTTAACTTTCCAGTACAGGGCTTGCATGTGCCAACGAGTGAAGTTAACAAGGAAGAAGCACGAGGCTAAGAGGACAAGAAACAGAGTCATACTCACCAGGATCCAGGATTGAGCCGGAGATCAGGAGCATAGAAAGCACAAACTCATCCCGGACTTGTAGGGGTGGAGGAAAAGCCCCAACTCCACCAGGATCACCTTCAAATGAACGGAAGTCTCTGCAATGGAATCAGGTGGGACTTTTGCTAGTTGATGGTAAACTCCAGTGATGTCAGGAGTTCCGCCATTATCTGGAAGCGGTCCATGAACGACTGACAAGCCCACCTTCAGCAATCAGCCGTCAAGGTATGATAATATAACACCTCCCGACCTCAAGAGTATGGGCAGGGGCCATCACCATCACATTTGGGAACACCCAATGGGGTTCTGGTAAAGCCGAAGGGGAGCACAGCACACTGAAAATGCTCATGGCCTACCTGGCACCACAGGTATATGGAAATATCTATTCTGCAAGTTCAAGAACACCACCAGTCTTGCAGGTGCAATTTGAGCATTTTAAACTTGTCCTTACGTAAGAAGGCATTCTGGAGTTGGAGGTCAAAGATCGGACTGAGTTTGGTGTCCTTTTTTGTGACGAGGAAATAGGAACAACAACCCCACCCATCTTTCTCTGAATCAGATACCTGCTGCATGGCACCCTTTGAAAGCAACAGGCATACCTCCTGCAGATGCCCTTCTAAAATGGTTCTTGTGCAGTAGGTATATTGGGAGGGAAAGAAAGGGTAGGGCATCGCCCTTTTAAACAATGTGCAAGACCCATCTCTTGGATGTTATGGATCATCGACCTGGGAGAAAGTACTGAATTACAGCCCCCAAACACCCACCACCCCCCTCGTCTGGTCACAAGTGTTAAGGATAAACTACAACAGTTTCTTCATGTTTGTAGCAGCGGGTGAGGAGTTGGAGGACTGGTGCCCCTGTTTGACTGTGTGGTCTGCCAGCTCCACATCTGCATCTCCCAAAAGCACTTTGCCTTCCTGGCCAGTAACTCAGTAAAAGGCAGTCTATGCCTATTTGCCAGTCCCATGGAACTGCCTCTGAAGTTTTGGAACCACATGAGGAAATGGCCTTACAGAGGTTAATATCCCCTAAAGAATGTGCTGTGGCTCTGCTTTCTTTAATGTGGTCCAGAGCAGAATCTGCCTCATCTCTGAAGAGGCAAGACCCATCAAACTGCATTTCCATTACTGATGCATGTATATTACTAGAAAATCGTATCTCATCCAGGCAGGTCTACACAGCAAAGGTACAGACTTCCTTGCCAGTAAAGACTGTGGTATCCAAGCCTGAATGGATGGTGTACTTGGCTGCGCCCTGCAAGTCATGGACCATCTGGGCCAAAGAGGCCTGAAAGTCTTTCTGGTCCACTGGCAATGTCCTATGGGCATTTGTAAATCAGCCCAGACAGACAGACTTGAATTTACAGAGCTCAGTGTCAGTTTGGAAAAAGAAAACCTATGCTTGCCAAAAGGAATCCATTCTTTCTAATTCTCTAGCTGGAAAATAGTTCACCTTATTGGTCGAGGCCTCCACAAGGAGCCTGGTGACGGAGAATGAGAAGTTGAGTCGCCAGGCTTCGGCCTATGTTGCCTGGCAACCAGCAGGGCTAACAGGTGGGCAAGAACATTGCTTCAACTAGGTAGCTTTAAGAGCATCAGTGAGGGACTCATTAAATGGGACTATGGGGGCAGTTGTTGCTTCCTCAGGCAGCAAAACTTGTCATACTATGGCTGGCCTCTGAATCACCACTGCTAATAAGAAACTTTCTTCAGGTGGTGGCTCACATAGCAAGTCAAGCTCTATCCCAGGAGAGGGATCAAGCCCACAGCAGTTATGGAAAGCAAGAAATAAGGCATCAGTACAATGAGGTGCATCCTCTGGCACAGAATCAGAGTCAGAACTAAAAATAAAATGGAGCCTCTGGTGATGGTAGCAACGCTATAGAGGCACTGGGTTAGAGTCTACTTGCATGACAACTTGTTGCACGTTTCTAATTTTGCAGCTGGACACTGGCTGAGCTCGAACCATCATTGGTCTGGGGTTTGACATGCATGTCTGTACCGGATCATCAACTGGCACTGACGGGGTGGTAGGGGCTAAAGTGGATCTTGGGACCAGATAGGAAGTCTGTACCAGGTCCTCAGTGACAAGTGGTGCCAGGAAAAGACCATTGCGGTAACCCGAATGGAGGCCCCTGCTGTTCAAGTGGGCTCACAAGGCGCACCAGTGGGAGACTAAAACACACTTAAGATTTGCAGACTGGCTGTTTTGAAGGCCTGTATCTGCTGTGGGGTGGACGATGGACCAGGGTATATTGAGAATCAGTGGCCATGGTGGTGGCAAGGAATCGGTGGCAAGGGTGGTGACTTCGAGTGAGTGACACTTAATTTTGTGCCTTGTAATTGGAGTCAGAGTGGCAGGATGGGGTTGCGTCATGCTTCGCTTTATGTTTGTGCTCAGACTAAGACTTACTCTAAGACAGAGTGAAAGTGTAGTGGATGGGGGAGGGGGGGGGGGGGAAGAATAGCCCAGTGATTTGGACTGGGCCAGTGACTTGGAGTGGGACCTGCATGAAGACTATCACTACTTCCTGTGTTTGACAACATCCAACTCAGTTTACCGGTCTCTAATCCCCTTAAGGGGTATTAGGGCAAATTTATCGCACAACTTTAAGTCCTGCACGGAGCCCACACACCGAATCCTGTTTTTTTTTGGTGGGGACATCGTTCCCTAGCACACTGTTAGAGTAATTTTTAGGAATTGTCAGAAGACAAACAAGCTGGGAGCATAGCTCCAGATCTGCATCAAAATGTGCAGAAGGAGTGGCACTTATATGTAGCTCCAATCAGTCACTTCTGGGGCAGGTTGGAGTCAGAATGGTGCAACATGGCAGGCTAGAGCTCTGCTACAACATTCTCTGGATCCAGTCTAGTGCGTGGGAAATATTTTAAGATTGGATTAAGAATCTATATAACTATTGTGATAATTTGATCTGTTCTTCATACTGGATATATACGATTCAACAAATCCAAATTTTCTCATTTCTGAACAAAGCCGTAGTTTGGGAAGAGTAGAGTACTTTGGTAGCAAAAATCTATAACAGTTAAAATACCAGCTGCGGAAATTCATTATGTTAGAGATGGTTAAGGGGAACTTCAGTCAAGCAAGTCTGAGGTGATCTTACTACACAAAGATCCAAAAATTGAGACTCTGAAGACAAAGAAAGGAAAATGCTACTTACCAGTATGCATCTGTTCTTGGCATGTAGAGCTGCAGATTTCTACACTTTGCATTAGATCGCCACCTGGTGTTGGGCTCGGATGATTGCATGTTGTCGTCGTCTTGGAAGAAGTCTTCGTAGTCACGAAATAGGTGACTCCTCCCTTGGACGATAGTGCGCATGGGCATCGGCTCAGTCCTTAGATTGTTTTTCGCCCTGATGGGAAATGATGGAGTCCAAAGAAAGAAAGGATGTCCATGCGTGCATATCTAATTAAGATAAAACTGGAACAGATACAGGTCCCGGGGAGGCGGGAGGGCGTGCAGAAATCTGCAGCTCTACATGCCAAGAACAGATGCATACTGGAAAGTGATTCAGAAAAGGGGGTGGTGATGAACAGAGTGTCGGAATTAAGCAGACCACTCTTACCCAGTCCAAAGATCAGGGCTTGATCCATCACCGTTATTTAGCTCACTGCCCCATCCCAGCTCAGAACCTGGCTATATGCAAATTAGTCTGTCCCTGGCCCAGTGCATCATGGGAACAGGGCAGACCAAACTACCAAGCCAATTCTTCACCAGAAAGGAGACAAGCTTCCGGGGACCGGTTTCTGCCATTTCAGGCATCGTCGGCCCGGCTTGCTTGAATCCTGATGGAGCAGTGAGCAAGGGACTCATGTCTGAGTATACCCTGCCACACCTATAGAGCCAAAAACGATTCAGAAAAGGGGGTGGTGATGAACAGAGTGTCTGAATTAAGCAGACCACTCTTACCCAGTCCAAAGATCAGGACTTGATCCATCACCGTTATTTAGCTCACTGCCCCATCCCAGCTCAGAACCTGGCTATATGCAAATTAGTCTGTCCCTGGCCCAGTGCATCATGGGAACAGGGCAGACCAAACTACCAAGCCAATTCTTACACGGGTCATCTGTGTCTTTCCCTCCCCCCATGTTATACTGATCATCATCAGCATCCTGAGGAGGTGTATGTTGTGGAGAATGAGGAGGAGAATTTTGAGGTGAAATGTTTAAAGGGAGAGCAGGAGAAGGAGATACAGGAGAAGGAGATACAGGAGAAGGAGATACAGGAGAAGGGTGCATAGGAGATGTGGCAGAGTCCTTCTTCTTGACAGGCACTGGAGGTGTAGGTGCTTCCTGTGTGGTGTGGTGGAAACATGTCCTGTTTCTGGGTCTATGTATATCCTCTTTTGCAAAGGATCCGGTTTAAAAAGCTCTTCTTGAGAAATTGCTTTCGGCGCCGATTTTTTCGGCTATGGGCCTGGTTTCTGCTCATCTTTAGCCTTAGGAGCTGTATAGTCCTGTGGAGTACTTTTCGGCACCGAGGGTATTGTTTTCGGAGTCGAGGCCTGGTTCGAGGGCTTGGAGGCATCGGAAACAGGCTTTGTGGGTTTCGGCACCGAAGATTTTGGGATGGAAGTCTTTCAGAACCGGGACTTCTTTCGGTTTCGGAGCCGAGGGAGCTCGTATCGGCACGTGCGGTTTGCTCGGTATGGAGCTACCAGAAGGCTTTAATCTTTTCTTCGGAGCCGGGCTCGATGGCGGGGCTTTCGAAGCAATGTCTCGGTTTTGACTGGGACCCGAAGGCAGAGTTTTGACCTTAGCCTTTGGTTTAGGGGCTGGGGTAGGGGCAGTCGTACTCGCGCGTTGACCTGATGGTATGGAGTCATCGGAGTCCTGTGCCTCAGATACGATCTGGAGATCATCGGAATCTTCCACGGGGACACATGGACCTTCGTCAAAGATATCCACCGGTTCCGGAGATGATCTCTGCATGTCGCGTCGACGGGCCCTCCGATCTCGAATGGTTTTCTTGGAAAGGACGCACAAGCTGTGCAGCCCGACTCGTCGTGTTCCAGTGATAAACACAGATTACACACCTCGTGATGGTCGCTGTGTGGAAATTTCGAATGGTGTCCTTTCCATGAGGTGTAGGCCTCACCACGTGGGTAGGCCCAGCGGCCCGCGTCGACGACCGGAATCGAAGCGATGAGGTAGAGTCTCTGTATATTGAAGTTAAATTTTGTTTTTAGAAAGTTTTGCGCGTCGAAGTCTTTGAAAAGTAGATTTTCGAACCGGAGCGGAAAAGTTGCATCTGAACCCAGTGGCGAAAAAAACAATCTAAGGATGGAGCCGATGCCCATACGCAGTATCATCCAAGGGAGGAGTCCCCTATCTCGGGACTACAAAGACTTCTTCCACGACAACAACAACATGCAATCATCCGAGTCCAACACCAGGTGGCGATCTAATGCAAAGTGTAGAATCTGCAGCTCCTATGCCTCGAGCAAAATTAGGTCAAAAACATGAAACCCAATGGAGGGGGGGGGGGGGGGGGGGGGGGGGTAGGTTTGCACAAATTTTTTCCAAGTGGCAACAGGAAAGCATGTGTCCAGAGCATTTTAAAATACTTCCATCCCTTCAATGACAACAAAACTAGTGTCCAGAGAGAAGTTGTGTAGGTAGAGTAGGTGCAGCAGGAGACTATATAATGGTTTAAAGCTCCTATTTACAAAGCATAGTTTCAATCGTTTGTAGCAACTGATGTTAGTACTCTGAAAATCGAGCTGCATTTGGTTAGTATTTAGTTGTGTGAGTTTACAAACCTACAAAAAGCAAGCCTGCCCATGAAAAAGTTAAAAATTATATTTAAAACAGCAGGTACCAAGCAGTTTCTTTCATAAAACAGATCTGCAATAAAACGTGTCTTTTTAAAAGATGTGAATATACAGGAGATAAAGTGTTGCATAACTTTCACACCTGTATGCGAGCACATTGCAAAGCCTGGATTTTCTTTACAATGCTAAATATATCCCACTACACACAACAGGCAGTCTAGTGGTTGCAGTGGCACAGTCTTTCAGTACTAACAGACCTAGGCTGCAGTGAAACTTGTAAATCTATTCACCAGGTTGTGTATATAATAGGACAATCTACCTATTGAATTAGAATGCCTTTAAAAAAACATAAAAAGAGCACAACCATGTACAGCAATGTATGCATGAATGGGCATGCACTCGTTTTTCTGAATAATGTGTTAACTTGCTGCTCACTCACTCGCGAGTGATGTGGTCATAGTTTTACCCTTCCAGTACTCAAAACATGCAACTAACCAGATGACAATATCACATCTTTGCTTTCATATCTGTGCCCGGTTGAACATTTAGTAGCAAAACATTTAAGTATAGCTATTTGTCTGTATTGGAAAAGACCAGGTACAACTCATGTATGGCAGAAAGTGTCTCTGCATACTCTACTAAAACAAGCAGTACAGAAGCCAACAGGTCTGGCCTAGGTAAGCCTTAATTTTCTTTGTTGCAAATATTTGCACAACGAATTAAAGGTTAACATGAAAAAAAAACAATGCTGCCACCTACCTAAAGGTTGGGTATGGGTACGTGAACGAGTTGGGGGAGTTTATTAATGACCCATCTTAAACAAAAATACATTTAAACAATCATTGGCAAAGCAAATATGTCTGGCATTGTCCTACCAGCCTTTTGATGTGGATGCTGGTTTCAATGCCATTCTCTTTGTTAAACAATTGTCTGGGTGTGTGGGAGAGATTGTGCAGCTGAAATCTGCCAGGCCCTCACCAATATGAAGGGCAGAAAAAATTGACTAAGGCCAAAAAATGTGTCAAAAACACATCGCACGAGTAGTGCCCAATGCTTTAAGAACTACTTTTGGTGTGAAAGTGATAGTTATGAAAGAGCAGAATGCCACTTCTCACAATGAAGCTAGGCAAAGGTTGAATTCGACTGATCCCACTGCCCCTTCTGTGTGCAGTAGTGGTCAGAAGAAAAATGTGAATAGATTCAGAGGGCTGGTTGAAAGACCCTAGAAGTAAGTACATTATATGTATATTTGAAGGAAACTCAAATGTTAGCTAATGCCAGACGTATGGAAAAAGAAAAAAAAGAAAAATTAAAAGAAAGCAGGGAATACACCCCCCCCCCCCCCCGCCAATCATGTCTCCTAAGTGGATTGTTTTTAAGATAGATGTGTGAAGGAAAAATGCCAACGGTTGAGGTGGGGCTAACTCGTTGCCTCATACTGTACATTGCAGAGGGTGGAAGCAGAGTTCTGACAAAGTCCCTTTATGTATAATTTGCATATTTCTGGATTTTTTTGTGGAAACATTAGGCAGGCAAAAAAGTTAAAACTGCCTCTTAGTGAGCACTAAAAAAGGGTATGTTTTGGAATCTGCTGCAGTAAAATTATAAAATTAAAAGTATAAATTCACAATTTTGCTTGGGTGTCTGAAGCAGCTAAGGGACAAACAACCAGGCTATTCAGACTGAGCCAACTGGTTCATAAACAAGAGGTACTCAAACTGTTTACATCAGGTAAGAGCACAACAATTACATACCTGTATTTCAAGCCCTTCACAGGAATCTTTAAAACATGCGTATCTTCGTAGGGAAGCTGCACACTTTCAAGATCCTCTGGCTTCATCATTCGTTCTGCTTCCTGCAAACAAAAGAACTTTATCAATACTCATTCTGGTGGATACTCTTTCTAAATTCAGATTTCTAAACTTTAATTTCTCCTGACATAAGACTGGATCTGGAAACCTTCCCAGTGATAGCTCCCATGTGCTAACAAGTGGCGCCATCACACTCTGCAGTAGCTGCAGCATACCTCCATAAGTGATGGCACAGAGCCATGTATGTCGCCCCCTATGCAACGATGTTAGTTTACCACAAAGCAGTCCTTGCCCTTTGACATGTAGAATCAGTAACAGTTTGAGAACTGTGGCAGAAGCAGACTAACTTGGCACCTTATTATCATCTAGAAGTCAACTCCACCAAACGGGGAGGAGGGCTAGCAGTGAGCTATCTCCACTCAAATGTATCTACCAGAAAGAGTGCCTTGTTCTTATGATGGATACTTCTAACCGCAGATTCCTGACATTTTTTAATCAGTAAAGCAGAAAGGGTTGAGAGGGGTAATCATTAAAGGCTAAGAACGATGCTAAGCAACCTTTAATGGTTCGAAAGGCAAGAAAGTTTAGCCTGCAGCAGAACGATCACTGTTCTCGCATGGCATGCACTCTGCACAACTTTCAGAATAGATAGACTTCATGGACAGACTTTGAGCGACCAAGATATCTACCACTTCATCAGGCAGATCAAATCTATTGAACTGGAGGCGCTCAATGTCCATGCATGAAGGTGTATGTTGTGTAGGTCCAGATATAGAATCTGTTTCTTAGAGTGGGGCAGCGAGAGACTATATAATACCATACACTCAGAGTCCAGACTGGTGCTCTGAGGATGAGCTCAGTTGTTTCAGACCTTCTTCTGAACCTGGAGAAGCAGAGGCAGGAACACGTTAAGGAAACTGGAGTGCCATGGAAGGTGGAACGGATATACCGGAGAACCTTGAGCTTAAAACTTTAAAGGACAATATGCTAGGTGAGGTGGTGCAAGATTTACCCAAGGCATGCCTCACTGGGTGCAGACGCCACTCATGATAAACTAGATGGAGTCGGCTGAGCTCATACGCCCAGGCATTAAGGGTCCATACCATATGGTTAAAAGTCAAAGAAGTTCTCTGAAAGTCCAGCCAGTACCACAGCATCTGTCACGGCATCTGTC
The DNA here is from genome assembly GCF_964261635.1 of Lissotriton helveticus. Classification (NCBI taxonomy): domain Eukaryota; kingdom Metazoa; phylum Chordata; class Amphibia; order Caudata; family Salamandridae; genus Lissotriton; species Lissotriton helveticus. Next base: position 1,148,052,559 of record NC_136071.1, on the reverse strand, counting down.
ACGGCACACGTAACACCCCCCCCCCCCCCCGTTGCAATATCACATGGCAGTCATTTTGCCCATTAGAACTTGCAGGGCTGCCCTTGATGGAAGGATGAGGCCTTAGGAGTCAACCAGATGGAAAACTGCTCCATAAGTTTGATGTTGTACATCTGCTCCAGTGGTGGCCAGAGGCTTCCGAAACAGTTTACTTGTAATCCAATTTCTCGTGTCATGTGCATGTTCATTAAAGAACAAGTTACTTACCTTTAAAAATTTTTACTGGTAGAGACAATCAAACTAGAGATTTCTAATCTTGTGAATTTCCTCTAAGCACCAGACTGAATCTGGAGAATTTACATGGCAATTCCCTCTAGTGTCAGTAGTTGGTGTCAAGTGGCTCCGCTTCAGATCCATCCCGCCCCAGATGTGACATTTGGGGCCACTGAATATGCATGGAGATCAGTTTTTCTGATCGCGGCATGTGCTATCGGACACAGATCTCCAATAGAAATCAGAATATGCTGGTATGCAGATCTATAGACTGGATTATTAGACTGTGCGGGTTAATTCAATGTAACAGGCAAGGTTTCTGCGGTTAGAGTTCTTATCAGAAAAGGGGGTTACTGTAGGTAGGTATCTACTTCCGATAGGGACTTCTAACCACAGATTCCTCACCATTTGAATAGATACCAAAGTAGTACCTCCTGTTGGGTCTGTGGAATGGCTCAGTGTAAAAAATCCTTCAGGGCAAAGTGCCCACCCCATAACACCTGACTTTTCAGGCAATAGTGCCTCGTAAACGTGTGAAGTGATGCTCATCTAGCAGTCCAGCAGATGTTTAAGACTGGCACACCACGTGCCAGTGCAGTGGTAGCAGCCTCAACACTGGTGGCATGAGCATGCCAGCTATATGGGGTTGCATTTTGGCCTGCCCATAGAAGATCTTAATACTGAAACAATCAGTTGAAAGATAGTTCTCTGGCACAGCTTTCCTTTTTCGCACCAGATAAGCCCCCCCCCCAACAGTTAATTGTCTAAAAGATGGTCTTTGGTCCAATCAATGTAAAACATGGAGGGCCATCTTAGGGTCAAGATGGTGGAGATGTCCACTGGGAGCAAGAGGCCTGCTGTTTGGAAATACAACCGTTTCAAATGAGTGAAAATGTTAAATGAAGAGTTAACTTATTCATTAAGATAACTTTTTATTTCAATTTTCTCCCATTTATAAACATTCAGAAACACAATTTTGTTCTCGCACTATAATATTGAGTAGAAAGGGACTTTAGTTGAGGAGTTAAATCCCTCAGTACTTCAGTTCTTCACCTCTGTGCCCCAGTCTGGGCCATAAATCTGACTGAGCTCTTTTCATTATCAGGCCCTGCTATCCTTAGCTCGATGATAATGTAAAGTAAACAGACTTCACTTAACCTCAAAAGAAAAATGGGATCCTGCGCTTGTTCAGACATTAATTCAAGGCTGTGAACTACTTTGAAGGGGTTTGGGAGCTACTGGTAGCGCGCGATGAACTGGTTGGAGACACCTGGTATTAAAGATCATGGTAGAATACAAATGTGTCTTGAATGGAATGTGCTATTAAAACCAAACTTGCAGCAATGGGTAACATGGGCCGATATGTCCACTGATTAAGGTGAATACATATTCCTTCATAGCAGCTATAGAATATAAAAAACATTCGACCCTAGCTCAACTTTACTGCATTGCAAAAAGCAAACATCTGAAACTACATCCAGCAAGCACACCTGTCTGGGTGCTACCCCTTACCTATTACCTCAAAGGAGTGTTCACATAACGCCCAGGATGGGAATGAGAATCCTGGCAATGTCGACTTAAGGTCAAATGTGACAGGGTGGGCACTGTGGCACCTTCTACATTGCGGAGACTGCTTTGCAAGCCCAAACTGGTAAGACTAGGGATCAAGTTCAGAAGCAAGAGAGGGATTGACATTCTGGAACCAAAGAGCACTAAAATAGTTTTAATGGCACAATTTCCCCCCTGCAAAGGACATGCATCATTTTTCTGCACACAGAAAGTGGGAAACCTTGCAATTTTAATTGGATCCGCTAAGCATCACAACCGACGCTGGCCCAATTCAACAGTAAACTTTGTTACCTACCTAATATAACGAGTGGAAAGATAGTCCAAACAAACCTGTGTACTCTTTGGTAATTACAGTATGCTTAGGACCTATACCTCCCTGCTCTTTTGATAAAAATCACAGCTGCCTAACCAATGGTAAGATGAATGTAAAAAAAAAAAAAAAAACCTGTGCTCTTGGGGTCTGAACGACTGAGCCTTTCCTCCTCTTTCAAAGGATGAGGTGAGGCAAATGTTTCTAGGATTATGACCGCTTGTTCAACATGGAAAGGCATCACCACCTTTGGTAGGAATTCAGCTTGAGACCGTACCAGTTTACCTGGAAAAAAGGTGATTATAGGAAGGCTAGACCAAAAGAGCCTGTCGACTCACCCGTCATACACGTTATGGCAACCAGGAACACCATTTTTAACAGGGAGTAGAGAGAATGGACAACTGTGCATTGGTTTAAAAGGGGTGCATATTAGAAATACAAGACAGATTTAAGTCTGCTGTGGCATGATGAAGGGCTTAGGTGGACACAAGTGTTGTAAACCTCTTTGAAAATGAATTATAACTAGTGATTTGAACAAGGGCAGTTGGCCTTGTAATCATAAAAAGGCTTAAAGTGCCGAAAGGTAACCTTTAACGGTGCCCATAGCACGTCATTAAGCTAAAAACAAAGCAAGCAACAGGTCCAACAGACAAAGTCAAAAACTTGTCCCAGCATACGCAGATTTAGTTGAAGGATGCCTGGATGCCAAGATGACTGCTACCTCGGGAAGAAGGCCAAAGAAAAACTGCGGCCGTTTAATCTCCACACATGGAGGTGCAGGATGCGTGGGCTGGAGTGCAGGAGCCTGCACTACTGAGGCTACAAGAAGTCCTGCTAGGCAAGTAGACCGAGAAGCCACACAGTAAAGGCGTCAAAGACCTCTATTTGCAACAGTCCTTACTAGGTTTGAATTCTGGATTTGGGGGCTGACCTACCTCGGAGACTTTTTTTTGAAGAAAAATCTCTTCACAGAAGGAGCAAAGCTTTGCAGCTTCATATGAAGGCATCAGATGAAAGGAAATGATGTCGGCAAGCATGGGTGGCGCTTCAATGTGACCAAGTTCATCGCTGCTGGAGCAGAATAGTGTAGACAAAAAGCCAGGCAGCCAAACGGCACCAAGGTGTAATTCCTGCCATTTTCCAAGTACGACCTGCATCACATTTTAGCTGCCTAGTGAGAAGGCAAACAACATGTTCCAAACTAAAAATCTGAAATCACGCCTAAATCCATGGCTAGACTTTTACTATGTTAACTATTAGACAATTCCAATACCTCTGCACTGTTAATATGAAGAAAAAAAAGACAAGTTAAAAACAAATATTTCCCGACCTTAAATGCCTTAAACTACTGCCGTTGAGAAGTTAATATTGACTGTAAAACTTCCAAATTATCACTTATTAAAATAAAATACAGAGAATTCAGGCATCAGAGTGTCATCAGTAGAATCCTTTTATTCTAGAAAATGAATGTCAGTATGTATGAATGGGTGTTTACTCAGAGTGAACCAAGTTCATCCACTAGACCACATCTCTCCGAACAGCGTGGGTGGATGATTTTTCACATTTTTGATTCATTTAACTTACCTCCTTTTCTTTCTTTTTCTTGTCATCCTCTTTTTTCTTTTTACTTTCTGGCATAAGATCATCAAGCCAGCTGAGTTCTCGATTTGTGAAACAGAAATCCAACAGTTTCCGGATGAACACAAGGGCGAGAACCTTAGCAAAAAGAAAAAGAAGAATTTGTACTCTGCACAAAATGGAGATAAACAACTTCACACAACCGCAACTTTTTTCCTAGATATACTTTCCTAACATTCATTTTTCTAAATTGTCAACCTGGAGAGACCATCATGCTATTGTACTGGAAAAAAATGACAACACTAACTCTTATGCATAGTTTATTACCATCTAGGGGAAAGAAGATATGGTGCAGTGGCCAGAGCAGTAGACTCCGAAGCGCAGGGTTCATAATTCGAATCCCTGGCGCTGGCAGCAGCTCATCATGTGATTAGGCAATAGGTCACTTAATCTTCCTGACAGCCACCAGCTCCTTAAACCCTTGAGGGGTGATATGTTTGCGCTTAACAAATACAAATTATATAAGAGGGGACTGAAAGTCAAAAAGGCCAATTACAAAATGTCCAACCCACAAACAAAATTGCTTTTTTCTTCGAAGCCTTTGAGGCATAATATATTTCAATGTCTTTTTGAACTGAACACCCTAACCGCGGTGGCAATTCCGCCGTAGTGCGGGCGTTCTATTGAGTGGGCGGGGCTGCGACGGCCGTTGGCAGCACTGGGGAGGGAGTGCTCCGTTCTATTGAGTGGGCGGGGCTGCGACGGCCGTTGGCCGTTCGCAGCACTGGGGAGGGAGTGCTCCGTTCTATTGAGTGGACGGGGCTGCGACGGCTGTTGGCAGCACTGGGGAGGGAGTGCTCCCGTCGGCCGACGGGAGCACAGAAGGGGTGAAAGTACATTTGTTGCATACAATAGCAAACATTTTCCCAACGTCAATGTTTCACTTTCACTGGTCATTTGGCAAGTACCGTTAATTGTGGTATGCAAGATAAAATAAACAAAAACTCAAAGATCAGTGGATAGTTTGGTCCCGGATTCGGTGGCTTGGTAGGAGAATTATCAACCTCCGTTCTGCTTCTGTGGATGCACGGTGTGTGTGAGCGAGTGAGTGATGCTATTTTCCCATGACTATCACCATTTCGATATACCTGCAATCTACCTGTAATGGGGAAAAAAGACTAACACTTCAAGCATGACCATCTGTTAACTAAATTTCCAGATGAAATGACAATCTTCCTCTGCTATACGGGCCTAAGCAAAGACATCTTTAGCAAGTATGCGTTTAGACACAAGTGAATGTGTTGGAAAAGCTATGGTGCTTTGCCAGCTTTTGTTTGACTTTCTAATCCATTGAATAAGGACAATTTCAATCAAGAGACACTACTGTACAGCCAAGCTCTACTGAAAGGAGCTACACCAAAAACTGTACAAATTAACCATAGTAGAGGGTGGTTGTTGGCTCTTTCTATGAGGTTCTTAGGCGACTGATGGTGCAAAAAGGGGACAATAATTTAATAGGACAGACCGTCCCATGGCTGCCTACTAGTATTCCCTTGTAAACTCTGCCTAGTCGTCCATAACTGGGATCTTTGCCTTTGCGGTTAGCTTGTGTGTACCATACATGCATATGTGGTTGTGAATGGCTGTTGTCCAATTGAGATGACGTACATTTATATTTCATGACTGCGTATCAACCCCAGGCGAAGTCTCCTGTACTACCGAGTGAGCTGAGGGTTGACAGGGGATTCTATTCTCACTAGATAGCTATACTCAACTGCTTTTTGCTCAATTTACCAGTTAACTCACAATGCAATCCAGTTGTGCTTTTTTCCCCCCTCACACTAGCTTGACTCCTATTACGACAGACCATATAGTTAGACCGGAGTAAGTAGAAGTCCAGAAGAATTTCCCTGATCGACTTGTTAGGTTTGATAATGGGCAGAAACAGGTTGCGAACACTAGGTGCAAGACACCCTGCTTAGGACCATGTTTGCACCTATGTTAACAGGGGACTAGGAATTGAGTAAATCAATCACCTTCCATGCATTTACTTTAGTTCAAAAGGTTTTATTAGGTTTTCAAAAACAAAGCAAGACCAAACAAATGGAAAACAATTGTCATACAGGATTGTAGCAAGAAACCTAATGTTCAGACAACATGTGCAGAGTCCGATGACCCTCCATGCTTTTCTAGATCCTGTTCATTAGCACACAGGAAGGGTAGTTGAATAAATGGGCATCTCTTTTGGAGTAATATTTTGCTACACCTTGGAATATAAGCAACAATATACACAATTCTTTAATCCTGCTGAGGCTCTCAAGGGATCCAGTATATACCAATGGGATTCTAAATGATGAAGCACACCAGTGGAACTGGGTGAGGGAATTCACCTTTTTCAGTAACACCCTATAGTCAGGGTTTGATTAATTTCTTGTGTTAACTAGTCACCTATCACTCTAAAGTCTGTATCAGAACTCTCCACACGACTCATTTCCAAGTTCCCTGTTACTTGTGTATGCTGTATTTTATTTTGAAGCATGTGTGTTGTTAACTTACCATCATTGGAAAGACAACAGCAGCAGCAGAGGTTTTAATCACCCACAAGAGGACCAGACAGGTAAGCTGGATTACTGTGAAGACATGCACCTTCCATAGAGGAACATAGCGTAGATATATCAAATCTGGTTGATGCTTCGCAGGCATGGCAAACAGTTGTATGCGGTCAAATAACTGTAACAGAGAAGAAGAAGTGGGTCATTCAATACACTTAATCAAAGGTTGACTTTCATGCAAGTGTCTACTTTTCACATCATCATCCTATTTCACTCAGAGTTAATCTAAAATAACTACTAAACCTAACAGATTCAGAAAGCCGATAAATGTTGTGCATCTAGCAAAATCAAATAAAAAAATCAAAGAGGAGACTTTTGTTGTCAAAACTCCTTTTAGAGGGCCACGTGGCACACCAACGATACTGGGCCCAACTGTGGTGGTTGAGGCCTTTAACTCCTGATGTTCTGGGGGGTCAGACCTACTACCACCTGAGCAACAGGAGCACGTCCAGCTTCTGCAGTTGGCTATCAGTGCTAGCTACGAATAAGAAGTCAAAATCCCCTTTTCTGGTTGAGGCTTTCTATACTCGCCTCCTTTAGGGTGGCTTGCCCCTTCCTGGGTGCTCTGCTCTCACTCCAATACAGACCGATGTGTTCTGTTTCTCTGTTGCTTCCCTCCATTCTCTGAAATTAGGCGGTATGTTAATGCAGCATATGTTCCTTCCAGCTCTAGACTTAGATTGTACGGTGTGAATTCTATTCACGCTTTTTCCCACCATTCTGCTTTCCCCTTCTACATGACCTTGTGGTCGTTGCCGCCTCAGTGGGATTTTCCTTCAGGATATTGGCTATGTCCAATTATGGATCTTTAACAGTTTGCGAGGTCTCCTTCTGGTGAAGACTTGTGGTGCACTCTCCTTACTTTAGTGTTCCAGACTTGTTCTCCTTCACAGTTTTTCTTCTCAGATGTGGACTTTCTTCCTCTGCCAGGCTGTTTTTCCACATCATTGTCCTCCTTTCACATTGATTGAGCCTACGCTCTTGCGGGGTGGTTCTTTAGAGTGCTGCTCTGTCTCTGTCAATTTCTTCTATTTTTTCATTATTTTTGCACACTGTTCCCATATTCACAGTTCTTTGGTGATAGCTCCACGTTCTGATGCGGAAACATTTCTCAGACGAAAACGGACGTCAGTGCGCCGGGAGGGGCATATATGGCTCCACTGACGTCATGTCCGTGGACTGTCAGGGCGGAGCCTGGCGCCACCGCCCCCCCGGTGCGCAGAGGTGCTGCTGCGGAAAAGTTTTCTGGATCCAGGCTGACGCCTGGGGATATTTTAAGTTAAGGAAACTGTGGCTAGACGTCTCTATCAGATATCAGTCATATCAGTGCAAGCAGCGTTTCACCAAGAGTCCTGCCCACAGGTATTCGCAAGGCTCTAGTCCTGTTTGGAGAGCCAGTTTCCACAGGAGGCACAGCTGCTTCCAACAGACATGTTCTGAGCTTACACAGTTGGATCCAGCAGCAATCCTCCTGCACAGAAAGTTCTGCACTACCCAACAAGGGAGAAGGGAATGAATTCTGATGCTCCTGGTCGGGATTCCAGTAAGGTGGGAATGCCTCCACACCGTACTCACTCAGTTCACATGGGAAACTGAGGTGCAATCCTCGATGCTTCCTTGTGACCAACAGGTCAAAACTTTACAGCTCTCGGACAGCAGTCCACTCCTTCACAGCACTCAGGATACCGCCAGCCCCTTCCGGCATACAGGGTTGCTGCAACACTACCAACCAAGGTACCAGCCCTCCCCGCACAGTAGTCTGTTCCACAGTGGCCCCTCCTGACATACAGGGTCAGTGCTAGGGTCTGCACAGGCTTCAGTCGTAGTTCTTGGATAGTATGTTCACAGTGGCCCTCCTGGTACACTGGTCACTGCAATGAGGCCATACAGACTCGCTCTTTCCACATGGCACTCCATTCTGATGAATATTTTCATGGCGACCAGCTGTTGGCATATGAAGGTTGCCAACTTGAATTTGCCCAAAGGCAACAACCTGATCAACAAAGCACCTGTCTCCTTGCACCGGGAATCCACTCTACAGTGCTTCTCACTGGACCGCGCTCCCACCAACGCTTTCCTGTTCCTCAGAGGCACGCAGATATTGGCAAGCAGGCAGGCGCTGGAACTCTAGGCGCCAGAGAAGGTGGTCTTGGTTTCCTCAGGTTGTGTCCCCTGACAAGGCATAGAGATTAGCAGGCCTTGGCATTCCATTCCTCTACTTCCACAGGTCACCACCAGGCATGCCTGAACTTTTCAGAATGGAACCCAAGGTCCCCCAGATAAAGTACCATTGCAGGCCCTCTAGCACTCAGTATGCACATCCATTGCCCAGTACAGTTACCTTCATGTAGTGTGCCACCCGAGGAACACAGATTCACTGCGTGTACTGCTCAGTACTGTAGCTTTTCTATATAGTGCCATGGTGTGCTCATTTAAGGCAAGCCACAGAAAAGGATAAAAATCCATGGTTCAATAGGTCACTGAACAAAGATAGACGGAAAGTAAGACAAGCTGAAAGAAAATGGAGACTGCACCCATCATCCCCCGAGCCGAAATCGCTCAGAAAAATCAGAAACAAATACAACAAAAAGATCCTCAATTCCAAAAAAGAATTTATTAGATCAGAACTGGATAACGCGAAAAACAGACCACAGAAACTATTCGAGATATTAAAGCAGCAAGCCAACAAGTTGGCCAAATCTGCCCAAGAAACTACTAAAACTGAACTGAGTTGTGAAGAATTCTCAACTTTCTTCACCGATAAGGCAGACACGCTTGAAAGAGAGCTCAGGACGGCAGCGGACAACATGCCCAACCAAACACAAATACTGAGCAAAACCACCTCGACAATCGATCTTGATAGGGCAAAGAACAAAGCACAGTGGGATACCTTCAAGCTAAACGACCAGAGTATTATCGCCAAAACGCTCTCAATATCAAACCTAATAACCACTAGAATGATCCACTCCCCTCTAAATGTCTACAAAAAAATCAGCCATATCGTCATCCAATATGGACTAGAATAATAAATGCCTTACTATCACAAGGGATCCTGTCGAATTGCCTAAAAACAGGCCAAGTCATCCCCATCATCAAAAAACCTACAGCAGACCCGGCAGATCTTAATAACTTTCGCCCAGTTACCAATATTCCATTACTAGCCAAATTATGGAAATGTATGCAAAATCAACTGAGCCAACACATCGCTAATTTCATGCTACTGGACGACTGCCAATCGGGATTCAGAACAGGCAACAGCACGGAAACAACGATCCTACATATTGCCGATGATGCGTTACAGGCCCTAGATAGCAATCAAACATGTCTACTAGTCCTTCTCGACCGGTCGTCTGCGTTCGACACGGTAAATCATGGAAAATTACTAGCCAGGCTTCATGACGGGATGGGACTGTCAGGAAACGTGCTGAAATGGTTTGAATCCTTCCTTCAGAATAGAACGCAAAGATTTCTGGTCAACCAGACACTATCCCCATCATGTCCTAACTCAATTGGAGTCCCTCAAGGATCTACCCTATCTCCATCACTTTTCAACCTTTATGTCGAACCTCTCACAGATATTCTCTGAGACTCAAACATATCCTATCACATGTACGCAGACGACACGCGGATTTACATGAAGATCGCATCCCTGGAAGACATCAAGGTAATGAATGAGGCCCAAAAACTGTCACTTTGTTGGTTAACTACCAATCATCTGAAACTAAATGCACAAAAAACAGAATTCCTATTAATTTCACCACCAAAGAACCACACAGAAGTGAAGGAATGGACCAAACTGATCACTGCACTAAACTGCACCCCTACGCTAGTGGATTCAGCAAAATCGCTAGGAATCACGCTAGATAAGAACCTAGACATGAAATCCCACATCAAATCAATGGCAAAAAGGGCCCGTTTTCACCTGAACTACATTAGGAGAGTGAAACCATTCATTTCTACGGCGGACCTCAAACTGGCAGTACAATCATTAGTTATCTCAAGGATTGAATATGGATGCACAACCTTAGCAGGTCTACCAAAAATGTCCACAGCTCCACTAAAACCATGCCTCAATGCAGTTGCAAGACTATTACCGGAGCGAGGAAATTCGATCATATCTCTCCACACCTGAAATCGTTAAACTGACTACTGTACGAAGCCAGAATCCAACTGAAGATGGCATGTATCACCGACAAAGCGCTCCACTATAAAACACCAAGATATCTGGCCCAGAAGATTGAACTATCTGGAGGAGGCAGACCAGCCAGGAGTGCCAAGGAGCTGCTGCTGAGACCACCCATGTTCCGGAAGAAGAAAACGTATAACGGAGCTTTCTCCGGAGCCGCCCCGAGAATTTGGAACTCACTCCCCTCAAATATTATGAAAATTCCAAACACTGCAACATTCAAGAGAGAAGCTAAGATCTTCCTAATGAGTAAGTTCCTCAAATAGGCAGGACAGGGCATCACCACCACCGGAACATAGATGTTTCCAAAACAGATCAACAAATGGAAGTGAAGAGAAAGTCAAAGGCTATGCTGAGGATAACAGGTGTCAATACAATACTAATCCAGATGTACGGATGTAGAATGCACGGAATAGGACAACTCGAAACTATTGGTACTGGAGTCACAATACACCAAGTACAGTACAGTAGACTAGTGCAAGAACTTCCACTGAAACTTTAAGTCAGACATATACAGGAATTATACAGACATATGTAATTTCCAAACCTACCTCATACCATGTGAAATGTTTGATATATTGCTTTGTATAAAACCTACCTCATGCCAGATAAGATGTATATGTATATCGAACCTACCTCATGTGAATTTTAAGCGCTCTGATACCCAAGGGTCACGTTCGTGCTATATAAAACTAAATAAAATAAAAATAAATAAAATAAAACATCCACTGTATGCACTCTCCATGCATGCATTGCACTACATCTCATGTAATGTACCCTTGCAGATGTACATGCACCCACTACATGCCCTCACCATACATGCACAGCACAGTACTGCTCTATCCCTGTATTGTACATTACCCAGGCACACATACAAGTGAAAAGTCAATCCTCCAGCACTGTGCAGCACTTTATAGCTACCTAATATAGACCATGGGATGAGTTAAGCACAGTGCTGTGGAACTTTGAAAAGGTGAGCGAGCTTGTGGGTCTCACTCCAGTGACACATGTTAACAAGCATTTGTAAATGCATTAGGTTTCACCTATGTGATTAATAAGCTGTTTTTGTTGTATATTGTAGCTTGGAGAACAGTTGTGCAATATAAGTTAATGAAACTCTGTAAAAGTTTTGACTTGTCGCTGTAGCACTATAAAACAGATCTTTTGTTACTATTACAGTGCGGCACAGGTGGCTCCAAGAATTTCTATCGTCTCCAACAATTGCACCATGACAAGCTCACATGCAGTCTTTCAAAAGCCAATGAAACTGGAAGTGACTCGCATGGTTTTCCTGGAAAAAAAAAACATTGTACTGTAAACAAGCGCCGGTTGGGTCCCTGCTGAATGTGCCCATGTGTAACGTAAATGTAGTTAAAAAATGTTTGTAATTCGTTTTTAAATTTTATCGGGTGCTCCTTGGGTGACGTCTTCCGTCCTTGGGACGTCTGTCATTAATACTTAGTTGTGCTTCCAAACTGTTTTGGTTGCATCCCCATGGGCACTCCAATGTTCCTGATATCAGGACTCAAAGATATTTCACAACAGCAGAATAGTTTTCAAAATGTTTCTTTATTAATTTTTTCGGCAACATGAAGTTGATATTTACAAATGGCTGCTGCCGAACTTGAATAGTCCCACCTCTGTTTTTAGTAGGGTAGGATATCGTATGTCATAGATGATTGCCAAAACACTAGAGTAGTCCATTTTTATTATCAACCAAGCACCATGGGAACCTTGGGAACCGCGAGCAACGTTTAAACATCTGACACTTAAAAGAACCTATCAGATGCATAGGTTCTTCAAACACGGAAACGCCGGGGATCGAATCTACGCGCAAACGCTACAAAGGAGACGACCGTATCAGACGTGCGATACAACAACAAGTAAGCTGGATATCAGCGATTATATATTTTGCTATAATGTTTGCGGTGAATTAAATAGTTTTTGCTCTTACCAAACTCTAATCACTGTCGCTCTTATCTAGGACAGTGTATCACGTCAAACGCCGAGTACCGTGAGTAAATTAACTTAACTTATGGCATTTTGGTACAAGTCAAACACCGGGAATTCTTCACGAGTTCACAAGTCACTAGAACAGCGTAATACACACTATGCCAAAACACAGATCCACAAAACCACGATGTTCACGGGTGTACCATAGTTTAAATGACTGATGAATAGATAGTCTATGAATACGAGTTTAGATACAGTTCAGGAGTGCATGTGAATGTAATGTGATTTTCTACTGCTGGCTATTGAAGTATATTAAACTGGGATAGAGATGCACCTTCAGTATTTCATGAAAAGTATGGGTGCTGTGATTTCTTGTAGAGATGCTCCCTGAAGAAGGGCGAATAGCCCGAAATGCAAAGGAGCTACAAGTCGTGAAGATAAAAATTAGAAAGCTCTATAAATGAATTGAAATGAAGGTGAATTTCAATTAAATGAAATCGAAAAAAGTAATAAAGAAACATTTTGAAAACTATTCTGCTGTTGTGAACTATGTTCGAGTCCTGATATCAGGAACATTGGAGTGCCCATGGGGATGCAACCAAAACAGTTTGGAAGCACAACTAATTATTAATAACGTATGTTCTGCTGACAGAAAAAAAGCGCTGTGCACGCTAAACCTTAAAACAAATTGTTCTACCAAAGCAGATGTTAATAGTAATTTAGATACAGGAAACTGATAAGAGAAGCAGATGAACGAGCATTGGTAAAATTGCAGGAAAATATACAACAGCCAATAGAAATGGAGGAAATGAGAGTGGCAAGCACAGAAACCAATGAAAAGCCAGGAGGCAGGATGTAAGACTTTTTATGTTTTTATTTGAAATAATAGATTAGAACAGTGTAAGCGTAGGGCAGGTAAAACCGAAAAAGGACCTGTTCACCCCAAGTGGGCCTCCTGTGAGTCTCGGTGCCTTTTGTTAAGTATAGTCCTGCAACACAATCTCTCCCTCCACTGGGTTTGCTGCTTTCGATATGCCAATAAACAAAGTTCAATGCCCTCCAGTGGGCTCACTCGTGCCCCATTCAGCCAGCTCACTGCATCTTCTTTCACCTGTTTCCGCTTGGGACTACAATCCCAGTCACAGCAGACCTGCTTGGGGGCGGACTTATTTAAATGAGGTGATTAGTCCCTAGCATGTGAATCTATGAAAGACACCAATACTGGAGAACCACAGATTACAGGTAAGTAACTATTGTTCTTCTCCAGTATTAGGGGTGTCTTTCATAGGTTCACATGCCTGAATCCGAGTAGTTAGCAGTAATACAATATGTCGCTCTTAGACGCCAAAAGAACAGTTTTCATGCATGAAAAGAAAGCAATGCAATAACATATGAAAGCGTCAAAGAGCAAAAGGAGGTGGGAGAGATCACCAGAGGCTCACCTTATTGAAAAAGATTACGCAGGACTGCTCTCCCCACCGAGGCATCGGTATCACTTGAAGAATCCAGACAGTAATGCCTTGTGAATGTGTGTCTGCTGGACCATGTTGCGGCTCTGCAAATGTGCGGGAGAGGCACACCAGCAAACAAAGCAGTTGAAGAGGAGACTGCTCTCGTAGAATGCGCTCTAGGTAAGGTCTGTAAGGGTTTACCTGCTTATTGATGGCAGAGCCCTATCGTGGATGAGTCCCACCTGGCAATAGTCTGTTTTGTAACAGCACAGCCTTGTCTAGGTCTGCCATGCGCTACAAATAGCTGATCCGTTTTTCTGATGGCAGCTGTTCTTGACAGATAAAATTTAAGGCATCTCTTAATGTCTAATGTGTGTAAAGTCCGCCCAGCTGGTGACTGCGGATTGGGAAAAAATTTCTTAAGTATCACTGGCTCATTTAGATGAAAATCCGATGGTACCTTGGGCATGTACTTCGGGTTGGTGCGTAGTATCACAGAGTCATGTGTGAATTGCAAGAATGGTGGCTTAGTGGTGAACGCTTGCATGTCACTCACCCGTCTGGCAGACGTTAATGCCAGCAGTAATGCAACCTTCCAGGTGATGAACTTGAGATCGACCTTATGGATAGGCTCAAAGGGATGGCGCATAAGCTGAGCCAGTACTATATTCAAATGCCAAGATGGAGGTGGTCGACGTACAGGAGGAAACATACGAAATAAACCTTTAAAGAATTGTTGGATTATTCTTGAGGAGTATGGAGAATTCTTACCATCCTGACGGTATCGTGATATGGCCGCTAAAAACACTTTAAGTGTTGAGTGCGCCAAACCTGACTTAGCCAACTGCAAAAAGAAGGGTAAGATCTGTTCCGGTTCCGCCTTCATTGGATGTAGATTCATAGTTTGGCACCAAACACAAAAACGCTTCCACTTCAGTTTGTAAGTTTTGTTTGTTGAAGGCGCTCTAGCATTGGCCAGGACTTCTTGACAGTCCTGTGGAATGTTCAAGTGTGCAAATTCATGGTGTTGAGGAGCCAAGCTGATAATTTCAGAGAATGAGGGTCCGGATGACACACCCTGCCATCTTGAATTGTCAGAAGATTTGGAATTTGAGGCAGTTGGACTGGCTCGCGCTCTGACAGAAGGAGAAGCTGTGTGAACCAATACTGTCGTGGCCACCGTGGAGCAATCAGGATTATTCGACACGGTTGTTTCCTCATTTTCTTGATGACCTTGGGAATTAACGGAATTGGCGGGAAGGCGTAGGCAAATATCCGTTCCCAATTCATGGACAGAGCATCCCCGCAAGATTCTTTGTGGGGAATCCAGCTCGCAAAGCGAGTACATTTCCTGTTCTGATAAGTTGCAAAAAGATCCAGATCGGGGAAACCCCATCTCTGGAAGATCCGATCCAGCGCTGGTTGATGCAGTTCCCATTCGTGAGTGCTGTTCTTGGATCTGCTCAGCGAATCTGCTAGTACATTGGCTACTCCTGGAACATGCACCGCTGACAAGTTGATGTCGTGATCCAGAGCCCAATTCCAGATCTCTTGAGCCTGGTGAGACAATCGGGCTGATCTTGTGCCCCCCTGCTTGTTCAGGTAATGCATGCTCGTTGTGTTGTCTGTTCGAATTAACACTGTCGAGCCTTGTAGAACTGCCTGAAAGGATTTTAAGGCGAGGAAAATGGCCCTTAATTCCAACAGATTGATGTGCCATGTCTGTTGTTGAGTGTCCCATTTGCCACTGATCGTCATCCCTTGAAGGTGAGCACCCCAACCTTCTAGCGAGGCATCCGTGGTCACTATGTATCTGGGGACTTCTGCGAGGAAAGCACAGCCTACTTGCAGGTGGTGTTTCTGACTCCACCATAGGATTGTATCCTTCATTCGAGGTGTTAAGGTAATGATATCCTCGAAGGAACCGGATATCTGCACCCATTGGTGACTGAGTTCCTCTTGTAAGGGTCTCATCCTGAGACGACAGTTTGGAGTGAGAGGGATGCACGATGAGATCATCCCTAGGAAAGATTTGAATCTCCGAACAGAAACGCACTCTTTTCTGAGGAGGATGGTTGCCATTGTTCGGATCTTCTCCTGTCTTTCTTTTGAAATGAAGACCTGAGCGAGCTTGGAATCCAGCGTTGCTCCTAGGAAAGACTTCCTTTGTGATGGAATCAGATCAGATTTCTCGAAGTTCACTGAAAACCCCAGGCTTTGAAACAGGCAAAGGCATTTTTGTACATGTTCGTTTGCTGTGTCGTAGGAATTGGCCTTGATAAGGCAATCGTCCAGATATGGGTATATCTGAATCCCCTGTAATCGTAGGTGGGCCGCTACAGGTGCTAGCATTTTTGTGAATACCCTCGGGGCTGAACGTAGTCCAAAGGGAAGCACCTTGAATTGGAAATCCCTGCCAGCCACTCTGAACCTTAGGAACTTCCTGTGTCTGGGGAAGATAGGGACGTGGAAGTAGGCATCCTGAAGGTCGAGTGTTGCCAAGTGGTCTCCTTCTGCCAAAAACTGGAGGATCTCTTGGAGAGTTAACATTCTGAACGTCAATTTTTTGATGTATTTGTTCAGGGCACGCAAATCGAGGATTGGACGCCATTCCCCTGATTTTTTGCGTATCAAGAAAAAACGAGAGTAAAAGCCTGTTCCTCTCTGGTGTGGAGGTACTCTCTCGATTGCCCCCTTTCGAATCATTGTATTGATTTGGATGAATAGCTCCTTGAGATGTGCCGGGGGCGGCCCCTTTGGTGGTGAATTTGGAGGGGTTTTTACAAATTCGAATATGTGGCCCTTGGACACCACATCCAGCACCCATTTGTCTGTAGTAATCTTTGACCATTTTGAGCAATGTAGGGATATTCTTCCTCCAATTCGTTTTTGGCTGGGACACTTTGGCGGCAGGAAGTGATTCTCACTTCTTGTTGGTGTTATCTCTCCCCCGATATGTGGCTTTTCCTCGGGGCTGTGAGTAAGTATTCCTTCTTTGGCCATAAGGTTGCTTTTTATATGGCTGGTACCTCTGGGTGTTTTGAGTGTTTGTATAGGAGCGTTGTTGGTAATATCCTCCTCTATTTGAGAAACTTCCTCTTCCTCTAGAGCCACGAAAGGAAGATTTGCGATACTGCAGAGTACCCAAAGATCGTGCAGTTTCCGTATCCTTTTTTATGGCCTGCAAAGCATCATCTACATGCGAGCCGAATAGGTACTCGCCATCATAAGCCATGTTTAACACCTTGGCCTGTACCTCCTGCCTAAAGGATGTAGATTTCAACCCTCCCTCTCTCCGAAGGACTGCGGCTCCTGCCAATTGTCTGAATCCTGTAGCTGCTACATCCACTGCAGCATCAATGATCTCCGACGATGCACACTCCCCTTCTTGCAGAATTTTGATAGCCTCAGACCGGTCCGGTTCAGGCAGTTTCTTAATGTAAGGCGATATGTCAGACCACATTTGTCTATCGTATCGGCCAAGAATTGCCATAGAATTAGCAACCCTCACTGTGGTTGCTGCAATCGTTGACACCTTCTTCCCAATGGTATCGAGTCGTCTCCCGTCTCTGTCCGTCGGAGTGGAGATTTGAGACGACGGGTTCTTTGCTCTTTTTTGAGCTGCCTGGGCAATGACTGAATATGTCTTGGCCTGGCCAATCAGGCAAGCCGGTGAAGAAGCTGGTGCTCTGTATTTTTTATCCACTCGAGGTAAAACTGGAGGTAAAGAATTCAGTGTGGCCATGATCTTTTTACCTTCTTTCCAAATAAAGTCTATAATCGGAATAGACCAACTTTGCCTCTGAGACAAATTTTTAAAATCGTACAGGAAACAATCGTCCTGTTTAGTCTCCATGGTAATGAGGAACCTCTTGGTGGCATTGTCCATAATCCTATGGAAATTCGCAATATCCACAGGTGGCGATTCAGACTTTGGCTGTTCATCTGGAGAAGGTGAGTCCGCCTGATAATCTTCATACTCAGACGAATCTGATTCATCTAATTCACCTTCTTCCTGAGCCTCATCCTCATTAAGTTCATCCTCCGTTTGGTTATAGGGCACCGGTATGCGTGGGTTATGCCCAGTTTCTTCAGGTATAGTAGGCATGGAATCTGGGACTACTCTGGGCTGTGGGGACGAGATGTGCGAGTCACCAGACTCCGAGGGCGGAAAACGTTGATAGTAATCGTCCAACATGGACATTAAATTTCTGAAAAGTTCCATGGGCATTTGTGTCCCTGGTGGTGGTGCAGTATCCAACCTGGGCGAATGTGTCACTTGCTCCTCTTCTTCCTGATCTTTTACCAGGATAAGTAATTTAGAAGGACTTTTGGCTGCTGGAAATAGATCATCACCAGAGTCCTCTACCTCAGAGTCCAAGAGCCTGTCTGGCATAGTTAGTGGCGACATACATGCAGACTGGGATGGGCGTTGCTGTAGTAGTGCCGCAGTGGTGGCTGGAGATGGCAAAGAGATAACGTTACTCTTGGCTGACCAGACTTGGATATCTGTGCAAGATGACAGCTTTGGAGTTACTGGATTGTCTTGAGCCACTGGGATGTGTTGTGGCGTAGATTTTGTCTTGAGCAATGCAGACGCCGTCGTTGAATGTTCCGTCGACAAATGTGGTTGGGACTTCGTCGACGTGGCGTTTTTCGTCGTCGACGACGACGCCGACAGAACTGTTTTCTTCGTCGACGAGGTCGTCGACGGGGCCGTCGACGGAACCAACTTCTTAGTCGACGAGGTCGTCGACGGGGCCGTCGACGGAACCAACTTCTTCGTCGACGGGGTCTTTTTTGTGGATAGCTGAATGGTCGACGGGGTTTTCCTCGATGATGGGATGGTCGACGGCACCCTCGTCGACGGTGACGTCGTCGACGGTAAAGCTTTCTTAGTCTACGGTAAAGCTGTCGTCGACGGCAAGGTTTTTGTCGACGCCGATGAGTGCGTCTTCGACAGAGGCTCGTCGACGGTTGGAGAGACCTTCTTCGTCGACGAGATGGGACGAATCTGGACATGGACAAAAGTTGAAGGACGCCGAGGACATCACCAAGGAAGGTTTAGGTGAGGAAAATGACATAGTAGAAGTCACTGGAGTGGCTGTCTGACAGGAAACCGGCAGAGAAGTCGCTGCCTTGGTAACTGGCCTCTGAGGTGACGATAAAGACGCAGTCTTTTTAGATACTGGCTTCACAGATTTGTCAGAGGATTTTTTCATTTTTGAGGTAGATGGCTCGTCAGCGTCAAGAGTGAGCTGGGCCTGCTTCGCCACTTTAGCCTTAGGGGTAGTCACCTTACCCTCAGCCATTCTTTTTCTAGATCCCACAGAAGATATAGAGGCCAAACTTCCTACCTCAGAAAGTGGCAAGTCCTTATCTTTATTCCTCTGGATCCACAGGAGTAGGCGACCCTCTCTGTCCCTGAGGGTCTTGGCAGGAAAAGTGCGACAAATCTTGCACTCCTTTGCTTGATGATCCGGATACAAGCAATAAATGCATAAAGTATGCGGGTCCTCCTTAAAAAGTCTTGCCTTGCCGCAAGAATCACAGGCCCTGAAAAGGGACTTAGATGAAGACATGTTTGAAAGTGGGAACTTTCAAGTAGAGAAAAAACTGAGCAGAGCTCAGAGAGACTCCCTATCACACGACGTGCGGTAAAAAAATCTGACAGCCTGGGTCTCTGGGGAGAATACCTTGGTGGGAACTGTGGCCTGATTGGCTGCAGTTTGGTCTAACATAATGACTTGGATAGTCACTAATGTGGAAGTTTTTTCATTGGTAGCTGAGGCTACTTTACTTCCTGGTTTATTATAACTGTTATTTGCTATGTACAAATGGCATATTACTGCTTTTTTATATACCGTGGGACTCCTACTCCGACGACGGGGAATGATTCAGGCATGTGAATCTATGAAAGACACCCCTAATACTGGAGAAATATATATATATATATATATATATATATATATATATATATATATATATATATATATATATATATATTTTTTTTTTTTAACCAGACCGCATGGCACCATCTATTAATTGTCATTATCTGTAGTGCTGCAATAGATTGAAAAGATAAAAACTTACAAAGCCAATTTTTTTCCTACGCTCACAGGTAATTCAGCACTGCCACAAGATGAGATTAACAGAACTTTCACCAAAAAGAGTTCTAAAGCTCAGGCATCACTTAGAACAGTCTTGGTTGTGACATGATTTGATTGCACCAACATAAAAAGTAAAATACAAAATCCTCACCTGGATTCCTTTAAGGGAGGATGCCCCCATGTAGAGAAAAACCCCATACAACACAGGCATTGGTATAAACTGAAAAAAACAAAATTTTAACGTATATTAGACCAAGATAAATGTATAAGATGATAACAATTCAAAACGTTTATTGATAAGGCCTAACATCAGATTTCTAATTTCCACAACTCCGAGAACTTTATTATATAGAGATTATGGACAGTGTGTAGAGCAGCTCCACAATGTTTGAGCAATAAAATAAAAAACAAACAAGCAAACAGAGACCCAAACGAGAATAGCATCTAATAGACATGCTTGCTTTAGAATCTCCTTTAAAATAATCCCTACTGCCTTATTTGACCCCCGTATTAAAACAGATTCAGAAAGTAAGAGGATGCAATTAAGGAGAAATTTAAAATAAGGCTGTGTGTGGCCAGATTTGCAATATTGTCGCTTAAGACCAGATGACAAAAGGCTGCCACGGCAAGCTGGGAGTAGACAACACCAAAAGAAAAAAGTTGTCATTAAGCTACAGAAAGGCATACTTTCTGAAGGGTTCATTAGCCACGGCTCTAAATTCAGATAACACTCCAGACTGAAGGGATATAACTTGTATTTACTGTACCACTCTTGTCAGTATTGTGATTCCACAGAGGAATCCACAATTGACTTTAGTGCCAAAAATACGTTTAGAATATTTTGATTTTTCCAAATTTCTAATCTGGTCTGTTAGGGCCTTGATTGAGTCCCCCGGTCCTTAAATTTGAAATGTAAAAAGTATCCTAGACAGTTTGGCCTGTAAAAAGTATAGTCTGGTAGATTTTTTTTATAGCTTACTAAAAAGGTCCCAACTGTTCTAAAACAGCATATGTGAGGCACAAGGTAGTACCCAGAAGCTCAACCTGGCTCTCTTCAAGAAATTTAAGTTGGCACAACTTAACAGCGTCTGCTCACCATGGAACCTTGCCAAGGGTCCTAAACCTACAAAGGTTCACCTGCAGAACCTGCTTGCTGAGCATTATAGGACCATGGCAAGGGAAACCAATACAGTTGGTACAGAGGAGGGAAAGGTCAGTGAGGATGAAGACCGTCTCCAATTCAACTACGGACAATACCTCTACTGGGAGTTTCTCTAACAGTACCCCAGAAGAAATAGATGAGAAAAATTCAGATCTTCAAAAATAAGTGACAAGTCTAGCCCTGATGACTAAACACTTTGCTACGGTCACTTCATCACCAAGGAGTTGTGAAACAATCATTACATGACTTGTAGTACACTTCCATCCTTTGCACAGCTTTACTGGCAAAAGGTGCTTCTTAAATAAGATCCATTCAGCTTTCTCGGCTCAGAGTATTTTACACAACCCTATCTTTTTAAAATTGGTAACCAAATGTAATTGATTGGGAGGAAGTGCAAGCACAGCCCAAGGCACATTGCAAGGTAATTGGGTGCGAGAACTTAGCATCCACTAAAAGCACCAAACTGACACCCTCGCAAAGTTATCATCACCAGTGGCTCATTTGAACGCACCAGTTTTCAGAAGATCTGTTGATTACTTCTCCATCGGTCTCAGGAGACCAGAGGTCAGTCATGAAGGACTCACTATGGTCATGACTTTGCTTATGAAGCCAGACTCCATGTTCTTACTACTTCTTGGTAGACGACCAACTCATGCCAACACTCACACCCACACACCAACACACACACGCCAACACACACACACACACGCGCCCACACACACACGCGCGCCCACACACACCAATACTCACGTGCTCAGCCATGCAGATTGTTGTAGTCCATGTCAGTTCAGTTATCAGTAGTCAAAGAATATGCCATGAGTATTGTAATGTGAAGTTATAAGCAGTTCATGTCTAGGGCACAGGTTAGCTAGTTAATCTGGAATGTTGACATGTATGCTTTCGTGCCTTTTTCGAACCCAGAAGAAACTGGGCGATTCAGCCTACAGACATGGAAGTTATTCTCACCCGAGCATCAGAAATGCTTTTAACAGTCTTGGATTTTTTTGCTTAAAGTACGCCAACAAAGCTTGTCGAGTTAGTGTCAGGTCATTTATAACTAAGCCAACACGGACATAGTTGACACGCATGCCCAGCAGGTCTTTTTTCTCCATGTAGGCCACGTTTGGGTCAGAGCAAACAATAATATGAACGGAGAACAAACTTTTCAGACACTCTCCCCCAGTCACTATTAGATCTGGGTTAAATCCATCATCACTCTTCTGCTCACTTTGCCACCCTAGGTCAGACCCAGCCATATGCATATCAGTCTTGACCCTGTTCCTCATGGGAACAGTCCAGCCCGAACTGCCAGGCCAGGTCCTTCCTGGACTGAAAACGAGCATCCTAGGACCGGTTTCAGGGTAAAACCCCTCATCAGCCAGGCTAGCTTGAAACCAGTGGCAAAGTGAGCAACGGACCCATGTCTGGGCATATCCTGCCAACTTAGGTCAAACAAAGCAAACACAATAAGATGATTAACGGAGAATTGAAACTTTTCAGACACTTTACCCCCAGTCACTATTCGATCCGGGGTAAATTCATCATCGTTCTGCTCACTTCGCCACTCCAGGTCAGACCCAGACATATGCAAATCAGTCTTGACCTTATTCCCATAAGGAACAGGGTCAAGACTGACTTGCATATGGCTGGGTCCAAATTGGGGTGGCATAGTGAGCAAAAGAATGACGGATTAAACCTAGATCTGTGACTGGGGGTGAGTGTTTGAAAAGTTTCAGCACTCAGTCCATCATCTTGTTGTGTTTGCTATGCTTGGGTCATGCCAGCCATCTCTGCAATGTTCCTGTTGCAAAAGAAGGTAACAGCGGAAAAGTGTGTGCCCGACCATAGCTTACAATAGGATCTCCTACTTACGATAATAGGGTCACTGAAGTTATATGCATATGTGCATAGACAGGCGGGTTATTCAGCCAAAGGCTGAAATTTGCGTTTCTGATTAGCCAATGAAAACCACAAGGGGCGGGACGTCCGGGCCGAGAATTCCATTGCAGGGTGTTGTGGCTGAATCTGGGTTGGGTGTTTCACAATTGGCTGAGGGCTTTAGCATTCCTCGAAGTCCCTAGTAAACGGTACCCCTGGTAACTAGGGCATGAGTACTAAAGAGGTTCTCTAAGGGCTGCAGCATATCTTATGCCGCCTTATGGGCCCCATACACATCACACAGACTACTACTGCAGACTGCATGACATGGTGCAAACCATGTCTGAAAACATGACCTGGCACACTCCTGTGTGCCATGCAAAGACACTGCATGGGCTATATGTAAGTCACCCCTAAAGCGGGCCCAGGGGCCGTAAGGCAGGGTGCATTAGATCACATGTGAGGACAGATCTGCATGAGCAGGTATGACCTGTAATGTCTAGCTTAGTGGCTGGATATTACAAGTGGGCAGGGGGGGGCCATCTTAAGGTACGTACTGGGCACTGGTCAAAACCCAGCTACATAATGGCTTCACTGAAACCTATGATGTTGGTATCAAACATCTAGTATTAATAAACCCACACTGATTCCAGCGGTTGATTTGTTAAAACCTACACCCAAAGGGTACCATAGAGGAACCCCTTGAAACCTACTTGCCCTTTAGCGTGCTGACAGAGGTCCTGCCCAGCTCACCACCACAGACTAGTTTCTAACCCCCTGAGAGGAGAGTGTCCCGGTTCCAGAGGTCAGAAACAATGCCTGCTCAGATAGGAGATGTTTGCACCTCCTCCAGCAGGCTCGCTAGTAAGTAAGCATGTCAAGTCCGGAACATTCTGCACCCTTACTGAAAGAACTGCACTGGCTCCCAGTGAAGAAGCGTTTCTCACGTATAATGCCTTGAGAGGCAAAGGCCCACGCGATCTAAAAAAAAAACAAAAAAAAAACTCACAACCTATGTCACCGGCCGCAATCTCAGATCGAGCACCCAAGCCCTTTTGTGTGTACCCCGAATTCGTCAAATGCGCACTGGGGTAAGGCTTTCTCCTATCTCGCCCCAGGGTACTGGAACAAACTACCCATAACCCTCTGAGAGACTCCCTTATACAGTAAATTCAGGAAACTACTAAAAGCCTATTTATATTAATTTTACCCAGTTTGTACTTCCGGCCAGGATCCGCAACAGCGCTGTGATGCCCACGGGTGATACTGTGCTATCGCAAAAAATATTAACATATCATACAAGAGCTTGGCTTACCCCAGACTTGGGAGATGCCACCATCCCCTGTCCTGAGGTCCATTTGGCAGAAGGACAGGCAGGGAAATTAGCTACGAAAGGAGGCGTGTTGCCCCTCCAGGCTAGTCACACCCATAGGGTGGGCTAATAGAAGTGACCATGAAAGGATAATGTTACTTACCCAGTAAGCATCTGTTCTTGGCATGTAAATTGTAGATTCACATGCTTTGCATACTCCTGCCATCTAGTGTTGGGTCCGGATGTTTGAAAGTTGTTTTTCTTTGAAGACGTTTTCCGAGTCACAAGATAAGGTGACTCCTTTCAGTGACAGTGCGCATGGGCATTGACTTGGGTTTTCAACATCTTGGTTGTGGTGAAATTAGGAACTCTTGGACAGGGTGATGCCCATTTCCCACATCTACAGGGTGTAGTGACCCCCAGAAAGCATGAATTGCAAGAGCCTCCTAATCACAGCGACCCGATGCCTGGAAGCAAATCTGCATCTGAGCCCCACAGCCTGAGGAGAAGTTGACTAATGGTGCCCATGGGGTCCAGAGACCCTCCAGAGTTAACCACCCCATTGGGTTTGGACGGACTCATCTCCCAGTCGACACCTGCAGCCTGTTTTCATACATCACCTTCAACCCGAGAGTGCCTCCCGCAGCGTAACCCTGCTGGAGAAATACCACCGCCCCCACCCTGCCCGTGGGTTCAACCAGACCGGACACCCAGTCCCTGCTAGCAGCCGACCATTCCCCATGGACTTCAACAGGGCACCCAACGCAGAACTGCACCTCTGCACCCAGACGCTCCAGAGCTGACCTGCTGGTGCTGCCTTGGACCTGGATACTGTTGGACCAAGTCTATTATCTCGAAGACTAGTCCTAGTGATATTACCTTCCTCAATTTGTGAGCATACAAAGTCTGTCCCTCTCTTGATTATGCGGTTTGCTCTGTTGCTTTCTTACTACCGACCATTTTTAAAGCGCGCTGATACCCTCACAGGTCATGATTGCGCTATATAAACTTTCCATAAAAATAAAATAAATACTTACCTTAAGTCCTAGCGAACAGACCCACAAGTCACTGAAAGATACAAGTACCAGTGTACTGATGTATACTGAAAGACTATGATACCACACCCAAGGCTGCTCTATTTCTGTATACTTTCATAACTGATCTCAAAACAAAGTACTTACCCAATTATGACGTTTTTGGTGTTAAGTATATATATATAAAATGTGGGTTTAAAAAATAAAATAAGTGGTGTGGATCTCCTTTGAGTGTGCATTATTTATTGACTGTGTGTAACAAATGTCCATCAGTCCTCTCTGATAATCCTAAGGAGGCTCGACCACAATACCTCCAAATAGAGCACTTGGGAATAGTAGAGCAAGCCCAAGTCTATTTATACGGGATACCAGTACTCTACACAGCATACCTCTTTTTGGTATACTAGATATAGAGCCCGCTTCCTACAGTCACCCTTCTGCAAGACAGACATTTTGGACTAAAATGAAGCATGAAATACAGCAGACCCAAAAATCTTTTTGATTGCTATATAAGACTCCAACTCCCCGTGCAGCTTATACTAATCCAGTAACATGTGCGGTGGTCCCAAGCTGGCATAGGAATCATGAAAGTAGAAGTGCTCATGCACAAATCCGCTCCTTTACCTCTAAATGTGACTCCCAATTGGAGGTTGCATTGTCTACAGGCAGATACAAAGTAGCACAATTAATAGAGGATACTAACAAAATCTTTCACGCATTTAGCAGAATCTCCCCTGGGATCAATTAATCAGCACTGAAGATACAAACAAGTTTTGCAATGCTGAAATTTAGAACTAGGGTAACCCAAATGGATTGCTCCACACTTGGGGCCATAACTTGACTAACAGTTGTTAGTGTTCTGTGTGAGTGTGCGGAAAGGGAAAAGACCAGACACTGATGTCTGGTTGCAAAGATGGTGCTTCAACGAGACTCCGCTCTCATATTCGTGGCAGATGAGTACAAATGGCTGAAGACTCGTCTCCACTGAGGGGTTATTGGAGATGCTGCCAACAGGGACGTGATCTCCTTGACGTGCTGTGGTCATGCCTGAACCTAGACACCGGTCTAAAATTCTGACAACTATCTAAATCATTAGCTGACAACCTAAATCAATATTCACTAACTGGCAATACTTTGACACTTCTCCATAACCCTCTGTCCGTGTGAATGGATAAATAGGATATCAGGTGGTTATTAGTAGGTAAAATCTGCACACTTGCTGAGAACTACACACAAGAGTTATCGTCAGAACAGGCTTGCATGGCTATATATGGAAAAATATTATACATGGTTCAGGATCAGATAGAGGTATTTCAATGATTCTGGTTTCAATTCCTAAATGAAACCGATTGATAGCCACACCCTTTGTCTTGCACTCTCTACCAACCCTAGACAAATGCACGCCTTGTTTAATACCCCAGCTGCCTTTAGAAGGTCCACCCTTGTCTGGAAACATTCTCAAGAATGCATTAGGTTCAGATTCATCACCATGATACACCCGAGACTACCCTGACATTAAACTAGTACCTCCTATGGGATTATGTTCCCTTGTAACTGCAATCAAGATCCTTTCTGCAACCAACTGTAGTTGCAAACAATTATTTATATGCAAGTCTATATTTAGGCGGAGCTCCTCAACGTCCTGTCCTCTCCTTTCTGCTCCTCACATACATGTGATAAAGTAGATTATTGAAGTGGAGTGAGTGGGATAGGGTTATCAGGTTAACAGGCAAACTCCTTACGTGGAACAATCCTCCTTGCACCCAACCCTGGTTTACTAGACAACTTTGGCAGAATTATCGGCATCACCTCCAAAATCCACACTTGTTGGAAATGATTCTAACTGGCCATCGATGTTGCGTATAAATATGATCAAACAAGAATTTGTTTTAAAAGAAAAATTTTAAAAACACAAACAACCACCCCACCCTGACAATCGAATGAGAAGGGCGTCAATTAACCGCATAAGAGTAGAATGAAAGAAGACTAAGGAACAAAAATGAAAATATCTAGACCAACCTACATTTATAGCTATTACCCGACTCCCCTGTTCCTAGGCTAGAATAAAGTATCCAATAACAGATAAGGGGTAAACCCGATCATGTCCTTCCACAGCTTCTTTAAAACTGCTCCGGCTAAAGTTGTGACGAAGTGTTGCAGCTGATATGTTACAGACTAATTGAACACAATGAAATGAAGGTTGTTTGCAGAACACAGGGAATAATCTTGCTCTAAGATAGAAGGCACACCAGTTTACGACTGGGTTATTGGGTTATTCACTACATGAATATCTACAGAGAAGCGATACATACCTTTAGATTAAAACAGGAAATGAATCCTAATTATGTGCAATACTAACACTTAAATGTATGCCACAATACAGTTTACCAATCATCATATTAATGGCATCAAAAGAAACTAGTCCAGTGAGAGATTATTGTGATGACAAGATGTGGTTAGTAGACTTACCTTCAAAACAGAAGTCATAAAGACAGACAGTCCCATCAAGGTAAAGATGAGGAGCCCGGTCACTCGCTGTTCCCGTATCCCTAAAAACTTGGGCTGCTCCCCAGGGGCTGAGCACTCAGATTCCACTTTCAAGCTGTTCACATGACTGATTGAAAGAACGGTGGCAGCCACAAACCAAGGCAACCCCATTATGGAGCAAATTCCTAGCATGACTGCGACCACGAGCAAGTCCAGATGGTAGCCACACCCTTTCTGCAAAGGTAAAACAGATTGTGTTACCATTTAGCCCTATATATATTTCTTTTAAATATATGACTTGGTATATATATCTATATCAAGTTATTCAAGAGTAGTATGTTGAGGGAAAGCCATTATTACTCAGCTGAGTTACTTATCAGCTACAAGTGTATTTCTGTAAATACTGTTGCACTGAAATGATACCCCACCATCTAACTCTTCACGACTCACCTGTAGTGGTTAGGTTTTATGTCACAGCAATCCCAACATATTTCCTCAACGAAAGGGCGATTACTCAAGATGCTGGACATAAATCCAACAACTGGACCTATTCATGGTAGTTCACCCTTCTATCAACATTTAAGCTTAACTATGTGATAGTAAAGAGGTCCAGACCCATGCACAACCCAGTTTGCCTCACTTCCCCAAAGTAGTAGTCCAGCCCAACCTGCAAAGCCACATCCCCAACAAAGAGGAACACGAGCAATCCAGGATGCTGAGGGAGGTGCAGCTTGAGTCCCTACAGCACACAAGCCAAGGCTTGCTAACTCAGATACAAATTAAAAAGTAACAGGAGAAATATGTGCAATCGAGTTAGCTGAATTAACTTCAACCACTCAATTACTTAGAGTAGCATTCCAGGGCAGTATCCACCAATGCAAACAATGTGCTAGTGGTCACAGCAACAAACCATACCATTACTCAACCCAGCAAAACCCATGGGGAGACCAGGACAGCACAAATTTACAGGAACCATAATTTGCCCTTTTCCCTTTAGCTGTACAACAATCTTCTCAAATTATGGATGATACAACATTTATATAGAGCGGTTACTTGAAAGAGTGTACAGTTGCAATCCAAGAAATCCACACAATCCCAGTACACACTGTCAAAAATGGTGCCACTGTTCAGGCAATGCACAAATAAGCCCAAATACAGCTGGCATTTTTAGTTAACCGACATAGGACTGGCCTGTACATTAAGAAGTCCATCACTTCTCCACAGATTAACTACAGCATTTTCGGAGTAAAATATGGGGACGTACTGAAGATTTACATTAGAATGTGTGACCTCAGGACATTTAGTGGATCAAACCAATAAAAAGTAGACACTGCTTTCCCTCCCCATTCCTTCCTACACTACAGAGAAGGCTCCTGGACAGCAGCACATATCTCACATTACGGCTGTTACAACTAATAATGTACATTGTAATATTCAGAAAAATACCTTATTTCACACTATTGCACGCCAGTAAGCAAACAAACCTAGATGGAGTCAGTCTTCCATAGTACTTCACATAAACAAAGTCATACTTCTCTAGTCCTAATTTCACAGATAGCTGTGCTTTGAAAAATCCTCTTGTCTCAGTTCCTCACTACTGCTAGGCCTACAAAAGAGACCATTTTTTTTGGTAATAAAGACTTGGTCATCAGGGGAGTCGTTTACTGACAAACTGTTGATGATGCTTGAATAGCCTACCTTTTCTATTGCAGAATTGCCAAACTACTAAAGAACGGGATTCACCAAACAGTAGCGAGAAGTCAGTCTTTCATGACAAAGATTATCCGAATAAAATATTGTGACCTAGATACTACTAAACACCAAAGCTTTGGCCTAAGTATACAACCGTATAGTCTGAGGTATGATCTATAAGACACTGCTCATCGGCCAACAAACATTTTCAGGAAGATGGATTATTGCATATATTAGAGACAATAAGCTGTAACCAACGTTAAAGAAACAGGTACAAGCAAAATAATACCTTCAGCTTGTGTTCCTTTCGGTTGATGATGACTGCAGTGATTTGTTGATCCATGAAAATAAGGATCGTACAAAGGAGGGCAGGAACAGCTGCAGCTATCAAAGTCCACCAGGGATTCGTTCCAAGAGGATCCATAATCCAGCCCCTGTCTTTTCGAGTTGGCTAAAATATAAACAAAGAAAAAAACTTTTAACAAAGCAATAATTATGTAGCCAATGTAGGTCTTTTTTAGTCATCTAACAAAAAAACACAATTTGAGAGGCAGGTAAAATCTGATCAGAAGCCTTTATTTAAAAGGCTTGCTTCTTCTATAAACTACATCTTTGGTGAAATATAAAGAATAAAAAGAAAAGAAAAATGAATATGCTACTTACCAGTATGCATCTGTTCTTGGCATGTAGGGCTGCTAACATTCATATCTATAGCATAGATCGCCGCCTAGTGTTGGGTCCGGATGATTGCACATTGTTGTCCTGGAAGAGTCTTCGAAGTATCACGAGATAGGTGGCTCCTCCCCTGGACTACAGTGCGCATGGGCATCGACTCCATCCCCAGATTGTTTTTAGCCATTGTGGCAGAGATGGAGTGAAATAGTGTAAGTGATGTCCATGCTAATGATTGAATGCAAGAAAAGTCTGCAGCCGCTACGGGCGCCCGGGAGGAGGGCGGGCGATATGAATGTTAGCAGCCCTACATGCCAAGAACAGATCCATACTGGTAAGTAGCATATTCAGTTCGAGGCATGTGGGCTGCTAAATTCATATCTATAGCATAGAATACATAGCAGTCCCTCCATTAATGGCGGCCGCATGCGCCAGCTGCAGAAGTCTGAAAAAGTGTCTTAAGAACAGCCTGTCCTACAGCTGCCTGCTGATTGGAATGCACATCTACACAGTAATGTTTGGTAAACGTATGTGGTGTAGACCATGTGGCTGCTCTACAAATGTCTTCCAAAGGAATGTTACCTAGGAATGCCATAGAGGCTCCCAACTTGCGTGTGGAGTGTGCCCTGGGGAGGACCGTTAAAGTGCGCTTAGCTTTCAGATAGCAAATCTGAATGCACTTAACGATCCACCTGGCTATTCCAGCTTTGGAAATGGGGTTGCCTTTGTGCTGGGCTGAGAAGCAAACAAAGAGTTGCTGTGTCTTTCTAAATGGTTGTGTTCTGTCAATATAGTACATTAACGCCCTTTTGACGTCCAGCGTATGGAGCATTCTTTCTGCTACTGTTTCTGGGTATGGAAAGAATGCGGGCAGTTCAATTGTTTGATTGACATGAAACTGCGACACCACCTTAGGAAGGAAGTTGGGGTTAGTGCGGAGCACCACCCTGTTTGAGTGAATTTGTATAAATGGCTCTCGTATTGTGAGCGCCTGTAGCTCACTAACACGTCTTAGAGGCGTGATGGCAATGAGAAAAGCCACTTTCCATGTCAAGAACTGAATCTCACATGAATGTAGAGGCTCAAAAGGTGGGCCCATCAATCTGGTGAGGACCACATTGAGATTCCATACCGGAGCTGGTGGGGTCCTGGGAGGAATGACCAGTTTTAGTCCTTCCAGGAAGGCTTTAATGGCAGGCACCCTGAAAACAGAGATGCTGCCTGTTCTGAAGATAAGCCGCTATGGAGGATAAGTGTATCCGAATGGAAGCATATGCTAGATTGCATTTGTAGAGATGTAACAAATAGCGGATGATGTTAGGGATGGATGCATCTAGCGGGTTGATATTGTGTTCTGTACAGTAAATGACAAACCGCTTCCATTTTGCTGCATAGCAAGCTCTGGTAGTGGGCTTTCTTGCCTCCCGGATGATGTCCATGCATTCAGGAGGCAAATTAAGGTAGCCAAACTCTAAGACCTCAGGAGCCAGATCGCCAGATTGAGCTGTTGCGGATCTGGATGCTGAATGTCGCCATGGTTCTGCGTCAAGAGCCTGGGTGTGAGGCGCAGCCTTTGATGCGGTACCACGGAGAGTTCTAGAAATGTGGTGTACCATGGTTGGCGTGCCCACGTTGGAGCAACCAGGATGAGCGTCATCGAGTGTTGCTTTAGCTTTCTTGCCACCAGCGGAATGAGAGGTGCTGGGGGAAAAGCGTACGCAAATCTGCCTGACCAGTTCATCCATATCGCATTGCCCTGCGACTGTGGGTGAGGGAACCTGGCGGCAAAGCTTTGGCATTTTGCGTTTTCCTTTGTGGCAAACAAGTCTATCTCTGGATGACCCCATTGCTGGAAGTACGGGTGGAGTACTGATGGATGTATCTCCCACTCGTGCATTTGGTGGCTGTACCTGCTGAGCAGGTCCGCCATCTGATTGTCCTTGCCCGGGAGGTGTTCCGCCATGAGGAAGACGTTCCTCTGAATGGCCCACTTCCACATGCTCTGAGCCAGATGAGACAACTGTGGAGAGTGTGTACCTCCCTGCTTTTGGATGTAGTACATGGCTGTCATGTTGTCCGTCCGGATCAACACGACTTTGTTGCACAGATGTACTTTGAAGGATTTGAGTGCCATGAAGATTGCCATCAGTTCTAGATAGTTGATGTGCATCCTCTTTTGCTGCGTCGTCCATAGACCCTGCACCGTGTAGTGGAGCACATGAGCTCCCCATCCTTGGAGAGATGCGTCCGTCAGGATAATCTGTGGCACAGGCTCTTGGAACGGTCAGCCCTTGCAAAGGTTGTGTGGAATCCACCAATGCAGAGAGTTGTATGCCCGACCGGTCACCAACACTAGGTCTTTCAACGGTCCTTGAGCCTGAGTCCACTGATGCGCCAAGCATTCTTGGAGCGGACGCATATGCAACCGTGCGTGCGGGACTATGAAGATGCAGGAGGCCATCATGCCTATCAACTGCATGAACACTCTCGCTGGGAGTGAGTGTTGCGGTCTGAACCTCTGGATGAGCGACTGGATGTTGTCGATCCTCGCTGGGTTTGGCTGAGCTGTGGCAGCCAGAGTATTTATCGTCGCGCCCAAATACTGCCGCACATGGGCTGGCTGAAGGTGCGACTTTGGATAGTTTAGTGAAAATCCAGACCGTGAAAGAGGTGAATGGTGTGGGACATGTCTGCGGCGCACTGCTGTGCCAACTTGGCTTGAACGAGCCAGTCGTCTAGGTAAGGGTAGACATGTATGTTCTCTCTCCTGAGGTGCGCTGCTACTGTCGCCAGACACTTGGTGAACACTCTGGGGGCAGTGGTCACTCCGAAGGGTAGGACCTTGAACTGGTAATGCCTGTTTTGTATGGTGAACCTGAGGTATTTCCTGTGGGATGGATGGAGTGGTATGTGAAAATATGCATCCTTGAGGTCCAAGGTTGCGAGGAAGTCTCCCTGGTTTAGCAATGGAAGAAACTGCTGCAGTGTCAACATGTGTAAGTGTTCTGAAAGAATGTACTGGTTCAGAGGCCTGAGGTCCAGGATTGGTCTGAGTGAGCCGTTCTTTTTGGGGATTAAGAAGTACAGGGAGTACACCCCTGTGCCTTCCTCCTCCACTGGCACGAGCTCTATTGCGCCTTTTTGCAGCATCACAAGAACCTCCTGCTGCAATAAGTGCAAGTGCTCTGCTGACATAGGACGTTGTCTTGGGGGTATGTTGGGTGGAGTGGACGTTAACTCCAAACAATAACCGAACTGGATAAGTTTCCTTACCCACCTGTCTGTGGTGATGGACTTCCAGACTGGCAGGAACTGTTGGAGTCTCCCCCCGACAGGTGTTGGATGGTCGGGGGGCAGTGACCGGAAGTCACTGTTTGTTGGCGGCAGAGGAACGGGAACTGTTGTTGCCTCTGCCTCTGCCCTTGGCGCTGTTTCCTCGGTAACCTCCTCTACCCTGTTTGGGGTACGAGGACTGCGCCCCACCTTTACTGAATTGCGTCTGGTGTGCCAAGTGTCCTCTGTTAACACCTCGATTGCTTGAGCGACGAAAAGTGTTCCCCCTGAATTGCTGAGACTGAAGAGCACCCATGGATTTAGCCGTCTCAGTATCTTTCTTGATTTTTTCGAGGGTGGTGTCAACCTCTGGGCCAAATAGTCTGTCTGGATTAACTGGCTGGTTGAGGATAGTAGTCTATCTCTGGCTTGAACCCTGAGATGCAGAGCCATGCTTGACGCCTCAACATCACACTAGTGTTAATTGCTCTCGCTGCCGTATCTGCAACGTCGAGCGCACATTTAATTGCAGCGTTGGAGATGAGCTTGCCCTCCTGTATAAGCATCTCAGCTCCCTCTTTAAACTCGTCTGGAAGGTGTTGCAATAGCTGCTCTAAGGTGTCATAGTGTGCCCTATCGTATCTGGCCAACAGAGCTTGTGTGTTTGATTTAAAGTTTAGTTTAAAGGAGTTTGTAGAGCGCTTGGTAACACCTCCCGGTGTGTCCCCGCGCTATGGAGCGAGAGTGCAACAACAAAGAACAGAAACCAATCACACAGCAAAGAGGCAGGTTTTCAACTTCTTCCTAATGAATATGCTACTTACCAGTATGCATCTGTTCTTGGCATGTAGGGCTGCTAACATTCATATCTTAGCATTAGATCGCCGCCTAGTGTTGGGCTCGGATGATCGCACATTGTTGTCCTGGAAGAGTCTTCGAAGTATCCTGAGATAGGTGGCTCCTCCCCTGGACTACAGTGCGCATGGGCATCGGCTCCATCCCCAGATTGTTTTTCGCCATTGTGGCAGAAGATGGAGTGAAAAGTGTAAAGGATGTCCATGCTAATGAATAAATACAATAGTATATCTGCAGCTGCGACAGGCACCGGGGAGGAGGGCGGGCGATATGAATGTTAGCAGCCCTACATGCCAAGAACAGATGCATACTGGTAAGTAGCATATTCAGTTCGAGGCATGTGGGCTGCTAAATTCATATCTTAGCATAGAATACATAGCAGTCCCTCCATCAGCGGCGGTTGCCCGTGCCAGCTGCAGAAACCTGAAAAAGTGTCTTCAGAACAGCCTGTCCTACAGCAGCTTGCTGCTTGGAATGCACATCAACACAGTAGTGTTTTGTAAAGGTATGTGGTGTAACCCACGTGGCTGCTCTGCAAATATCCTCTAAAGGAATGTTCCCTAGGAAAGCCATGGATGCCCCCAGTTTGCGTGTGGAGTGCGCTCTGGGGGGTATTGTTAAAGTGCGCTTGGCTTTTTGATAACATATCTGGATGCACTTAACAATCCATCTGGCTATCCCTGCTTTGGAAATCGGGTTGCCTTTGTGTTGTGGTGCGAAGGCAACAAAGAGTTGTTTTGTTTTTCTAAAGGGTTGTGTTCTGTCTATGTAGTACATCAACGCCCTCCGTACATCTAAGGTATGGAGCATTCTTTCCGCCACCGTTTGCGGGTTTTGAAAGAATGCTGGCAAGTCAATAGTTTGGTTTAGATGAAACTGTGACACCACCTTCTGAAGGAATTTGGGGTTTGTGCGTAGCACTACCCTATTTGGATGAATTTGAATGAATGGCTCTTGGATTGTGAGCGCCTGCAGCTCACTGACACGCCTCAGAGACGTAATAGCTACAAGGAAAGCTACTTTCCACGTAGGAAACTGGAGTTCACACGAGTGCAGTGGCTCAAATGGTGGTCCCATCAGTCTGGTGAGAACGACATTAAGGTTCCACACCGGAGCTGGCGGTGTTCTTGGGGGAATGACTCGTTTCAGACCTTCAAGGAAGGCTTTAATGGCGGGCACTCTGAAGACAGAGAGGTGCTGCCTGTTCTGGAGATAAGCCGCTATGGCGGATAAATGTATCCGAATGGAAGTGTACGCTAGATTGCACTTGTAAAGATGCAACAGATAGCAGATGATGTTGGGGATAGATGCATCTAGCGGGTTGATGTCATTGGCTGTACAGTAAATGACAAAACGCTTCCACTTTGCAGCATAGCATGCTCTAGTAGTTGGTTTCCTCGCCTCCTTGATGATGTTCATGCATTCCGGAGGTAGGTTAAGGTATCCAAACTCTAGGACTTCAGGAGCCAGATCGCCAGGTTGAGCTGTTGCGGATCTGGATGCTGAATTTCTCCAAGGTTCTGCGTCAAAAGACTGGGCGTGAGGCGCAGTCTTTGATGCGGCACCAGTGAGAGTTCGAGGAACGTGGTGTACCAGGCCTGGCGCGCCCACGTTGGAGCAACTAGGATGAGAGTCATCTCGTGCTGCCTTAGCTTTCTTGCGACCAGCGGTATTAGAGGGGCTGGCGGAAAAGCGTACGCAAATTTGCCTGACCAGTTCATCCATATCGCATTCCCCTGCGACTGTGGGTGAGGGAACCTGGCGGCAAAGTGTTGGCATTTTGCGTTCTCTTTTGTGGCAAACAGGTCTATCTCCGGATGACCCCACTGCTGGAAGTACGGGTGGAGGACAGATGGGTGTAACTCCCACTCGTGCATTTGATGGCTGTACCTGCTGAGCAGATCCGCCATCTGATTGTCCTTTCCTGGGAGGTGTTCTGCCATGAGGAAAATGTTCCTCTGAATGGCCCACTTCCACATGCTCTGAGCCAGATGAGACAGCTGTGGCGAGTGGGTGCCTCCCTGCTTTTGAATGTAGTACATCGCGGTCATGTTGTCCGTCCGGACTAGCACGACCTTGTTGCACAGATGTACAATGAAGGACTTGAGCGCCATGAAGATTGCCATCAGTTCCAGATAGTTGATGTGCATCTTCTGTTGCTGCGTCGTCCATAGTCCCTGCACTGTGTAAGTGAGCACATGAGCTCCCCATCCCTGGAGAGATGCGTCCGTTGTCAGGACAATCTGCGGCACAGGCTCTTGGAACAGTCGGCCCTTGCAAAGGTTGTGTGGAGTCCACCAATGCAGAGAGTCGTACGCCCGACTGGTAACCAACACTAGGTCTGTCAATTGCCCACAAGCCTGTGTCCACTGATTCGCTAAGCACTCCTGGAGCGGGCGCATATGTAGCCGTGCGTGAGGGACTATGAAGATGCAGGAGGCCATCATGCCTATCAACTGCATGAACACTCTCGCTCCAGTGTTGTGGCCTGAACCTTTGGATCAGAGCCTGCATGCTGTCTATCCTGACTTGGTTTGGCTGAGCCATGGCCGTCAGGGTGTTGATCGACGCACCTAGGAACTGCCGGACATGTGCCGGCTGAAGATGCGATTTTGGGTAGTTCAGGGAGAAACCCAGATCGTGAAGAAGGTGAATTGTAGTCGACATGTCTGCGGCGCACTGTTGCTCCGACTTGGCTTGCACGAGCCAGTCGTCTAGGTAGGGGTAGACATGGATGTTCTGCCTCCTGAGGTGCGCCGCTACTGCCGCCAGACACTTGGTGAACACCCTCGGGGCTGTGGTGACTCCGAAGGGTAGGACCGTGAACTGGTAGTGCCTGCCTTGAATAGTGAACCTGAGGTATTTCCTGTGTGACGGGTGTAGTGGAATGTGGAAATAAGCATCCTTGAGATCTAAGGTTGCTAAGAAATCTCCCTGGTTTAGCAATGGAAGAATCTGTTGCAGTGTAAGCATGTGGAAATGTTCTGATAGTATGTACAGGTTGAGGGGACGTAGATCTAGAATGGGTCTGAGAGATCCGTCCTTCTTTGGAATAAGGAAGTACAGGGAATAAACCCCTGTGCCCTCCTCTCCCACCGGCACGAGCTCGATTGCTCCCTTTTGCAGCATCACCACTACTTCCTGCTGCAATAAGAGCAAGTGCTCTGCGGACATAGGCCTTTGCCTTGGCGGGATGTTGGGTGGAGTGGACCTCAACT
Source organism: Lissotriton helveticus (assembly GCF_964261635.1). NCBI lineage: Eukaryota > Metazoa > Chordata > Amphibia > Caudata > Salamandridae > Lissotriton > Lissotriton helveticus. Next base: position 1,148,014,955 of record NC_136071.1, on the reverse strand, counting down.
CTAGGCAATAACCATACTGGACTAGTTGTCGCACCCACCTGTCTGTGGTGATGTTTCTCCAGACGGGCAGGAACTGCTGTAGTCTCCCCCCGACAGGTGTTAGGTGGTCGGGGGGCAGTGACAGAGAGTCACTGTTTGGCTGGAGCAGAGGAGCGGGAGCTGTTGTTTCCTCTGCCGCGACCTCTGTTGCTGTTATTTCTGTAACCTCCCTTGTTCTGTTTTGTGAACGAGGATTGTGCCCCACCTTTAGAGAACTGGGATTGTTGACCCATTTGTCCTCTGGTGACTCCACGTGCACCTGAGCGACGAAAATTGCTGCCACGAAACTGTTGTGACTGCAGGGCCCCCATGGACTTAGCAGTTTCTGTGTCCTTCTTTATTTTCTCTAGGGTGGTGTCAACATCTGGACCAAACAGACTATCAGGATTGACTGGCTGATTAAGGATTGTTGTCTGAATATCCGGTTTAAACCCTGAGATGCGGAGCCACGCTTGTCGTCTCAGCATAACGCTAGTGTTGATAGCTCTAGCAGCTGTGTCCGCAGCGTCAAGTGCACACTTGATGGCTGCGTTTGAGATTAGCTTTCCTTCCTCAATGAGCAGGTGGGTGGCTTCTTGGAACTGTGGAGGCAGGTGTTGTACAATCTGTTCTAGGGTGTCGTAGTGTGCCCTATCGTAACGCGCCAAGAGTGCCTGTGTATTGGCGATACGCCAAAAGTTTGATGCCTGTGCAGCTACTCTTTTGCCCCCTGCCTCTAGCACTTTGGACTCCTTATCCGGGGGAGGAGCTTCACCCGTTGTCTGGGAGTTGGCACGTTTCCTGGCATTGGCGACCACAAGAGAGTCCAGTGGCAATTGTCCCCGGATGTATGCGGGGTCCGCAGGTGCAGGTCTGTACTTTTTTTCAATGCGAGGGTTGACTACTCTCGCTCTTGTAGGCTCCTTAAATATGTCCCCGGCATGCTTGAGGACTCCTTTAAGCATAGGCAGTGTCTTTACTGTCCTTTCAGAGACTGAAAAAGTGTCGAAAAGGAAGTCTTCCTCAACTGGGTCGGCATGCATGTCCACATCATGATTGGCTGCCGCCCTTTCGAGTAGTGCATGAAAACCTGCTGAATCCTCAGTCGGGGATGCACGTGCATTAAAAAGCTGCGGGTCCTGCCCCACACCCTGGGTGTTCTGGTCACCAGTGTCATCATAGGAATCCGGTTGTGCATCAGGTTCATTGATAGGGAAATTGTACTGCTCGTCTTCATCATACCCCTCACCCGCAGAGTGTTCTGGGGAGGGAGTAGGGCTCCGTCTCGGAGGAGGCTGGATTGGTTCCGTGAGGCCTGAGGCGTCAAGGGGCACCCTCTTCTTCTTTAGTGGGATGACATAGGAGTCCACTGGCTCCGAAGTGATTTTCCTCTTATAGAGGGTCAGTGTGCCTGTGTCAGCGTCGATGAAATGCTCTGAATCGTCCTCTGATTCGAGTACCCTACGTGGAAGCGGGCCAGTCGGTGAAGAAATCACCTTTTTCGGTGCCGATTTGGTTGAAAATGCTTTCGGCGCCTCCTTCGGCGGCAAAAGAAAGAGAAGTTTCCCAGAGGGCTTCGCTGGAGTGTCCTTTTGCGGCTGCGGCGATGGTATCGGAGCCGACGGGGCAAAGGCCTTCTCCCTGATTCTTTGCAGTGATTCGGCTATGAGGGACGGCTCACTCACAGTTTGTTTCGGCGCTGACGAGGATGGTCTTATCTTTCCCTCGGATCCGACGTCCTTGTGGGCCTTGTGCGCGGATCCTGTCTTTACCGCCTCCGATTCCTGTGTTCGGGGCGCAGACTTCTTTCCGTGTGCCTGCGTAGCCTCCTTGGAGCCGACTTTGGCGGGCTTGGACGGCGTCGTAGCCGCTGACCCGTGCCGACCATCTTTTTTGGAGGATCCCTCCTCTGGCGTCGGTTTCGATTTTGCAGCATCGGAATCGACGGACTTCTTCGACTTCTGCGGACCGGAGGTCGACGGAGTCGATGGGTAGCGGGCACCGTCGTTTTCACCGGCACGGCAGCCATCTTAGGGACACTCGAGTCCTTAAGTTTCGGTTTCGTTTTCGGGTCGGCCATTTTAGGTGTTGTCGATCCCGATGGTTTCGGTTTTGGTTCCGAAACAGTCTGCTCAGCAAGTAAGTCCGTGGCCGGGCCCGAAGGCGGGGCTGTGGCTTGCGGCAACGGGTCTTGGGTAAGGCCAACAGGCGATCCCGTGTCCCGGTCGGTATCCTCGTAACCTTCGGGGCAGAGCTCGTCCCCCGAGCTGTCTGCCGCTGCCCCATAAATCTCATCGTCGTCTCCTACCTCGTCGACGTATTCAAGGCCTTGACCCGCGACTCCGTCGTCGTCTCTCGGATCCGCCTCGACCTCCGTCTCGGGTGGGGAGATTTGGAGATGATGACCCTGGTCCTCTTCGTCCTGGTCGCCGAAGATGTTCTCCGGATCCGGGGCCGCTTGTTTAGCTTCCATGCGCACCGCGCGCCGAAGCTTGAGAGTCTTCTTTGAGCGGAACTGTGCACACAACTTGCACTTGCCGTCGTCGTGGTCAGGCGAAAGGCATTTGTTACACACGGGGTGTAGATCGATGTGTGGGTACTTGGACCCACAGAGCGGGCAGTACTTAAACGGGCTCCGCTCCATGTCCGAAAAGTTTTGCAGTCGTGTCGCGATGAGAAGGCCTCAAAGTTCCGAGAGCGAAGAAAACTCCGCTTATTCCGGCTCCAAGAGACGGAAGACTCGAGACCGTGCGCAGACAATACCGACGCAAGAAAATTTGAGGCCTTTTGGCCGCTAAAAGTTAGTTTTTCTTGGTTCCGACAGTAAGACGTCGAGACCACATCCGAACCCAATGGCGGAAAAAAAACAATCTGGGGATGGAGCCGATGCCCATGCGCACTGTAGTCCAGGGGAGGAGCCACCTATCTCAGGATACTTCGAAGACTCTTCCAGGACAACAATGTGCGATCATCCGAGCCCAACACTAGGCGGCGATCTAATGCTAAGATATGAATTTAGCAGCCCACATGCCTCGAACACATCATTTCATTACTCTCCAACCTGGTATCTAGAGGCAGGAGGTTCCATTGCTTGGCAGCTAAGGTGCGGAAAGATCTGCCTCCCATTTTGGCTTTTTTGGGGCATGTAGTTTTAAGCAGACCCATTCCTTTGGATCTAAGAGATCTGTTAGGTTCATATACAGACGCCAAATCAGACATATATGCCGGTGCTCTGTGATGAATTATTTTATGGCACCAAAGCATAGCTTTAAAAACAATCCTCTTACTGATCGGTAGCCAGTGGAGGGCTGCTAGAGAGGGGCGTGAAGGAGCTCGGCGGGGAAGCCTTAGCACCAGGCGAGCTGCCGAGTTTTGTAAAACCTGTAGCTTTTTTATGTTTTTCACTGATGTCCCCATGAGCAGCACGTTTCCGTAATCAATACGGGACGTTATCAGTGCCTGCGTCATGGTACGCCTGGAGTTAATGGGTAGCAGGTCGAGGGTGCGGTTGAGGGTTTTCATTACCCCAAAACATTTACCAACAGTCTTCTTTACGTGACTGTCAAAGGACAGTTTATTGTCCACCCATACACCTAGATTCTTCGCCTCTCGTGCAGGGGAGGGCAGAGGACCCAGACAGCTAGGCCACCACTCTGACGTCCATTTGACCTCAGTGCCTCCAATAATGAGGACCTCTGTTTTTGTCCCATTGAGTTTCAAACAGTGTTCATTCATCCACATAGCCAGTTTGGACATGCAGGCATTGAAGTTATCAGCTTCCTTAGAAGGGGCTTGAGTCAGAGATATGAGGAGTTGCGTGTCGTCGGCGTAGGAGACAAGCTCCACGCCAAACGACTGCACTACCTCTGCCAGAGGGGCCATGTAGAGATTGAACAGGGTGGGACTCAGGGCAGAGCCCTGAGGAACCCCCTGTTCAAGCATCACCCTATCGGAAAGGAAAGTCCCTCTTTGAACCTGGAAGCTCCTATTAATCAAGAAAGATTTCAGCCACCCCAGTGCCTTGTTGGTAACTCCCGCTTTATTTAGACACTGTAGCAAGATGGAGTGTGCTACAGTGTCAAAAGCGGCACTGAGATCAAGCATGATGAGGGCCATTGTCTTTCCCTCATCTGCTCCCTCACGTAAGGTTTCAGTGGCCCTCAGGAGAGCTGTCTCCGTAGAGAAGCCTGTTCTAAAGCCCGACAGATTTATGGAAAACATTATGGGTCTCAAGATGTTCCATGAGTTGACTGTTAGCGATTTTCTCTGCTAACTTGGCCACATAGGGTAGCAGGGATATAGGTCGTAGGTTATCCATTATGTCCATACTGATGTTCGGTTTTTTCTTGATGGGTAATACTATTGCCTGTTTCCATTCCTCCGGAAGGCAGGAGGTTGTAAAGGAGGTTTGTAGTAAGTGCCTGAGATGGGGTTCTAGTACAGGAAAAGCTTCAGCTAAAATTTTCGGGGGTGCCGAGTCCCGGGGAGAGCCCGATTTGATTTTGTTGCTCATTTTGGACAGAATTTCATAAGAGGAAACTACAAAAGAATTGAGACATACAGGTGTATTTACAAATTTATCATTTTCAATGAAGCCCGTAGCCGAATCTATCGGTTTAGAGAAACTAGTATAGATTTTGTTAATTTTGCCTGCAAAATACTGTGCAATATTATTGCAAGCTTCCACTGAATCATTTTGAGCGGGGGAGGTCACGTCCACTATGGATATCTCTTTGTATATCTGAAACAGTTCCTTGGAGGAATTGCCTGCTTCCATAATACGGGTGTGATAATGCTCTGCTTTGGCCAGACGAACTGATTTATAATATACTCTCTGTGCTGTTTTATGTTGTATTTTAATATCTGCACAGAAGTTCTGTCGCCAAGCTCTCTCAAGTTTCTTACAAGCCGTTTTCATAGCCTGCAGTTCTTGGCTAAACCAAGGAGCAGTTTTCTTCGGCCTCCTGGCATTGGACAGGGAACGGCTGGGGGCTGTGGTATCCAGGGCCTTAGTGACGATATTATTTAAATTATCATTAGCTGCCTCACAGTCGACCCCTTTCGGAGGGCCTTCGTCATGCACAATTTGATTGAACGAATCTAGAGAGAAGTTCTTCCATTTTCTGCGTTTGTATCGCAGGGATTGATGACGAAAAAGCTCCGTCCTGTCAAGTTGGACTTTGATAGGAATAATAAAATGATCCGACCAAGGTATGGGTATAGGAGCAGAGGTGTGCACTCCCTGCCAGTTTCCAAAGACGGGGTCTAGTAAGTGTCCTAATTGATGAGAAGGTTCTTTATTTTTTAGATATTTTTTGATATGCGCCAGATGTTGGCTGCCTGTGCAGCCACCCGTTTCCCAGATGCCTCCAGCACTTTCGACTCTTTGTCCGGGGGAGGAGCTTCACCCGTTGTCTGGGAGTTCGCCCTCTTGCGGGCATTAGAGACCACTAAAGAGTCCAAAGGTAACTGGCCCGTATGCAAGTTGGGTCGCCAGGTGCCGGCCTGTATTTTTTCTCTATTCTGGGGTTGACAACCCTTGCTCTCGTGGGTTCCTTGAAAATGTCTGTGGCATGCTTGAGGACCCCCTTGAGCATTGGAAGCGTTTTCACAGTTTTTTCGGCAGCAGAGAAAGTGTCAAATAAAAAATCAACTTCCACAGGGTCAGCATGCATCTCCACTTTATGGTTTGTAGCTGCCCTTTCAATCAAGGCATTAAATGCCGCAGAGTCTTCAGTGTGAGAAGTTTTCACACCATAAACCTGAGGGTCATGGACAGCTTGCTGGTCCCTATGATCACCAGAGTCCATCCACGAGTCCTGTTCATCAGGGTCTGTGTTTTCAGGAAAATTGTACTCCTCATCTTGCTCACCCTCATCTGCATCTGAGCAAGTGGGTGAAGGTGTTGGACTCCTAGGTGGTGGAGGAATGTGTTCAACAAGTACTGGTGTCTCTGGTGCTGGTCTTTTCCTCTTTAGAGGTATTACAAACGACTCCAAAGGCTGTGATGTAATTTTCCTCTTGTAGAGCGTTAGTGTTCCCGTGTCGGCGTCGATGAAATGCTCCGACTGCTCTTCTAATAAAGGTTGTCGACGACCAAAACCTCCACTCAGTTGTGTTTGCTTCAACCCTTCAGAGTCCTTGGGCACCGATCGTGGTGCAAAGGCCTTCGGCGCCACCTTTGGTGGTAGAGTATAGAGGATCGGCATCGAAGTTTTCTTCAGTGGGACCATTGGTTTTGGTACCGAGGGCGTTTTCGGCTCCGACGTTGACGCCTTGTCCCGTATCCGTTTGAGGGAGTCCGAGACCTGCTTCATAAAAGAAGCGGATGGTTTCGTCGACCCGACCGATGACCTCGGCCCACCCCCAGGGGAAGACCCGAGCGTCGATGACTTCTGTTTAGCCGCCGGAGGCGCAGACGTATCCTCGACAACTGCGCTTCGGCCGCCTTCCACGGCCACAGGCGTTGACGCAGACTGCTTCGGATCGGCAGCCTTTGCCTTTGGCGTCGGGACTCCAGACTTCGGCTCGGTGCCCTTTGCCGACTTCGTCTCGACGGCCCTTTTGCCTGTTGGGGCGGTAGCCTTGGCTGAAGTCGGTTCGACAGTCTGCTTTGACTTCGACTCGATCACCTTGCTTGACCCCTGCTCGACGACCTTCCTCAAACTTGGCTCCTTGACCACTTTCGGCACCTTTGCCTGATCAACAGGCGTCCTAGGCTTCGAGTCCCCCGAAGACGACGGTGTCGATGGTGGAGCCGACGTCTTCGGTTTCGATGGCGTGTCGTCCATCTTTGTTTTCGTCGACACCGATGTTTTTAGTTTCGGTTTCGATTTAGGTAATGGCGGCTCCGCCGAGGTGTCCGTAGCCGGGCCGGAAGGCGGGGCCGTGGATCGAGGTGTAAGGTCTTGGGTAAGGCCGTGTGGCGATCCCGTGACCTGAGCCTTTGTAAGAGTACGAACGGGGTATAGCTCTTCCTCCGAGCTATCTTCCATGGCCCCATATGCTTCTTCGTCGTCCCCTACCTCATCGACGTTTTCTTCTAGGTTTTGGCCCTCGACGTCTTCTCCGTAGTCGGCCTCGACCTCCGCTGATGGTGGTGAAATTTGCAGTTGAAGCTCTTGCTCGTCTGCTTCGGGGTCTTCGAAGATGTCCACCGGTGCCGGGGCCGATCGCTGGGACTCGAGGCGCGCCACGCGCCGAAGTTTGATCGTCTTCTTCGATCTAAATCTCGAACAGGCCATACAGTTGGCCTCGTCGTGGTCCGGCGACAGGCACTTATTGCACACAGGATGGACGTCTATGTGTGGGTACTTAGAACCACACACACGGGGCAGTGTTTGAACGGACTCCGTTCCATCGTCGTATCGGCAAAGTCTTGCTGCGTCGACAGGGCCTCGATGACCGAAGAGTCACCCGACTCCTCAGATATCCGACTCGACGTATACACGAGACCGAACAATACCGACGGGGTAAAGGAAGGCCTTTTGGCCTAGAAAAAGTTTTTATATCGATTCCGAACAGGAGATGTCGAAATTACATCCGAACCCAATGGCGGAAAAAAACAATCTGGGGATGGAGTCGATGCCCATGCGCACTGTAGTCCAGGGGAGGAGCCACCTATCTCGTGATACTTCGAAAACTCTTCCAGGACAACAATGTGCAATCATCCGGACCCAACACTAGGCGGCGATCTATGCTATAGATATGAATTTAGCAGCCCACATGCCTCGAACACAAGCATTTGCAATGCAATAGGTCTCGCAGTTGTGAGAGTTTGAGCTATTGGCATTGTAAATGGCAATGCCTTTTAATTACGTGTTTATTTTTAAAACATAAATGAAAGGCATTGTCATTTACAATGCCAATAGCTTAAACTCTCGCAAATGCGAGACCTATTGCATTGCAAATGCTTGTTTTAAGTAGTAGTTGGGGGAAGCAACACAGGAGAGCGGAAGAAACATGGGAGGGCTGGAGCAACACTGGGGCACACATGAGTGAAGGAGAAGAAATGGGCAAGAGACCAATGTGGAGCGGGCGGGAGAGAATCATACCGGCAAGAAGCCAACGGGGGAGTACAGGGGTGAGGAGGACATTCAAAGGGCAAGAGAGGAAGAACCGGGGAAGCAACAGGGAGGGCAAAGTTGGGATGGAGGAGCAACAAGCGAGACAGCAACATGGCGTGGGGGAGGGGGGAGGCACACAGGCGAGAAAGCAACAGAGGGAAGTACAGGAGGGCAACGAGAATGGGGTAGGATAAACAACAAAGAGCAACACAGAGTGTAAGAGGAAAGAACACAAGGGAGACAGCTGGGGAAAACACTTGTGGCATGGTTAACAGTGAAGAAACAAGTTGTAGTTTATTATCAAGCTCCGGATAACAAGTCTTTGAGCTGAAGGAGGATGCAAGAGTAATACAGTCAAACGTAGCCCCTGCAGATCCTACTTGCAAAGCGTCACCCCCTTGAAGATCTTTTATTGGTAAACAAATACATCACTGTTGCGCACAATGCAAACTAAAAGCATTTAGTCGGTCCAGTGGTTTCTAGACAGCACGCAGCCACTAGAATTATGCGATTTTACTGTTTTTTTCACAAGTCGCACAATTAATTACATTGGTCAGGAATCAAACGCGTTATAGTGTCACAGACGTACCTATTGTACTTTTGAAAAACAGGTGTCATTTTAACGGCTGGCTACGTGGCATGCATTCCAATAACTTTTCAGGCCTGGGTTTTATTTAATAATCAAGTGCACTCCGGGGCCATGAAAGTTGTATCCCGGTGACACCGAGTCATTTGGTAACACACCTGAGTGGAAAAGCACATAAGATGTGCTCTTTTATCATGTTAAGTGGACAGCACATACTATGATAGTTGAGAAGCTGGGCACATTCCAATAGAAGCGCTCAGAGTTGGCAAACTTGGCAAAGGACAGTACAACACGAGAGCGGTTTTGGCTTTACATCGGAAGGAAAGGCGCTGTACAACTGCTATTGCGTTATAAAAGCTTAGCGCAACATCTACACTCCAGTTACAATGGTTAAGGGACAACACGGATATCAAAGAACTAAGGGACAATGTTTACTTTAGGGGCCAGCGGCAGCTAAAATCCTCAGTGTCCCAGTTCGTCCAACCCCGGCACCTGCCGTATGCACTCACCTCTGCCCGCACTGGATCTGCGCTTGAAGCTGTTCCTTAGGAAGTTGGCAAACTGCACCATAACCCTGCCCCTCGCAGCACCCGGTCCCGCTTCACCGGTGACCCGCTCCGCACTGATCACGCTGCAGTCTTTCAGCTGAGTCTTTCACCTCAGAGCTACACACAGCACTTCCACGTCCATGGGGCACGCGCGGCTTTCGTTTTCTCTTGACCTTTGAGGACGTGCCCTGGGATTAGATGTTTGGAGTAGGCAGGCGCCTGTATTCCAAGAGCGGCGAGCGTGACTCCGAAAAGTCCCCTTCAGCGCCATATAACCCGGATCCAGGAGCAAACAAAACTGGCTGAACTTTTTTTGGAGCAGAACACGAAACCGAAAGCACGGTGGAGCGCAAAGCACACCACACGAGGCAGAGCGCGAGGCAGAGCGAGAGAAAAGAGACATGCGCGTTCACCGCCCATGTCTGCTCAAGCGTGCGTTCACACCCATTGTCTGCAATGGGTTTTTAAGTTCGTGCACATCTACTGTCCCACTTCGCAGCCTACACAGTAACAATAAGTCTCACTTCGCGAGCAGCGCATATCGCTGCATCGCTAGGCGGGACCTAAAAACACCTTTGCCCAAAAAGTACATCAAATGATTTGAGAGGCAGAAATCATTTGATGCACATTTGAAGCCTCTATACTTTTTTGCGTGGAAAAAGCCCCTTATAACATTAAACATGGGTATTTTATATCATTGGTGAAAGCCATCTTTGAATTTCGTAAAAATATAATCTGTGTGGTACCGATTTAAGGAAAACATTTGAGGAATGTGAAGAGGGTTGTTGTCTCGTGGAAAGACTGCTATATTTTTTCAAGAGGTAATTGTTTTATTGCAATTGTCGAAGTCAGCAGGCAGGCTGGCACGGTTGAAGCCAAGTCAGTTGCTAGGGCTTCTGTTCTATTTACTCTTCACACCAGTCTTCTTGCAGGTCAACAGGATCTTATTTCCTTATGCTCCCCATAATACTAGATTTAGGGGCGTTAGGGGAGTGCAGGGTAATGTACTACCGACCCCTGGGTCAACTACGCCTCTTATATGACCACTTCCTGTGGTAAGTGGGCATAACCCTGTCCCAGAACTCAAAGGATTGCCATTACATTACAAACATGGCAGACTACGAAATTTCATCTTCACTTCTAGTGGTGGAACTAACCTGAAGCGGACCACACCTCTTAGACTATTAATTTTCCACCTTGCCCAGAAACCAAACAGGCCCTGGCATTCTTTCCTGTGAAGGAAGGTGGATTACCATACCAAAGGCAGAGGGCTCTTTGAAGCTCCCTGCCTTGGAATGCTAATTTGCAGGTCATCCTGTGGCAGGGGGTGTAAACACCTTCCGCCCGAGCAGGTCTTGTTCATGACCCCCTGAGAGCTGGTCTGTGATGGCAGGCTGGCTAAGACGAGTCAGCTAGCACACAACTAGTCAGTAGGTTTTCAGGGGGTACCTCTAAGGTGTCCTTTGGGTGCATGTATTAATAAAGCCATCACTGGAATTAGTGTGGGATTATTAATATGAGATATTTGAAACCAAACCTCTGTTTTAAGTGAAGTCATCAAGTAGCTGGAGAACTAGTTTTCACCAGTGTCCATCACTTGTTTTAAAATGGTTTCCCGGATCACTTGTACTGGCAGTAATGAAGCTGACCAGCACAGGTGCATATCTGCTGCTGCCCATAGGGACCCTCTTTAGTACCTCCGGCACTAGGTACCAGGGGTACCGTTTACTAGGGACAGAGAGGATGCTAACGGTATTGCCTATTGGGGTACAATTGTAGAGTTTTGGGAAAGATCTGGCACAGATCAGCAAAAACCCAGTGCACTTCCAGTCAAAATCACATCAATACCAGGCAAAAAGTGGGGATTACTATATCAAAAAGGGGCACTTTCCTACAGTGGTGCAGTAGCGTGGTCCAAATCAGAGTGTGGTTTGTGGCTTCTATGTGTGCACAGGGTGGCCACATGAGCATATATTGAACTGTTTGTCAGTTCTTACACTACCTAGGATATGTGGCTGCTTCAGATGTGAAGAGAGTGTTGGCCATCAAGGCACTCAGAGTGGGGGTAAAAGCTTTCTTTAGGTCTCGCTTTCATGCAAAGAAAAATCAAGAGACCAGGATCTGGCAACTCCCAAGATGAGAATTAATTGTGTAAAGGTGAGCTGCTACGGATAAGCTTCATTGTTCTGGTCTATACTGAAATTTGCTCTAAATACAAGCAAAATAACCACAGAATTTGAGATCTGTGGTGCACACCCAAGTTAACATGACCGTTTAATGGAGGTCTTTGGTAAAAGCCCACAGTGGTTCCCAGGTGTGCATAGCATGATATCCCTCAAGGATCAGATGAATTACACACAACATGGTCTCTACTCTGTTGCCACCCTGACGAGGAGGTGGTGGTTATCAATAAGGCATAACAGATCCTCTTGCTATTCCACCTGCATGACTAAGGAAGCTGTTTTTTTTAAGTTCCCCGACCCATATCCAGCAAACCTGCCGTGGCTTGAGAGATCAGGGAGAAACTTTTGAACATGGAGATGCCAGTGTAATACTAACAAAAGAAAAACTTAATGGATTTAATTATTTGTATGGTCTGTTTTCTTTTGATAGACGCCCACAACGAAAGAGAAATATTGAAGTTTTGTGCTCTTTAAACAAATCCGATTTGATTTTGTTTGGGTCATACATTGTGTTGGAAATAATTAATGATTTCTTTATGACTACATTTGCAATAAATATATTGCTGTATTGATTCAGAAAGGATTCTAAATCAACCCGCTGATTCAAAACAACTAAAGAACAGCTCTTCACAGCCCAGTAGGTAGAAATGAAACCCAAGATTAAAAAAGGATGTCTTTACTGCAACAAAAAAGTGGCAATTCTTTGTAATGTACTGTGTTGTCTATTCCATCCTATTCTACAAACCTCACCTCAAACTTTTCAGGTACATGAAGCTTAGGAGAAGGTACTCCAACCAAGTAATCAATCAAAACCATAGTCACAATGGTTAAAAATACAGCAAAGTCACTGATTGTCGATCGCACCTAGGGAAAACAAATGCAAAAAGAAAACAGATTACACCACTGAAAAGCACCATACAGAACAAGCATTTGCAGTGCAATCTCTCGCTTTGGGACCTTATATGTATTTAGCTATGCAGCACATTAGCCTGGATGCTGAAACATCTACGGTCCTTTAACATGGAGGGAAAGTAAGCATCAATCTGTGTGACACGCCAGGTATTGGAACACATGGTAAGAAATATTGCCTTTCAGCGGAAAATTGTATAATCCAAAGCTCTGTTTTAAATATACAATCAGGGCCTTCGGTGGTCAACTCACTGAAAATACAAGATTCGAAAAAAATATTGTCTACGGGTGCTCGTGGAAGACAATGTCTATGGACTAGAATCTAGAGAATGCTAAAGTGATTCTTGTATTTTAAGGACCTCTGCTAATCGTTTTCTATCAAGACAGTTACCAGATTTTTTTTTTTAAAATAAAGTCTCAGCAGAAAGCCATTCTTGGATTTTTTGTGACCTCTGCTGGTCGTTTTCTATCAAGACAGTTAAATAGAGACAGTTGAACAGAAAAAAAGTCCCTAAGAGGAAGCAGACAAGTCCTAGGGTTGATCTCCAGAGCCCACATAGTACATATACATATAAGTATATAATAAGTATATACTAAAGTATATACAAGAGGTCTCGAATGCTCAACCTAAAAATGGCAAAACAATTAAGGCAAGCACCTCGTTTTTAAATATATATAGTTTATCAAACCGTTTTCTTCCAAACCATTATCTAACAGGCTGCTGATTTTTCAGAAAACGGAGATCGTCCTAAAACTATTAAAATCATAATATATGAAACCTATTTTGTAAGTAATTTGCTTACATAGGGAATGTTTTAGCAACAGTAGCCATGTCACAACTTACTGAGCAGTGATGAAGTAAGTGAGCTACCTTTTCTCCAAACATGTCTGTTTGGCCATGTGCTGTGCTATTACGTGTAGTCCCATCCATTGACATCCAGCAGAGGTACCCCTTGGGGAGCACATTGCCCCTTGGTACTCCTCGTCTCAGAAGACATGAAGGAATTGACAGACATCTACCAAAGATCAGTCACCTTACTTTGTTATAACCTCCAAACTTTACTAGGCAATCACATGCAAATAGGAAGCTGTTTAGAGGATTTGGGAGCTGATAAAGGGGCGATTTTAGGACACTGTGCCAGAATACATAAGTTCACTTGTATGAACCTTGTAGTCTGGTGACTTGATATCCATGGGACCATCAAAATAAATTTGAACTGAATACCAGAGCATCAACTCACAGGAGAAACAAACAGCAAATGCATTACTAAGTTGAATCTTTGTGTTCTGTTGTGTTATTTGTTTAATTTGTTTGCTTTATTTAGGATAACAATCCTAAGGGCGGCAGAGGGCTGTACAATTTTTCCATAAAAACAAAAATGTCAGAAGGAGAATGCAATGCAAATACTTAGAAATACTTTGTCATTGTGATTATGGCAATAATAACTATTAAAACGGGGAAGTTAATGAACTATCAGTAAGTTTATGATCACAGACTAAGTCAAGATCAGTTCACTTGGTTTTCTTAAAAGGGATGGGCATTAAGAGAGAGCTCTTATTTCAACGCAATGGTCTTTGCTACTGAAAATAAAATAGTTTTTTTTAAGACAAAGGGAATTTTGCTAAATAAGGACCATGCTTCAGATTATCCGAATTTTTCTAAAAGGTTGCACTGAACGATGTTGATCCTGTGAGGTAATATTAGGATGTTTTAAAAAGGGGGATACAAATGGGATTCAGCATATCTTTACTCACCTAGAAAATTGAGGAGTGGGCATCAGAGGGCACCACAAAATACATCTGGGCTTCATTTGCAAACTGACATACAGAAGCGCTCTGCTCGCGTCCAACACGCAGAAGCCCAGTGTGTAGGTTAAGTAACATGATGACAGTTCAACCCTTAAAGAATTGCCCTTAAACTTGACCAGTGTAGAGCAAGGTCAGGACTCTGGTACATCAGTGCAAGACCATCTCAAAAGCTCATGCAGATTCAACAAAAATATCTCCTTATTTCAATCTTACTGATTTCAGTGTCTCTGCCTTTAGCTGCTTTGATTTTAAAACACAATGCAAGGTAACACAGGGAAAATGAAAACTCCTACAGTAGGTTATGGTTTAGCTTTGGTCAAGCATTATTGGATGTAAATCATATGTGAAGCAAGTTCTGTTTTGGAGAAACTAGAACTCCATAGCAGAAGAACGGTATGATGTACGACTTTAAAGCGGTTACAAGGACGATTGATAAAAGGCACATCCATGCTACACAAGACTTACCTTGGTAGGAAAGTAGGTTTTGGTCTTAAACTGCTTTAGGAAAGAAGAGAGGAAACAAGTCGCAAAAAACAGGATAACGGACCAGAATAGTACATCAGGAACGTAAGGACCATGATGGCCGCATGCAGCTCCAAAATAATCCCCATGCAACTGTTTACATTCCTAGAAAGGAAAAGAAAATAACGGGTAAACGTATGCCTCAAAACAGTCTTGCAACATTAACAATGTTCTAAATGTGGTATTAGAGCCAAGTACGAGACCCTCACCTTTTATTTCTCCCTCAAAATCACAAAAAGGAGCACAAGTGTCACACTAATCTCTTATTTGGCCAGAGACCAGGTTAGCACCACAGTGAAATTACTTATTAATGGAAAGCCCCCTCAGCAAACTGAGTACACTTAACACACGGTCGGCGTAAAAGATTGAGTGCTGATGAATAAAGAATATGAAGGTTTTGAGTTTAAGAGGGGGATACGGCTAGTCTCAGTGTAGACTTTATAGGCATTAGCACAACTTCCAAAATTTGAAAATTAACTCATGTACTGAAATTTGAAGATTGGTATAAAATCACAAATTAGTGCTCTGTGAGGTCACCGTGTTACTAATCTAAATTCCTGTGTTACCAAACAACATCCATTCTCATCACATGTCGACAATCTTGCATCCACATTTCTCTGCCTACCATGAATTTGTCTCCATAATGAAGAAATCGGTCAGTGTAGGCTAAAGAGATGAGAGATCATCCGTGCAAGCCTCAGTCTGGCATCTAAGAGCAAAGCGGTTTATCAATTGACAAATTTTGTGTGGATTTTTACAGTGGTACATCCAGTTGCTGGCATCAATAGAATGCATACAATTGATTTCCTTTATAGCTTCATCGTGCTTGAAGCATGAGAAGAATGGGTCCGATGAATGCAGAGCATGCATCATTTACTTACAGGGTTTTTTTTATGAAGCCATTTACAGCAAAGGCAGAATGCCTTTGGCGTGAACAGGAAGCGAGTGGCTTCTTGGTCAGGAAAATTCTGGTTACTAGCCTGGCTACGGTGTTCTGCAAAATTATGAAGTGAGCCCATTTCTTTTACTTTCTTCTCTCAAAGTCAAGGCAAGGGCAGATAGTAGTGATTTTGTAACGTTGGGCATCTCAAAGGCCTATAACTCAAGTGGGGGTGACTGTTTAAGAGGGATTCAAGAGTCTGTTCAATTGGGACGACGGCCATGGAATTTAAAGTGCTGGATAAAGACAAGTTTGTGTCTGAATTTAATGCTTACATTAACTGTGAGATTGCTCCACATCACATCATCCACTGTCGTGTTGGTTTGCTCCCACATCAGTAGCGTGTCATTGCTGGGGTTCACAGGTTCAGTACAAACACATCTAGAAACCAAGCACCACAAAAGAAGTTTTATTTAAAACACTTTAAATCTTAGTTACTACATCTTGAGCTGGTATTTTAGTAAGTCCGTTTTTTTCACTACTAACAAAAACACATAAAGGATTGCAACTTTGTCCTCGAATGTTGATGCCTTTCAATTCCCTTCATTGGACCATCGCATGCTGTGTAAACCTTGCAAGCTATAATTAATCACAATTCGTGGTTTATTTCTGACTTTTATTGAAGTACAAACGTTAAGTTCTACATTCCTTCTTAAAAATAAAACCACACACCAATAAACCAACATGAATAACTTGGACTCAATATGAAATAACTATTACATTAGGAAACAGTAACTAACCACAATGTAATAAGCATTCAATTTAATTTGTGCACATGTGCCGTTGACCTAATTGTATTTAAGTCAGTAGAGCATTCTTAAAATGCAAACAATGCACTTACTGCACACAGAGTGACCATTTTTAAAATTCACATTTTTTAGACATTTGCTTACATGCTCACAATACAGGGTTGGTTACACAAATCCCTCCCTTTCCTTAATATAGATTTAACAAAAATGCACCTTCTGCCTCTTTAATACTGGTGCAATCTCCATGGCATCTTTGCTCCATAAAGGTAATTTCTTTTCCTGCAGAAGAGTATGCAGTGAGAAATTGCTTGCACACTAAGCTATTTGGTGTTTTTGAACTATTAAAGGCCTTTGTTTAGGCAATATGCAGGATGCGCACATGGGAGATTACAAGCACTGGAAGTTTAGGGAAGAACCATGTCCTTCAGGTTTACAAATAGCACACGGGTTGAGTATCGTGGCTAGCGGCTGCTCTAGCTGAGAGCAACACATTCCGGTCTTTGTTTGATGGTGCCACTGCGACATTTGAACCCAATGGGTAAGTTCTGACTTTGCTCACAAGCATTCATGAAATAGTTTCTGATGGCATTCTAGAGTGTGAAGGCTAGCACGTACTACACTTTGTGAACCTCGCAATTTGGGTCAATATGCCAGCAAGGATAATAAAATCTACTTTATGGCCAACATCACTTGCAGCTGCGATTACCATGTCCACTGAAGTCCTAGTAAGATATTTGGCCAACTGGCTACCTGCACGCACGAAAGACTTGATCACTCTGGTCGAAAGTGATCCAATTCAGCAGATCTATTACACTGCCATTGGTCACCGCATCAAACAGCTTTAAATTTGATGCTTTTGGGTTCAAGGACAGAACAGACAGGCCTAGGGAAACTAGTTATTTGCTATAAGTAGATGTCAGTCTTTGATTGGATGCCTGTAGGAAATTAACATCTTTTGAGGGGGAGAGAAACTCCCTCAAGAACAGTTTGAGTGACCACAAAGGAGGGGGTTTAGTAATTTTCCTAGGCACACCTAGGAGCAGGCACACATGCTCTGTACATGAGATAGTTTCTTCGTTTTCGATTATAGCAGTACGGTCCACTGTGGTATTGCTTGGAATAGGGCAAACAGGAACAGTTGAAAACGCAGGTAGGATGGCCTCTGGGAACCTTTACTCCAATGGTCAGGGAGGAGTCAGAAATCACCCAACCTATAGATAGTAGCAACCATAAATGTGGCCGCCCAAGGCATTTTCCTACGAACACTTAAGACCTGAAGATGACTTAATACTACTTGATGTAATCAAAGAGGTGCTCTGAATGCCTGGACCTGCTCTCTAATGTACAAACAAGAAAGTGGACTCCAAGGGTCAGTGTGTGGGCCTCCAGTTTGGCTACAGGAACACAGCAAACCGACAAACCACTTTTCCCAAGAAAACCAGCTGTCCAGTCTCAACTGGACCTCTACTGGACCCTGCACAAGGCTTCTTCTGAACCAATCCTTGATTTCTTGACAGCACACTGAAGCCTGGAACCTTCAGTGAAGGGGTTACCACTATAAACATTTGAGACTTGGAAAAACTGACTTCCAGCCACCAAAAGTCTGGGACAAACCACCATAGCTTGTCAGACGAAGGTGCAAAATCGCTGGCCTGAAGAAACACATTCATCCTGCTTGAAGGTTCTCCACAGGAATTAAATCCGTTTCAGTGGACCCTCAGCAAGAAATTATCAGGTCCCGTGGTACCATCGCCAGACACAGTGTACACCATTAACATTCTGGAGAAATTCCAGCACCATTTCTGAGACTAATTCCTATGGTAGAGATCATGACTGGAAGGCGACACCGAATGTATCAGAACGACGTCACAATGGCCCTGGGCGTGAAACTGACTTCCTGCCAAAATCATCCACTTCAGCAAGAACTCACTCAACCCCTATCAGACTTTGATGAGATTGTCTTAGATACAGGCTGCTGCTTTGCCCTGCTGAGTGATTCAGACTTCCATTTTGCAGACTAAAACTAAAGATAAAGTAAAGTGCTTTGCAGGGCCGTCCCTCAATGTATCAGACCTCCGGGTCCATCCCCATGCTTCAATAAATATAAAACCTACCCAATCACTAAGGCAAACCTTTTTTTTTTTTTATGGAGTTATTTTTTGGGGCCGTTGGCCTTCCCTGGCAAAAAAGCACTAGCCGCCAATACCATGCCGATCATAGACGCCATACAAAAGGCCTCTGGATTCAGTATGAAGCACAGGTGGAGCTGCTGACCCTCCCAGATATGAAAAAACAAATATTCAGGCCACGGGGGCAGCAGAGAGCAGATCATCTTCTCAGCTGATTGCACCGCAGGCTCAGGCTGTGCTGCAATCAGGGTGGAATTCATTCAAGATTTAATCCAAGAACTGTCTATTTTAGCTACTGCCCATAATGCAGATCAGTGTACACACATTACCTATTAGCCAATTATATTCCGCAATAACAGGAGGTGCAGCCCTTGTCACGTGCACCAGCTGTGCTTTCGGACTGTTTCCAAACATGCTGCTCACTCAAAGTGTTTCTGAAAGACTCCGATGGGTTTCGCAACAGTGCACTTCTATGCTGACTGGAAGCCACTCGCTCTTCAAATGATGGACCAGCACTACTCAGAGGGTCCCTCCATTATTCAAACAAGCATTGACAAAGCCAATAGGTCTCGCCTCTTTGAACTGGTGGCTTTGCCAATGGTTTTTAGCCACTCGCAGCATCCCTGATGCTCAGCAGCATGGCTGAAGTAAAAACAAAAAACCACCTGCATTAGTTTGCAAGCACGAGCACCACGTATGCAGAACACTTGAAAGCCAGAGTTTATTTAATCAATCTTTAATCTAGATATACTAACTTCCTTTATACATCTATATACCTTCTATGTACTTCTGGATCTATATCGTTATATCTATATATTATTACTTTTACATTACATTCCTTCTAATTCAGCATATCCAATGCACTACCCTATTTTTCACGCAATACCGCTCTCAATACATCCTCTAGCTCAACTCTGACACATATCAAACTTATTTTTACTACTTTCCAATGCACTGCCCGACTTCTCACCATATACCTCTATCAATATATACATTACCTCCACTATCATTCATCCCAAACTCCATACCACTACTATGATCCCCAAAATAACCCTTTCGTTCTCTTCCCTGCTCCATCCCTCCTCGCATCACCTCATACATCTTTTTACGGTTTAGATTTCCAAAACAAGCCTTTCTAAACCGTTCCCTCTGAGCCCTCCCCTCCACCTCCCTTTTACTCATCCCGCTCCACCTCCCTTTTACTCATGAATGAATGAAATAGCTTTTATATAGCACAACGTTCACTCCAAGGAGTATCTTGGCGCTGTATGCGGGGGAAGAGGGCACCTTCCAGAAGGAAAGAAGATGGCATAGTCTCAAATGAGAAGTTCAGAGAAAAGGCCAAGCCGTGGTATCTGGGATACCAAAAGCCATGTTTTTAAGGACTTCCTAAAGTTAAGTTCAGTTTGTATGTGTCCGAGTGGAGTTGGCAAGGAGTTCCAGGCTTTGATCCCTATGGCCACCAGTGTCTTTCCGTCCCTGGTTTAAGTTTAAATTTGGGTTTTGTTAAGAGGTTCTCTGAAGAGGACCGTAGGGTACGTTGAGTAATGTATGGCTTAGTTCTGACATGGAGGTATTCTGGTCCAGTATGGTTTGTTGTTTTATAGATGATGGTGAGAACCTTAAAAAGAATCCTCTTATGGACGGGCAGCCAAAGGAGGGTTTTTAATGCGGTTGCAGAGGAGAAGTCTCTAGGTAAATTGAGTACCAGCCTCGCTGCAGCATTCTGGACCACCTGTAGTCTTCGTAGGACTTTTTTGTTTTTTCCTGCATACAGACTATTACAGTAGTCCAGACGGGATATAACTAAGGCTGCTACCACCGTCTTTTTGTCCGGCGTTGGAAGTAGATCGAAAAAATGTCTGACAATTTTTATTACTTAAAAACAGGTACTTGCCAAGAGCTTGCTTGTGGAAGGATAGTGTATGATAAAAGTGTATTCCCAGATTATTTACAGTTTTCACTGTAGTCAGGGGTGGTGCTCAATTTGACGGCCACCATAGGTCCGTTATGAAAAAACTCATCCCAAGCCTCCTCCTACTGCTATGAGCTCCAAAACAAAAATATTCGAAATCCTTCCCTTCTATGCCTCCACTATCTTTTTCAATACAAATAACAGATTAACATGTTCACCTCTCATGTTACTTTCATATTTCCCTATACTAATTCACCACTAATCCTTTATGGGTTCCGGAGTAGCGTGCTCCTTGCATAAAAAGCACTTCCACGCCTTGTCAGGGGTAGTAAGTGCTAAATAAATGTGATTACAATTACAGGCCTACATAATGATTTATTTATTTTTAAATTACAAACGCCATCTACACATTGTTGGAAGTGGGTAGCCTGGCCTAGGGCAAGACATGCATTTCAGAGGCACAGTGTTAAGGTTGCAGACCACCCAAAAGTAAAACCCCGCAATAGCACACAAAAGAAAACGCTACACCATAATTGTAGGAAAATAAGCACTGCTTTATAAAAATAATATATATATCTCTTAGCTCTTTTCACTTTCAAGATTCACAGTTAAATTATCATACAGGTTGGTTGGATTATAGCAGGAATACTTTTTCAATTCTAAAACAGAAGAACGACCAACATTTGTAAAACAGATAAATCACCTGGACATTTGGCAAATACTTCTTACTCTTTTATAATTCAATCAAGTAATGTCTGTACCCAGCTTACTTTATATTATTTCCAAACACAGCATTACTTTAAGTTTTGGCACAAACAACTTCTAAATCCAAGCAGAGCAACACTCCCATCTACATAGGAGACATTTAGATACTCTTATTACTCAATTGAAGGCCATTGGGTTAAGCCCACTTAAACCAGCATTTAATTAGGCCCCTACAGGTAGTCGAATGGAATTCTATGGAGTACACTATGCTTGATTTACACAGTACCAGTAACCTCCTTCTGATAGTACATAGTCATTGAGGGATTTCTCAAGTTCCTCCCCACTGAAGGCTATACCACTGTGGAACAATGCTCATTGAATGAGTTATTTCTTGCTTAGGTTATAGCGTTTCTCTCCCCTTCCAATAATACCTCCTTACTTGCTTGTCAGGCGGTGATGTTCTTGTTGTATTAGAGGATGAGGGAGGGACAGTGGTTAAGATAAGGGGGAGACTCGTGCGGGTGAGGTATATTAATCTCTGGGGCCCCTCAGCTCTCCTCCGAGTATCACCAACACTCAAAGAGGCAGAAGGCCTCAGAATACTTCAGCCGCTCTTGGGCTTCTAGGCTCTCCCTTCCCGCTCGCGCTCGCCTCACCAGAGGGCGCTTGAGCAGGGGGGAGAGAAGCTCTTCTGCCTGGCTTCCGCCGAGGGACTCCCGGCCCCTCTCCTCACACTACCAGGTGTCGCGCTGATCCTCCGGTCATGCGCGAGGGCTCCTCCTCACTCTGGAAGGGGACGCGCTGTTCCCTGGGGCATGCGCAACGCTCTCCTTGCTCCCGCCTTCAAAGATCCGGCTCCGCCTCACGGAGCCTGACAGCGCCACCGGGCATGCGCGAGGGAGCAGTGTCTCACCGCCTGGGACCGCGCTGTTGATCTGACGCTGCTCTCCAACTTGGCAATTAACAAGGACTTCCCTCAGTCCACTTCTCACCACAGGGCACACAAATTCGGCTCCACAACGGCGCCGCTCGCCCAGTATCAGCTTGGGGTTGAAGGAGGGTGGAACAGCCCGTTTTCTCCTGGTCTCTGCTCTCCTCAGTGGCGCTCCACCACAGCAGGTGAGAGGGGACGCTCCAGGGAATCGGGGACAAAGGGGACAGTCTAGCACAATTACCAGTCTCTTCAACTGGGCAGAGGACTGCGCTCCGCAGCGCTGCAGTCTCCTTCTCCTATGGACTTCCCCTATTATTTAGAAAAGGGGGCAAGCCAGGCGCCCAGGGTCTCCAGTAACTTCCCACAGCGGGGCCAAGACAAGTAACCAACAGGGGAGTAGTGGGTTGGACCAATAAGGCAGCTTCCCAGTCCAGGAGGTCAACCCTGAGTCTAACCTCTTCCCACCCTCAGCTACCACTTGTCCTCCAGCTGACTTCCACAGGTAGACAAAATGGCTGCCCCGCATTCCGCCTTTTATAGGCTGCCCTTCAATGGTCCAGCATGGACCAGAAGGTTCTGGAATGCCCTATGTTAAGCTATGGCCAAGTTCTAGGTGTGACAGTTGGGGCAGTTGGTGGCCACCATTTTAGGTGGTGCCAACTTTCCTGTCAGAACAGGCCTCTGGGCCTGAGGTAAAAGACTATGGGGGGAAAAAGAACACCTATCCCCTTGACCAACACCTAAAAAAGTAGTAGACACAAAAATTATCAAGGGTATGAGGGGCAAAAAGGGGACAAAATAAATAATAATGAGGAGGGACTGCGCAAAAAAATCCAGACAGGTCTAACCCGCGTCCCCCCCAGCTGAAAGTGGGGAGAACTACCCAACCCCTTGGGAGTCCTTTTCACTAAGGCGGAAATACCTGGAGAGACCGTCTGCGTTTGCGTGGTCCACTCCAGGCCGATGTTCCACCCGGAAGTCCATTCCCTGTAGGGAGATGGACCACCTCAACAGCTTGGGATTTTCCCCCTTCATTTGCATCAGCCAACGAAGGGGGCGGTGGTCAGTCTGAACCAGGAAGTGCGAGCCAAAGAGGTATGGCCGCAGCTTCTTCAGAGCCCACACCACCGCAAAAGCTTCCCTCTCAATTGCACTCCACTTCTGTTCCCGGGGAAGCAGTCTCCTGGATAGGAAGACTACAGGCTGATCCAGGCCCTCTTCATTTAGTTGCGATAACACTGCCCCAATGCCATGTTCGGATGCATCTATTTGCACAATGAACTCCTTGGAGAAATTGGGAGCCTTCAGGACCGGTGCTTCACACATTGCCTGCTTCAACTTTTCAAAGGCTTGCTGACAAGCCTTTGTCCAAACTACCCGTCGAGGTTGTTTCCTAGAGGTGAGCTCTGTGAGGGGCGCTACAATAGTGCCATACCCCTTCACAAAGCGACGGTAGTAACCTGTGAGGCCCAGGAAAGCTCGGACCTCAGTCTGTGTCTTGGGGGGTTCCCAGGCCATGATTGCCTCAATCTTCGCCTGCAGGGGCTGCACTGACCCCCTACCCACCAAGTGTCCAAGGTACACAACTGACCCCTGACCAATCTGGCATTTGCTGGCTTTGATGGTCAATCCAGCTTGTTTCAGCGCCTGGAGAACTGCTTGCAAATGTTGCAAGTGGTCCTCCCAACTGCTACTGAAGACAGCAATGTCATCCAGGTAAGCAGCCGAGAAATCCTCCATTCCAGAGAGGACCTGGTTCACCAGTCGCTGAAATGTGGCAGGGGCGTTCTTGAGCCCAAAGGGCATCACACAGAACTGGAAGTGTCCCTCAGGCGTGGAGAAGGCTGACCTTTCCTTTGCTCCATCTGTCAAGGAGATCTGCCAGTACCCTGAAGTGAGGTCAAAGGTACTCAGGTATTGGGCAGCTCCTAGCCGGTCAATTAACTCATCCGCCCTGGGGATTGGATGAGCGTCAGTTTTGGTAACTGAGTTCAGTCCTCGGTAATCCACACAGAACCTCAGTTCTGGTGTGGTGCCCGGTGGGGCGGCTTTTGGGACTAGCACCACCGGACTGGACCAAGGGCTGCTGGACGGTTCTATCACTCCTAGCTCTAACATCTTGGCTACTTCGCCATGGATGCTAGCCTTCACCTTGTCTGACAGCCTATAGGTCTTGGATTTCACTGGGGGGCTGTCTCCTGTGTCCACATCATGGGTACACAAGTGGGTTCTTCCCGGGACAAGAGAAAACAGTGAAGAGTACTTCCCCAATACCGGTCGGCAATCCTCTCGTTGCTCAGGAGTGAGAGACGGGGAGAGAATTACTCCCTCCACCGACCCATCCTTCTCTTGACATGAAAAGAGGTCTGGGAGAGGCTCGCTTTCTGCTTCCTCAGCACCATCAGTCACCAACATCAGGATGACCTCTGGCAGACTTCTTATCATGCCCTTCAGGGTCTTATTGAACCTCTTAACCAGTCCATTGGACTGGGGGTGATATGGAGTGGTGAACCGGTAGGTCACCCCACACTCCTTCCACATGGTCCGCATGTAAGCAGACAGGAAGTTAGTCCCCCTGTCGGACACAACCTCCTTCGGGAATCCTACCCTAGTAAAGATTCCCATCAGGGCCCTAGCTACCACAGGTGCAGTAACAGTCCTCAGAGGGATGGCCTCTGGGTACCGTGTGGCATGATCCACCAGAACCAGGATGAACCTGTGACCAGCTGCTGTTGGTGGATCCAATGGCCCTACAATGTCGATGCCCACCCTTTCAAAGGGGGTGCTAACGACAGGAAGTGGTTCCAGGGGAGCCTTTAGCTTCACCCCTGTCTTCCCACTGGCCTGGCAGGATACACATGTCCTACAGTATGTGTTGGACGCCACTTTCATCTGAGGCCAGTAAAAGTGGAGGACAAGCCGTGCAAAGGTCTTGCCCTGGCCTAAGTGTCCTGCCAGTGGTATCGCATGAGCCAATTCCAGCAGAAAGGCTCGGTATTGCTGCGGGACCACCAAGGCCCTTGATGAGCCAGGTAGAGGTACCTTGGGTTCACTGTAGAGGAGGCCATCCTCCCAGTAAATATGGTGGTGTCCCGTAGCATCACCTGCTGCCTGGGCTTCGGCCTGACGCCTCAGTCCCTCAAGGGTAGGGCACTCCCTCTGCCCCCTACAGAATTCCTCTCTGGTAGGACCTCCCTCCACATGCCATTCAGCAGGGATGGGTAAATCCTCCAGAGAGTCTACTTCCCCCTCCACGGACTCCTGGCCTACCACTGCAGGTGGCCGATCTGTCACATGGGGCGTGGAAGCCGAAGCAGGCGGTCCCTGTCTCCGTTTCTGACCCTTTTTGGCAGCGGGTTGGGCCATTGTTCCAGGCTCCAACCCAGGCGAACTCCCTCTCCGGGCAGTCGCAGACCGTGTGCTTACACAGGCCCAGTCAGGTGTACCCAGCATCGCAGAATGCGTCCGGTATTCCACCTCTCTCCAAGTGTTGTGCTCCATGTCATTCCCCAACAGACAATCAACTGGCACGGCAGGGCTTACGGCAACTCGAAATGAACCTGCAACCCCTTCCCACTCAAAGGGAACCTCAGCCACTGGATAGTGGCCCATTCTGCCGTCAGCCATCGCGGCGGGGTGGAGTACATTAGGGACAATCTGCTCTGGAGACACCAGTTGACTTCTCACCATAGTCATACTGGCTCCTGTATCTCTCAGAGCCTCCCCTCTTTGGCCATTGATGGTAACCCATTGCCCATACTTGATAGTATTTGGGGGCACCTGGATCTTTGGTACCATCTCCCGCTCTCCCAGGGACACTAAGGTGACACCCGCCCACTCACCCCCCTTATCTAAGGGCAACTCCTCCCCGAGCGCTACACTAGCTACTCCCGGTGGCTTTCCTCCGGTGGGAGGGGGTGGTCTCTTTGGGCATCTGACATCTCCCTTATAATGTCCAACACCACCGCATTCAAAACAGTGGAGAACCCTTGGCTGCTGGCTTTGGCCAGGATTAGGGTTTCTGGGCGGGTTTGCCCTAGGGGTGAAACCTGCTCCCTTACCTTGGAAATTATTTTGGGGACCTTTGGAGAACTCCTTTTTATCTCCTCCCTCTTTCTTCTGGGGGGCGCCCTGTCCGGCTTTTTGAGAATCCCCTCCAGTCCCCTTGGAGGACACCCGGGTACTTGCCCAAGTGTCTGCCTCCTCTGCAAGCTTCCGGGGATCGGTCAGCTTGCTGTCCACCAGGTGTTGGCGCAACTCGGGAAAACATTTCTCGAGGAGGTGTTCTTTCAAAAATAGATTGTACAGCCCCTCATAGTCTTTCACCTCGCTGCCCTTAACCCAACCCTCCAAAGCTTTCTTGGCGTAGTCTAAAAAGTCTACCCAATTTTGGTTACTCATTTTGTGACTTCCCCTGAATTTTTGTCTGTACCTTTCAGGGGTAAGTCCAAACTTTTTCACCAATGCCACCTTCATGGCAGGGTAGTGGGTTTGCTCATCCTGCTCCAGAGCCAACAAAGTGTCTCTGCCAGCAGGTGGCATGTATTTGTACAGCCCACCTCCCCAGTGAGTTTCTAGGATCCCGTGAGCCCTTAAAGAAACTTCGTAGGCGGCCAACCATTTGGCAATGTCATCACCTGAGGTGTAACTAGCGATGACATCTTTAGGTAAATAGGGTCTGGATTCCCTGGTGTCCCCTTTCTTTTCGCTGCCACCATTGTCTGGATTGGGAGACCTACGGTTGAGAGCTTGTAAGTCCATCTCCTTGATGGTTCGCTCATGAGCTAACCTCCTTTCCTCCCTTTCCATATCCATCCTAGCTAATTCTAGCTTCATTCTCCTCTCCTCCCTCCTATCTTCTAGCTCGGCTTCAGTTAAACCCTTCTCCGAGACACTGCTGCCCACCCTGGGAGGTGTCTTGGAACCTGTTAGTAGATTTCCCCCCTCCGCTTGGTACAGCATTGCAGTCTCAACGACAGTGTCCCTGTCACTCCCCTCTGACACTGGTACCTCCCCGGAATGAGCCTCCACCCATGCCCGTATGCTTGTCAGCAGCTCGCCTTTCTTGGCACCCTTTTTAAAAAACACACTTTGCTGCTGACACCAGTCCCTTAGTTGGGTCACAGTATAGTTATCCAGCTCTTCCACATTTATCTCCATTTTTACTAGAGTATAAACTTTTCACACAGGAGGAAACCCAAAGTGTCCTAGGGTCAACCTCCACCCACCACCAGAAATAAAATTTAGAAAAACAAAAATGTAAATTAGGAGGGCCGCAAGGAGAAAACTCCTGGTGTAGGTTAGTGTATTGCGTTGAATTACTAGTGAGTAGCTGCAACCAAGTCAGTTATCCCACCGCTAGGCACCAAATGTTGGAAGTGGGTAGCCTGGCCTAGGGCAAGACATGCATTTCAGAGGCACAGTGTTAAGGTTGCAGACCACCCAAAAGTAAAACCCCGCAATAGCACACAAAAGAAAACGCTACACCATAATTGTAGGAAAATAAGCACTGCTTTATAAAAATAATATATATATCTCTTAGCTCTTTTCACTTTCAAGATTCACAGTTAAATTATCATACAGGTTGGTTGGATTATAGCAGGAATACTTTTTCAATTCTAAAACAGAAGAACGACCAACATTTGTAAAACAGATAAATCACCTGGACATTTGGCAAATACTTCTTACTCTTTTATAATTCAATCAAGTAATGTCTGTACCCAGCTTACTTTATATTATTTCCAAACACAGCATTACTTTAAGTTTTGGCACAAACAACTTCTAAATCCAAGCAGAGCAACACTCCCATCTACATAGGAGACATTTAGATACTCTTATTACTCAATTGAAGGCCATTGGGTTAAGCCCACTTAAACCAGCATTTAATTAGGCCCCTACAGGTAGTCGAATGGAATTCTATGGAGTACACTATGCTTGATTTACACAGTACCAGTAACCTCCTTCTGATAGTACATAGTCATTGAGGGATTTCTCAAGTTCCTCCCCACTGAAGGCTATACCACTGTGGAACAATGCTCATTGAATGAGTTATTTCTTGCTTAGGTTATAGCGTTTCTCTCCCCTTCCAATAATACCTCCTTACTTGCTTGTCAGGCGGTGATGTTCTTGTTGTATTAGAGGATGAGGGAGGGACAGTGGTTAAGATAAGGGGGAGACTCGTGCGGGTGAGGTATATTAATCTCTGGGGCCCCTCAGCTCTCCTCCGAGTATCACCAACACTCAAAGAGGCAGAAGGCCTCAGAATACTTCAGCCGCTCTTGGGCTTCTAGGCTCTCCCTTCCCGCTCGCGCTCGCCTCACCAGAGGGCGCTTGAGCAGGGGGGAGAGAAGCTCTTCTGCCTGGCTTCCGCCGAGGTACTCCCGGCGCCTCTCCTCACACTACCAGGTGTCGCGCTGATCCTCCGGTCATGCGCGAGGGCTCCTCCTCACTCTGGAAGGGGACGCGCTGTTCCCTGGGGCATGCGCGACGCTCTCCTTGCTCCCGCCTTCAAAGATCCGGCTCCGCCTCACGGAGCCTGACAGCGCCACCGGGCATGCGCGAGGGAGCAGTGTCTCACCGCCTGGGACCGCGCTGTTGATCTGACGCTGCTCTCCAACTTGGCAATTAACAAGGACTTCCCTCAGTCCACTTCTCACCACAGGGCACACAAATTCGGCTCCACAACAGCGCCGCTCGCCCAGTATCAGCTTGGGGTTGAAGAAGGGTGGAACAGCCCGTTTTCTCCTGGTCTCTGCTCTCCTCAGTGGCGCTCCACCACAGCAGGTGAGAGGGGACGCTCCAGGGAATCAGGGACAAAGGGGACAGTCTAGCACAATTACCAGTCTCTTCAACTGGGCAGAGGACTGCGCTCCGCAGCGCTGCAGTCTCCTTCTCCTATGGACTTCCCCTATTATTTAGAAAAGGGGGCAAGCCAGGCGCCCAGGGTCTCCAGTAACTTCCCACAGCGGGGCCAAGACAAGTAACCAACAGGGGAGTAGTGGGTTGGACCAATAAGGCAGCTTCCCAGTCCAGGAGGTCAACCCTGAGTCTAACCTCTTCCCACCCTCAGCTACCACTTGTCCTCCAGCTGACTTCCACAGGTAGACAAAATGGCTGCCCCGCATTCCGCCTTTTATAGGCTGCCCTTCAATGGTCCAGCATGGACCAGAAGGTTCTGGAATGCCCTATGTTAAGCTATGGCCAAGTTCTAGGTGTGACAGTTGGGGCAGTTGGTGGCCACCATTTTAGGTGGTGCCAACTTTCCTGTCAGAACAGGCCTCTGGGCCTGAGGTAAAAGACTATGGGGGGAAAAAGAACACCTATCCCCTTGACCAACACCTAAAAAAGTAGTAGACACAAAAATTATCGAGGGTATGAGGGGCAAAAAGGGGACAAAATAAATAATAATGAGGAGGGACTGCGCAAAAAAATCCAGACAGGTCTAACACACATGATAGCTGTACAATTGTACCAAACGAAAAGCTCACAGGAGCTCAGGGTGGGGTCATGAAGCATTGTGATTTTGAGGACTTCCAATATGATTTTTCTGCGCATGTAACAAGCAATCCTTTTGACTTATCGAAGTTCAAGTAGAATCCAAGAGACAATCATTTACTGAGACATTGTCGAGAACATTACCGGCATTCCAGTAGCAAGGGATTTTCTCCATATAACGTACTAAAATCGCAGTTAAAGCCAGAGAGTTACCGATTTCCAGAATCCACAAGCAGCAACAAGATACAGCACACCGCTTCTCTGCATCTAGCCAACCACTGACCAGAGTTAGCACCTGTCACCTCAGCCAACCACCCACCGCTGACGAAGCAGCTCCCGGAAAGCTTAAAGGGCAATGGAAAACTCAAGGTTTCCAGAGCTAAACTAACGTCACCATGGAAATACTGCTCCAGTTTCGGCAAATGCAGTGAGCTTAAATTATTTTAAAGGTTGAAAAAATAATTAATCCCAGAAAAAACTTGGGCAAATTATATTTTTTAAAGAATGCAACCTATTTGCTTTAAGGGAAGTGTGGAAAATACGATGACAAAAAAATGCCTAATTTGGTAATTTTTTTGCGAGAGGATGTGGCATAACACGAAGAGTGGTTGACTTTGGAACTGCGGACGTGAGATGGAGTCTTGGCATCGACTCCAGTTCCTACAGAAATGCATACATGCCCATTTAAAATTTAAATAAATAAAACCATGGCATAAAGTTTATTAGCAATGAAACGAGGGATGTGCTGAACACAGGACGGGAGGGGGCAGTGTAAGGGTAGTGTCAGACTTTGCACACACCTTTCCCCTCCTGAGGCGGAAGCCGGGAGGTCTCCTGCTTTTCTTTCAATTTTAAACTAATTTTCGTGATTTTACTCATTTTTTACACCTGTGCTTGCTAATTGTATTTTCTAGCCTGCAGCAGTGTGTAGAGACCCCCCAGCGCTCAGCAGCGCTTAAAAACTTTTTTCCCCCCCTCCCTGCAGCTCCGGTCCCACCCTCGGCTGAGTGTTGATGCCGAGGGCTGGGCGCCGGTTTTGGCGGCCATCTTGGTTTGGGCTGGGTTGGGGAGGCCATAGACAAGGACTATAAAAGGCATTTACGGCTCCGCGCAGCGGACGCGACTAGCGGACGCGCCGGACCTGCGCCGGAGTCGTGCCAGAGTCCTGCCCGTCTGCGCTCGTCCGCGCCCAGGCGGGCCCAGGGCCTGACACCATGCCTCACCTCCAGGTTACAATACGGAAGAGACGCCCTTATCGCCTTGCGTCCGCCCCACCCTACTAGTTGTAGCTTTGCACAGATGGGGAGTAGCCCATTTTTACCGTGCAGAGCGTGTTCCTCCGGCCACAATTCAGTGGCTGTGAAATCCGTTCTCTCCATGGCTTTACTAAACTGCCGGTCTTTGCCGAGCCATGCCATTGAAATTAATTCACTTATCCTAGACCACGAGCTCGATGTGTTATTTCTCACGGAGACCTGGCTCTCCCCCAGCTCTGGCCCTGATATGGTCGGAGCACTCCCCCCAGGCTTTCATATACTCCACCTTGATAGACCTAAAGGGAGGGGAGGAGGAACTGCAGTTCTCTATAGAGACACGCTCGCCTGTAAGATCCAGAATGGAGGGGTGGCTGATTGTGAGAGCTTACAGTTCTCCCTTCGGTTGTCACCTACAGTGTCTCTGGTGGGCTTGTTGATCTATCGCCCTCCCGGACCTTTGGGTAGTTTCCCTAACTCTCTCTTGGAAATGACTGCACTTCTTGCCTCTTCAACTGCCAACTTTGTTGTTCTCGGCGATTTTAATATCCATCTTGAGGACACAGCCAATGCCACAGGAGTCGATCTGCTCGATGATCTCAGATCTTTTGGACTCAATTTGGCCAATTCGGGCGCGACCCACGAGAAGGGTCACCTGCTTGATCCCTTATTTTCTAACTTGGACCATCTTACTCCATCTCCGGCTCTTGCCCTACCTTGGACAGACCATTATTTGGTGTCCGCGTTATGGCAATTCGACAGCCGAGCTGCGATGGTCCCGCGGGTTCACACCCTGGAGAGAGCCTGGTCGAGGCTCCCAGTTGACACCTGGGCGGCACACTTGGAGGCCACGCAGCCCTCTCAGGGAGCCAACCCGATAGTCGCTGACGCGAACTTCCACACCTGGCTCGTGGATTCTCTAGACACTCTCCTACCCAAAAAGAAACAACTTACGAGGGGGAAGAGAGTGGGCTCGGCACCTTGGTATTCATCAGAATTAAGAACTCTGAGGAGAGGATGTAAGAGGCTGGAGCGGTCCTGGAGGAGAGACTGGAGTGAGGCGAATCGTAAAGAATATCGTGCGGCCCTGAGCAGGTACAAATCCGCTATTCGGGTGGCAAAATCAGGATTCTTCGAAGAGCGCATTGGCTCTGCGGCCAACTCTTCCAAAGAGTCATTTAGGGTCATTAAGGAGCTACTCAATGCCCCCGACCCCCAGGTTTTCCACGAGGACCCTCGCAAAAAATGCACAGAACTGGCCTCGTATTTTAAAAGTAAAATCGACAACATACTGGCTTCCCTTCCCCGGCTAGGTGAGATCTCCTCTTTGGAGGACAATCCCAGCTCCCAACCTGAGTCACCATTGGCGGAGTTGGCTTCCCTTGGTCCAGTTACTAAGGAGGAAGTCCTGTCGGTGCTGGGATCTATGAAGAGCGGCTCCCCGAAAGACCCAGCACCTATTAAATATCTTAAACAGGTGTCATCTTCTATCGTTGGCCCTGCTACGGACTTGATAAACCTGTCTCTCGCCCATGGGGTGGTCCCCCCCAGTTGGAAAGGGGCGGTGGTTAAGGCTCTTTTGAAAAAGCCTAACCTTGACCCCGCCGATCTCGCCAACTTTCGGCCTATCTCTTTGCTGCCGGGTATCAGTAAGGTGGCTGAGAAGCTGGTGAATAGCCGCCTCTCCAACTTCTTGGAAGCCAATTCCCTCCTGGGCGACTCCCAAACGGGTTTTCGGCCCGGTCAGGGGACCGACACCGCCCTGCTGGCGGTCGTGGAGAATGCGAGGAGCATGCTGGATTCGGGGGGATCAGTGGCAGTGATCCTCCTGGACCTCAGCGCTGCTTTTGACACCGTGGACCATCAGGTGCTTCTCCAACGGCTGTCAGGGGTGGGGGTCACGGGTTTGGCCCTCAAATGGTTCGCCTCCTTCCTGGAAGGTCGTACATTTGAGGTGTGGGAAGGCCAGGAAAAATCATCTTCTACCCCTCTCCAGTGTGGTGTGCCACAGGGCTCTTCATTGAGCCCTACCCTATTCAACGTTTACATGGCCCCCCTGGAGAATGTGGTACGGCCGCTGGGTATCAAGATCATCAGTTACGCTGATGATACCCAGCTGGTGGTAGGCCTCTCCCAGTCGGCGCACCATCCCGACCGGCTGCACACGTGTCTTGAAAAGATCTACACGTGGATGTGCAGCTCAGCCCTTAAGTTAAATGGCTCCAAAACGGAACTGATGCTGCTGGGGTACTCCTCTCCATCTTTGCCCCCCAGCAGCTGGCCAGACTGTTTGGGACCGATGCCCCCCCCCCCCCCCAAGCAGGAGATCAAGAGCTTGGGGGTATGGCTGGAGCAGGACCTATCATTTAAAACCCATGCCAAAAAGACTGCTGGCGTGTGCTTTGGCCTGCTCCGTTCAGCCCAGAAGATTCTGCCCCTGCTCCCAGTGGCCACTCGAAGGCTTCTCATCCAGGGACTTATTATCTCGCGGCTGGATTTCAGCAATGCGCTTTTCCTGGGCGCACCCGAATCTACCCTGAGCAGACTGCAGCAAGTGCAGAACGCGGCTGCCAGGCTTTTGACGGGTCTCCCTAGGCGGCAATCTGCCCGCCCGGCGTTGAGGGCATTGCACTGGCTCCCTGTGAAGGACCGGGTGAAATTTAAGTCACTTTGCATCGCCCATAAAGTCCTGCACGGGGTGGGTCCACCTATTCTTGAGGAGATGGTCCAGCCCTATAAGGCCTCTCGTTCCCTCCGCTCTGACCACCAACATCTCCTTCAGGTTGGCAGGGTGAAAAAGGCAAGAACTGGGGGCAGAAGGTTTTCAATAAATGTGGCCTCCTTGTGGAACTCACTGCCCCTACAACTGCGCTCCGAAGCCAGTCTCTTCAGGTTTCGTAAACTTTTAAAAACTTTTTTGTTCTCTGTTTGATCCTTGCATTCTTGTAGCTGTGTTATGTTCTGACAAGCGCGGGGATGCCTATTGGTAACCAGGCGCTATACAAAACTCGGAATAATAATAATAAAGGGTAACATGACAACGGTAACGCTTGCAGAGATACAGTAAATGATGCAGATTCTTTAACTGAGAGGATCTGGCACAACACGAAGAGCTGATGACTTTGGAAGTGGGTTTGAGTCTTGCATCCACTCTCCTATGACTACAGAAATGCAGAAGTGCCTAAGGTAAAGGGAGCAATGGCAACACCACAACGGGTAGCGCTCGCAGATATGAGCATATCTTAGATAAGCTTAAAGAGAAACTAGAGCGGCCTTGGACAAGCAAGAGATGTCGGAAGACCATCCCATTCAAATAAGAGTGCCTGAACGATCGAGAAATGAATTTAAGCGTAAGGGCACTTGTAACAGGGCCTCCACCACGAAATTGGAAACACACCCAAAGGCGGGACAAAGAACAACCACCAGTAAAAAGAAAGTACTACCGAAAGGCACACAAAGGGACAAATAGAAAGTGGTGGGTGTGGTCTAACATATGATTACAGCATGCCTCGCAGAGCAGCGCATGCATGCAGCCTCTAGGTTCGACCTAAAAAGTGTGTGGTGCAGCAGCACAGACCTACAAAACTTTAGATATCAAATGTTAACTGTTTATATAGCAAAACAGTTAAGTGCAGAAATCATTATGAAAAAAGTGAACAAAAAAAATTGCAATTGTTGAAATAAAGTAAGGATTACAAAGCTAAATACTGCAAATCAGTCTCATTGCACCACCTCTTTATGGGAGATATTTTTTTTTGTTTGAAAGATCCCTGGTGTGCTTCCTTTAGAAATGAAAAAAAATGTTGACATGCAAAGTCAATCTATTTGTCAATCTATTTTAGCCCGTAAAGTCCCAATGTTTCAATCAGTAAACTGATTGTACAACTAGAGAGGAGGCTTTGAATCTCAAAGTTGTAGAACGTTCCATTATCTATTCAGCAGACACCTGCATGGGGGACAACGGAATGCAGTATGTTAATGGTCGCCATTTTCACCCACATGGAAAAGCAAGATTCCAAAGTCGGCTGGTCAGCCACTGACTGCATCGTCTCCTTGAATTAACAGAACTCGGTTAAATAGCTTCATGACTGAACAATGGACAGAAAACGATTGTGTTCTATGGTAGTACATTTAGAATAATTAGGATATTTGAAAAGGGCCTGAACTGCAGATCTGAAGAAAAAGTCCAAGGTTCAAAGGGGGACCAAAAGTAGAAAGAAGGAGAGTTTCACTTCCTTTCAGCTGTTCCAGTTAATGGGTCTCTGCACTGTTGGATCAGACACAATAAGTAAAGTAGAGGAAAAACAAGTGCACCATCTGGAACTCGATAGGAGCAGAGTGGCAAACAAAAACACACCTACTAATCCCCGAAAGGCATAGAAGACCAAGGGGCCTCAACACCCACATAAGTATTACACTTGCACTGGTAGCAGTTAGTAGGGTAACAAATGGTAGCGCACACACACAGCCGATTAAAAAGACTAGCAGTCACTAGATAAGAACCCAACAGCAGGCATCCTGCTACTGATGAACCCGGTCACAAGGCTGCTGACTGAGCAACTGCCAGAGCAAATTCAACTCTGTCTGGCAGAAGTTGAGGTGTAGAAGCCAAAATACGAACAGAAAAATGAAAGCTGAGCCAAGCACAATCTAGCGTGTGTATAAAGACCAGAACACAAGCAGAGACCCCATTGTTAACCCCTTAAGCGCTGCCGTCGGCCACCGGTCGTCACTAGCACTACCTCCCCAGTGCTGCGCACGACCGTTGGCCGACGGGCCAGCGCTCGTTATTTGAACTTTCAGCACTGGGTGCTGAACGTTCGACGCAGCTATGAGGTTAAGCTAACATGTAAAAATAGGAAAAACTTTACATTTTACAAGTTTTTAGCATTTGGAACCGTTTTTACTTCATTATATCAGATTGCTGCATACATTCCATTGCATTCATTAAGTGATTGATTCAAAACATGGACTTTGAATCGCTCATGAGCCATTCTGCTGTCCTAAAAACAATTTCAATTGTGAACTAAGGAAAGTCAGTAGATCCATGAAACCAATGTGCTGTACATTAAACAAGAGGATAGTGCATTAAACCACTTGCAAGGTTTTTCTAAATTGCATCTCCTTAACATTTTAATTTAAGGAGTTCTTAAATGTGATGAAGGAAAATGAATTAAATAAAATAATTTCTTAGACTCACAAAATGTGACAAAGCAAAGTAGCCAGAACTGATCTCAGGTTTACTGGTTTTACATTGTGGAGTTCAGCTGTTGGAGGAGTCTCTTTATTGTCTGTTTTAGACCTCACCTAGATGGGAATACCAAAGGGTCAGAAAGAGACTGGTGTACCATTGGAGGGTTATTCTGAAGCTACTGAGAGGGAATGCCTGCAGCATAATGAGAAAGAGAAATTCAAAAAAGTAGGGTTTGAACGAGAAGAGTCCTAGTAGACAAATGTTTGGTATCCAGGCATCCCGCCACAAGTTACATTTTCCAAGTAGGAACGTTAGTGCCAAATTCACATTTTAAGTGGGCCAATAGTATGTGGCTAGGTGTGAGCGGGACAATAATCTATATTAAAAAAAAAAAGTTAAAGGGTCGACCAGAACTGCAGATCTAGTAGCACTTTAAATCTTTTGAGGGCTGATCACAGTTGTACTCAAAGTGCAATTAGGTCCTGGTCCATAATTGGAGCTTTGTGTTTTTTGGCAATATTTTTACCTAAAACTGCATCGCTCCGGATTCCCCTTATTGACTGTCATTTTTGGTGCCATTTAATAAACGATTTATACTTCGGTTTGGGATATTTGTATGCTGTTTTGACTCTGATTTTATCAAACTTATATGTATAATATGGAGTCCTCTTCAACAATTATTCTCTTATTGGGTCATCCACTTTCTCCCACCACAGCAAACTGCATGGCACACCATGAAAAACACTGGATAAACATTGACCAGCAACATTCGGCCAGCCAAAGCCAGGCAATTTGCTTTGCCAATGTGTTTTTTTGATGCCGGTTTTATTCTCCTGGTGTATAGCACGCCATGCAAGGGGTTTGCGCTTGGAATGTTACTCTAAGTGCTTAAAGAGCATCCTAATTAAGATTTTTTTTTTTTTTAAACATCTAGCTTCACCTCCTTGGGGCCAGCAGGGAAGCACACATACAGAGGCATGTCTTTTTTCTAGCGCCATAAAACAAAGTGTGATGCTACAGTGCATCCTGCTGCCTCAAAGTAATAAGATAAGCAGCATTTTTAAAGATGCTCTGCCGGACTTAGTTTTCTCAATTGTTTATTACAAAGAGTGTGAAAGTCCTGCGCGGTCACCTGGAGACTGTTTAAATTGACTTTTGGGTGTTCAGCTATTGAGAATTAACAGTTACCCAGTAGGTCAATGTTATTTGGTGAGGCAAAGATATCAATCAATTTCAAAAGCTTTATTCGACAGTAGGTCATAAAAGCACGCACACTACATATATCACAAAACAGAATAAATAGTACATAACCATACACAAGATAAAAGTTATTAAATTCCAATGATTACTGTCGATAAAAATCAAGTTAAAAAGCATATAAGATCCAATAAAAATTATTCATAATAAAGGTACAGAATTAATAGCATCATTCATCGTACTAGCAAGCAGCGGGTGGCAGTAAAGAACGTGCACGGATAATCCAGGCCCACCTTAAAAATTTGGCTACAGCAACAACTATGCAAGGGGTACAGTCTGACTCCAATATTCAGAAGGCTTCTATATGCCCAAATTTAAACAAGTGGGTTTCAGCCATTTATGTCTTGGAACAACATAAAGGGGGGGCATACAAAGAAAAGGTGGGCTGTTGTCTCAACCATGTCTAAATACTTATGACATTTGTCATCAGGGGGATGTGCCCATTTATAGGTAAAAGATTTAACTGGAAGTGATCCTACCCTAAGCTGAAAAAACAGTTTACGATCTAGTGGGCTCTCGATAATATCCCAATAAGCTTCACAAAAAGGCCATGATTTATAGTTTAGAAAACGGCCAGTTAAGTTAGTGTTCATGCAAGCTCCATGGGATGAAGTCAAGGCCATTTCCCAATATATGACTTTCAATTGATCTTTTGAGAAAGAACAGATTTTTCTCACTTTTTTCTCACTTTTTTCTTCTTTTCTAGAAAATTGAGCTATTGTCCAACAGAGGAAAAGTTAATGGTAGCATTTTTTTTGGACTGTAAAAGACAATATAGCAGCAAAAGCCAGTTGTGAAAGTGACTTACATTAAA
Source organism: Lissotriton helveticus (assembly GCF_964261635.1). NCBI lineage: Eukaryota > Metazoa > Chordata > Amphibia > Caudata > Salamandridae > Lissotriton > Lissotriton helveticus. Next base: position 1,147,976,930 of record NC_136071.1, on the reverse strand, counting down.
CGTTTAAAATATGCTTATAACATACTACACATTGATGTTATATGTACACTAGATATTTCACAATTGTTTGGTACACTAGATCTTTCACAATCGTTTGACATATCAAAGGCAGTCATTTTTCATCAGAGGGAACAAAATACCAAAGTTTGACAAGGGAGCTGGTGGAGAGTGAGGGTGTGACCATTTATTACATGGAATAAAATATCCCTTACCTTATGTAAAAATAGGTTGGAAGAATCCCCATTGTGCCATGGTCTTTTAAATAGGCTTTGGATCATGCTTCCTTCCTTTCTTTCTATCTATCAATGAACTATTTAGCCATTTGCTATATCCTCCACACCCCACGACCCCCCCCCCCCCGTACCTGGAATTGTGCCTGGACTTTAAGGCACCGGAAGACGTTCATGGCAGCCGCCTCCCCGAGCCTCTGACACAAGACCGGTGGCGCGCGACGCAGGCAAGACGTTTTGCCGCGTTACAAGAACTACGAAGCCCAGCAGGCATTGCGCGTGCATGCGCAGACCAAGCCCGGCATAAATGGTGGCCGCCAGACTGAGGCGGCGTCGGATATTGCCGAACGCTAGAGGCTTCTAGCTTGTCACGGGAGAGACGCGAGGCTATTTATTTATTTATTTAGCTTATATAGCGCAACAGCTACCCAACAAAGGGTTTCCCGGCGCTGTGATTCAGTAGTGAATGACCGGACAACTGACTTAGATGTTGAAAAGCCAAGTTTTTAAGGCTTTCCTGAATTTCAAGTAGTTCACCTCAGAGCGCAGAGCCTGTGGCATAGCATTCCATAGAGAGGGTCCAAGGAAAGCAAAGGATCTGCCACCCATGCGTGATGGTTTTATTTTCGGGATAACAAAATTGTTGGCTGTTGTAGATCTTAAAGTCCGAGAAGGATGATAAATGCGGACTAAATTTTGTAAGTACTTGGGGGGGCTTTTTTGGTAGAAATCTTGTGCATGAAGCATAGGGATTTGAATTTGATCCGGTTCTCTATTCTTAGCCAATGTAACTCACGAATGAATTTGGCGGTGGATGAGAAGATTGGAATTTTCCCCAACAGTCTCGCCGCTGCGTTCTGCACGGTTTGCAGTCTGCGGATAGTTGCCTTTTTTGCCCCCAGATATAACACATTGCCGTAATCAAGCCTGGATGTTATTAAGGCATTGATGACCTTTTTTTAGTGTGTTCTGGTAGCATCCAGCATATTTTTTTTAGCCATTTAAGAATGGCGAAGCAAGTAGCCGATGTTTTCACAGCTTGCTGGTGCATACTCAACGAGTCATCCACAATGAAACCTAGATTACGGGCCTGTGTGGTTGGAATAGGGGGGAGTAACCATTTCTGAAGGCCAATGTTGGGGTCCCCAAAGTTCTTTATTTTTTCCCAGGACAATTAACTCGGTTTTATCACCGTTTAATTTCAGGAAGTTTTTTTGCATCCACCCTGCAATTTTTCCCAATCCTAGATTTAAGGTGGAAGGATTGTCACTTTCCGACTAGGAGAGAGAGAAGAGAAGCTGAGAGTCGTCAGCGTAGGAGAACATCAGCAAACCAGTCTCGCGTTTGTCTCCCTTTCTGTCAGCACACGATTATCGGAGCAGCAAAGAACTACGCACCGGCAGGGAACACAGCGTCCTGCCTCTTTTGATCTTTTGATTCCGGGGGTAGTCTGTCATCTAACATAGGGGACTTGGAACCATCGGCAGGGGCCGTCCTTCAGAGCAGACAAACCACCAAGGAAATGCGTGGGATTCAAAGCGGTGACGCTAACCGCTGGTATATGAACCCTGCAGTTATACTCTTACTTTGCCTCAGCAAGCAGAACTCGAGCGGCATTTTCGGCCGCTGCTTTGCACGGTGTCCTCCGTTGGAGAGCTACCAGGACGGAGGCTTTGCGGAGGTTGGTCCCTAAGGTTCGCTCAGCATTGTCGGCTGTGAGGGGTTCCGCAAGGATTTGCTGGACGGCGAAGGGTATCACTGACTTTTACTTTATAGTTTTTATGGCTGTGTGATCTTTACTTTGGTGATTCATTAAACCACCTAACTTTACAAGGTTTCGTTGTTGTCTGGGTAATTGTATTGGCTTGGTGCACTACAGTCAATCCCCTGTGGCTATTCTTGCTGGCGTCAGGTTGACCCTGAGGGCCCAGAGGTTCACAGTTAAGCACACTTTTCAGTCCACTCCATCTTGAAGATGAGGGGATTCCTCCAATCAGGGCTATGTGTATGCCCCCCCCTCCCACAGCAGGGTGGCATAATAGTGGGTGTAGTTACCCCAGGTAACGTGCCCATTGGCCCTACCTACTACTTCCCTGAAACCCCCTCCCCCTAAATGTAGTTAGGAGGCTTCCCAAGCCCTAGTAGGCCGACTTGTGAAGACCCAAGAAGAAAGAAGACATCCCTGTAGATTTAGAGAAGACTCAAGACGACGACTGCTTTGACCACAGCCCTATAGGCCTGTCTTCAGCTTAGACGACCCTGCGACCTATCCTGCAGCCAGCGACCTCTGAAAACACTGGGAGGACTGGTGCCTTCAAGTCTCCTGAGGACAGCGGCTCCGTCTGTGCTAATTTTGGATGATATTAAATAAAATTGCCTCCCTTATATATGGAAAGTCATCCTTTATGGAGGAGGAAGGATCACACAATGTCATGCTTCATCATCGGCTTGCTCTCCCCACTCTGGTAGGACCATAACACCAAGGCGGACTCAACCTCTTCAAAACTAAACTGTAATGAGGGAGTTTTTAGATCAAAATCTACGGGACAAAATTAAGGGAATGCAGATGCTGCTAAAAATAGCTCTGTGTTCCAGGGTTATTACCTTTATTCATAAGGACACAGGGTATGTTTTAAAAAACAAACATTGGGTGGGTATATTGAGACCAATGTCTCGGATCCATCTCCTGTCTGCCAACCCAACAAGTTTTTGCCCATAGTTAATAGCTTGAACAGTCTGGGGCATTCTTCAGGGCTGATGGTTACCTAGAACTGGGCATGTGTCTGCAGTCCAGAGTAGGCAAGATGTAGGTACTCATGAGGAGTGCACCTTTTGACGAATGTGTGACTACAAAGGACACCACCCCCACTATGACCAAGAAGCCGGAATCCCCTATAACTTAGGGAATCAACAGACCATTGTCAAGCCCCAAGTAGGATACACCTAGGGTTAATAAGGTAGTCTACACTTTATTTTTAACACAGAGTAGCAGTGACTAGTATTAGCACAGTGTCCAATAGATCTTTATCTAAGAACTCCCTCCTTCCGGTTTATTTTTCAAGGAGGTTGTGTGATGTATTCCTATAGGTTCTGAATCGATCCCCCTATTCCTGACCCTATTCTGGTTAACAAACCAACAAGTTAACTAGCAGTCAGCCCATGAGGCAGCAAACCCCCATGATGCAGATTCCGTTATCTGACGAAGCCACACTACGGCACAGGAACGTGTTATCTGATTAGGTCATAACGCTTGCGATCTAATTAGACAAGCGATATTCCTCCAGCCCCTGATAAGGCATACGGAGTTCTCATAACAAATCAAACCTATGACAACCTGGGAAAAACCCTGCGGCCATTGTTTTGATTTCACCGAGAACTTCAGCAAAAGAATGTGCTAACGACCTGGTCGTATGACATCCTTATTGACGTATCTATGTCCATCCTTACGTCAATCTCGGCACCTTAAAGGTATAAATATTACCGATATTGCCCTATGCAAACACACGCGCTGGTGACGAGACGGAGCAGCCATACTTGCCGAAGCCCAGAGCAGAGCAGACCCCGCTGGCGCAGCCCCGCCTTCCTGACGCGCTGAGAACGAGACGCGCTGCTTTCTCCTGCCGAGAAATCCAGCACCGGCGCTTCTGGGTAGCCCTCGCAGGCAGCCTAGAATATCGAGACCAGAGAAGAGATACCATCCCTCATTCATCCTAACTTCCAGGTACAGAACTGAATAACCCCTCGCAGAGAATTCTTTAGTCAGTCACTTGTCAAAAACAAACTTAACTTAAACTGTAACTTTCTATTTCCGCCCACGTATTAGGCTTACGTCAGGTACACGGGGTAGGCGTATTTAGAAACACCAGTTGAGTACGTTTAGTCAAATGTATATGTGTATGTAATATATTTTATTCATTTTAAACCTTCATATGGCTTAGAAACCATATCAATGTTTTTACAGTATTATTTTATACTTCTGCTTCTAATGTATGCACTTTACTTAACGATAAGTATTGCAATAATATCGATCCATTTCTCTTGTATGAGAAAAGAGACTGATCAATAAATAACATCTTTTTATTGAACACGCCCGTCTCTTCCTTTTCTCTACAATCTGATGAGACTAAGAATGCACGTACTGACTGAGTAAAATAAATTGCCTTTTGTTCAAACGACTCTCGAGATACACTCTTGATTAGGGGAGAGCAAAGTTGTCATGTTCTATGGTTGTCAGAAACTAAATCCCTTCTTGTCTATCCAGGGAGGTTCAACTCCTCCTTGCCTATACGAGAAAGTTTCTAGTGAACTCTGAGCTAGCTGGCAAACCCAAAACTTTAAGTCTAATATCGACAGTAGTAGACCTAGTTAACGTCTGGTCTAGGCCTATACTATTGAAGGTATTATTCCAATGCGCAGAGCCTATTGGGATAATAGGAACTACACTACATGGCGCCCAACGCGTTTGGAAAGGGCGATAAAACTAACGTAAGACATTTAGAGTAACTCAGTCGTGCTTTCTCACTCAGACCCCTTTTTCCCATAATACTCCAAAGACGTCTGGAGTGGGTGAAAGGTTATATCCGCCAAACCTCGCAGGAGGAAACTCCTATGTATGGTTCTTGGTTTAGTCAACGTTGAAGGATACACTGTTCCAAAATATTGTGCATCTAATCTTTCGTTTCCATAAGAAACCTGATCTGCAAACAAAAGAAATAACCATCCTGTCAGTAAAATGGGAGACAGTGATGAAGAAAGAGAGGCAGTTAGATTAGCAGCTGACATAGCAGCAGCTGATACTGCACTGCAAGACGCAGACCCGGATATAATACTCATCCCGGTCATCAAAAAGAAATCTATAACCTTAAAACTTATAGAAAATGGACTGACACCTAGAGGTGGCACAGTCATATTCGTAATTGAGGCACACGAATATCGGCAGACAGAGGTATACTATTCATGGATACATTTTCCAGCAGCAAATGCTGTAACAAAGTACTTCCACTATTACAAAATAGAGGAACCTCCTGAAACGTACACTCCTTTCGAGGAGGTGGAAGTACCACTCAAATTTCAAGAGCACCTACTCTTATTTGATGGCGCCCTAAAACATAATAATCACATCACCAGGCTCGGTCCTTTAGGTAGACCAGGAGCAACGTGGCCGGTCCTAGCCGGATACACACCACATCCAGACATCGATGGGATGTCTGCAGCAAACCTTTTTAACACAGCTAAAACAACTAATAAAAATACATAGACAATTAGTCCAATACGTGATGCGGACTTCAACAATTCAGCCAGCAATTAAAATTCCACAGCTGACCCCCCCCACCAGGGGAACACAAATAAAATTACACCACAGAACATACAATCCTGCCTAGGTAAAGTACCGGCTAAACGGGAACAAATACCATTCTGGTTGGCACAGAAAATCACCCAAATAGAGGCGGTGTTTCCTGACACCACCCCGTTAGAAAAACACAGGATTCTGACTATCTGTCTTCCAATGGGGATCGCACCACACATTGAGGACTGTGACACTTGGGGTACAGTCTTTGCTGCCATCTACACAAAAACGCACGGTGTTCAATCCAATTCGGTAATACAAGATGTGCTAAAACAAATTCAAGACGAATACGGTCCAGAACCAGCTTTAACTCTTGGTATGAAATTACTAAAAGACTTCAAGCAGGTCTCGGCTATATTACTAGCCAACATAAAGGGTGAAGCAGCAAACGTGGCGATCCGCCAGAGGTTAAAGGAGACAGATATAGCAGACCAACCAGCTGAAATTGCCAGAATCATAGAAAAATCCTATGAGGAACTAGGTAGAGATAGTTTAGGTGGAATACCAGTAAAACCACAACTGATTGAAAGTCCTGAAAAAATATTTTTTAATAATAATTCAACATCACAGAAAAAGAGCTGGGATGGAAACAAACAATCCAATCCTAAAGAAAAGAAATTCCAGTCCAGAGGAAGGTCTCCTAGGCGAAGAGAAAAATCTCCGAACCAAAGACACAATTCACCCCAGAGTGACCCCTCTGGGAAAAGATCTAACCTTAGAAATAGGGATAATATAAAAAAGCCTGATAGATATCAAGACATTGATACACGTCCCTCTCAATCTTTTCAGACTTCCTCGCAGAAATCGGAAAGAAGAGGACGATCAGAACAAAGAGAAGAGCACGCCAAGTCCAAAGACAAGGAACCTGCTCAGCTAAAAAAGAAATTACAATTTCCAAAAAAGAAGGTAGCCAGTATCAAGGTAGTTAACAATGCCGAGAATACTGAGGACACAACTGAAAAACGGAGAATGGGCTCAGACAATGCTAGACAGCGCAGCAGAAGTGAGCATAGCTCGCAAAGTCCTTATGAATCATCTGGAGACAGTGGACACGAATGAATATCTTCAAGTGGAAACTGCAGACACCAGAGTTAGCAAACCTCACAAAATATACGAAATAACATTACGTATAGAGGGAGATAAGACTAGAAAAATAAGGGGACTATTTTGGGATAATCTCTCCAAGGGCTATGACATCCTTCTAGCTGAAAAAGACTGGCCACCAGAGTTTGTCAGGGAGTGCCCTCATGGCGAAGAAATAATTATGCCTGCCTTCTCAAATCATATCCCAATTCATAAAAAATATACACTTGCAAGAAAGTGGGCAGTAGCTCTAGCTCCTGCTTTATATAAAAATCACGTAGGATGGGATGAGGACTCTCCTCCTCACAAAATCCAGTTAAAATCACAACCTACTGCACAAAGGCAGTACCCAATTAAGCAAGAAGCTACAAAACAGGTAAAAGAAATCCTAGATCAGCTAGAATACCAGGGGGTGATTGAAACTTGCACCTCACAAATGAACAACCCTTTGTTTCCGGTCTCCAAACCAGACAATTCATATCGTCTAGTTTTGGATTACCGACACCTTAAATCATGTTGCAAAACTTTTGCAGTGCAAAATTCGCATAGTGCTGCACTAATGAATAACATAGTGCGCAAAAAATACAAAACAACCTTAGACATCTCTAATGGATTCTTTTGTCAAAACATAGCACCAGAGAGCAGATATTTGTCTGCTTTCTCAATAAATGGCACTCAAAAACAATTCTGTCGGTTAGCCCAGGGGTACAAGAACAGCCCGGGAGTATTCTCAGCGAGAGTAACAGAATTACTACAAATATATGACGACGAAGCATTATCATATGTTGACGACATATACTTAACAGATGATGACTTGGAGACTCACTTGAAGAGAGTGAACACCATAATACTTGGGTTCGCAGCAGAGGGTTACAAATTCAACTTTAAAAAATCCAGAATTGCCCATCTGACAGTCCTGTTCTTATGATATGAATTATCAAGTGAAGGCAAAAGCCTGGCTGACAATTTTCTAGAAAAATGTGCCGTACTCCAAGCACTTAGAACACTAAAAAACCTACAGTCAATTCTAGGCTTCCTAAATTTCGGAAGAACATACATTGCAAATTACGCAGAAAGGGTCAAACCCCTTTATGATCTGATAAAACCAGATTTTAAAAGATCCAATTGGACTCAAATACACAGAAATTTTGAGATCCTTACAAACAGACATGCTAATTAAAACAAAATTAGAAACACGTGATAACACGCGCAATCTTGTGATTCGAGTCATCCCAGGGAGATGCGGATTCACATACCTGACCTCTAATGAGGGAGAAAAGGTACCAATTGCATTCAAATCACACTTGTACACAGAAGCTGAACAGAAATTCAGCAACAAAGAAAAAATTGTTCATGCAGTTCAAACCGCAATAGCTAGAGAAAAAGATCAAGCTGACGGTAGACATATAGTCAGAACAGCAGAATCAGCCTTTGAGGCACTAACAACACCGTGTAATTTACCAACAACAACATTGAATCCGGAATGGATACAATGGGTGAATTCAATCACAACGGACAAAGTATACTATTACTTTGATCCAGAACTAGAAGAAATGGAAAATCTAGAATATGAAAGAACATTCCCTCTGCCAATCGACATTCTGCCTTTAAGTCACTACGCCTGTATAATTTATACAGACGGACATGCTCAACCCCCCGTTTGGGGAGAACAGGCATACAACCCCACATGTGGGATTACAAAAGAAGTGTGGCGCGGAGGTAAACTAAGACCTCTATTAACAAAAACACACTCAGTAGAAACTAATTCAGAACAACAGACTGAAATATTAGCATTGAAAATGGCGCTAGATAATGCGGATCGCGAATTCCCGACACTTATAGTGTCAGATTCATATTACTGCGTCAAATCATATAACAAGGATTTGCAGACATGGATTCAAAACGGTTACAAAGATGACACAGATGCACCAATAAAGCAGAAACTGCTCTGGGAACAAATAGCTCTTTTACAAAAAGAACTACCAAAGACTCACGTGACACACTCACTGAGTCATCAGCGTGATGGCGTTCACGTTGCAGGGAATTCATTAACTGAAACAGCCACAGCGGCAGCCACTAAATCGGCTCCCGTAGTTCGAAAAAAGCGTACATTAAAATACATTGACGGTGAAACAGTGCTGGCGGTGAAAACGTCATCAAAAGGCAACTGCTCAGCGCTACCGATCAACTATCCACTCAATTATACATACATAATCGATGCAAACTCCGTCCCTTTTGCTCGAATCCCTGGAGTGGGGGATAGAGTGATTCCAAACATGGACAGGAGAAACTTGTTAATCGCAGACGCACATATGGGCGAGGGTCTCAGACACCTCAAACTAAAAGATTCTCTGGAAGAATTACAATCAAGGTACTGGTGGCCAGGCATGAGCCTGCATCACACCATGTTTGTAAAAAACTGCCCAAACTGCAACAGAGATTGCAGTGGGGAGAGAAACAGTTTAATACCTTGTCGTTTTACTCCAGGAAAAATCAAGAGTAAAAAGCAAGGCTTGCGATTAACATATACAGGCTAGTTTCCACTTATAATGTAGATCACCAGCACTCGGCTGACGTCTGGACTGTTATACAAGATTTGCGAGTCTAAATGGCATATACGCTAAGAGCATGCTACGTTTGACCATTGTTTTCACTCTAGCCCTCCAGCCTGAGGGGAAACATGGCCAAATGAGCATAGCACAGCGGGAATCTTCTCACTTCCTTCCTGAGGGATACGGGATGGTGTAAAGAAAAAACCAAGGCATAAAGCAATCTATAACGGAAAGGATATTAGGTTCGGGAGCTGGGTGGGTCAAACATCTAATAAGTGTCCAACGTAGTCTAAATAACCTGCCAAGAAATTCTCTGAAGGGATTCAGTCCGTACGAATTATTATTTGGAACTAGGATGTTGATCTCTGACCTTGATAGTCAGACTTCAGTGGTGAAAGAAAAAAGCTTTGATATCAAAGACCGTTTGGCTATTTTGCAGGACTTAAACAAAACAAGAAAAGACCTGAGCAACATAAAGTTGAAACAGCAGCCAACAACCACTGAAGAACCACCACCTGTCCCAGCAAGACCTGTCTGGATTCCAAAAGTCGGGGATCTAGTCAGAGAAAAGATCGCGGTAAAGAAGGAATTTGGGCCTTCTTACAGAAAAGCAGTTCCTGTCTTGTCTGTCAACGGGACAAGATCAGTTGTACTACCGCCGCTTGCTGGTAAAAAGGAGAACCGAGTTGTATCCATCGACCTGGTAAAACCACAATCATGTGGCCGATAACAAATAGTAGGCCAAGTGGACTCCCAATAAGTAGCAGAACACCAAGGTTTGCTACCAGTACAGAGGACCTAACTAAGAGGCTCATTACATTCGAAACGCCTACAGAAGAACAACAAGGACTATGCAACAATGCAATGGAACTTAGACCTCTGAAAACCCAAATAAAAACATTTAGCAGAGACACACCAATCTACAATGAAGTACCAAGTGCAAATGCAAGAAACAGTAATCCTGAACCAATTGGAACAATTGACAGAACTGCATCCGGCTACTTCATAAACTTCGATGATTCCTCTGAAGGCTTCAGTGAATCAAAGACACAGCCATCATCAAAAACCTTTAAAGATAAAGCTAAAGAACTTTTGAAACAACTGAAAGAAACATATCTGATTTCTCCATGGCTTGAATTTTGGGTGGGTTTTGGTGCATTTATCCTCATACTTTGGCTCATCATGGTACTAACTTTGGGACGCTTCATTGAGGGAAAATATGCTAAAATGGACACAGCAAGTCAGAAAATCAACTTGATCCTCAAACCACACACATCTTCACACGTCGAGAAAAAAGAACTTTCTTCAGCCAACTTCACAGCCAATCCTATACCGGGTGGGGTAGCATGGGACAACACTGACTACGAAATCTATGGTCCGGTTGAAATCCTGAAATATCCACACCAAATTAAGATCTCTTTGAGTGACTTTGTAAAACCAAGCTCATTTGCTGATGATTGGGACTTCGAAAGCATTAATAATATGATGTCTGACTTAGTAAGGTCTGCTAAATTTACCAAACATGATTATTTGCAGGGTTCTACAAATTATGATAGTATGTACTGTTATAACCACTATGGTAACCATTTTCTACATAGATCTGCACAACCTAGAAATGTTTTAAATTATAATCAATGGGAACATTGTGCAACACCTCCAAAAGGAAGCTCAAGAACCGTTTACGACAAATATTCGTACTTTTCAGGTTTTAACATAAGTAATGCTGAAACATTTTATTTCAAATTGTCAAATAAGACAGGGACAAAGACCATGATAACCAACACAAAATTGATATATTCAGACTCATTCTTTGAACAAATGAATACTTTTGGTTTTGATTATTGGGACAAAAATGTTGAATTGAAAAGTGTTTGGGGCACAAAAGAATGGCAAGTACAGGGTATAGAATCTTTGTTTAGAGCCTGCATGATCCCAGAACAAATTATATTTTTAAATGACACTGTTCAACAAACAACCTGTCTTGGCCTAGCCAAAATCAAAGACTTAAATAAACCGTCTATTCCAAAACCAACAATGAACAGCAATAGTTCCACAGAAGAAGAGATAGACGTAAATTATGTATTAAACCAAAACAGAACACATCCAGATTGGAAACAGTGGTTGATCTGGCCCACAGATACTAATAACTGTCAAGACAGATTCCTGAACAAAACACAGGGGTTCAAAATGACCAGGCCAGACCCTAGATATCCTCAAAGACATCACCCAGGGATAATAACCACCTACAGTGTGGGCAAATTATGCCTTCAATGGCTACAAACTTCCACACTGGCAGAAATTAAGCAACACCTAACTTTACTTACTGATGGTGCTGACTTGCGTGATTTCACTATGGGACCACGCAAACAGCGTCAAAAGCGTTTCATAGCAGCCTCTGTATATGCAGCATACAATGAGGCCTGGAAGGTTAGTCAAATTGAAACAGCAGAGAGAATACGGGAAATTGACCGTATTAATTTGGAAAAATCACTTTCTGTAGTGGACAATGGGTTAATGACTCTGTCCTCCAGAATTTTTTCTTTGGACAGCATTGTGTCTTCAGCAATCGACATATTATCGCAAGACTTACTGTTATTACAACACGGTCAGTCTCAATTGCGTTCTATTGTACAGCTTGGCTGGACGTTACAAAATCTGCGTTCAGGCTATGTGCCTTGGCGTTTAATCAACACAACGTCACTATTCTATATCTTTAACCTTACTGATAGACAAATCAGTATGGCCCAAAAGGGAGCTGATTATACAATCCTGAGCATTGAGAAACTTGAGAGATTACCAGTGACAATGTCAGAACGACCTGTCAGTGAATGGATAATACATGGGATAATAAATATTCCAATATCAACCTTCAGGTTTCAATACTGCCAAAAATATATACAGGCTGGCATGTACGAGAAATTGGGAAACGGGTACATAAAAACAACATGGAACCTGCCCTATTCACATGCATGTGTCAGTAATAAAGGACAGAAAGTGTTTCTTAGTGGCAATAATTGTGCGATGTCACTAAGCGGCACACTTCTGTGTAACGGAATTAGTTTGCATGGAGCCTGTGAAGGGAACTCAAATAACCTTTCATGTCACCAGCAAGGCGCACCTGCAACAGAGATAGAACCATTCTTTCAAAGACTCTATAATGGGAGTTACATTCTAATTGTAGATCGCAGATGTTGTAGTCTTATGCCCGGGACTCCTTATCTCGTAACTACGACTGCGAAGGTCAAGTGCTGTGGACACTCATTGTTCCCCAGCTCCTTTCCAGACAGGGAGGCAAGGGCATGGCCCAACTTGAAAATTACTTCTATTCGAATAGATACTTTAAGCAGAATGAAAACAGTGCTTCTTCAGACGCCGACCAGGCTCACGTCATCAAAAGAAACGTATGATCTACAAGTCGCAAGGACGACTGCAGAGATACATACATTATTATCAACTAATTCCCCCATACATTTCGCAGAAATCCTGAATGAAATCTTAAATATTTCTGATACCAGTGGGGTCTCACAAGTATTTAAGACAGTATTTTCGATGGCATTAACACCATTCAAAGCCATACTGGGTATTTTTCCAGATTTCGTCCACTCGATTTTTGGCGGTCTTCCCCTCATTTTAGGACTGATTGCAGGAATCCTATTCCTAGTCCTTATATTTCGTTATGGCAAACCATGTCACAGACAAAACACCTGCGACAAGGGAAGAGACAATCCTAGACATTGGATACCGGGACCGGATATCAAGAATCCTGGGACTATCCCGGCTTAGAGACCTGAACATGACTTGGTTTCTATCATTTCGACCTATGTGGCAACGATGTGTTTTACCTGTATTAAGGTGCCTGCTATGCGGAGAAGAATGCGTGTTAGACACCTGTCTGACGCTACAATCGGATGCGCCAATGGATGCAGAAACATTGTGGAGTCCGATCAAGGCTCATGCTTTGTCCTGCCCTCAAAGGCTACCAATCCTGATGACGGCATTCGTGGAAGCTTCACCACTACGATTAAGGGGTAGTGAAGTACAAGATGAAAGCAGCATCGATCAGGTACGACCTTCTGTCAGCAATCCAAATCAGAATGTCAACGGAGACAATCATGCGCACGAATGCATGGTTACACCTATTTCCGAGTTAGTGGAACTCTCCCAGGAAGCTGTTGACAACTTTTTCGAAAGCCTAAATGATATGATGTTCTCACCAGAGCAGAAATAGAGACTTTTGAACAAACTCGTACAGGGCGTTCCCTGAATTTGGCCTTCAACTTTAATAATAGAGTCACATGAACAAACTTCGCTCCAGTTCACGGACAGCAATTTTTTCAGCAGCCCCAAAATATTTTTGCATATTTTTCGGGACACTATCTTCTGCTTAAAGTAAGAACTATTCTTAGAGAAATAAGTTTTCTGAACTTAGATAGCTTATAGACTTTAGCTGCCCGCTGGCATGTTCATAAATATTTTATTCTGTGATGAAATGGTCTCCAATTTTTTTTCTGTATTAAGAGCCATTTCATGTGTAAATTCTCATATACCGAATAGCAATAATGTATACAAATGCGTAATTACTTTAGCATTATTCTACAGCTTGAGTGCATACAATACATATGACTGCAATTTTTCCGTATATTTGTAAATTTCAAAATGCATTTATGTATTTTGGGGTGGTAAGGTATACACACTACTCTATAGTATGTTGTCCTATGTTTTACTATGCATAGATTAGTAAATATGACCATAGTTAGCGTGGAGTGGGTGTGATGTATTCCTATAGGTTCTGAATCGATCCCCCTATTCCTGACCCTATTCTGGTTAACAAACCAACAAGTTAACTAGCAGTCAGCCCATGAGGCAGCAAACCCCCATGATGCAGATACCGTTATCTGACGAAGCCACACTACGGCACAGGAACGTGTTATCTGATTAGGTCATAACGCTTGCGATCTAATTAGACAAGCGATATTCCTCCAGCCCCTGATAAGGCATACGGAGTTCTCATAACAAATCAAACCTATGACAACCTGGGAAAAACCCTGCGGCCATTGTTTTGATTTCACCGAGAACTTCAGCAAAAGAATGTGCTAACGACCTGGTCGTATGACATCCTTATTGACGTATCTATGTCCATCCTTACATCAATCTCGGCACCTTAAAGGTATAAATATTACCGATATTGCCCTATGCAAACACACGCGGTGGTGACGAGACGGAGCAGCCATACTTGCCGAAGCCCAGAGCAGAGCAGACCCAGCTGGCGCAGCCCCGCCTTCCTGACGCGCTGAGAACGAGACGCGCTGCTTTCTCCTGCCGAGAAATCCAGCACCGGCGCTTCTGGGTAGCCCTCGCAGGCAGCCTAGAATATCGAGACCAGAGAAGAGAGATACCATCCCTCATTCATCCTAACTTCCAGGTACAGAACTGAATAACCCCTCGCAGAGAATTCTTTAGTCAGTCACTTGGCAAAAACAAACTTAACTTAAACTGTAACTTTCTATTTCCGCCCACGTATTAGGCTTAGGTCAGGTACACGGGGTAGGCGTATTTAGAAACACCAGTTGAGTACGTTTAGTCAAATGTATATGTGTATGTAATATATTTTATTCATTTTAAACCTTCATATGGCTTAGAAACCATATCAATGTTTTTACAGTATTATTTTATACTTCTGCTTCTAATGTATGCACTTTACTTAACGATAAGTATTGCAATAATATCGATCCATTTCTCTTGTATGAGAAAAGAGACTGATCAATAAATAACATCTTTTTATTGAACACGCCCGTCTCTTCCTTTTCTCTACAATCTGATGAGACTAAGAATGCACGTACTGACTGAGTAAAATAAATTGCCTTTTGTTCACACGACTCTCGAGATACACTCTTGATTAGGGGAGAGCAAAGTTGTCATGTTCTATGGTTGTCAGAAACTAAAACCCTTCTTGTCTATCCAGGGAGGTTCAACTCCTCCTTGCCTATTCGAGAAGGTTTCTAGTGAACTCTGAGCTAGCTGGCAAACCCAAAACTTTAAGTCTAATATCGACAGTAGTAGACCTAGTTAACGTCTGGTCTAGGCCTATACTATTGAAGGTATTATTCCAATGCGCAGAGCCTATTGGGATAATAGGAACTACACTACAGTTGAGTCGGCCCTGATGGTATGATCCTACCAGTGTGGGGACAGGAAGCAGATGAAGTATGACTCTTACGTGTGTGACACGTCCATAAAGGATGACTTTCAATGTATAATGGAAGCAATTTTCTTTAATACCATTCAGAATTTGCAGGTCTGTTCTACATCAAAAGGTGGAGATACAGCACATCTGTTGCTGTGCTCCAATAGTCACTGTATCCTATTTGCGATTATTTTGGCTCCAAGCACCCACAGTCTCCATTGAAACGCATTAGCACGAACTCAGATTTTGACCTCCGCACCCTGCCGCCCTTTTGCTGCTGCAGGTGCAGTGTTGGTACTCACCTGACCCTCGCTTCTTGCTGACTTTTGGACCTGAAGACTAAAATTGTATGTTGCACACATACTTGTGTAAATGCATTGTTTCCTCCACAGGAGACCATTGAACTGTGCAGAACTTGTTTAAAGTGTCGACCTATTAAAAGTAAAAAGTATTTATATTAAAAAATGTACTTACCTTATCGCGAAATCTTAGTCTTAAAATAAGATACAAAGCTTATTTTTCTAAAATTGGTGTTGGTCTCCGTTTTGAGTCGTGTCCCCATTATTGGTCAGTTTTGTGCTATACATGTCTTGCACTCCTCTGTGTTAGGCCGAAGGCTGCTCGCCCACACTACCACATAGGGCACTTTGGGTTTTACATTGAGCCTGTACACTTTGGGGAGCCCCTGGACTCTGTGCGTGGTATAACCACTCAGTGGCATACCATATACAGAGCCAATTTCCTAAAATAGCAACAAACGCTCAGCTGTTTATGGCCCAGGTTTTAAAATGTCCAATAAATTAGCCTTAGTGTCTACTGTAGGCCACTACAAATTCAAACCCTCTGGAGCCCTGTGTACAAACACTGCAAGGAGACACTCTTTGGTACTGAATGCGAACGCCGCTGGAGGATGAACTATCAAAATGAAAATAAGCTGAAATATTTTGAAGCACTCAAGTTTTAGCATCAACAAATTAGGAGAGCGCGGAGGGAGTTTTACATTGAGCAGATAGATGCTCCTCCTCAAAGAACTTATTTAGTATGGTAAAACAACTTATTTCCCTAGACGGGTCACTGCAGTACTGCAGGCTATTGTAATAAAGTAGCTGGTTTCTTCATATGCGACCTTCCATGATAGCAGCAGGAACTATAGCTTTTCTCCTGCTAAAAAGGATGCACGGGTGGAGGATACTTTTATTTTTCACCCTTCTGAGGAAAGTGACGTTCTAAAACTTATGGATGCAGTCAAATCCAAATCGTTTATGGAAGTATGGGAAGAGAACTTGGGGGTGGAGTTTCCACTTGTGGGCTGGTTGCTGAATCCTGCGGAGGTCGACAAATTAGTTGTTAGACGCTGGAAGGTGTTCTGCTAGCAATAGGATTTTGTGATTTATTGTCCAATGCCAAACAGTCTGAGAGAGGTGTGATAACTGTAGAGAGGGTATCCCTCCCTCCCCCCCCGTTTTTATATAAACTACATAGATGTCATATTGTCCGTCTGGAATAAGACAACTTTCCCTATCAGGCGAGGTAGAAATGCTTTGAGAGCTAGTTGAGCAGCTAGAAGCTCTAGTTGTTGATGTGGCGACGTTTGTGTTTCGTGTCCCAAAGACCCTGAACTGAGACCCTGAACTGTTAGAGGTTGTAATAAACACCACCCTGTAAGGAATGAGTCTGCTGTGAGCACAACTTGTGAAACAGGGTCAATAAAGGGCCACCCTTTTGACAAGTTTAAGGTGTTCCACCACTGTAGAGTGATGGGAGCAGTGGTCTACCAAACACTAGATCTTTTAGTTGACCCTGTGATTCATTCCATTGGCATGCTAAGCATTGCTGTAGAGGACGCAAGTTTAAGCTTGCATGAGGTACTATGGCAATGCATGATGCCATCAGCACTAAAAGTTGCATGAAAGTTCTTACTCAGATATTGGTTGCTATGGAATTGTAGTTGCAGTGTTTGAAAATTGTGAATTCTGGCTGCATTGGGATAAGCTAAACCGGACTTTTTAGAATAGCTCCTAGATAGGGTCGCAGTTGTGTAGGTTAAAGATGGGCTTTTTTGCACATCCCAATTGAAGTTTTATTGTAATTTGAATGGGTTGTAAACGCTGGAGATGTGTGTTGGCTTTTATGAGCTAATCGTCTAGATATGGGAAGACATTAATTTGTCTTAGATGAGCTGCTACTAGTGCTAGACATGTGGTGAATACTCTAGGTGCAGTAGTTACTCCAAAATGGGAGCACTTTGGATTGATAGGGCTTTCCTACTACCACTAATCTGAGGTATTTGCGATGTGCTGAGTGAATAGGGATGTGAAAGTGCGTGCCAGTTAAGTCTAGAGCTGACAAAGTTGTATTAAGAGGTGCAGCACTTAGAGTGTGACCATATGGACGTGTTCTTACAGTATGTAGAAGTTTATAGGTCTGAGAGCTAGTATTGGTCGTAGAGATCTGTCCTTTTTTGGGATTTGGAAGTAAAGGGAGTAAACCCCTGAACCTTGGTGTTGTAATGAAACTGGTTCTATTGCTCCTTTTGTTAGAAGAGTACTTCTTGTTTGAGCAGTTGCTGTTGCTCTGGAGAGTTTGTGAATGTGAGGTGGAATATTGGGAGAATTGCCAGTGAGCTCCAAGCAATAACCATGGTGTTATGAAGTAAATTTGTAGGGAGATGGAGAGGTATGTGTTAGGGTACCTCAACCTCTGACTGATTGTTCCCTCTGTAACCGACCATGTAAAATATTCTAGAGGGGAGGATTGATTTTGTATTTCATATGAAGATATGTTTGCATCTGTGGAGGTACTTTTGGAGCATCCCCTATAAAATGAGCAGTGAAAGGAGCCTCTGGTAGAGAGTGACTGTAGTGCCCCCATAGATTTTGCTACTTCTGCGTCTTTCTTCATTTTCTTGAGTGATTCATCCACTTGAGGACCAAAAAGATGTTCCTTGTCGAATGGGGCATTTAGCATTGCTTGCTGTACTTCTGGTTTAAACCAGAAATTCGTAACCATGCGTGTCTTCTGAGGAGAGCACTCGTGTGGACTCCTCTGGCTGCAGTATGTAACACGTAATAGAGGAACTGGAGATTAGTTTTCCCTCCTGTACCAGTTCCTGCCCTCTTTCTGTGCTCTTATGGGAGACATTGGAGTAAGACTTTTTTCGTCCCAATGGGCTCTATCGCATATAGCCAAAATACCTTTTGTACTGGCTATGAGAAAGTGATTGGCTGATTGCAAGCCCACTCTTTTACCCGAGGCATCTATTAGCCTGGACTCTTAGTCCGGAGGTGGTGCATCCCCTGTAGTTTGGGAATTTGCACTTTTATGGTCATTGGAGACAACCAAGGAATCTAAAGGCATCTTGCCCTAATAAAAAGAGGGTCAGATGGTGGGGGTTTATATTTATCCATCCTAGGTGTTAAGATACATGCCCTGACTGGATCTTTACAAATTTCCCAAGCGTGCCTCATCATACCTTTTAACAAAGGTAATGATTGTGTTGTCCTATGTATGGTCCCTAATGTTTCAAATAAGAAATCTTCTTCCAAAGAGTCCTTGTGTAAAGTAACTCCATGGTATGTAGCTGCCCTAGCAATTACCTGTTTGTATGAAGTATTGTCATCAGGAGGGGAAGGATTAGCAGGGTATAGATCTGAGTCTGCATCTGTAGAAGGATCTATATTGTAATCATCCCATGGATCTGACGGTGGTTGTTCATAAGTGTCACCCCCTATATCAGAATCTGTACGTGGAGAGCCCTGTGGAGAAATGGCTAGAGGGTCTGATGGTGGTACAATAGATACTGGTGAAGAGGGTGGAGGGGTAGGAGAAATAGGGTGAAGAGTGCCAGTAGCCGTGTCCTTCAGAGGGATTTTATATCCAGTGTCTATCTTTCTTTTGGAGGAAGATATTGCTGTTTTTCTGTAATAGGTCTAGTATCTGGATTTCTATACAGTTCTATACAGTTTTTTCTGTTTTGGATCCAGGTTTTGTTGCATGGTTTCCAAAATTGGCTCTGGAGGCTTTTGAAGAGTAGCCTTTTGTTTGGGTGCCAAAATGTTCTGTAGTGAGCTGGAGTGGTCTATTTTTTTGTCTTTCGGAGCCAAAGCTTAAGGTGGCAAATTGTGTTATCTCAACACGAGCTTGAGCCAGAAGGCTTGACGTGTGTGTTTGGTGCAGAGCTGGAGGGCAGGGCGCTGGAAGCGGAGTCTTGTGCCTACCATGACCAGATGGCAGTGGTGGCCCAGAAGCCTTATGTTTGATGGAAGCTAGTTTTGTGGGTAAAGGAGCTTTGGTACTGATGGCACCTTGACTGGCTGAACGTCCTGGGACTTGAATACTAGGTCCAGCTCAGAATCGGAATCTTGGGCGGAGAAGGCCTCTTCTTCCTATGGTGCAGAGGTTTAGTTTTCTTACTGTTCAATATCTTCTCCGAAGATACTGGGGGCCTCTTTGATATTTTGTCGCTGCATTTCTGTCGAGCCCAGCAGTCGTTGAGGGTCTTTTTCGAGTGGCTAACAATTTTTTGGGGAGATTTTAGTGTAGACAAAATTTCACAAAAGTAAATATAAACGGGAGAATACAGACAACCTAAATAGTGGCAGAATCAACCAGTCTCTCTGCCGGCATTCATTAGGTTTGGAAATGTGTCTGTTATAACCATTAATCAAAGCAATCTTAATAGCAACATCACCTCTAGTCATAACCTAAAACAAAAATGCAGAATAGACACTAGTGCACACACACATTATCATTTAATAGCTTGCCAAATACTCAACACATTCAATAACTGCCTATATCTATTGCGGTTTCTTCACTTGAGATGCACTCACCTGCATGATTACACAAACTGCCTCTCAGGTTGATGAGTCAGCAGTGCAACAAAGGTGTTCTGAAGGACAAAACTATAAAGCCTACATGGAACTAAGTGAGAGTGTACAGGACATATACACTGATCAACCTTCAAATGGGAGAATTTATTGAAGAACAGCGAGACAGAGCTCTGCATTGCCACTAATATACTGAAGATTGTTTAAAGAGTAAACACTTACGAATACATTGTCAGTTTGTCCAGATTGTCGTGCATGTTAAAGGGATACTGTTCTCCCAGTTGAAATAGTTTTTCTATTGCTTCATATATAAATATGAGACAAATAAGTGCAGCAAACGCTTCCTCTGTAAACCGAGTGATGTAGCAAACGAGGCTACTTGCATCTGTTGCTACCAATAGTAAGCAGAAAAATGCCGTCCATAGACCAATACTGGTACGTAGCGACAAGTAGGAAAGCCCATAATCTCTGTGCAAAAAGGAAAAAAAGGAAATCATTATAGTTTCTAGTACTCACACAAACTCTTAAAAGGTTTCATCAATGAGTTCTTAACAAAAAAATCCAACATCATATTTCTATACAAATCAGTAGCTGCTCATCTTGAAATTTTGGCAATGACAGGGGGAACATGACAAGAACATTTCCGATACTTTACGTGGAAGTTGCATGCATATTTGAACTAAGCACTGAAAGTGAGAAAGGTGTGATCATCACGCTAACAAAATGAACCACAACAGCCCTACATATATACTTGGACCTACACACCCTTCCACCTCGCCCAGTTAGAATATCTAACTCCGTGGCACCAAATATTGAATTTTTGGAGCAACCATTTCGCTCTTTAATACAAAGACAGTACACTTGGATTAGGAGAAACATGTGATTTACTATAATTGTTTGAGTAGTGGTCAACAGTATTAAAAATTTACCAAAAAAAGTTTCTGAAAATGCATTTAGGAAGGACAATATCCCTTGATTGTACACCAAACGAATTCTGAACAGACATTTCCCATCCTAGTGTGCATCAGCTTACCCTGGATATTAAGAGCAAGTGGGAAACAAACCATGGGTGTCCCATTCTGTACAAGGTTCCAATTTTTCAAATAATTAGTATTATAGTGCAGCACAAGGAGCAGCCAGAGCGCTCTTCAGATTACTTGTATACCAGACGCACTTCTGTGCTAAGCGATCTTCTAGTAATACTGACTGATCAACAAATGTCAGTTTTCAAGCAATTCTTTTTGCACTTGAAAAATTGGTTCACGGGTGGTTGTCCTTTAAAGCTCTTGGGTGGTAGTTGATATAGTGTACCAATCATTCGGTTTGCGATGTTCATAGGCTGGAATCTTTTACATATCCTTAATATCCCCATTAATTATCTGCATTTTTGTCTGGTCTTGGGATTTCTTTTTTTAATGGTTGTTAATAAGCCTTCAAAACCTTCCCGACAGCAGGTATACATTACAAAAAGGATACAATACATGCACGCTGTTCAAACCTTCAATTGACGTGAAGTAGTGTGGCTCACTGGTTAGAGGCGGCAGACCCGAGAGCAGAGGACGGCCCGGGACCAGGGTTCGATTCCCGGCGCGGCAGGTTTCTGGACCAGGGTCAGCGGACTCGATAATTCTCTCGCCTCGGTGCCCACTCTGATCAGCGATCACACTCGGCAACTCTGGGCATTAGCTTGCCTCATCTTCACTAACGGCCCCACCAGACCGCCGGGGATGCCTGGTCTCACCCTGGAGATACCCATTAAGGGACCATCTCTCAGGGAAGCCAGGAAGGGTTTCGCAGCGGTCGAAGCGCCTTGGGACCCTACGGGTAAGTAGTGCGCTATATAAATGCCTATACATTTACATTTACATTTACTGCCAAATTACATTGATACCTTAAACCACTAACTAAGCTCAAATGTAAAGGCAATTTGAGGAAACCAATCCGGTCTTAACTGTACGCCTGATGTAGTCTGTTTTAGTGAAGAATGTTAGTACATACAGTATTTTTGTGCATTACAAATAGGTACTTGGAACCATGTTTTGCACTCTACATCTCATTTCTTGATAATTGTTTTGCAGTAAAATATTATATTAATGTTTTTTAAGATGGAAAATCTATTTCCTAATTTCGTTTTGTGATGGAGAAGTGCGGTGGAGAATTTACAGCATCCAAAATAGAACATGAAACAGGATAGCAATACTATGTACTCTGGAATTTATATGAAACCTAGAAGAGCACATTAGCTGCTAACCAACTACAACACAATCCGACTAACTTTGGCTACACACTGAACATCGAAGTAGTTAATACATGCTCTTCAAAGGCAACATGTACAGCTATTACTTCTCATTTTGTATACTAGGGTATGTTAAACCGACACAAGCAGTCCAGTCATTTAAGGCTTTCTGGTAGATTTTCAAAACAATGTCAAATGGAGGATAACTGTCGTGTAGGCTGTATGTCAGAATATCAACAATAAAAATATTCACTCCAGAATATAGACCTACTCCACACCCACTTAGTTTGGAGATACATGTATACTATTGACTTGAGTTGCTTCAAGATAAGTGGATGTGGAGAAACAGCGTGGGAGTCTATATTTAGGATTTGATATTTATGCAACAATTAACATTAGCTATTCGGGTAGTACACCAAGAAGTATGGCATTCTGGATTGCATTCACAAGATGGAGCAGTGACAACACCTTAAGTCATGATACGTATACACTACTCTTCAAACAGGTTAAGGCATCAAACAAAATGCAAATTTACAACACAATCAACCGGGTCGACATTATTTTAAGGAGTAAACTATCACTTTTGCCAAATTTTTTGAGGACAACACAGAACTTTTTAAATATATGATCGAAATACATTTAGAGTGAACAAATTGGGGACATTTTTTTGGGTACAACACATTAATTTTACAAGCTATTCCGCCACCACAAAACTAGATAACGGTATGCTCTACATTAGTACTGACTCTTCATATACCTCGATAAATAAAAACAAAATATACAGAGCTTTATCATTAGACAATTCAATAGTCAAGTCATTTATGCAAAACAAACTAAAAACAAAAGAATTACTTACTTGCAGAACTTAAATAATATTTTTTCAAATACAAGAACTGGCCCTGTGCTTCCCAGTATTGTGAGAGGTTGTCCAGCAAAGAGTGAGTATGCAATTCCTGTCAAGGATGCTCCAAAGAGAGATTCGATTGCACTCTGTTTAAGGGGCGAGAGAAAGAAAAAACAGCCGCTATCGTGCATTGTTGGCATGATGGGAGAAGAGCTGAACATATTGACATTTTGTATTTGGAGTTACAGGCATGCACAGTAAAAAAAGAAAAAAGGGTCAGATCCACTATTTCTGCATCAGAATATATACCAAAACACTGGAACATGCATAGTAATATAATACGATCTCTCAAACACCTGCTTCTTTGAAGCTTCAACTAAGGTCTTCAATTTTTGGGGCGAGCGGGGGTTGAGAGTGTGTGTAGGACTTACACAAATCGCTATGTTTACAACTGGCAATCTGGTATTGCTCTGAAAAATGAAGTATGTGGAAAATCGCTGAACATTCTTGAGATAATGTACATTAATTAGCACGCCTACATAAAGCATCTCATCGTGCAATATGCAAGATGCTGCCCACCCTTTTATCTGCAGTGATGGAATAAAATAATTGGTGGGTCTCACCTCGTACAATTGAGAACAAAAGTACAACCTGTCTGCAGAAACAGCATTTAACATTGAATGTGGTGCTCATGGAAGGTGGCAGACTAATGAAAAGCTCAAGTTTTGCATTTTAGTTACAGTACTAAGTGAGAAGCTCAAATGTTTCACCGGATCCTGGTCAAACTCTAGCCTTACAAAAGGCACCAAAATAGCAAATGCTTGAGTAATGTAAGCTTTTTATGACACATTAGATACTACAGAAACATTAAAGTACATCACACAGCAGTAAAAGTAACATTGTGAATAAAGGACCAATTGCTTCGCCAGTACCAACTGTGGCAAAGAGCTCATCCGTCCATAATATCCTCATGACCACCAACACATGGAGAGCTTGTACACGTGTGGCTAGGCCCACAATGACTACTTAACACGGGTGACAGGCACCCTTACCCCATACCCTTTCCAGTTATGCCGCCTCTAAGGGTACCCTTAAATTTCTATCACAGGACTGCAGTCTGAAAACTATTTTTTCTACGGGCATTTGTAATAGTCATCTAATAACTGATTTACTCTAGCTCTTCTCAAAATCCAACAAATGTGAATGGATAACCAAAGAGGATGCAGAGTGAAGGACGCTTAGGCAATGCTAGACTGCAGAGAGAGAAGGTCTACTGTATGTGCAGGTGATCTTGGATACTGGAGACCTTGGTGCTTGATCAAAAAACTTGTGATTGTGAATCTTATAATCTTCTGTGCCTCAAATTGTAAATTTGTGTCACCCATTAGAGTAATCCCTATATGAGAAAAAGTTACCTCCAAAAATGCATCATTTACGATTTGGGGGGGGGGGGGGGGGGGGGGGGGGGGGAGGGGGAGACGACAAAAGACAGTATATGGTGCTGCACCGTCCCTCGCAACTCGTTATTACTTACAATGGGGCTACAAATCGCTCCTATAACTGGCACAGTGTGAATTACCTATGAGATAGAACATTTAGTCTTTATTAAGCTATTTTCTTTCTTAATTTTTTAACATTTCTTTATACATTTTACAAATCTTAACTAAAACATGATATAAATACATACAATCTGTACAACACAAGTCAATTTCATCGGTACAAACAGATGGTTCTTTGATTACTTCTTTTAATATTAAACAATGGTATCAAGAGCCCTAGTGTAAAATAAAATTCAAAGAAAAAGACATTTCTTTATACAAAGACAATTGTTTTAACAAAAATGAATACCTCTTACCATTACTAATGATTTATGAGATGTGTAAATGTATAAAGAAATAAAACAAATTGAGAAAGAAAAATATAGAAAATAGCTTGATAAAGACTAAATGTACTATCTCAGTGGGTAATTCAAACAGGGCCAGCTATAGAACAATGTGTACCAGTATATGAATTAATACAGGACGCGTGGGATGGTACAGCACCATATACAGATTTGAGTCATACGTTTTAGGAAAACCCCATCCAGTATGAATGGTAAATAGTCTCCCAACAACCCACTGTATATAGCTCCATACAAAGGTTCATATTACACAGAAGCACAGATTTGAAACACCCCAGGGCAGATGTTCATTTTTGCATGCAAAGCGGTCATGCTGTTAAACAGACCTAGAGATATAGGAACAGCTTTAGGACAGACACAGACCTAGCCTCTGTTCAGTGGCAGCAAGAACAAAGACATTCAAAGAAAGTAGACTGTTGGTATGGTATGGTAAAAAGTTTGTACCGCGCTCGGTCACCGTACGGTTTCATGGCGCTCATGACAAATGCGGGGAGACTGGGACGTGTGTTTTACTCAAAAGCAGACTGGAAAAGATAAGTTTTTAAAAGTTTACGAAAACAACCATAGGTAGAACAGTGACGGATGGCCGGCGGAAAAGCATTCCAGGTTTTAGGGGCACAGAAAGAAAAACAGGAGCCACCATGTTTTTTACGTTTAGTTTTTGGAATGACTAGCAGGTTGTGGCCAGAGGAACGAAGATTTCTGGGAGGGACATAGCATTTCAATTTAGAGGTAATAAAGATAGGAGCGAGAGCGGAGAGGGCTTTAAAGATTGTACAGCCCAGTTTGAAGATGCAGCGCTTAGCTACAGGGAGCCAATGAAGGTTCCGTAGCAAAGGCGAGACATGTTGATTACGTGGTTGGTGGTAAACCAGGCGTGCTGCCTGATTTTGCACGAGCTGCAGTTTGTGCAGGAGGTATGCAGGGATACCGGCATACAAAGCATTGGCGTAGTCAAGTCTAGACGTGACCAGGGCCATGATGACAAGGATCAGTGAGTCTCTGGTAAGAAATCTACAGATTTTTCGTATCCTGCGTAGTTGGAAAAAGCAGGATGACGTCACCGCACTGATCTGGGGCCCCATGGATAGGTCACTAGAAATGACCACGCCAAGACTCTTCACAGATTTAACAGGACAGGGAGGAAGCCCTAGTGAGGGGGGCCAAAAGCTGTCATTCCAAGGGTTGGCTGCTCCACCCACCAGAAGGAGCTCAGTCTTAGTGGGATTTAGTTTCAGTTGGCTATGATACATCCACTCGGAGATCTCAAGCATGGTGGACTGAAAGGTGGTACAAGAGGAGAGGGAGGTATCAGTGGGAAAAATTAACTGTAAATCGTCCGCATAATTAAATATGGTAGCGGCGGACTTACAAAGGGAAAAAATCAGGGGTTGCATGTATAAATTAAATAATAACGGGGATAAAGTGGAGCCCTGAGGGACACCGCAGGACAAGGAAGAGTAGGGAGCCGAGAAAGAAGACAAATGCACTGCCTGCGAGCGGTTGTCCAGAAAGGAATTGACCCACTCAAGAGCCATACCCTGGATACCGGCATTCCCGACACGGTCGATCAATATTGCGTGATCGACCGTGTCGAAAGCCGCCGATCGATCCAAGAGGACAAGGGCCTGAGGGATGTTATTGTCAGCGCCCTTTCTGAGGGTGTCCATGACAGCAACAATAACCGACTCGGTGGAATGCAGGGGGCGAAATCCAGCTTGTTGGGCCTCCAGGAAAGATGAGGTCTCGATGAAGGCACTCAGGCAGCGGGTGACATAGGTCTCTAAAATTTTCGCCAGATAAGGGAGAAGGGAGATAGGTCTGTAATTGCTCAAGACCGTAGGGTCGGCATTGGTCTTTTTCAGAATTGGAGTCACCACTGCCTGTTTAAAGGAATCCGGAACCATCCCTGTCGCCAAGGAATTGTTGAGGAGAGCCAGGGGAGGTTCGGGGCAGGCCAAAAAAATATCCCTGAGAACCTGGAAAGGACAACAGTCGGTAGGGGAGCCAGAGCTCACTTTATGCAGGAGTGAACCAAACTCTGAGAGGGAGATCGGGGGAAAGACATCCAAACAACAAGGGTTTCTAGGGGGTAAGGGAGGGGGGTGAGGGGATGAAGGCAAAGGAATATTGTTCTTAATATTGATAATTTTTTCAGAAAAGAAAGCATTAAGTGAGTCACACAAGAGTTGGGAAGGTTGAGGTTGAAGGGTGACTCGATCTGGTAATGAGAGCTCATTCACTATGGAAAAGATATCCTTTGTCTTAGAGGCGGACTGCATGATTTTTTGAGAGAAGTAAATAGTTTTGGCCGATAGGATAGATTTTTTATAGGTTCTCAAACGGTCCATAAACTCAATTTTCAGCTGGTGGTCATAGTTACACCTCCAGCGGCGCTCCGCCTGACGTAAGGCCCGTTTATCTGCCTTCAGTTGGTCCGTAAACCAACGCTGGGCGTCATGAGGGCGCCTAGTTTTTATATTTTTTAAAGGGGCGATGGTATTGCAAGCAGAAGATAGCCATTGATCGAGGAGAAAAGCCTGGTGAGGCACCAGGGTCGAGGTCGGAGGGATTGTAGAGGACAGAATGGAATGAAGTTCCACCAGATTGGCTTTCTTCCAGTTTCGAGCAGTGAAATTAGTCAAAGGGGGAGGATGATTAGGAGTGATCAAATCAAGAACAAAAGAGATAAAATGGTGGTCGGACCAGGAGCATGGGGTCACAGTGGGGGAGGAAATGTCGGAGTTGATTGTCCACACCTGATCCAAAATGTGGCCTTTGCAGTGGGTAGGGATAGTAATGTGTTGATGATAATTCAGGCCTGATAAAAGATCAGAAAATTCCACCGATAGGTGGCTTTCTCGGGGGTCAGAAGGCCAATAGTTAAGGTCGGAAAAAAACAATAGGAGGGAGGTAGAGTATAGGTGTAGGATTCTTACTCCACGGTCACTGTTACATAAACAAAAAGAATCCTACTCACAGTGATAGGGACAGGGAGTGTGCCACAAGTGTGGGGACACTCAGTGTTTTGTTAAATACCCCTCACACACCAACAGGCCCCTTGGTGTCATGCTTCATCATCGGGGTCTTCGCACCCCTCTAACGGGATGCGGCGTGCTGCGACCTACGACTACGCGGGAGCACTCTGAGTTGGACTATGTGTGGTGTGTGTGATGCAAGTGAGGGGGTATTAAATGTGAGTGGTGGGGTTTAGTGAAGGTTAAAAAGTACCTGGCTCGTGGGTGTATGGGGAAAAAACTTTATTCACAACCCCGGGCTGGTACTGTTAAAAGGGTGCAGGGTGAGGTAATTATCTGTCGTGACTATGAACAGTACCTCTGGTGTGCGTCAACATGTTTCGGAGCGAGTGCTCCTTCTTCAGGACGGGGGCACAACTTCCCACCTTACTCGCGTATTTCTAATATTTGTGTATTTTACAAAAAAGTGCAGGACTATATACAGTGAATTGATATTAAATTAAGGCTATAGTGTGCCTACAGCGGTTTGTGACCATGCAGTTGCATGACTCATTATGAAGTGATGTCTTCTGTCTTGCGGGACAGAATGTGTCTCCGTGTTCCCCTCACGGAAAACCAGCGGAGCAGCGTGAGGGGAACACGGAGACACATTCTGTCCAGAGTTAATTGCATAATTAGCAATCATCCCCTGACGTCCAGGAATGCTCATGAAGCAAGACATCACTTCATAATGAGTCATGCAACTGCATGGTCACAAACCGCTGTAGGCACACTATAGCCTTAATTTAATATCAATTCACTGTATATAGTCCTGCACTTTTTTGTAAAATACACAAATATTAGAAATACGTGAGTAAGGTGGGAAGTTGTGCCCCCGTCCTGAAGAAGGAGCACTCGCTCCGAAACATGTTGACGCACACCAGAGGTACTGTTCATAGTCACGACAGATAATTACCTCACCCTGCACCCTTTTAACAGTACCAGCCCGGGGTAGTGAATAACGTTTTTTCCCCATACACCCACGAGCCAGGTACTTTTTAACCTTCACTAAACCCCACCACTCACATTTAATACCCCCTCACTTGCATCACACACACCACACATAGTCCAACTCAGAGTGCTCCCGCGTAGTCGTAGGTCGCAGCACGCCGCATCCCGTTAGAGGGGTGCGAAGACCCCGATGATGAAGCATGACACCAAGGGGCCTGTTGGTGTGTGAGGGGTATTTAACAAAACACTGATTGTCCCCACACTTGTGGCACACTCCCTGTCCCTATCACTGTGAGTAGGATTCTTTTTGTTTATGCAATAGTTAAGGTCCCCAATAATCATAACCTTGGCATTGTTGATAGTCCGCTGCGAGATATAATCAGCAAACTGACGAGGGAAGGAGGGCATGGGAGCAGGAGGGCGGTAAATAAGAACAACAACAAAAGAGAGCTTAGAGAACGTAAATTTAATAGTGAGACATTCCGTTCTAGGGATTGCTGTACAGGCTAGAGTAGTGAAAACGTACTGAGAACGGATAATTGCGGCCACCCCCCCACCGGCTTGCCCTGCTGATCGATTAGCCTGCAGGATATAATACCCGGCAGGGATGGCAGCGAGAATATCAGGGACAGAGTCCTCAGTCAGGCAAGTCTCTGACAGGAGGAGAATACCTACAGAGTTATCGTCCAATAGTTGGAAAATTTCCAGCTGTGGCACATCATAAGGAAAATGCTACTTACACTGAAAATATCAGTTTGTAGCATGTAGTGCTGTAGATTTGCTAGTTGCAAGGTTTTATTTGAAAAACAAGATGAGGTGTGACTCCTCTTGGAGTATGTTGTGCATGGACACAGACTCCATGTCAGATTATTTCCACAGAGAGGCTAATAGTGTGTTCTGAGTGTCAATGTAGATATGGTGAGTAAAGCACAATATGCAGTGAAATACAGTAAGCAGAAGATGTTCCGGGAACAAGGGAAGGTGCATGTGACTTCACAACACTGTACACTTTGAATAGATGCCGACAGGGTAAGAAGCATTTTCAATCTCCGCACAAGGTGGAGACTTAGCATGTTCGGGAGAAGAACCCTGCCCTGCTGCTATGACAGAAGATCTTCCCGAGTGGGGCAGTCTAATCGGAGGACCGATTGCCATGCTCAGAAGGACAGGGTACCAGTCTCTTCATGCCCAATGCGAAGCTACAAGAATGACTTTATCCTGGTTGTGCTTGATCTTCTTGAGCACTCTGGGTAGAAGTGGTAAAGGCGGAAAGGCGTACAGGAGACAGAAGCTCTACTCATGACGAAAAGCGTGGCAGAGCAAGCACTGCCTTGGAAACTCCAACGCACAATATGCTGACATTGCTCATTCTCTTAAATGAGGAACCGATCTAACCAAAGCTCTCCTCATCACTGAAAGACAATGCGCCACCTCCCAATGGAGAGGTCATTCGTGATCGACCAGACACAGGCTGCTGAGTTCCGGGAGCCCGTCAGGTGTTGAACCAACAGGGTCATGTCCTGATGTTCCAGCCATATCTAGAGGAGGAGAACCTCTTTACCAAGAGTCCATGACCACACCCAACTCTGTATGTTGCAGTACCACATGGCAGTGGTGTTGTCGGTAAATACCTGCACCACTTTCCACCTGAGAGGGAAGGAATGCCTTCATTGCCAGTCTGATCGTCTGGAGCTCCAAATGTTTGATATCAAGACCTGACTCCGCCAGAGTCCAGACACCTCTGATCTGTGACAGTGAACCCCAGCGAATGCATGAGGTTCGCCATAGTGTGGAGGTGGAAGACAGCCTAGGGCAAGTTCGACTTCAGCCAATCGTCGATATAGGGCGAAGTCTGGAACACCTGATCTGCACAGATTAGCTGCGACCACAGTCATCACCTTTGTAAACACCCGAGAGGTACTGGTAAAACCAAAGGGGAGCAAGGTGAACTGAAAACGCTTGTGGCCCACAGTGAACCAAAGGCAACTTCTGTGGGCTGGCAGGGCAGGGATATGGAAGGAAAATGCTACTTAACAGTATGCATCTGTTCTTGGCATGTAGAGCTGCAGAGTTGTACACTTTACATAGATCGCCATTTGATGTTAGGCTCGGATGTTTGCATGTTTTTGTTGAGGAAGTCTTTGTAGTCACGAGGTTGAGGACTCCTCCTTCGGTCGTCAGTGCGCATGGGCATCGACTCCATCGCTAGATTGTTTTTGCCACGCAGAGTTAGATGGAGTAGAATGAAGTAGAAAGATGTCCATGTGTAATGTATCTAAGTAAGAGAATACTGGCGCAGATGGAGGTATCTGGGGAGGCGGGTGGGCGTGTACAACTCTGCAGCTCTACATGCCAAGAACAGATGCATACTGGTAAGTTGCATTTTCTGTTTGAGGCATATGAGCTGCAGATTGTAAACTTTGCATACACTATACAGCAGTTACCTCATTAGCGGTGACTACCTGTAATCTGTTGCAGAAGTTTGAAATAGTGTTTTCAATACAGCCTGGCACACACCAGCTTGCTGTTTTGCCTGCACATCTACACAATAGTGTTTTGTGAAGGTGTGTGGTGTAGCCCAAGTTGCTGCTTTGCATATGTCATCTAGAGGAAAGTTTCCTAAGAATCCCATTGACGCCCCTAGTTTTGGATATAGGATTACCTTTATGAAGTGGGGAGAAAGCCACACAGTTTTTGTTGGTGTCATTTTTGCTGCCTTTGCCCCACAGTACCCGAGAGTCGCGGCTTCCGCCTACTGCATTAGCAGCAGTCAGCGGTCTAGTTGTTTCGGCCGCTGCACAGCAGGGCGGTGTGGTGGGTGGGGAGGAGTCACGGGTTCTTAATCCCCGGATGGTGTGGCGCGCGTCCTGAGAGGTAAGCCCATTAACCGAGGGCTGCTTGAAAGGATGCGCTGCAAATCTTTGCACTGAAACTAATTTAAAAATACCTAAATTTGCTGCTACTGTTTTTTAATTTTTCTACTCCGTGTTGTTGGTGTCATTTTTGCCGCCTTTGTACCACAGTACCCGAGAGTCGCGGCTTCCGCCTACTGCATTAGCAGCAGTTGGCGGTCTAGTTGTTTCGGCCGCTCCACAGCAGGGCCGTGTGGTGGGTGGGGAGGAGTCACGGGATCTTAATCCCCAGATGGTGCAAGGGCGCAGAGCGCGCAGCGGGCGGGGCCGCTGCGCGCCAAAGGAAAGCCCGTCTGGGACCAGGACCCCTGGACCCGTCCTTCGCTAATCTAAGCAAGATCTGTACTCCGTGAACAAAGACAGCCATGTATTGCAGCCTCCTACCCTTTTGAAACTCAAACATGGGCTGTTGAGACCACACTTCAGTTGTAACCAGCCGGCTGGACCGGTGAAGCCCCCTAGTGGGAAGCAGGAGAAGCCTACCGGCTACACGAACTGCGGGTTTGCACTGTTAAATACTCGTTCGTTGAACAAACACAGTTTAGAGGTCTTTTCACTCCTGCAAAAGGACAGTCTGGATTTCCTGTGTGTTACTGAAACCTGGCTGGATGAGTACTCTACACCGGACCAGGTAGCTGTGTTGCCGCCAGATTACACTGCTATCTACTGTAACAGAACAAGTAACACTAGGGGTGGGGGGGGTCGTCTTTCTGTCTAATCAAGCATTGAAAACGGAAACTATGCCTAGAACACATTGCGGGGGCTGAGGCCTTAGGGGTTAAGCTCTGCTCCTCGCGGGACAGCCTAGTTGTATTGATAGTGTACCGCCCCCCACACACGCCAGTTGGCTTTATGGAACCTTTCCTGGAGCTGGTCCAGGACCTGCGTGCTCGGTACAAGGAAATGCTAGTACTCAGATTTCAACTTCCATTGGGAAATTATCCCCAAGGAAGGCCAGGCGCAACAATTAGAGGATACCCTAATTGCATTAGGTCTGAACCAACTGGCGGTCGACCCCACTCATGAGAAAGAGCACACTCTGGACCTAATATGGGCATCACCTACGTTGTTGAATCCCCTAACCATCTCCCCTTGCTCGTGGTCGGATCATTTCCTGTTGCAAGGCCAGGTCTTTCATTTCACAAACTACACAGGGCCCTTCGAAGTGGAATATGCGGAGTCGCTGGAACAAAGTCAATGCCAGTGATCTGCTGACCTTTTCCTACCAGGCCCCACCCAAGAGTAGCACTATAGATATGCAAAGTGCCGCCGTCATGCAAATACTTGTGGAGACTGTAGCGCCCGCGTGCAAGGTTAGAGTGGCTGACAAGAACAAGGCGGCCCCCTGGTTTAACGAGGTGCTGCGGCAGCATAAACAATCACTCCGCCAATATGAAAGAGCATGGCGAAAAACCTAGGACTACTACACACGCAGCTTACACCACAAAATTTGCCGCTTATAAAAAAGCTATTTTAATTCGGAAAGCTGCTTTCTATGAGACTAGGATTACTGAAGCGGCCAATCCACAGAAGGAGGTCTTTAAGGTTCTAAATGAACGGAGGAAAGAGAAAAAAACGGTTTTCACGCAAATTGACTGTCAAAAATTTCAGACGTATTTTATGGGAAAGATCAGCGATTTGCTGGTGACTATCCAGAACACTCCAACTTTCCCTTGCACAATCGAGCCAACATTCCTCCTTCCTGGGGTGGACGCTACTCTGTCCTCTTTCCCTGTTCTTACAGATGAACAACTGGCTGTGCTAGCGGGGAGGGTGAAATCAGGCTCACCCTCTGATCCCTGCCCCCCTAGGATTTTTAGACTGGCTTTACCCAGTATAAAGTACTGGGTGCTCCCGCTCCTTAACCATTCTTTAGCTACCGGACAGGTCCCGAGTAATTTCAAGGAGGCGTGGGTGATCCAGCTGTTAAAAAAAAAAAAAAAACGGCGCGGACGAGAAGGCTCTGAAGAATTTCAGACCTCTCGCAATTGCCATTTCTAGCAAAAATATTAGAACAACATGTGCTGCAGTCCCTTGCCTGTTACTTGGAGACCAACCATCTTCTTGAACCCAACCAGGCGGGTTTCAGGCCACACTATAGTACAGAATTAGTCATGCTTTCCATATTGGACGAGATGAGAATGAGAGCGGATAGGAAGGCGCCATGTGCTCTGGTCCTGTTGGACCTATCCGCGGCTATTGATACGGTGAATCATAGACAACTTATGTCGTGGATTGCTGAACTGGGGATCGAGGGCACTGCCAGGGCTTAGCTAGCTTCCTTCCTTGGAGACCGCACCCAAAGAGTCCAACTGACAGACCTGGTATCTCATCGCGGGACCTTGACATGTGGAGTACCGCAAGAGTCAGCCTTGTCCCCTTTGCTCTTTAATGTTTACTTGCAGCCTTTAATTGCCGCGCTAAATCAGCTAGACTGCAGGGTATAGAACTATGCCGACGACACCCAAATTCTGTTTCAAATAGATCAGTCGCCCACATCGCAGGTGAAAATGCAAGACCTTCTGAAATTCACAGTGAACTGATGTCGGCAAATTCTCGCAAACTAAACCCGGATAAAACTGAGGTGCTGGCGGTCACTACAGTAGCAAACCCCTGGAATGAGCGGTTTTGGCCTAATGCACAAGTTACTACGTGTGTAACAATATATCTGTAAGAGACATTAGTTAGTGATAGATTCCTTACCTTAGAATATCCCCAGGCGTCAGACTGGATCCGGAAATTTTTGCGTAGCAGTACCCTTGCGCGTCGGTAGGCGTCGTCTGTGGCTCCGCGTCAGTCGTCGGTGTCGTGGGAGCCGTGATGACGTCGTCGGAGTACTTAGACGCCGCCTCCGCGTGCTGACGTCAGTTCTTAGACACAGCTTTTCAGCGCCAGAAGCGCTGAGCCATGTTAAAAACCAAAACTGGTGCCATTGAAACTAGGGCCCTGAAAGGGGATGACCTTAACCCTAGATATCGGTTCGCAGAACGGGGAGGATGGGTGGGTCGGTAAGGAATCTATCACTAACTAATGTCTCTTACAGATATATCGTTACACAAGTAATAACTTGTGCATCTGAAAGAGACACGTTAGTGATAGATTCCTTACCTTAGAATAGATACCCCAGCAATACCAACCCCGGTGGTGGGTCTGCGAACCAATAATCACACCAGAAAGTCCTGGAGGACGGAACGGCCAAAGAAGCCATCCCTCCGGACTGGACTGTCCAGGCAGTAGCGTCTTGCAAACGTGTGCAGCGAGGCCCACGTAGCTGCCTGGCAAATGTCCTGCAAGGGCACTCCCCGGCCCAGGGCAGTTGTAGTCGCCGTGGCCCGGGTGGAATGAGCCCGCAATCCAACAGGGAGCTCCATTTTAGCCAAGGAGTAACATGCCTGGATACACAAGATGATCCACCGAGATATGGTCCGCTTGTGCACAGCTTTTCCCTTCTTAGCACCCACGTAACCAACAAAGAGTTGGTCATCCACCCGGAACTGGCGTGTGCGATCCAAGTAGAATGAAAGCGCACGTTTTGGGTCCCGGCGGTGGAGCCGCTCTTCCTCTTTAGAGGGATGCGGTGGCGGAAAGAAGGTGGGCAAGGTGATAGACTGCCCGATATGGAAGGCCGTGACAACCTTGGGCAGGAAAGATGGCTTAGTACGCAACACAACCTTGTCCGGATGGACAGAAAGGAAAGGGGGTGTACATGAAAGAGCCTGGAGCTCCCTCACTCTCCTGGCAGAGGTGATGGCAACCAGGAAAGCATTCTTCAAAGTAAGAAGACGGAGAGGACAGTTGTGAAGTGGCTCGAAGGGAGCGCACATCAGAAATGTAAGAATCAGGTTCAAGTCCCACTGAGGCATCACAAACGGAACAGGAGGGAACATGTGTGTGATGCCCTTCAGAAAACGAGTTCAACATACGGGACTTGAACAAAGAAGGTTGATCGGGCAGCCTTAGGAAGGCTGAAAGGGCAGAAAGGTAGCCCTCGATAGTGCCCAGAGCAGAGCCCTGCTGGGCAAGAGAAAGAAGGAAGAGAAGAACCTCAGAAAGAGGGGCAGCAAGAGGATGCACAGCCTTTGTTGTGCACCATGCCACAAATTTGTTCCACCTGCAGGCGTATACCGACTTTGTGGAGGGACACCTGGCTGCCAGAATTACATTACAGACTTCAGGAGGCAAGTCAAATGGCCTCAACTGTCGCCGCTCAATCTCCAAGCATGGAGGTGGAGACTGGACAGGTTTGGGTGGAGGACCGTCACCTGCTGCTGCGACAGAAGGTCCTCCTGAAGAGGCAGACGAACCGGGGGATCGACTGACATACTGAGTAGCTCTGGATACCAGTACCTTCCTGCCCAGTCCGGAGCCACAAGGATAACCTGGGCCCGGTCGCGCTTGATCTTCTTCAGCACTCTGGGCAGAAGTAGTATAGGCGGAGAGGCGTACAATAGACCGCAACTCCACTCGCGACAAAAAGCGTCTCCGAGCGAGTGCCGCCTTGGAAATTCCAACACGCAGAACTGATGGCATTGCGCATTCTCTTCGGTGGCGAATAGATCTAACCAAGGCTCTCCCCACTGCTGAAAGAGGCCTTGTGCCACGTCCAAGTTCAGACGCCATTCGTGATCCATCATGCACAGACGGCTAAGTTCGTCCGCCCAGGCGTTCAGAGAACCTGCCAGGTGTTGAACCACCAGGGTCACGCCAGAGGCGCAGAGCCTCCTGGCAAAGGGTCAACGACCCCACCCCGCCCTGTTTGTTGCAGTACCACATGGCGGTGGTGTTGTCCGTGAACACCTGCACTATACTCCCCCGAACAGAGGGGAGGAATGCCTTCAGTGCTAGACGAATCGCCCGCAGCTCCAAAAGGTTGATATGGAGCCGGGACTCCGCCGGAGACCAGAGGCCTCTGATCTCCGC
The DNA here is from genome assembly GCF_964261635.1 of Lissotriton helveticus. Taxonomy (NCBI): domain Eukaryota; kingdom Metazoa; phylum Chordata; class Amphibia; order Caudata; family Salamandridae; genus Lissotriton; species Lissotriton helveticus. The sequence goes on along the minus strand of NC_136071.1, from coordinate 1,147,939,928 downwards.
CTCTCCCATGTGGCCTCCCCAGCCCTGGAGGGACGCGTCCGTCACAACTACGTGCTCCGGTTGGGGAAGGGAGAGGGATCTGCCGCTGACCCAATCGCGGTCCGTGAGCCACCACTGCAGCTGTCTCGCAGTGCCCTCGGAGATCAGGACATGGTCGGATAGGTTGCCCTGATGCTGGGCCCACTGAAACTTCAGGTCCCACTGCAGAGCCCGCATCCGCCACCTGGCGTGATGCACCAGAAGGATGCATGAGGCCATCAGCCCCAGAAGCCACAGCGTCAACCTGACGGAAACTCGGGACAAGGGCTGAAAGAGTGGAATCATAGCCTGAATGTCCCGAACCCGCTGTTCGGGAGGATAAACCCGAACCTGCGCAGAGTCTAGAACCGCTCCGATGAAGAAGAGCTTCTGAGAGGGGCACAGGTGCGACTTCGGCACATTGATGGAAAACCCAGCAAGTGCAGGAGGTTTGCCGTCGTCTGGAGGTGGTTGACGACTGTTTGGGGCGAGCCCGCCTTCAACAACCAGTCGTCGAGGTAGGGGAAGACTGAAACCCCTAACCTGCGCAGATGAGCTGCGACCACCGCCATCACCTTCGTGAACACCCGTGGGGCGCTGGTAAGGCCGAAGGGGAGCACGGTAAACTGAAAGTGCTCGTGGCCTACCGTGAACCGCAGGTAACGCTGTTGGGCCTGCAGGACGGGGAAATAAGCGTCCTGCAAGTCCAACGCTACCATCCAGTCTCCTGGGTCCAGGGCAGCTAAGACCTGACCCAGTGTCAGCATTTTGAACTTCTCCTTCCGGAGGAAGCCGTTGACGTTCCGTAGATCCAAGATACGGCGTAGGCCCCCTTTGCCCTTCTTGGGTACCAGAAAGTAGTGGGGATAGAAACCACACCCTACTTCTGGCCAAGGAACGCGCTCGATGGCCCCCTTGCCAAGAGGGCCGTAACTTCCTCATGCAGAAGTCGCAAATGATCCAATGGCATGGCTGGAGGGGTCGCCTCGAAGGGGAGGGAGTAGCCCCTTCGGACGATTTGCAGCACCCACCTGTCCGACGTGACAGTGCGCCAGTGGAGAAGGTGATGACGAACCCTGCCCCCCACTGGCGACACATGGGCCTGAAAGCACGGACTAGGAGGGTTTTGAGGCGGATGCTGCGGGGGAAGGTGTGGACTGTCCCCGATGTTGTCCCTGACCGCCGCCACGGCGGTTTCCACGGCCGCCACCGCGTTGGGTTGGCAGCACGTGTGGGTACACCCCTTCCTTGGCCACGAAAGGGGCGAAAAGCAGCCGTTTGTTGGCGTGGGGCCGAGAGCCCCAAGGACTTGGCCGTAGCCCTGGAGTCCTTAAAACGCTCAAGCGCATGGTCTGCCTTGTCGCCAAAAAGGCGACGGCCAACGAAAGGCATGTCCATCAGTGTATTCTGGACATCAGCCGAGAAGTTGGCAGACCTCAACCAGGCGTGGCGACGAATCGCCACTGTCGTTGCCATCGCTCTACCTAGTGAGTCGGTGGTATCCAGTTCACACCGGATAGAATAACGTTCTGCATCTCGGCCCTCCACAAGGGCTTGGCCGAGTTTAGCCCGTACCTCCAACGGGCATTCTGGCAGCACGTCCGCGACCGTATCCCACAGGGAGTGGGTGTAGCGGCCCAAGAGGCATGCGGTGTTGGAAGACCGCAGTCCCAGACATAGGGAGGAGAATACCTTCTTGCCGTATTGCTCAAACCTCTTGGATTCCCTGTCAGGCGGAGCCGACGGGAATGCGGACTGGGAAATTGAAGCCTGGATCACCAGGCTCTCAGGGGTGGGGTGGGTGGACGGGAAACAGGGGTCGCCCAGGGCCGGGCGGTGGCGTCTGGCCACGTTCCTATCTACAGGCGAACCTGTAGCGGGCCTGGACCAAGTGCCCACAAGAACGTCAGTCAAGGCCTCATCAAATGGCAGCAGAGGCTCAGCCGAGCTTGACTGCGGTTTAAGGACCTCAGTGAGGAGGTTAGTCCTCACGGCCGCAACGGGGAGTTCAAGGCCCAAGGCCTTGGCCGCCCGTATTAGCACCACACTGTAGGGAGCCCCCTCCTCCGTAGCCACGGTAGGAGAGGAGACAAAACCAGTGACTGGCGAAGTGTCCAGATCACTGGCATCCCCAAGTCCACCTGTCCAGTCCTCCTGGGGCTGACACTCCCGTGTCAGAGGGTCCTCAGACCCCTCCCAATACTCCTCATCACCCATATCCTGGTATTCAGGGGGATCAAATGATGGGGCCGGTTCATGGAAAGTGAACTCGCCTAACGGCGTCGAAAGCGGCGCCGGAACGAGGGAGACATCGGGACGGCGCCGTCCACACCTGAGGGACCGGCGCCGCGAGGTCGTTAAGTCCACCGGCGACGACCCGGATCCAGTGGGGGCCTACGGGAGAGCGATGACGTCTCTTCGACTTCTTGTGCTTACCTGCTGACGATTTCAACCCTGAGGAGTGATGTCGACTCCCGGAGCTCCGATGGCTCCGCTCCCGCGACTGTTTAGTCAAAAAAGACTAAGGTACCACTTTTTCCGGGCTCTGCGCTGCTGGCGCAGGAAACTGAAGAACTGACGTCAGCACGCGGAGGCGGCATCTAAGTACTCTGATGACGTCATCACAGCGCCCACGACAGACGCGGAGCCGCAGACGACGCCTACCGACGCGCAAGGGTACTGCTACGCAAAAATTTCCGGATCCAGTCTGACGCCTGGGGATATTCTAAGGTAAGGAATCCATCACTAACGTGTCTCTTTCAGATGAACTGGGACAGCCTCCAAAACCAGCTTCTGAGTAAAAAGCCTAGGGATAAAAATTGATGTTATGCTATCAATGTCCCAACAAGTCGCAGCAGTGGTAGGAACCTGTGTAGGACTGCTGCGACAACTCCGGAAACTGTCATCGCTGCTATCCTTCTCTACTATCCGGACGGCGGTTTCAGCTCTGATCCTGGCTCGCCTAGATTATGGTGACTCCATCTGTTCTTTCAATGTAGTAGAGTATTGCTCTTTTAACGTCTACGGTGTGTAGAGCTCTTTCTGCCACTGACTCAAGTTGAGGAAAAAACACTGGGAGTTCAACAGAGTGGTTGAGATTGAAGGCAGATACTACTTTGGGTAAAAATGTTGGGTTAGTCCTAAGAACCACTTTGTTATGATGGATTTGTAAAAATGGTTCTTGTATAGTTAATGCCTGGAGTTCACTAACTCTTCTGAGAGATGTGATAGCAATTAAAAAGGCTACTTTCTAAGTGAGGAACTATAGTTCGCATTTGTAGAGAGGTTCAACAGGACGACCCATTAGTCTGGTAAGGACTACATTAAGGTTCCACACCAGAGAGGGTGGAGCTCTTGGTGGAATTATTCTTTTAAGTCCTTCCATAAAAGCCTTCATAGCAGGAACTCGAAAACAAGACAAGTGAGGTCTGTTTTGTAGGTAGGCCGATATGGCAGCGAGAGGTAACCTAATAGATGTATATGCTAGGTTACATTGTTGTAGATGCAAGAGGTAACCGATGATGTTCTGCATGGATGCATCTAGTGGGTTGATGTTGTGCGAGCAATAAATGAAGAATCGCATCCATTTTGCCGCATAGCAAGCCCTTGTTGTAGGGCGTACAGCATCTTTTATAACATTCATACAGTCTGGTGGGAGGTTGAGGTAGCCAAACTCTAAGATTTCAGGAGCCAGATCGCAAGGTTGAGTTGATTGGGATTTGGGTGTCTTATCTCTCCATGGATCTGACTAAGACGTTTGGGAGAGAGGTGTAGCTTTTGATGTGGTACTGCTGAACCATGGTACCCTTGCCCAGGATGGAGCAACTAGGATCATTGTGAGGGAATGTTTTTTTGAGTTGCCGAACCACTAATGGAATGAGTGGGAGAGGCGGAAAAGCGTAAGCAAATATGCCTGACCAATTCATCCATAGCGCATTGCCTTTGGATGCGAAATTTGGGCATTTTGGTGTGTGGCAAACAGATCTATTTCTGGGTGTCCCCACAGGCGAAAGAATGGAAGAAGAACTTGAGGATGAAGTTCCCATTCGTGGATCTGCTGTGCCTGACGACTGAGCAGATCTGCAATCTGATTGTGTACCCCTGGGAGATGTTCTGCCAGGAGGTATATCTTTTGCAGAATGGCCCTTCTCCATATGCTTTGAGATAGGTGTGAGAGCTGTAGGGAGTGTGTCCCCCTTGCTTCTGTATGTAATACATTGCGGTCATGTTGTATGTACGGATCAGGACAGCTTTGCCTAGAAGGTGTAGTTGAAAGGATTTCAACGCTAGGAAGATTGCTAACAATTCCAGGTAGTTTGAGAAATTGTTTTTGTTGGGGGCATCCAGATACCTTGAATGGTAAAGGTTTGAAGAGGAGCTCCCCAGCCGGTGAGCGATGCGTCTGTTAGCACTCTGTGGGATTGGCTTGAGGAACGACCACCCTTTTGAAAGGTTCTGTGGGTTCCACCATTGTCGAGAGAGATTGGTGCGGCCATCCACCAACACCTGATCTGTTAGCTGACCTTGAGCTGACATGCCAAACACTCTTGTAATGGACACATTTGTAGTGTTGCATGAGGAACGAGAAAAATGCAAGAGGCCATCATCCCTATTAATTGCATGAACACTTGCGCTGGTAGTGAGTGTTGTGGCTGAAATCTTTGAATTCGCACTTGTATAGCACTTATCCTGACTGAGTTGGGATATGGGCTGTGGAAGTATTTACTGTAGCTCCTAGGTATTGTTGTATTCTGGACAGTTGGAGGTGGGATTTGCCCTGATTTAGTGTAAATCCCAGACTGTGAAGCAGTTGTATTGTGCAGAGTATGTGTTGCACACAGCTGTTGTGGGATTTTGCCTTTTTGAGCCAGTCATGCAGATAAGGGAAGACATGAATGTGCTGTCCCCTCAAATGGGCTGCAAGGCACTTGGTGAAAACTCTGGGTGCTGTGATGACCCCAAATGTTAGAACTTTGAATTGGTATTGCTGACTATCTTCCAGAAACCCGAGATATCTCCTGTAAATGGGAACGTGGAAGTAGGCGTACTTTAGATCTAGAGTGGAGAGAAAGACTCCTGCTGAAGAAGTGGAAGCACTTGTTGTAAAGTGACCATGTGGAAGTGGTCTGATTGGATGTCGAAGTTGAGAGGTCTGAGGTTCAGTATTGGCCTGAGAGAGCCGTAATTTTTTTAAATTAGAAAGTAGAGGGAATAGACCCCTGTGCCTTGATGAGCCAAGGGAACTGGCTCTATTGCATGTTTTTGGTAATAGTACAAGAACCTCTTGAGAAGAGTCAGGTGTTCTGCTTACACTGAATGCGGTTTGGGAGGAATGTTGGGAGGGGTAGATGCGAGTTCCAGGCAATAACCATACTGGATAATTGGTCTTACCCACTGGTCTGTTGTGGTGGAATTCCAGACAGGCAGGAACTGTGAGACGTCCCTTCGAAAGGAGAAGGATGATCGGGGAAGTCACCGTTTGGTATTAGGGGGGCTGCTGGTGCGATTACCCCTGCCTCTGCCCTGGTTGTTCCCCCTGTAACCTCCTCTAGAGTACCCTCTGGAAAAGGAGCCCTGGTTGGGACTTTTGTAGGATGAGGACGGATGTTCCGGTGTATTTGTTTTTGAGACTGCTCTATAGAACAAACGTTGAAAAGAGACTCTCATCCTTTATCTTTTCCAAAGATGTGTCCACTGCAGGGCCAAAGAGGTGCTCATGGTCAAAAGGCTGATTAAGGATACCGTTTTGTACTTCTTGTTTAAAGCCAGATATCCTGAGCCAGGCATGTCTGCGTAGTAAAATACTTGTATTTACTGCGCGGGACACGGTGCCTGCTGCGTCAAGCTCGCATTTGATGGATGCGTTAGTGATCAGTTTGCCTCCCTGTAGAAGGGCATTGGCTTTATATTGTTGAGGTAGGTGTTTAATGAGCTTTTCTAGCTCATCATAGTGAGCCCCGTCATACCTCAGCCAGGAGAGCTTGCTTGATGGCTATTTTCCAATAGTTTGCAGCTTGAGACGCCATACGGTTTCCTGATGCGTCTAATAATTTAGATGGTCAGAATTTGCTCTTTTGCGTGCATTGGCTATGACCAGTTAATCTAAAGGAAGTTTACCCTTGATGTATATGGGGTCAGTGGGAGCCGCCTTGCATTTCTTATCTATTCTGGGGTTAAGAACCCTAGCTCTAACCGGGTCTTTGAACACTTCAGGAGCGTGTCTAAGAAGACCTTTTAGTATTGGCAAGACATGAGATGATTTTTGTGGCTGGTCAAAGGTTTCTAGAAAAAAATAGCCTTCCACAGGGTCTGAGTGTAGTTTGACTTCATGGTATGTTGCGGCCCTATTTATTAGTTGGGCAAAACCCACATGGTCATCTGGCGGAGATGGTTTTGAGGGGTAGAAATCCGGATTATGTAAATCACAATCCATATTACAGTCAAGCCACGGGTCTGGATCCTGTGGTGGCTCATCAGGATCCTCAGTGGCTAATGGTATTATATTTCATCTTCTTGCCCATCCCCATGTGCATCGTCACTATCCTCTGATTTTGGAGAATGTGCTGGTGAAATCAGTATATTAGGGTTAATTGGTGGAGGGGGTGAAGGTGGTGGTGAAGTATTAGTGGCCGTGGGTATTTTCTTTAGAGGAACCGGTGCATGTGGTAAATGTTCTGGCTTCCTCTTTACAGGTAGCGTAGTAGCTATATGACCAGTCTTTGGATGAATTAAGATGGTGGTTTGCTTCGAATCTGGGAGAAAAAGGTCTTTGGAATCGATAGTTTTCTTTGGTGTGGAAGATTTCTCTTTCGAAACTGGTCTTGGCCGTTTAGCGACAGTGTCTGGTATAGAAGCTTTTACTGGCTCCGAGACCTTTGGTGCAGGTTGTTTCGGTTCCGGAGGTTTCTGTTTGGGAGGCTTAGTTATGGAAGGCTTCTCCTTAGATGTTTTCGGCTCCGAGGTCTTCGGTGCAGAAGTCTTATCCGGCTGCTTTGGTGCGGAGGGGTCTTTTGGCGCTTTCGGTGCCAAATGTTTTTCCGGTGCCCATGGAGGGGAGTGCGGCATCTCTGGAGACTTAGTTTTCGGTGCCAAAGATGGTTTTTCAGGGCCGGGTGGCTGGCTAGTCGGAGCCGGAAGGCTTTTCTTTGTCCTTCGGAGCCGGAGGCGGGGCGCTCGAAGTCTTTGTTCGGTGTGGACCTGAGCCCGGAGGCGAAGGTGTCACCGGAGCCTTTGGCTTGGGATTGGGTGGGGCAAGGGTTTCGGTACTCACGGCCCGTTGAGCTGGGATGACGTCATCTTCAGTGTCTGAGTCGTCTGAGACCTGGATGGAAGATGTCCAGAATGGAGCCTGTGCCTCAGGACATCTCGTGGCGTCGAGCCAGACGATCCCAATGGTCTTCTTGGACTTTAAGAATAGACTAGCCTCACAGTTGTCCTCTCGATGTTCTGGAGAGAGGCACAGATTACAAACAGAATGGGGGTCAGATCGCGGGAACTTAGCACCACACTGGGGAAATTTTGGGAGTCCGTTCCATTTACATCTGTCGTTACCGGTGCGGGTAGGCCCAGCGGCCCGTGTCGAAGTTAGCAAGTTTTCAAAGCGGTTTGAAGTTTGTCGAGCTTAATTTTGTGGTCTAACCCTTAATTAAAAGTAAGAGGCTATAAGATCTGAAACAGACCCAGTTTTAGATGCTGAGAGCATTACATGGTGGCACTGAAATCTCAAGGTCATTGGGGTATACTCCCTTTAACACTGTCTAAGGTAAGGATACATTCTGGCACAGTTTGGGAAAAGTTCATGATATGTGGCAGTTCTTAGCAAATCAAAACTTTCGGAGCCCATACCCGCTTTACTTCGCATTCCATTTGATTGGTCTGTAGGAATTCTGACAGCCCAACACTAAACTGTACTTCCAAATTGTATGCCACATTTTGTGCAAATTCCTTAACCTTGAGAAAGCAGGATTTTGAAACAAGATTACAGTTGGGTCAGTCCTTAGGAGCCTTCAAAATTCAAAGGCAGGTACGCAATCCTTTGCTATTTCAGGGGCAGAGGCAATAATTCATCAGACAAACTACTACGGCAAGCTCACTGCAATGGCAAGGATCTACTTTTTCGACTTTGATTTTCAAGGTGTAGTGAGGATAAATAGTGAAGGTTTAAAATTGGCGGGTGGCATTTAGAGCACAACTAGTTCAGGCAGTATATGCATTACACATAAATATAGTGTTAAAGCACTATTACGGTTTTAAAATAATAACCCTTATAAATATTAAGCATATATGCTCATTAATTTTAAGAAGTTGTTAGGCATTATCTTACGAAGCATTCCGTAGTTCGCAGGGAGGTTAAAGGATTATGCAGGAAACGAGGGTTATAATCACAGCTGTAGTAGGTGCCTGCTCAGGAAAGGGCAAGTTGTGTGTCTTGCTATATAGTAGTTTCTTACAAGAGTTCATGGCCTTTATAATGAGTGCCGCAAAGTTGTGGTGCTCTGCATGATGGTGCTCACTTAATGAGCAGTGCATACAAGGGCCTTTGATTGTCAAGGCAGCATTTAGGACATGCAAGCTCTTCAGAAGCTCTTGCTGCTAAAGGGCAGCTTGGTTAGTTGCAGACACAGACAGCAGCTTTGCTGGAGCTACACGGTCATTGATAGGGATCATGATTGTACTCTCATCTTCTCTGCAGTTTCATACTACTGTATTAGGCTGCACGCTCACAACTGCCGCTTGGTTCGTTAGTTGTGGGGGCTTACAGTTGTCCACCATAGGGGTGCTTCTTACAGAGTCACATGTTTACCTCACACTTAATGTTCCATTATTAGCTTGGCTAGTGGAGTCAGGCTGGGCAGTAGAGCACTGCCTCCAATCTCTGTCTCAGTTTACAGAACCAAGTACCTCACAGCAGTACATTCAACTGGAGCTCAGGCTCTGGCAGTGCAAGGCAGTGTTGAGCATTTAGGGCAGCCGAGCTCACAGGGATCAGCAACTGATCTCAGCAGCTCAATTGATCAAGCCATTACCCCCTGAAATCACCCGGTTTTCTTTCTTCCCTACATAGAGCTTTAGGTAAAAAGGGTAAATACTGGTGCAACTACAGGATGCAGTCCTGGTGGCAGCTGCCTCAGGCCAATGTCTAATCAGGTTAGATCCTTATACCCTTGGGAGAATTGATTAACAAGTAATGCGCATTTGCTTTTCAGTTGGCCATAGCTCCATGGCAACCATTCTTTTTTGTGGATTTCAGGTTTCTGGTCAACCCAGGACAAGGCAGCAGGCAACACTTAATTCCACAGATTTAAATTTGAGGGTGAGGGGGTGATGAATTGGGTGTACTAACGGTGGAGGCTACATACACCTTTGGTTAACCCTGAACCTCTGAGCCACAGATCCTATGTCCCCCAAAAATCTTCTTTGTGGTGGAGTGGAGATGGGTCCAGGTTCCACCCTTTCCGCACTCACTATGTTCAAATCTCACTCTAAGGGGAATCTGTCATCTACCTTCTACTATCATTTCTATTAGATGTGTGCACCCTCCCACACACGGTTAAACTCATGCACCTCGAAGTTGTCACAATATGCGCTGATCATGTATGTGGATCAATCTTGGCAGAAAAAGGATTACATTTGCTTTTGAGGGCAGTATTAGTCCCTCTATTAACACTCCACTTTCCCATTCCTCCTTAAGGTAAGAGGATGCTTCTCCTCTAAATATTTGTTCTGTAACATGGAAGGAGTAGTTTATTACCTGTAACTCCAGTTCTGTAGTAGAGGCATCTCTGTTATAGTCATAATCTAGTGAATAGTCCCGCCCATGTGCGTGGACCCGGGAGCAATTGAAAGGGTCTCTTAAGTGGTCTTCTTCTGCAGTCCTGCATAGACACTTAAGAGAAAATCAAAGACAAATAATGCAGCCTAAAACTACAAGGCTACACTGGCCATTGCTTCATCTTGAAGTGAAAAAGATAGCCAACTAATATGTTATACACTTTGTGAAGTTTCACACCTAGAGAAACTCCTTCACAAAAATCCCTTGTCATGATAGAAAGGAAGGGTTGGACAGACAAGCCCCATAGGCTACCATTATATGTCTGGAAAAGGGACTCTCCAGAGACCCTTGGTATCCCAGGATGCACAGCCAAAGGCCTTTCACTTTCAGTTCACTTTCAGTTCTTTTTGAAGGTGTATAAAGCTAGGCTTGTCCCTCAGGCTTGAGAGGTAAGGCACAACCAGGAATGTCGCCTCAGGTTAATGCCATGGCAGTACCCATGCGCGGCCAGGAGAGAGGCATCCGCCGCAGAACTGATGACCTGATTGGAGAACATCATGCCCTCATTCAGAATCTCCTGGAAGTCTTCCCCCCTGTCTCCCGGGAGGAGCTCAATGAATTGTTGCAGGGACTCCCACAACGAGCAATCATATCTGCCCAAAAGCACTGATGCACTAGCTGCCTTCATCGAAGTGGCAGCCGTACTACAGACTTTCCTTCCTGCCGAATCCATGTGTCTGCTCTCTTTTTCCGGAGGGACCGTAGACGGGGCAGTAGAGTGCTGTTTCTTGGCCGCTGTCACAATGACAGAATCCGGTCCAGGATCTGCTCTCAAAAATGCTGAATCAGAATCCGGGGGGCCTGTACTTCTTTTGAAGTCTTGATGGCGCCGACTTCATCAAGGCCGGCATCAGAAACAGCTCCATGGCCGGTTCTTCCAGTCCTGGCACCAAAGGTAGCAAGGGGCAAGAGAGGTGCCTGTATTGCAACGTTTGAAAGATTACGGAAGTGGTAGGGGTGGGCACAGTCAATGTGATCCCCAACTTCGCTGCCCCCCTCAGCAGCACATCTTGGAAAGTCACAATGTCATCCACTGGGGACACTCGTTGGAGGAGAGTCCAACAAAGTGGGAGAATATCTCCAGTCACTGGATGAGTCCGTATACCTGGACCGAGAGCGATGCCTCCCTCTGGATCTTGACCTTGGCTTTCTGGGCCTTGCAGGGACCACCGGCCCCAGGGGCTGCGGAAGCGGAACAGGCAGTGCCAGAACCACAGGGCACGGCTGTGGAGGCCGAGGCAGTGGTGGCAGAGGAGGAGGCGGAGGAAGCTATGGAAGAGGAGGAGGAGTAGGAGTCCTGGGCCTTGAGGGCGAGTAGGTCCGGGAGTAATCAGAGTCCGATGACCTAAGGACTCTTCTCTTCTTGCGAGCAGGTCTCGGGGAGGACACTCTGGAGGCCGACCTCTCAACACGAGCGCCGGCGCGATCGGTAACTCGCTGATGACGATGAGACACTCACCACAGAGGCACTAGACACCGTTCTAGCCCTCGACTTCCTTTTAGACATCAACTTTACTCCCCTCGACTTCTCTCCTCTGCGTCAATCTCTTTGACATCTCTTCTCGACGTCTACCTCCCCAACGTCGATGAACTCCCCGACGTAGAGTGTCTTCGCCTCGACGGCGATCTTTCCCTCCTAGACGTCGATCTTCGCGTCGGCGGCGAACGGCGGTGTCGCCTCAACGGCGAGCGCCTGCCTCTTCGGGATTCATCACGACGTCAATGGTGTGTCGACACCGGTGAACTCCTGGACGTCCTACCCCTCGACGCCGAAAGGCGACGTCGCTTCCACCCAGAGGCCTGGGTCGACGTGGAGCAGATGGTAGCAATTCCTCTCGACGCCGAAGCCATCGACGTCGACCGGGATCGGTGCCTTTTCTGGGCCTTTACTTGACTGGGGAGCCCCCCCAGAGGCCGATACACAGGCAGAGGATGAAGATAGAGTCCCTCCATGCCCAGAAGTCCCACCTGCTTCTTGATGTCTCCTCTGCTCCAGGCCTTGGAGACGAATCTTTTCCCTGTCACGCAGGGTCCTCCTGGAGAAAGAGTGACAAATATCACAGGAGTCAGAAACATGGCTAGAAGGGAGACAGAGTATACACACTCTGTGAGGGCCAGATTAGCCTTCTTCCTACCACACTCAGGGCACTTGTCGAATAAAGCTGGCATTTCGACAATATAGAGGTGGCAAAACTGGTCAAAACACAGCAACTGGAAGAGGATGACCCCAGACGTCGAGTGAAACTCAAAACACTGGAAAAGTTCCAAAAATTGAAGAGATAGCCAAAAAGGTAGAGCTCAATGCTCCAGGGTCCTGCTAGCAGAGCCGTAAAAAAGAACTGAAAGGCCGTTGGCTGTGCATCCTGGGATACGGAGGGTCTCTGGAGAGTTCCTTAAAGGCACGGTATCCCTTTCCCAGACAAATAATGGCAACCCTTCCTCTCTATCACGACAAGGGATTTTTGTGAAGGGGAGTTTCTCTAGGTGTGAAACTTTACAAAGTTTATAAAATGTAATATTATTTGGCTATCTTTTTCACTTCAAGATGAAGTGCTGGCCAGTGTAGCCTTGTAGTTTTAGGCTGCATTATTTGTCTTTGATTTTCTCTTAAGTGTCTATGCAGGACTGCAGAAGAAGACAACTTAAGACTATTTCGATTGCTCCGGGGTCCACGCACATGGGCGGGACTATTCACTAGATTATGACTATACACAGAGATCCCCTACTACAGAACTAGCAAACCCTTGCCTCATGTAATCATGCTCACAACTAAATATTTCAGGCACTGCAGTCAATAAGATTACTGAAATCCACAGATCCATTCCGGACATGCAGACACTGAAAGATGAATAAAAAGATGCTCCCTAATTCAATTAGATTTGAAAAATGTTCATGTTTACACTTGGAACTGTAAATTTAATTTGGGATTACTGAAAATATATATACAATTAACACACTGATGACTGTCGGATAATTTTTAAAGATGATATGAAACTGCTGAATTGAATTAGAACAAGCTATCAAAAGGGCCTATTCAGAGAACAACCCACCCCTCGTGCTACGTTTTGTCTAATTTCATTTAGAGCATTTTGCTGTAGTGGGAAGCAAATATTCTTGTAAGACTTAACACTGGAAACACTACTTTTACTTCAACACAAATATCTGTCCTACTCTTGAACAGTTTGCACAAAATCTGAAAAACAATCTATAAGCTGGACATATGAATCTGTGCGGCATTTACACTTGACAGTACAACCTTAACATACAAAAGATATGCTATTGCCAAAACTAACATGTGACTATATCCTATTTATTTATAAACGCCCTCAACATTGGAAATAATGCCTACTACGATATGTAGAACTGCACATGTGATTTATGGCACTGTCTTTCCATATCTAGTGGCTCCCAAAAACCTTAGGGCTATGAACACTAAGAGGATCATGAGTTTTTTTTTTGTTTTTTTTTTTTTTAAATGGTCCACAATTGGAAATTACTTTCTATGAAGGAGTAATATGGTTGACCGGCTGGAGTCCATAAATGCCATCTCTTAAGACTTCAATGATATTTGCTCTCCTACAGATAATGCATCTCTTACAAATATTTCGCTGCTCGGGTACTAAATGCACTAGAAGTCTGTGGTATAGCTTAGTGTCACTAAGAGCCTGGTGTGAAGCTGCAATTGGCCATGCTGTTACAAGGCCCCAAAACCTTCACACAAATCAGTCTTGGTCCCATTAATTTCAATACTTTTTAGCCTGCATGGATGTGGGTACCCAATAAGTATATTATCGTGCACTGGAGAATCTAGTCAGAAATTCTTAGTTTCAACATTGTGAAAAACATGTAACTGTGGTCTTTTCCATTACTGCCAGCCATCTGAGACTGTCCTTACAGGTTTTTCCTTTTTTTGTTTTACTGAAAGCTTGTTTTCTTATTCTATTGAGGTTCTTGCAAGTAGACACTTACAGAAATTCAGTCTTTTATTCCAGAATACAACAGACATAAGCCAGGCCATGTCACAGTTTGGAGCCCAAGTCAAGGAAAGCTCAGGCGGATGAGGGTCAAAAGCAACCGTATCTTATTTTTTTAATAAACTGATTATCCATGTCAACGTCTTACTTCATTTCTTTATCTCAAGTTCATAGAATGTTTTTAGAATTAGAATGTAGCTGTTCTGGGTTTAACCTCTACCACTGACCCGGAGCATCTTATTTTGCTCCTACAGCAGTCATTGTCAGACACTTTTTTTTTTAAAGTTAAACCGCTTTATTGGAACAAAGACCAACATTTCTGAAAAGACACCTGTAAATGTTACATGCATCAATTAACTCAATTCAATATACAGACCTATGAGAAAAATCAAAAATTTTTATTTACTAAAACTGAAATGAAACATTAACGACATCCAGTAAACACATCTGTAAAGCAGGTCAGTGTCATATTCCTTGATGCTGCGCATCATGGCAAAGATAAGAAATCAAACAAATTAAATAAATATAAATGCAACTTCTTTTCCTCAACTGAGATCTTAACAATTGAATCTCCAACAGTTGCAGTGTTTTTACACCGTCTTATGGGGATTTTAAATAGGATTTAGCTCTTTTTTTTTTAAACAGCCTGCCTTTCACTCTAAGGCAGTAGAAAATAAAGATACTGATTATTTTTATAATTACTTAAGATTTAAACATGCCAAATATTTTTTTTGTCTTAGTTCATTATCAATAGCTACATTATTATTATCTATTCGAAACGTTAGGTCAATGGACCATACTTTTATATTTTTTCACGTGTATGTATAAATTAGTTATTGGGGGGCCTGCTTCTGTTCGTGACAGAAAATTAATATGTGAAAAATAATACGTGAATAATCCTCTACCCATAAAGATTAGTCTTTAGCAACTGGTGGGTGATTCTTAAATTTACTAATGGGATGAAGTAAAAGGCAGATACTGAGAGCCAAAAGCAGAAACATTAAAACCTAAAAATCCCAGAACGATCCACACTATGCAGTGCATGCAGATTTTGGATTTCACATTTTTGGGTGAAGTCACATACCAGTCTAACTCTATTGAAACACGGACTCGTACAGGTTACACATCACATTTTCGGGTTTAACAGAAGAAAACATGCAATACACACTGTTCATATATAAAATGTACATAAACATTTCAAATAAATTCAGGCACAATCAAGTTAAATTGTAGTGTGAAGCTCAGAATGTTCTTTTCTGCCAGCCAGTATGCAAAACTATTGAAAGGTGCCAGATAAAATTGAAAGTCAATTCAAGGCTATAACAATTCAATCTTTAGCCTTTCTCTTTGCACATACCTTTAAGCGGGTCATCTGCCCCACTAGCTAAAGCATCAGAGACAGGAGCGCTGACGTTTTTATCAGGGCCTTTTTAGGTTTTTAGAGGTCATAAACCTTTGAAAAGAGAGCTATCTCTTTGGTTTACAAACAGCTGCCAAAGCACAATTAACTATAGCTGCACTGCGAAGAGTTCTGTAACAGCACAGTTGGCAGTGTTTCAGTTGAAGCATTAAAATTTGTTTTCTGCAGCCAAGTTAGTAAAAGTTACATTCTGATTTAAGGCCCAGATAACCACCTGATCGACAGCACTACTATATGCCTTTTTTGATTGTGGTTTGCAACCTGAATTTCATAATTCCTGTATGAAACTCAAAACTGTCCCCCAAGACCTGCTCCACTCATGGCCGCTAAACAGTTACAATCAACAATTAATCTTTGCATTGGCAGGCCCCAGGGGCTGTCAATCGTCAACACCCAAATTCCCGCTTACATGGGAAAGACCCGTTTGGTTTACCTGGACTGTGCATCTTCTCCTGTTCACTTGGTCTCCCACCATGACTTTTCCACAGCCGATGTCTTTTAGGTGGGGAGGGGAAGGGAGGGGGGGGTTAATCCAATTCTATGGGGTAAACTCTTTAGAAATACAAGAATGAGATAAAAAAAAAAAATCAGGCACTTGCCTGTGAAGATCTAAAATCCTGGCCACTACCGGTCTTTACTTTGTACTCACTATTCTGCCTTGTGTTGCTTCTCCCAGGAGCCCTCCAAAAGTGATTACAGGAGACATACAGGCACAGTACAGGAAAAGTATCGAGGCCAGGCACTGCAGGCTTAATGCATCCTTGAAGTCACTCAAGAAAAAAGGTGCTTTCCTTTTGATGTCAAGGATCAAACCACCAAAAAGCCTAGATAGGTGAGATGAGACTCGTCAAACTGTACACTGTAGGAGCCCAAATTCTGTACACAAATAAGTCCTGCATAAAGCTTCCAACGAATGATACACTAGACATCACGATACTATATTAACACTCATAAAACATTTTAAAATTAAATAGGAACTTAAAGTAAAAGCATTCAGTGCAATTTGCTAACAGTAAGACATTGGCAATTTTGTTTAAATCACATTTTAAAATGTCAGTCCTCAAAGAAACAAAGGCAAAGTGTTAACACTGTTGTGTAATGCAAGCAAGCCCAATGGACAGGACCAAGATGTGGTGGAACCGGAAATGGCTTCTTAAAAAGCTGCTAAATTTTACAGTGCGAATATTCATTCAACAATATGCATCCTTCCAAACACTCACCCATACACTTGTGTATCCTGCAAACCACCTCTGTTAGGGGAGCATTCAGCAAGATGGGACACTGAATGACATATGACCAACCCAAAAGAAGTGTTAAGGGATTTCCATGTTCCTTTCAAACTGTAATGCGGAGATGGGCATTGAGTAAGAAAGCAGAGCTACGTGAATATCACGGCCACATAATTACCAGAATTGGACTCCTAAGAATCCTTCTAAAGTGCAATGAGAAAGTAAAACACACATTTCGTACCTCTGTGCTCTAAATAAACCTCCCTGGTAACGATTTGATAGCACTGAGATCTAGAAATTTGCATTCATAGCATGGATTTTTACTGTCTGGTGGTGAACAGGCTGAATTCAAGTTATTGTTCAAATGCACATATTTTGAGCAGGTGGAGCACAAGTCCCAGGGAGAGGAAAAGCCCTTCATGCTTTAGTAACAGTGCAAAAAAACTGGGTTCTGACAGGGCTCCCCACATGAACAGCCAAAGAAAGAACAGCTCATGCATGTGGCTAAGCTAGTCGTCTCTAAACGCTAGCTCATTTAATCTCCATCAGCAGTACATGCTCTAGTCTAGAGTCACCTCAAAGCCTTCCATCACATGAAACTGGACATGTGCAGAGGTTACTGTGGGAACATTAAAAAAAATGCCCCTGGCACATACAGCTGCATCAAGCAATATTTGATTTTGCGAGGCAATGTTGTTCATTCATTGTTGTGGTAACTCTGAAGGTGATGAACACAACTCACCCAATTTAAAAGGTTCCTAGTGCTTCAATGTAAGCTTAGCTTATATATATTTACCATAATTGATATAGTCAGATTTTGGTTGGTAGGGCAGACGTTGTGGAGGCCTTTACAGCCCTCTGGAATTAACTTTGATTCCCTCTAGGCTAAACCTGCACTATCTTAGCCTGCACTGGCTATTTTTATTTTTTTATTTTTTTTAACAAAGCATCTACATTTTATTTTTGGTCTACTTCAAACATGACAGATTAAGAGTGTGTTCGGCTCTCAATAGCCAGTCTACTCTTACTGTCTGGGGACATCCAAAAAGTTTGAAATGTAAACATATTCATCCAGTTACACATGGATTGTTTTTGTTTTTAAATCTGCAAAAAAATCTACTGTGAAGATTTGCAGCAAGTTGGAAATACGCAGAGATGTACTTTTGCTAAATCTTTCATCAGAAGATTAAAGTACAGATTCATAGACAGCTTTGGGACAAATACTTTAACTGTTGTGCCATCAATCACCCATGCAATCTCCCAATGATCAAACTAAAATGAATTTCATTTCCATACAGATTCGACAAATGGTGCTAAAATTAACCAATCAAAATGTGTATTTCCTATTAAGCAAGTAACTGCAAAGGAGCTACAGCTCCTCTATTATGTTACTATATATGCATGTATGCACAGGTTTCCTGATCAAAGCCCAGCAGGGCCTAAATGGAGAAGAGAAGGCATAAAAGGAGGAGCGAGGGGCTAACCTTGGTGGAAAAGTGACAAAGCAAGAGGTTTTGGCCATCAGGTGTCACTACAAATCAAGAAAGCTAGGTGCTTATGAGAAAAGACTTCAGAGGGATATTCTTTCCACATCAATATCTAAGATTTACCAGCTTTTTAAGAAACAGTGTCCAGTATCCCATTAAGTGGTGTTAGTTTGACACGATGTGAATGTAAAGCAGGCATAAGAAAAATTACTACAACATGTTTAAACAGCATACATTATAACAAATTGACTATTTCTATAAAAGATTAAGCATGCATTACAATTCTTTCCCTTCTAAAATAGCTTGGATTGTTAAAAATATACAAATTAAAGCAGCAGCACTAGTGAACTGTTAAGGGTGTAACCGTAAAGCCCAGATAAACTTTAAGGGTTACACCCTCTTTCGATGCTTTAACAAAAGGTTGTGTAACAGAAAAATACCACCATGAAGCATTTGGAGACCTTAACTGGAGTTTGGAGGAGAGGGCACTATCAACAAGTGGTGGATGTCTCGTCCGCAGTATTCAGAGTGCTAGTGACTATAATGCACCTGTAATATAGTGTCCGGAACATCTGCCATGTTTCTGACAAAGTACCATGTTGAAAAACTCTAAATGTGGTCGTTAAACTACTAAAAACAAACATCCTGCTATCAGTGGTTTAAAAAAAGTATGCCCTGGAACTGCAATAAAACAGCAAGTTTCACCTCCATGCTTAATATGAGTGAGGATCCCATAGGCACCAGAGCCAGCTTCTCTAGGATTTTGCTTATAGACAATTGTCAGTCTTTTGAGGAATTCTCTCTATAAAGCGAGATGTACTGTGTGATTAGCCAATGAGGTTTGTGAAGCTCTCCGAATTAGGTCTATCCAAGGTCATACTTTTTTGCGATTCCACGTTTTTTCTTTAAAAACACAGTATTTACACATACCCACGTATGGAGATGTGAGCACACATTCTCTTTTCAATGTCATTAACATAGATGGGTACAAGAGGCATTAATTCATCCTCTTACGAAAATTAAAAAAGTGCATTGTATCGAACAGGATCGATCCCCTTCTCAGTATCATTGCAATAGCCATCAGCCATTATCCAAACACAAAAAAAGAAGAAAAAAAAAAAAGATACAGAAAGGTATGGAAAATGCTACTTACCAGTATGCATCTGTTCTTGGCATGTAGAGCTGCAGAGTTGTACACTTAGCATTAGATCGCCACCTAGTGTTGGGCTCGGATGATTGCAGGTTGTTGTTGTCTTGGAAGAAGTCTTTGTAGTCACGAGATAGGTGACTCCTCCCTTGGACAATACTGCGCAAGGGCATCAGCTCCATCCTTAGATTGTTTTTCACCATGATGGGAAATGATGGAGTTAGTATAAGTAAAGAAAAAAGGATGTCCATGCGTGTGCATCTAAGTAAGATGAAAACTGGAACGGATACTAGTCCCGGGGAGGCGGGAGGGCGTGTACAACTCTGCAGCTCTACATGCCAAGAACAGATGCATACTGGTAAGTAGCATTTTCCGTTCGAGGCATATGAGCTGCAGATTGTACACTTAGCATTGATTGTACAGCAGTGTCTCCCCTAGCGTTAATCGCTTGTATCCGTTGCAGTGGTTTGAAAGAGAGTTTTAAGGACAGCTTGGCCTACTGCAGCTTGCTGCTTGGCTTGCACATCAATACAATAGTGTTTAGTGAAGGTGTGTGGTGTAGACCATGTTGCTGCCTTGCATATGTCCTCTAGGGGTATGTTTCCTAAGAAAGCCATAGAGGCTCCTAGCTTGCGAGTGGAGTGTGCTCTAGGAGGAACTGTTAATGTACGTTTAGCCTTTAGATAGCATATTTGTATACACTTTACAATCCACCTTTAGAGAAGGTATTGCCTTTGTGTGGAGGAGAGAAAGATACAAACATTTTTGTTTTTCTAAAAGATTTAGTTCTATCCATATAGTATACAAGAGCTCTTTTAACATCTAGAGTTTGTAAAGCCCTTTCCGCTACAGAGTCTGGGTTTTGGAAAAACACAGGTAACTCTACGGATTGATTTAAGTGAAAAGGAGTGATGACCTTTGGAAGAAATTTTGGATTAGATCTAAGAATCACTTTGTGAGGATGTATTTGAAAAAAGTGGTTCTTGTATAGTGAAAGCTTGTATCTCACTTACTCTAAGAGAGGTAATAGCAACGAGGAAAGCTGTTTTCCATGTTAGGAATTGCAGTTCACATTTATGTAGAGGCTCGAAAAGGGGTCCCATGAGTCTTGTAGGGACAATATTCAGGTTCCACACAGGAGAAGGTGGCAACCTGGGTGGGATTATTCTTTTTAATCCTTCCATGAATGCTTTGATTGCAGGCACTCTGAAGAGAGACAGATGTTGTCTGTTTTGTAAATACGCTGCAATTGCTGCAAGGTGCAGGCGTATGGAAGAATATGCTAAATTAGACCTTTGTAGATGTAAAAGGTAACAAATGATATTCTGGATGGAAGCATCCAGGGGATCAATTTGATTGTTTCTGCAATATATTGCGAATCTTTTCCATTTAGCGGCATAACACGCTTTGGTAGTGGGTTTCCTAGCCTCTTTAATGATATTCATACAGTCTGGAGGTAGGTTTAGATAACCAAACTCTAAGACTTCAGGAGCCAGATCACTAAATTCAGTTGTTTTGGGTCTGGGTGTCTGATTTCTCCATGGTTTTGTGTTAACAGGGAGGGTGTCAGCTGTAACTTTTGATGTGGAACCAGAGAGATCCAGCAGTGCGGTGGACCACGGTTGGCGTGCCCATGTGGGAGCTACCAGGATCAGTTTGAGAGACTGTTGTCTGAGCTTGCGCACTACTAATGGAATCAGTGGGAGAGGCGGAAAAGCATATTCAAATCTGCCTGACCAGTTCATCCATATCGCATTGCCCTTGGACAATGGGTGTGGAAACCTGGCAGCGAAGGTTGGGCATTTTGCATTTTCGTGGGTGGCAAACAGATCTAGGTGTGGGTGACCCCACCTCTGGAAGAATGGCTGAAGAACTTGTGGATGTAGTTCCCATTCGTGAATCTGTTGTGACTGTCGACTTAACAGATCTGCTATCGGATTGTGAACTCCTGAAAGGTGTTCTGCCAGCAGATGTATATTTTGAGGAATGGCCGATCTCCAAATGTTCTGTGCAAGCTGGGACAGTTGCAGAGAGTGTGTCCCCCCCCGTTTTTGTATATAGTACATGGCTGTCATATTGTCCGTCCGGATTAAGACAGCTTTGTTTTGTACTTGTAGTTGAAAAGTCTTGAGTGCTAAGAATATGGCTAGCAGCTCTAGATGGTTGATATGGAACAGTTTTTGTTGATTGTTCCATTGACCTGGAGTTGTATGATGTAAGAGATGGGCTCCCTATCCTGTGAGATGAGTCTGTTGTGAGCACTAACTGTGGAACAGGTTCGAGGAACGGTCGCCCCTTTGTCAAGTTTTTGGTGTTCCACCACTGCAGAGAGCGTTGCGTGCGGCTGTCTACCAACACCAGGTCTGTTAGTTGGCCTTGAGCCTGGTTCCATGGTTGTGCTAGGCACTCTTGTAACGCGCGTATTTGCAATCTTGCGTGTGGTACTATGAAGATGCAAGATGCCATCATGCCTATTAGTCTCATGAACACTCTGGCTTGCAGAGATTGTTGTTGTTGGAAGACTGACTAAGGCTTGAATGCTCTGTATCGTTGCTGGACTGGGATACGCTAGAGCTGTAGATGTGTCTATTGTAGCCCCTAGATACTGGTGTACATGAGAAGGCTGCAGGTGCGACTTGGTGTAGTTGATAGTGAACCCCAAGTTGTGCAGCGTTTGAATTGTTTGATGTGAGTGTTGGACACATTGATTGAATGACTTGGCTTTTATGAGCCAATTGTCCAGATAAGGGAAGACATGTATTTGCTGCCTTCTGAGATGTGCTGCTACTACTGCCAAGCACTTTGTAAACACGCGTGGTGCTGTTACCCCAAATGGAAGGACTTTGAACTGATAGTGTTGTCCTTGTATCATAAACCTTAGGTACTTCCTGTGAGCAGGGTGTATAGGAATGTGAAAGTAGGCGTCTTTTAGGTCTAGTGTTGAAAGGAAATCGCTTTATTGCAGTAGTGGGAGCACTTGTAGCAGAGTGATCATATGAAAGTGATCTGATTGTATGTACTGATTGAGGGGCATGAGGTCGGGAATTGGTCTTAGTGTCCTGTCCTTTTTGGGAATTAGAAAATACAGAGAGTAAACCCCTGTTCTTCTAAAGGAACTAATTGAATGGCATCCTTTTGTAAAAGTGACAGAACTTCATGTTGGAGCAGTCAGGTGGTCTGTGGACATTGGACGCTGCCTGGGAGGTATGTGTGGAGGGGTTGCTGCAAGTTCTAGGCAGTAGCCATGTTGGATAATCTGTCTCACCCACTTGTCTGTTGTAATGGAGTTCCAGACAGGCAGGAACTGTGTTAATCCGCCCCCTACAGGAGTGGAATTCTGTTGGGGGAGCAGAGGGAAGTCACTGTCTTGTGGCGGAAGAGGATCGATTGCTGTTACCGCGACCTCTTCCTTTGTTATTATTGCCTCTATATCCTCCTCTAAAATATCCGTTGTTAGAGGATGTTTGTGTGTGAGATTTGAAAGCTGCTGTAGTGTTTGCTCCAGTTTGGAGCCTCCTCTGTAGAAGGAGCGACGAAAGGAACCTCTAGCTGGTGTGGACTGTAAAGCCCCATAGACTTGGCGGTGTCCGTATCTTTCTTCATCTTTGAGTGCTGTGTCCACTTCTAGGCCAAATAATTGGTTCTGATTAAATGGTTGGTTTAAAATGATAGTTTGCAC
The DNA here is from genome assembly GCF_964261635.1 of Lissotriton helveticus. Lineage (NCBI taxonomy): Eukaryota > Metazoa > Chordata > Amphibia > Caudata > Salamandridae > Lissotriton > Lissotriton helveticus. The sequence continues at coordinate 1,147,917,142 of NC_136071.1, read as the reverse complement.
TTCCAGTTTAAACCCGGAAATGCGTAGCCACGCATATCTCCTAAGTATGACACTGGTATTCACAGCTCTAGATGCGGTGTCTACAGCATCTAGTGCACATTTTATTGAGGCATTTGAAATGACTTTGCATTCCTGTATGAGGTCAGTTGCCAGAGCTTTATGCTGATCTGGTAGGTGCTCAAGTAGTTTTTCTAATTGATCATAATGAGCCCTATCGTAACGAGAGAGGAGGGCTTGTGTATTAGCTATAGGCCATATGTTAGTGGCTTGTGCAGCTATTCTTTCACCTGACGCATCAATTACTTTGGATTCTTTGTCAGGTGGGGGTGCTTCGCCAAAAGTTTAAGAATTTCCCCTTTTCCTAGCATTGGACACAACTAAAGAATCTAATGGTAGGCGTCCTTTAATGTAGACTGGGTCTGTGGGTGCAGGTCTATATTTTTTCTCAATTTTGGGGTTCAACATTCTAGTGCGTACAGGGTCTTTAAATACCTCTGGAGCATGTTTGATAACCCCTTTAATCATGGGAAGAATTTGAACAGACCGTTGAGACTGTTCAAAGGTATCTAAGAGAAAATCCTCCTCAGCCTCATCAGAATGCATAGTGACTTTGTGGTAAGCAGCAGCTCTGTTTAATAAATGACCAAAACCAATGTTATCCTCTGGAGGGAAAGGTTTTGAAGGGTATAACTGCGGGTCATGAATATCAGGCGCATTTTGTGGGTTTGGCAAGTCCCATTTAACGTCATCCTCGTGGTATGGGAAAGGCCTATCTATATCATCCCCTCCACCCAGACTATATTCATCATCATCATGTTGAGGTGAATGTGATGATAAAAGTGGAGAATGTGCAGGAGAGATCTGAAGTGATATGTGAAGAGGAACAAGAGGAGGAGGTATAGGAAAGGAAAAGTGTATAGGGGGATGTTGCACAGTCCTTTTTCTTTGCAGGAACCACAGGTGTGGGCGGTGCATTTGCTGGTCTCTTTTTGTGAGGTGTAGCTTCTACATGGCCTGTTTTTGGGTCGATGTAGATCTTTTGTCCAGGATCTGGCAAGAAAAGTTCCTCCTTATGTACAACCTTCTTGGGCGCCGATTTTTTCGGTTCCAGCCGATGTTGTTTTGTGTCTTTAGCCTTGGGAGGTGTTGAAACGTCCTTTGGCGTAGTTTTCAGTGCCGAAGGTGTTGTTTTCGGCTTGGTAGGCAGGTTCGAGGGCTCGGGCACATCGGAATCAGGCCTTGTGGGCTTCGGCACTGAAGAAGGTATTTTCGGTGTGGGAGCTGGTGTCGTCGGCTTCGAGGCGTCGGATGGCTACACACTTTTAGGTTTAGAAGTGGACGGCTTCGGAGCCAGTACTTCTTTCGGTTTCGGTGCCAATACTTCTTTAGGCTTCGTGCCGAGAGGTCTTTCTGTTTCGGTGCAGAGCCATCCTTTGGTTTCGGTGCAGAGCTAGCTTTGGGTTTCGGTGCCGATGGAAGAGGTGGAATCGGCATGTGCGGCTTGCTCGGTGCCGAGGCACTAGAAGGCTGAGTTGTTTTCTTAGGAGCCGGGCTCGAAGGCGGGGCTTTCGAAGTGGGTGTTCGGTCTCGACTGGGCCCAGCGGGCGGAGTGCTGACCTTTGCCTTCGGTTTGGGAACTGTATGTGGTGCAGGGGCAGTAGTACTCACGCGCTGACCCGATGGAATGGAGTCATCCGAGTCGTCTGCCTCCGATACGATCTGGAGATCAGGTAAATCTTCTTCGGGAACGAGCGCGACCTCTTTATCGAAGATATCTTCCGGTTCCGGAGCTGATCTCCTCATTTCGTGTCGACGGGCCCTCCGATCCCGGAGGGTTTTCTTTGATCAGAAGGATGCACAAGCTGTGCAGGTCGATTCGTCGTGTTCTGGCGATAGACAGAAGTTGCAAACTTCGTGGTGATCGCTATGTGGAAACTTTGCTCGACATACCGGGCATCTTTTGAACGGAGTTCTGTCCATGAGGTGTAGGCCGCACAGCGTAGATAGGCCCAACAGCCCGCGTCGATGACCGGTATGGAACTGATGGCGTCGAAACTATTGTAGTCGATGTCGAAGGTAGTTTTTTGCAGTTGGAGGAAGTTTTGTGCTTTGAGGTGCTTGAAAAAGTGTTTTTCTAGCCGAAGCGGAGAAACTTTCATCCGAACCCAGTGGCGAAAAAAAACAATCTAAGGATGGAGCCGATGAACTGTATACACATTGTTTTTACTACTCGATGCCAGTTTTGGGGGGCGGGGGGGGGGTCTATTGGGGAGTTGGGGGGTAACCTAAATGAAAGAAACACAAAAAGCAGATCAGATTATCCTGCCGTACAGATGCATTGCTGTGTTCTCCATCTGTTCTGACATGCTACCACCTACTGCCGCCCGGCCTTCGGGATGTGGGCTGATGGGCTGTATGATACTCAACTGTAGAACTGAAGATTCTGGTAATTATGAATGGTACTGTCGGCATATTTGCGTTTGTGATTAAGATGAATCTGCAACAAAAATAAAGTTTAAAAAAAAAAAAAAAAAAAAAGGATGGAGCCGATGGGTTGTATGATTTTACAACGAACTCCGTTGTAACGCATGCCTTTACCACGCATGCGTTACAACGGAATACTATTTTCACGCTTTTCCTTCTCCACGTAAAAGTATGCGTGGTAAAAGCTGTCGTTGTAACCACGCATGCGTTGTAATGCATGCGTGGTTATGGTTTTCGTTGAAACGGCCTCGTTGTAGTGGCCGTTTCCCGAGCCGATGCCCATGCGCAGTATTGTCCAAGGGAGGAGGAGACACTTCTCTCTTGACTACAAAGACTTCTTCCAAGACAACAACAACCTGCAATCATCCGAGCCCAACACCAGGTGGCAATCTAATGCTAAGTGTACAATCTGCAGCTCATATGCCTGGAACACTTTTTTTTGTAATTTACATAGATCTACAGGACCACTATGGGCACTTTGGCAGTGCCTAAAGGCAGTTTAGTTAACTATGCAAACTGCAGGAGTTAATTTGCACAGCGTGCAATTATGTGAAAGGCTACCCAGATTCAGGAAGGGCAGCCGAAGGAGAAAATTACAATTATCCATTGAAAAGCACAGTCTTAAGATATTCTAAAAGGAAATAACTGGTCACGAGTCCTAATTTGAGCTGGGCGCCAGTGTCAATGTTGTCTGGCCAACACTGGTAAAAACCTCCAATCAGGCCGGGGAAAGACAGAACTTGGGCACAAGTAACCGATGCATTCGAAAACATCAGCAGACAACCAGATAGATATATATATATATATATATATATATATATATAGATATAGATATAGATATATAGATCGGATCGATTTCTGCCTTAAATAAACTGGATCTAGATGATGGAAAGCTTCAAAATTGATACACAGACTTGAAGAATACTGTAGCTTTGAAAGTGGCAAGCATACCAAGGGCAAAACGGACATTTGAATTCTGAACATACTGAAGTCTCAGTATAGGGTACAAAGTTGAGCTCATAAAGAGTTGCAGTAATCCAATCAAGTACTTTAAGGTGGACTAAATTTCCAAAAGGCGGGACTGACTATGTAGATAAAGAAGAATCTTTAGCAAATGATTCAACGTATAGAAGCAGGAAGAAGTTAGTTTTGCCAATCTGCAGTACGAGATAGCTTGATCAAACAGAACACCCAGATTAAGGAATAGGAGTCACAGGTGCATGCCAAAAGCCAGCTGATAATGCCAGAGGCCTGTTCTTGCCAGGAAAGATGAAGGTCTGTTTTATCTGGGTTTAGCTTCAAAGATATCTTATTAATCCTGTCAACCACCATCTGCATACATTCATGGAAAACAAAGCACTGAGGCAAGAACATTAAAATGGAACTAAAATATGTATGCCACCTGCAACACAAAATTGAGGCTGGCTGAGCAAATTAGTTCCACCACAGGATGAACATAAAGGTTCAAATGTTTTAGGCTTAATTTGGAGACATACAGAACTGCATACATTATTTTAAAATCTAAACTAGGGAGAAAGATAAACAGTCTGGGAGTGATCGACCAAAAAGAACTTCATCAATCCCAAAGTATTACCTTTGATGCCAGCGCCCTTGAAACATCTAATCATTTAGGCTTGACATTTAGGCTTGACACTATCTATTATGCCATGGTTGGTTTACATTCGGAGGTCAAAGCACAAAGACCAGAGTGGTCTACATGCTATGTGAAGGCCTGAAACCAAATCGGTCAGTGCCAAGAATATGGATAAACTCCCCAAAAAGATAAGCTTCTTGCGGACTGCTTTTACTAAAAACCTTTAAGGGAAAAGGTAACCAAGATCAGACAAAAACTGCGGCTGCCAATGTTTTTTTTTTTTTGCGAAAAAGCGACAAATGTACTTTCTCAAGCAGGAAAGACTGAGGTGGTGGGGAGAGATGTTACGAATACCCTGAAGGGAGAGGACAAGGTTCAATCAGGATAACCTGAAAAATATAAACCAGGAAGATATTCAACATAGTTATCCAGAGACCCAGAAAGTTGAGGCCATACAATCAGGAGGCGAAAGTAAGAGCAATATAAAACTTTCAAGGGTTGCAGCAACAGGTAAATTTGTCTACAAAATACTTAGTTCAAGTAGTGTATTAGGGGTTACTAGTCCCACAGCACAGCATGACGGTAATCCATAAACCATGTAATCTACAACTTTTTGCAAAAAAATTTGTTCTGTCAGAGCAGTGTCATACCAAAGTGCGGAGGGACAGATACAGTAAGAATTAGAGAAAACTAATGGAATGGCTTCATTTAATAGCAAAAAAATCTTCCAACTCCTTTAATGTAGAATAGGAGGGAAAGGAATGTGGAAATCCAACTTCAGTGAGGGTTTAAGAGACTTCTGTAAGGCAAACAAAGTGAAATGCCAGTTGGAGCGCTCTGGTTTTATTCACCAAAAAGGTGTCACTACTAAAGTTCATGCGAAATGATGGATCCACTTAAACCACACTGCCAGGTAAATTTATAATCCACAGCAAACCAATATTACCAAGAAAACTAAGCGCTAGGGAAATAAAATGTGGGCCTGCAATGACAAACCTTTTAGTAATACCTACTTCTAGACCCTCAAAATCAGAAACAAAGTATTAAAGTGGAAATGGATTAGGGAGTAATAAGTACCAGGGTTTCTGGGAAAGGATGGGTTTGAATATAAATATAGCGATTTGTTTTGTACTTTTACTGAGAGTTTTTGTTAAAATTGCTATAAAAATGCATTTACAAAACAAATGCAGGTGTAATTTGCCAATAGCAACTCTGTTATAAAAAAGGCAGGGTTTGATTGAATATGCTTATAAAGCCAGGCCACATAGATCCAAAGAGTGTAATGACACTTCAACGTTAATACGGTTTCTAGCAATAGTCCTGTTTGATCATGTCCATTCTAGGAGAACAAAGAAGGGACAGCGCAATTACATTGTGAAGCGTGCTTTAGACGTAGCAGTTTAATCCATAGGAGCCAGAGAGAAGAACATACCATAAGCTCTACTCTAGGACCTCAAAGATATATAGGGGGAAAAAGCCCAGAAACGAGTTATTTCAATAGTGCTGCTGTTTTAAACATGCTCAGTCATCAGAGTCAAAATCCATAAAGGACCGCCTTTTGTCCCAAATGGGTTCCATCGACAGTCAATGGAAAGCTACAAAAGATATGTATTCCTATACAACCATTTCTAGAAGTTGTATGATGCATATCTAAATCTGCATCCAACTTAACACGCACATATTTAACAAAAATGCAAGCCTATACAGATTTAAAAAAACAGTTTACCAACACACCTTCCACTCCTTTGTAGCTCCGGCCCTATTTGGTGGGCCTCCTCTTCTTTGAACACCTCGCCCATTGGGGGTGACCCATTAGGAAACATGGGTGTTTTCCTCTTTTCCTATATGGTAACATAGAAAATGGATTATCAGGATATTGTGGGACACTGCCATTAAATAGTGGGACGAAGGGAAAAATACGAGGGCTAGATGGCCACAGAGGTCATAGAATGTAGAGAATACTTAAGCAATGCTATACATTTAAATATCAGTTTATGCATAACTGGTCAAATGTTTAGTCCCACATGTGTGGGGTGTGGTTTATCAGTGAGCTGGAAATAAAGACTGTGGCAAACAATATTTATGGTATGGTTAGGCAAACTAGCTACCACAATCAAGTTCTCCATTTGAAATCTCTCTTCATTTAAAGTCTGCAGCAACACATGCTGATAATTTCATTAGCACAACTAACCTGGCATGATAGCAATATTTACCAAGCAAACTAGTCAAACATATTGCCATAAAATCACATGCCACAGAAAAAACTGTTACTTCATTATCCATGGCAGGTGTGTCCTAGAACAGATAGCAGAACTTGAAATACAACCGCTACTGCAAGTACATTGTGTCAACACTGATGCATCAGGCAAGTTCATTAGTGTAAAGGAGTAAGGGTTACATGCCTTCTGAAAAAGCAAATCAAGCAATCAAAGGTCTCGCCTTTGGTACCTTACAAGTGTTCAGCCAGAGCTATTGGCTTTGTCAATGTTTTTACGTCATTTTGTAGAGTAGTGTGTTACTTGAACAGTATGTTGAAAAGTTATAATATAAAAGTGTTAAGCATTTTTGTTACCTTAAATATTACCAAGAAGACATTATGTACAACTGAAAGATCCTATCAAAGAAAGAATATAACAAGCATTTACAATGCAATGGTTTCGCCTTTGGAAAAGTTAGAGCAATTGGCATTGTAAATGACAAAATGTGTATTTATGTGTTGGTTTTGAAAACAGATAAATAAATGGCATTGTCATTTACATTGCCATTAGCTTAATCTCTCGCAAATGTGAGACCTATTGTACACTACGGACGAGCTCAGCAGACAGCAATTAGTACCACACACACACACACACCCAGAGCCACACACACCCACACACACACACCCAGAGCCACACACACCCAGAGCCACACACACACCCAGAGCCACACACACACCCAGAGCCACACACACACCCAGAGCCACACACACACACACACCCAGAGCCCCACACACACACACACCCAGAGCCCCACACACACACACACCCAGAGCCCCACACACACACACACCCAGAGCCCCACACACACACACACCCAGAGCCCCACACACACACACACCCAGAGCCCCACACACACACACACCCAGAGCCCCACACACACACACACCCAGAGCCCCACACACACACCCAGAGCCACACACACACACCCAGAGCCACACACACCCAGAGCCCCACACACACACACACACACACCCAGAGCCACACACACACACCCAGAGCCACACACACACACCCAGAGCCACACACACACACCCAGAGCCACACACACACACCCAGAGCCACACACACACACCCAGAGCCACACACACACACCCAGAGCCACACACACACACCCAGAGCCACACACACACACCCAGAGCCACACACACACACCCAGAGCCACACACACACCCAGAGACTGCCATAGTGTACAAGCTATTACGCCTGCAGAACGCAATGTGGTCTGCCTGTATATTGCTGCCTATATCTTGTCTGACTTTTTTTTAACCTTCACATATTTTGTGTGCTATGAAAATCGAGAATTTAGCTGAGCAATTAGCATTTCAGTCACTTTAAGGCAGCAACAGGGCACCCTCGCTCTGTCCCATCAGCCCAACCACTTCTAGAAAGTTATCCCAAGTATTTTTATTTCCTGCACCCCTGTCGCGCCACCCCTGGCACCCTCGGGTCTCCGCACCTTCCAGAAAGGTCGAGCTGCATGTAAACAATAAACACACGTCCCAGGCCTGCCAGTCCAACCAATGCTTCGCCCCTGGACGCCTTTAAATCTATATTTGTGCATCAACAGGCCCCAGCACGGCGCCACTGCACGAGCACCGACCCTCGGAGCAGATTCTGCCTGTGCCCCCCAGTGCCATCACCGCCAGAACCTCTACCGTGCTGCCACCGAGCAAGACTCCATAGAAATTGTACACGCCGGAGCACTGTGCTGCCGTGCATGCGACCCTGCAATCCGCGGACCTAATCATTAATTTACCCAACTCGCCGCACTCCTGGATTTATCGGTTAATAACAACTGCCAGATAGAGCAGAATAACAGACCGCTACCCTCCACCATTTTTTGGATATACGCATGGTCCCCACGGAGAGGCTATGTTACTATGAATATGTTCAAGACAAACATGATTTATTCTTTGTCCTGATGATGATGCTCACATTTCTAATTGCATCGAAACGTCGTCGACCTTAAAGCACCATATGTTTCTTACAAAGTCACAAAACGTCTTTTACAATGGCTTGCTAAAATGAATTCTAGTCTGTAATACTGAATACTAGTACAGACCGACTTGTGCGCCCTTACATATTTTGTTTTTACTTGTTTTGTCTTGTTTTCTGTGGGTTACAGGTTGTGCCCCACTTGTATATAAATGTTCATGACATGAATCGGTATAAAATATTCAAGTGAATAAAATTCCTGTCCGGCTGGACAAAGGACATATAAACTATTTAGTGTATGTCTATCTTTTACATGATCCTAAATAGCTAGGGTCCTCTGTTTTTTGAAATTGTTATTTTAGATAGCACATCTACGTAAATAACGTGGTAAAAACACTCTCCAACAGTAGAAAGAGCCAAAGTTATGGTCAACATCTTGAACAAGGCCGTCCACTCTATTCCTCACAACCTTCTGAATAAGTTTTAAATTGCCCTCCTTACATTTTGGGTACCAAAAATAGATAGTAGGAGTAACACTCCGGGCTTTCTCTGCGTCTAGGACCCTCCCTAAGGCCTTTTAGTCCAGCAGAGGTTGAACTTCCAGCAACAGTACTGCGGGATGAGCTTTTGTTGCTCTGTGGACTACTATTGTGGAGGAGGCACTCTATTGGGGGGTGGGAGGGTTAACTTTCTTTCTCAGGGGACATAGCTAGGGCACTGGGCCAATGGCATTTTTTAGGACTAAGTAGAGTCCAGCATCTGTGTAATAATGGAAGGAGAAGGAGCGCAAACTGTTTGCCTCCTTCTCGGCACCCTCATCACATTCATCATCTTGAAGCCCATGCATGAATCAGATTCAAATAGTATCTAATGCGTATGTCGAGACTTGTCCTTCAAGATAGTCTACTTGCCCAAGGACTGCCACTTTACTTATGACCAGCCCTGAAATTTGGAGAGGGGACTGTTCTGCTGGTGGAGTACGATTTGCCTAGGTTCTTGTGTTTAGAGACAAACCGCTTTGCCTCCTGCTTGCAGCTAGCCTTCGGGTTCATTATGGTGGATTTAACGCAAGCCTTGAAATCAAGCCTAGACACTTAAGGTAGACATTCCAAATGAGGAAAAAAAAAGTTTTGGGGGAGAGGTGAAATTACAAAACTTACCTGCGAAGGAACACATTTCGGAGGCTCAATACGTATTGTCGGGTCCCATTCTCCTGGGGGAAGGACAGTTACTTGGTCTAAAAATTCATCAATTCCTGATAATAAATCAATTCGGTCTTTAGCTTTATAAGCAACATCATGGAAAACCTTTGAGAGAAAAAGAAAAGCAAATGATCTGTGTCAAGTCACTTAAAAGTACTAGAAAATCAAAGCAGTGTGTGCCAAAGGTCTTAGAGGCCACAGGTACAGAACAGGCTAGTTACATCAACTCTCGAATAGTACTGCTTTAAACTCTGAAATATTCAAACTTCGCACATCAGTGCCAGGAATTAAAAGCATTCGAAAAGGTATGTGAAACACAACTTGTCCCTGCTCTCACAGCAAGATTGTCCTTCATGCTGGAGTAAACCGCAACACCTCCATTATATATTTTCAACCCTGTAAAAGCTCCTTTAAATCTTAAGGTCATGGGGAAGATGGAGTCTGGTGATTCTTAAACTGCGGATCTGCTCATGCAATTAAGTACTATTGCAAGAGAGATGGCTAGAGCGTCGAGTTGGCTGGACCCGGTAAGGGGGTGGGTGGCTGTGGGGAGTTTGAGATTGCTTTTAAATCTGACATTTTTCAAACCTCTAACTAGGCAACTTCAAGGGAAAGTATATACCAAAATTATCCCAGAGTTTACTATTAGAATGTTCATTGTGTTAACTGTTGTCTGCGGGATATGTAGTTGTATGTGAAGATGGGACTATACTCTTGAAAAAGCAATAAGGCTAGAGGTCTTCTACTGGCCTCTGAATAAAGCAATCAAGAGTACCAAAACAGGAGGCTGGAGTTAAAGATAATCACAGGAGCAAAAAGCTTCTGCATGGAGGGTGACCCTGGCCCAGATGAGGGAAAGCGGTAGAAACCAAGGGCATGCCTAATGAGGAAGTGAGAAGGGAAGCTTGGCTTTCATTCAGCTGTAAAGTAAGGGTACTACTGTGAAAACTCCCTCTGGTTCCCACCGATCAGTCCCAGCGGATTTGGCCACATCATAAAATCATTACAACACTTCAGATTTTTAATTTGGCAAACTCCAGTCCAAGGGCTCCTCAGGAATTTAAGGCTCCAAATTACAAATATAGCATTCCTTTTTCACCCCAGTTTTAATGTTATGAAGCACTAACTAACAGGCTTGCCCCTCACTAAACTTAGACAAGTACTTTCCAATAACTATGCAAGATAACCGATTTGCGATTGAAGAAAAAAAAAATCTACCCAAAGCATTCTCTTTGTACGATTAACATTTGATAGATTTAGGCTGAGTACTTTGGCAAAAAAAGACATTTATATAATGCAAATGCAGCATCTTCATTAAACAGTCAGAACACTCAATTGGTGGTGGCATATATACCAAGATGGAAAGCACTTGATGCACGAAGTATTATCTAGGATAACGAAATGGTTTCAGCACTAGAGAAATGGCCCCTTTCTCAGTGAGTCTTATTTAAAAAGTACATGGACATGAAAAATTATTATTCGTGCATTACCTCATCTGTCATAAGGGTAGCGATCGATCTGCCAATTTCATGGTACTGTGGTACTTTTCCATGTGGACCCAGGAGCAGAAATAAGAACCTGTGAATAAACAATATAATTATCTTGGATTACCAGTCTGCTCAAAGCCTTGGAAGAGGTGTTAATCCTCAACTCAAATACACATAAAGGGAAATACATATTTAACCATTTCTTACATTTCACCCAGTTCACAAAACTCAAGGGACGGAGGCTTTGTGTTTGTGATGTTAAACCAGATATTATATATTTATTTTCCAAATATCGTTTTACTGAATTTTAATGGGTCATGATACAAGTAACAGATAATACAATATACCCAAGTTGTGTCCCCAGGATTACAACAAATACAATATGGGATTCCTTTATCCTCCTTTACAAGGGTTTTCCTTTCAGATATTGACAACAAACATTCCCATTGCTCTCCATCTAGTTGGACACAGGGTTGAAGATACTCCATCAAGTAACACTTCTGGTAGTGTTCCTCATTTGCCCGAAAAGTTCAGCTGAGAGTTCTCCACCTTTTGCATCAAATGATCCATGGCCAATATAGACCATAGTGTTACCATTATGTTATTGGAGGAGCTTCTTTCTGCTTCAAATTAAAAAAAGAGTGAATTTTACTGTAGCGAGGAATTTGTAGAAATATGCACGAATTTTATCTATTAGGCAGTTATATCCTGCTGGTCTGAGGCCCGACTGATATCCTCTACCCGATGACCCTTCAGTAATTCTAAGAATGCAGCACAGTGTTTTTCTGACTATATCTTGGCACTCACAACAAATATGAAGCACAGCACCCTGCACACCACACTATCGCCAACAGTCTCCTTTGGTATTCGTGTAAATGCAGCTCAAACATGCAGGGGTAGAACCAGCCATATATTACTTTAGTGAATTTAATTTTGTTGAATACTTCAGCTTTTATGAATATCATGCTGCAAAGTCTCCCATTGTTTCAATGGGATTTCTTATTAGATGCCTAGCCCCAGGTTGACATAGAAGCCCATTTTAAGGTATCAATAGAGATTAATATAAACCATGAGATCATTTGGACTTTAAGGCATGCGGAGGTGGTGGGGGTCAGTTTGATCTGTTCTCTGGTTGCAGCTGGTTTGCTTTTGAGTCGTAGGACCCATCGACTGATGCCGGCATATCGTAGTCGCTTTCTAATGTAAACCAAATTGTTCTTTACACTGGGGGAAGGATTGGATCATTCAGGTATTTAAAAAAAAAAACTTTGGAGATCATTCAACATCCTTCCACCTTTCATTTGTGAAATTCCCCCCTCACTCATTGCAGGAGAAAATGCTGGATTAAAATGAATTGGGGAATACAGTGATAGAAAGGTTGTCAGATTGTGTTTCACTATCCAGGCCCGTACATTTCAGTGATATATTACAGGGGTGTTTTATTATCCATTTGTTGTCCTATGTTGCCATTTCAGCCATATAATATCCTTCCCAGTGTCCTGCCTGTGATTACATGTTCCATATGCACCCAAAAAACGTCTGATTCATGTCTGGACAAGTGCTTAACCACTAAGTTAGGTGGCTTTGTAGTACTTTTTGAAGCTGGAAAATGACACCTCCCTGGGATTTAGTCAGCTAATCTTGGTCTGGCTTTATTCCAGATACATTTGGTTCATCTCTGTAATTGCTCTAATAAAAAAAATTCACAGCGATGGGAAGTGCCTGGAAGAGATAAAGAAGGCTGGGCAATATATTTTTACCACATTCGTTGTTTCCATCCAGCAGTCTACATGTTATCAGGCCTTTATTGATTAAAGGGAACATAGTTCTAGAAAGGCCTTGTAAAGTGGGAGTTATTTTAATTCCCAAATATTAACTGTGTACCTTCGTCCATCTAAAAGGGAAGAAAAGCCGCAAGACTCAACCTCCTTTTATTGTTTAAGGAAAGGTGATTTTTGGATTTCTCCAGATTGATTTAATACTTAGCCACTGCTTCAAATTAACCTAGTTGACAAATCACTATTGGTAGGAAATATTCCAGAGAGTGGAGTGTTCGAAGGACGTCACAGTAATCGGACCCGAAGCTTGTCCCTTCAACGTTTTGGGAGTGTCAGATTGTGCCTGCAAATGGTTCTATGCTCCGTGCAAATAAGAGGGAACAAAGAACAGTCTTGCCCTCTGCCTCTGTACAAGCATAACGCTCTAGACAGGCCACCATGGTGCCTTAGGAAATCTACAATTTGCAGAAATCCTGTTAGTATAGCTAGGGCCCACACGTATCTACCCAGTTGATAGCTATGCGTCTAAAGACAGGAGGGCTGCAGGTATCTTTTTTTTTTTAATCCTGCTCTTCAGCCAGGTGGACTGCCCGATAAATAGAATCATGGGATTGTCTTCCAGCAATAAAACCTCTTTGAACAGGAGCAAAGAACACGGGCAAGATCTGATCTCATTCTCATTTTTAGAGTACAACTTAGTGACTCAATTGAGTAGGTTGATTAAGGAGGTGTATGGGGTACAATATTTTGTGTCTGTGCCAGGTTTAGTGAGAACCATAATGATCGCCTTTTCATAGAGGCAAAAACTTCAGCCGTCTCCACAAGACTGAATGGAGTAGTGAATCTCAGGGTCAAATTACTGCTCTGTATTTTATAAAATTGGCCTAAGAACCCATCTGGCCCTGGAAACTTGTTATGTTTAGGCATGGCTATCGCTTTCTTAAACTCTCCTCCAATTGGTGCTTCTACATTTTCTCTGGGTAAAAGTAATTTTAAGTAGATGTGCATATTTAATTGGTGGAGTGTAACTTGTTTTAAAAAATGTAAAGAGACATAAAAGTTATCGAATTCAGCCAAATTACTCTCCTTTCTCAAAGGTACACTACGTGTGGATTAGATCGCTTTAATAAATTCCCTATCTTAGTATGTAATAACATAGCCAAGGGGGTACCTCGCTTTAAGTGTAGGAATGCTAGTTCCGCTCCATTATTGTATGCAACACATAGTTTACTCCTAAGTGCCACCAGTTACCTCCTACCCTATAAAGAGGGCAGGGACCCATACTCTGCTTTCTGAGCCCCAAAATCTTACTTAGTTTTTTCCCAATGATCTAACTTTTTTCAGGATAGGCTGCAAATACATCTCCCTCTGATTACTGCCTTAAGGCATCCAATAAAGTAGCATTTGACACTTCACCAGTATGATTTTCTACAAACAATTGAATCCCAACGGTTTGCCCAGTTATTTTCAAAAACGTCTGTCTCTCAGAACTGATGGGTTCATTCTCCACAACAAGGGTCTCATCCCTTAGTTCATAAAGTTCTAAATGAATGAGTTATCGGAGATGGTGCCTATATTAGCTGATACGATCTCAGGGACTTTGCTTAGACAGTTATCAAATATAGGTGCTTTGGTTCACGTGAGTGAAATGTGTCTTCTGCATTCATCAAATGCGATTCCCTCCATATATCTTTCTCCCATCCCAAACTCTTCAAAAGCTTTCATTGCATTTGGAGACAGAACACAGGGCATGATTAGTGTGCACCATCTAGCTTGGGAGGGGTGATTTCCACACATGCAAAACATGCTAAATCTCTAAAGATGTCCTTAGAAAGGAATCTCTTGCCAAGTTAGGTGGATACATTGTGGCTAGTGTTCTTGGTTTAGGACATAGCACATCAAGTATCTTCCCGCTTTAGCAATTTTTTGTCTTCATATGAAAAGCAAATTATGTTTCGTAAAAACAGTCACTCCATTACGCATAGACCCTGCTGATGCCTAGTATGCATTGAGGTACATCGTATGCCTCATACTATATTGGCTGCTTCTCTTTTAAATAAGTTCCCTACAGACACATAACTATCTGGTTGTGAGGCCTTCCTAGAAAGTCATTTATTTATTTACGCTTCTTCCAGGCGCTGAGGATTTCTTTTACTCTTTTACAACATTTGTGGTTTTTTTTTTATTGCACTGTGGGGCTTCAGACTCATTCTATGTAAGCTATTGATTGTCATTTTATGGTGTGTATAATCCAACATAGACAGTTAAAGGTGATCTTAACTGTGTCCCCAAGCCCTTTTTCTTGGTTCTAAACCATTGGTGCCCTAGTCTGGATATATTCTACAGGTCTTCCGCTCGTAGGAGTACCAATTGGAAAGTTTTTCCAGTTGCTGCATTTGTTTACCCGTTTCCATGTGTTTCAGTTCTATAGCATCTATTGGACTTCATAACTACTTGTGAAACAACAGCATCAACATTCTTTCATAGTTCTCCAATCTCCCCCCTCCCAAACCCAACCTGTACCCCCTTGCCAGCCAGAAGGTCTAGCAAATTTGTGTCCATGTCACTTGAGTTCTTCACGAAGCTCCTGTTCAAAAATGTTTAGAGAATCCAAATGTTATGCCTTTCTGAGGAATATATTCGAGGTTAGCTTGGAAGGTCCCCCACCTGCATTGTACGTTGTATGCTACTCTCCAGTAAGACTTGCTGTGGCAAAATAATGTAGAAGTAAGGCTTTCTGTGCCTGTTTCTTTGGTTTCAGGGGCATTCACTCTTTCCTAGTAGTTCCATAACAACTTCTCAAGTTTTTAAGATTGAGAGTGAACAGGTCCCTTTCTGACCACTGGCTCTTGCAGGCAGTGTTCTCTGGACTGAGGGAATGGACACAGTTATCCCAAAGAGTACCCTATGATACTCTCACCTGCACGACTGAGCACTCAGTCTTCAAATAAGGCCCCTTTAGGCTATTCATTAAGGAGATGGAAGTTCACTATATATGCAATATAGGAGGCCCACACACTTCTTTGTTCTTTCACCTCACTTATTTCAAATCCACATAAAGATACATTTGAGTTTCTGCTTACTCTTCAGCCTCCATTGCCATCTACTTGTTTACCCCCATGACCAGCATCACCATTCAAGCAATCAATCAATGTACTTGTAAGGCGCGCTACTTACCCGTGAGGGTCCCAAGGCGCTGAAGGGGGAGGGGGGGGGGGGGGGAAGAGTGTGCTGCTACAGCTCGAAGAGCCAGGTTTTGAGGAGTCTTCTGAAGGTGAGTAGGTCTTGGGTCTGCCGTATGTGGGTGGGGAGGGGGTTCCAGGTTTTGGCGACGAGGTAGGAGATGTATCTGCCGCCGGAGGTCGTTAGTTGGATGCGGGGGACAGCGGCGAGGGCGAGGCTGGTGGAGCGGAGCTGGCGGGCGGGGGTGTGGAAGCGGAGTCTGCTGTTCAGGTAGGCTGGTCCGGTGTTGTGAAGTTCTTTGTGTGCGTGGGTGAGGAGCTTGAAGGTGATCCTCTTGTCGACTGGGAGCCAGTGTAGGTTTCTCAGGTGGGGGGTGATGTGGCTGCGGCGGGGAATGTTGATGATCAGTCGGGCAGAGGCGTTTTGGATGAGTTGTAGTCGTCGTAGGTGTTTGGCTGGGATTCCTGCGTAGAGTGCGTTTCCGTAGTCCAGTCTGCTGCCGACGAGGGCCTGTGTCACCGTTCTTCTTGTTTCGGTCGGGATCCACTTGTAGATTCTGCGGAGCATGCGGAGGGTGTTGTAGCAGGAGGAGGAGACGGCGTTGACCTGCTTGGACATGGAGAGGGAGGAGTCGAGGATGAATCCAAGGTTGCGTGCATGGTCGGTGGGTGTTGGTGCTGTTCCCAGTGTGGTCGGCCACCAAGAGTCGTCCCATGCTGAGGGGGTGAATCCGAGGAGGACCACCTCCGTCTTGTCAGAGTTCAGCTTCAGACGGCGACAGCCTTCATTCCTCGTGGAGGTTGGTTTTGGGCGTGTGTGGGTCCTTGGTGAGGGAGAGGATGAGCTGGGTGTCGTCGACGTAGGAGATGATGTTGAGGTCGTGATGGCGGGCCACTAGTGCGAGGGGGGCCATGTAGACGTTGAACAGCGTAGGGCTGAAGGATGAGCCCTGGGGACACCACAGATGTCGGTGGCTTCAGATCGGAAGGGTGGGAGGCGGACGCTATGGGTTCTGCCGGTGAGGAAGGACAAGGTCCAGTCAAGGGCCTTCTCTTTGATTCCAGCTTCTAGGAGGCGTCTTTAGAGTGCGATGGCAGACCGTGTCGAAGGCGGCTGACAGGTCCAGGAGGATGAGGGCTGATGTTTCGCCGTTGTCTAGTTGGCGCCTGATGTCGTCTGTGGCAGCGATGAGGGCAGTCTCGGTTCTGTGGTTTCGTCTGAATCCGGACTGGGACGGGTCCAGGATGTTGTTGTCTTCCAAGTGGCGGGTTAGTTGCATGTTGACGATTTTCTAGAGGACTTTGGCCGGGAATGGGAGCAGGGAGATGGGCCGGAAGTTCTTGAGTTCCTTGGGGTTTGCTTTGGGCTTCTTGAGGAGGGCGTTGATTAAGCGTCATCACCATTAAGCTGTGCCAAAAACCCATATCTTGCAGAATTGGGGAAGGAGAGGATAGCTCATTATTAGGCTCCCCCTTTTAAGCCACTATCTGCTTTATCTTGTGAAAGCTCTGGATAGAGCCCCAGATTGTGCAAAGTAGAGGTCTTCATTACTTGGTAATAGGGGACTGGCTCCGAGTCGACCACCAGACTTTGCTTTGCCTTAAATTGCCCCAGAACGAAGAGTCTGCTCTATCCATTGTTCAGGGTACTCAAGAGTCGGGACCAACCCCCAAGGCACTTGAGCAAATTGCTTCTTCACGGACATAGGCTGTGGGTGCCATATTGGCCAACTCGCCACGTCATTGGTCGGAGGTGCTGGAAGAGCACAATCTGGTCACGAAGAGTTAAAGTTAGCTGTTGTTGCAGTACTGGGCCACGGGGGCTAAAACAATCTTCTCTGAACCTTGGTGTGAAGGTTTGGGAGCAGGGAGACCACTGACTCATTGTCAGTGAAATTGATCTCCCTGCCTCGCAGCACCACCATTAAGTGAGGTCTTTCCCCGAGCCCCTGCACTCTCGACTGTTGGTGTTCGAGGCCCTCCACCACCCGCAAGTTTCACCTGCGCCTCATCTCTGGTGGTCCAGTGGACCTCGGTCTCCATTCTCTCGCTCTGCTTTTTCTCTTCTTTTTCACTCGTTTTTCCCCTCACTTCTATCTCCCCCTTCACTCTCCTGTCTTTCTTCCGTTTTTCACTTGTTTATTTACCCTCATCTCAATCTCCCCCTTTAACTCTCCTTCTGTGTCCTCTGTGTCTTTCCTCCACTCTTTCTTGCACTTTTGTTGCCTTATTTGCACTACTCTCTTTTTGCCTTTCCTTTTCAGCTAGTTTTTCCCCGCCACTGCTGCACCCGTGGCCCCTCCCCCCTGCACAACCAGTGTGACAGGCCCAATCCAGCTCCCCTTCCGCCTCCCAGCTGTCGCACACTCCCCAACCCCTACTTAATGGCAGCAGCTGCGCGGCCGCGCCAAAGGCAAGCCTGTCTGCACCTGTCTGTGACCGGACTGCGACCAGCGCCAGGATCCCTGGATCTCTACACCGCCAACGTTACAACCCAGCGGCACTCCACGCTCTCAACCCAGGCCGCAACAACTGCAAGTTAGCATTACCAGCCGACACCCACAGACCCTTCACTGCTGCGGGCACACCTTTAGGATATCCCACTTGTTACAAAAACGATCGTCGGTGTCCAGTACGAGGGCGACGTAGGCAGACTGAGGGTGCTAAGCGTCAAGGGCGGTGTGCCGAATACACTTCCACCCCCCTCCTGAGACCCATGGTGTTTGATTCCAACACCTATAAAGTGCAGAAACCGATAAGTAGAAGCCTCCTAAACCAGGAGTAATTAGGAAGAGTTTGTTCATTCCTAATTTTTTTGCACTTTTTCACTTTTATTTAATTTTCACTCTCACGCCCCTAGGTAAGGGTGGGCCTTAGCGTGCCCATACCGCCAGGGTTCATCACACACAGTCCTGAAGAATTGCCGGGTAAATTAACACAGTTTCGATGGCAAGAAACAGGTTGACAAACTTATAGGAACCCACCACTCAATTATAGTGGACTGTTTCCTCACATATTTTAATATCTCTGTCTTTAGTGATCATAGAATAAAATTATTACCTCAGATACACTACTGACTATTTTAATACTTCCACCACTCACTAATCTAAACTGCACTCAACACGCCCTGAAATCACCATCCCGCTCCGCAGTAATCCAGGCGTTGCAGCACACCAAAGAGACACTCGGTCTCTTTGGTGGGGCCCAATGATGAAGCATGTCATCACTAGGTGGTGAGTGAGGGCTTTCCTTCAACATCCCAGTGTGGTTGTTTCTGTGCTTCCAATAACGGCCTAGCTTTTTCTGAAGACACTCTTCCTTTGATTATTGATTATTGACCGGGGAACAAGAGTGTCAATCTACTCTCCCTACCTCTCTCCTTGTTACACATACATGAAGGAGCATAGTCAATCAAATTAACCAATAGTACAAATAGACAATCAGATAAACAAATAGTACAAATAGGTGCAGAGTCTCAAATAGATCCAAAGTAAAAGTTCAGGTGAATTTAGCCATGAGGATAGCTTTTACTTCTTTCTTAAAAAATGCAGTGGAGGAGATAAGCCTGGTTTCTGGAGGGAGTGTATTCCAGATCCTGGGTGCCATTCCTGAAAAGGAGCGTTTATATGTTTTTCCTTCCGGAATCTTCGAGGTTTCAGAAGAAGATTTTTTGTGCATCTAGTGGTTCTTGAGCCACCAGATATTGTCAGCTTCTGAGTGAGGTAGCCGGGTGAGTTGTGGTGTACAGCCCTGTGTAATGCAGGCAATTTTCAGATGTATTCTGGCTTCAAAAGGCAGCCAGTTCAGGGATTTTAAGTCAGGGGAAATATGCGAGTGTTTTTTTGATCCAGTGATGAGTCTCGCTGCAGCGTTCAAAGAGGCTCTTAGGGGTGCAGTTGTAGATAGGGAGAGTCCGCAGAGGGCAACGCTTCCGTAGTCTATGCGAGGAATGACTAGCGAGGGAACTGATCACTGATTCTTCCTCTTTTACTTCAACCATCTCCTCCCTATCAATCAGTTTGAATGTGACATTAGAATCGCCTGCTATTATTAGGAAAGGAGTGTATGTGAGAAGTTGGCCAGATATATGCTGTCCACTAGTTCAAGTGGGCACCTTGTATCAGTCCAAACAACCCTTATGGTGATTAGGTCAAAGATAACATTCATTAAAAGCTATCCTAGTAGAGGCTATGGAGAGCAACCTTCAGGCCAAGTCTTGAAGGAATGTTAAGCACCATGTTTTACCAGAATGTAACCTTATAGTATTGGTTAAATGAAAGTGAAACCACAGAGTTTTAAACATATGTATTTATCATCTATAACACTCTAGAATCCTCTACACGAGGATAGAACACACATCAAATAATACAGTTGCAAAGAATCAAACTTAAGTAGCACAATACACAGTGGGCTCCAGGGGGGGGACGGGACCATACCATATACTAAATAACTAGACTCAGTCTAGGAGGTGTAGAATTGCTGGGACCCCAAAGAACCACTCACAAGTTGAGTTAAATCGAGACCCCACGGAGGACGGGTGCAGAGTGAGAACACAAATGCGTGCTACGTACAATTCAATGAGAAAGTCACGGTTTGAAAATTACATTAAGGACCCTTCCCAGCAGATTACGAAGACAACCCTTGAAATTTAAGAGTTTGAAGAGCCACCCCACCCGTGGATACCATTGTACCAGAGTTACCTATCCCAGAGGAGCCAGGTGCATAGGTACGAAGTGGCGTCGGAAACCCTTGTCGTTTTCTATGGATGTTGACAAAGTAATGCTGCTGCTGGAAGTAGGAAAAGTGTCCGGTGGAATCCAAACGTGGATTCTAGATGAGAAAAACCTGAAAGCAGAGGGGACAGAGTCTGGTTCATTTGGGAATGACTAGGGGCTCGGTAGATGAATGCCCACTGATGTTGGGTACTTCAGGTGTGTTAACGGTGATCTTGACTCTTCAGTTGCGAGGACCTGGAGACATCTAGGACTACCAGGAGCTGGTGGTAAGCTGTCCCACGAAGGATGTTGAGTGCTGAGGAGTCAGTGCCCGGCTGGAGCACCAACAAGCGTTGGCAGCGGCAACAATGGAGATAGTCAGATTCAGTGTCGATCTGGCCCAGCAAGGACAGGAGACTCACCACAGCAAGGGGAGTCAGGGCAGGCCTGGAGCAACCAGGGGAGCCCAAATAAAGCCAAGTTGATCCTCAAGTGGACCCACAGGCCTAGGGCACAGGAGTCGCAAGGGGACCTCAGGCAGTTTTACAGGATACTAGCTAGCAGGGTACAGCATGCGAGGATGCTGGAGTCTCTCAGAAAAGATGCTCTGGGGTCAGGGCTACAAGTGGCCCAATGCACTGAATAGTTGCACGACAACAAGCATGTGCAGCTGCAAATGAACGCGGTGCACAGTAGTACTGGTGTACGGTCCCCATGACGGATATCTGCCTCAAACTCAGTGAGAGGGCAGCTCAACCTCTGAGACCTTCAGAAACCCATCTCCTGTGTTGCTGGAGACTTCGGAGTCCGCAGGAGCTTTGGAGCAGCAAACCGGTCAGATGCGTTACAGTGCCCGAGTTTGCAGGGGAGTGCCTCCTTCACGCCAAGGTGTTGTCTTGGAGGTCCACAGGGTCCAGCACGGAGCCTGTATGGATCACGGAAAGTGGCCAGTCTGGGGCCGGCAAGGGAACATTAAGTCGAGCCTAAGGAAGGTCCAGCTAAGTCCAGCATATCCAGACGGTCGAAGTGTAGTGGTATCTTCTTGCAGAATCTTGTCCACAGAAAATCTAATGTCTTGTAATCAGGTTACCCATTTTATGCCCATTGGAAAGGGTTGGACAGATTCTAGGGACCCTCCTAGGGGGAGGGACAGGACAGAGGGGTGGCTACACCAATGTCCCTTTGTCCAGGTTTGTGCTAGAGTAGGAGCAATAGCTTCCAGAACTGGTTTGAGCTGGACTACGCACAGGGACACCAAATGTGCCCCTCTTGCAGACTTTCTGGCACGGAGACCGTGCACCCACCCAGTTCCAATACACTAAATACTGTCTGGGAGGTGGTCACACCTCCCTGTGACAAGATACCCATTGTACGGCCTTCCTCTGCGCGAGCTGGCTCAGCAGCAGGAGGAGGGCAGAGTCGTGTCTGTGGCTTGCAGCATCCATTTTGAGCTGTAAGGCTCGAGAAAGTGGATACCGGTAGACTTGGGTACCCCCCCTGAACCTCGGTTCTGAGGGGAGGAATCATACCTCCATACCAGTTACTGGTGTGGAGGTATGATTCCAAGGTGTGTGACACCAAACACGACATACATCGTTGCAGTCCTTTTCGAGATCGCATTTACCGCGAGGTTATATGCACCTCTATCTATGTCTGGCAGTATCACATACAGCCCGGGAGAATGGTCTCTGAAGACTCCAGAGGGGCCCTGCTCATGCAGGAGCACCCTCTCATGTAACACCCTGCCTTCATGGCCTCTCATGATTTGCATAATTGGTGGTTGTATCTGATGTTTCTATTGGATATGGGTTACTGTCCTCATTGGTTGGGTATTTGAGGGTTCTGATGGTTTCTGTGTCTATGATTCAATCAATGTAGGGTTGGGGCTAGGGTTAGGATTTCTTTTGGAAGTAGGGACTAGGGCTTCCTGTGTTATTGGTTGTTGGGACTAGGTCTAGGCCTTTAATTGGAAGTAGCAATTAAGGTTTCTTGTGTTATTGGTTGCTAGGCTAGGTGTGGGACTAAGAGAACTGTCAGGCTTTCTACTGGAAGTAGGGACTAGGGCCTTCCTGTGCCATATGTTGCTTGAACTAGGGTTGGGACTACTGATAGGGCTAGTGCCTCTATTGGACGTGGACATCAGGGTTTTTTAAACTGATTGGGTGCTTGGACTAGGGCTAAGATTGACTACGGTCCTGGTCTCCTATTGGTTCTAGATTTTAGGGCGAGTGTTGTGATTGGATAGTGTTAGAGCTAGGGTTCCCATTGGGCTGAAGGAGTCACCCGACTACTAGGGCTATAAAAGGCAAAGGCTCGGGACCTGGGCCAGAAATGCTGTCCATATTCCCATTCATTAATACCCACCCTATGTATGTGTCCCTCTGTATATAAGCATTAATTTCACTATAGCCATGTACCTATTTTAGTGTATTGCTTTGTATAAAAATGTAGAATAATTAGGTTATAAAACAACAAAAAACACAAAAATTCTTTGGTCTACATGTACTTGCTTCCATTGTGTATCTATGTACCTCCATGTACTTGGATCTGTGTCTGTTACTTTTCTCCTGAAAAAGCATATCCAATGCAATTCCCTATTCCTCAGTATGTACCTCTATCAATATCTTTCATCTGCATATACTTACCTCCTTTATGCATCTATATACTTTCATTGTACTGATGGATCTATATATTTATCACTTTCTTCTAATTTAGCATTTCCAATGCACTACCCTATTTCTCAGCCTATACTTCTCTCAATGTATCTTCCAGCCCAACTTTCTGACTCATCTCAAACTTCTTTCTACTACTCTTTCCAATGCACTACCCTCTCACCCTTTACATCTATCATTACATCCCCTACACCCACTCCCTCGTTAATCCCAAACCCCTTACCACTACTATGTTCCCCAAAATAACCCTTTCTTGAATCTCCTACTCTACACCCCTCCTTTCATCATCTGACACTTAACTATACCAATCCCCCATAACAAACCTTTCATTTCATTTATTAGTCTTTATTTCGACCAAACTGATCATATGAAATGAAATGAATTTGTACTTGTATAGCGCACTTATACCCAGAGGTGTCTTGGTGCTGTATGCATACCGCTGTGGAACCCTTCCTGGTTTTTCCCTGTGAAATGCCCACTCCTGGGCACCCCCAAGGTGAAGTCGGTCATCCCAGCGCTGTTGGGGCCTTTGTGGAGATTAATCAAGCTATTGCCCAGAGTTGCAGAGTGGGACCCATGATTAGAATAGGCACCGAGGCGAGAATAATCAGGTCCGAGCAAATTGAGCCCAAGACCCGCCAAGGCGGGAATTGAACCCTGGTCCCGGGCCAGACCTCTGCATCAGGGTCTGCCGCTCTAACTATTGAGCCACACTTCTCCACATAAAAGACAAGAAATATTAGCATCATCACATATTACATATATAAAATCCAATTCCCATCAAAGACTATACAGTTAATATAATATACAAATTAAAAGAGACATTTCAATATAAGCTAAAAAAACTAATCAATATATGTCCCCTATTACAGTAAAAGATAAAAAGATCAGTGCAGGCTAAAACGGGAACAATTCAAATACGTTACTATATCAACTGGCCCCTATACAGATATCGAATATAAAAGGTTTGTGAATATATGAGACAATGTGTAACGGGGACGGAGAACTAAGCAGAAGACAGAGTATTAATAAACCCTGTTGCAGTCTGCTGGTTTTCGATCTTTTGTCTTCTTCTCCAGGCCCATCCCAAAAACTTCGCTATAGCAATCACAATTGCCTCTTGTGTACTTGTTTTTAATAGCCTCGGTGCAGTAGCACTCGACCTAGTACCAATGTTCTGACAAATCGGTTTGAGCAGTTTACTCCGCAGAGAATATGCTGGGCAAACAAATAGTATATGGGGGATTGTTTCATCCATACTCCGACAGGATAAACATTTACTATCATGAGAATAATGCCAGGTTTTGGTGAAGAATTTGGTTGGTAGCGTTCCAATCCGGAACTGAAAGTAACGTTTCATATCAATGGGCTTAGCTATAATGTCCCAGAAATCGTCATACAACGGTTCCGGCTTATGATCTAAGTAAGTACTGGTCAAAGATGGAGATACGGAATGACTCAGAATACCAAATCTGATCATGGCCCATTAAGCATCTTTAAATGATTTGTTTGAGGGGAAAGTAACAAACCTTTCTAAACTCTTCCCTCAGACTCCCCTCCAATAATGCTTTTTACTCATCCAAAAGCCTCCTCCTACTGCTTTGACCTAAAAAAAGAAATCCTTTACTCTTCTATCCCTCCACTATCCTTATCAATCGAAATACCAGTCTAACATATTCACTTCTCTAATTCCATATTCCACTATACTAATTCACCACTAATCCTCATGGGTTCCAGAGTAGCGTGCTACTCGCCAACAAAGCGTTTCAACACTTCAGCAGGGTTACAAGTGCTATATAAATGCAAACCTTTCTCCCCTTTTTACCCCTCCCCAGCCCTTCTTAATTCAAATAACTGACTAACATATACACCACTCAAATTACTTCATATTTCACTATACTAATTTTCAACACTAATCCTTTATGGGTTCCAGAGTAACCTGCTACTCGCTAGAAAAGCGCTTAAACCCCCAATCAGGGGTAACAGGCGCTATATGAATGCAAACCTTTCTTTCCCTTCTATCCCTCCGCTATCCTTCTCACTCCAAATAACGGACTAATATCCACCACTCAAATTACTTTCGTATTTCACCATATTAACTCACAACTAATCCTTTATGGGTTTCCAGAGTAGCGCGCTACTCGCCAAAATAAAAGCACTCTAACACCACGTCAGGGGTGAGAAGAGCTATATAAATACAAACCTTTTTTCCTTTTCTATCCTTCTGCATCCTAATAACTGACTAACATATCCACCACTTAAAATGTACTTGCATGTTTCACTATACTAATTAAACACCAATCCTCTATGGGTCCCGGAATAGTGTGCTACTCGACGAAAAGCGCTTAGACGCCTCGTCAGGGGTAGTAAGTGCTATACAAATGCAATTACAATACAATAATACATGCTTCAGCTCATGGGAGGCGCTGGGGTACCTATGCCCTGGGTTCATGGGTACCATTTACTAGGGACTGATAAGGGCACTCCAGTGTCTAATCTAGAGTTGTACCAAAGTACAACTCCAGGAGAAGCAGATAGGCTAGGGTCCTGAATAGCAGGATCCCAGCCATACTCTTCAAAACAGTGGGAGTGAAAAGCAAAAAGTGGGGGTAACCATAAGAAGCAGATCCTACAGAGTACAATTAAAAATGTTATCGCTTTCTCTTTAAACAGAGGGAATTCATTCAAAAGTGATCATTGCAGTGGGGAGTGTTAGCATCAGTGTTAGTGTCTGTGTGCATGTTTGGTGAAGTGTGTGCATGTACATGAGTGTTTGTACATAGCAGTAAACAAAATAATTCTTACCTCGTAGGAACGGGGACCTCTGTGAGCCCCGATAGTAGAACAGCAGGAGACAATCGTACAAAGGCAATGATGGGCCTCTCCAAGGAATCCACCTCTCCCACCAGAACATTAGAGGCCTCAGCACCAGGCGGGATTTTCTTCATGAAGTTCATGTCAACCTTAACAAATGTGAGAAAGTAAAGCTGACAATGTATTCTCTGCATTGCTCACGCAGGCTCAGATAAACTAAACACTTTACTGTAAAACTAAAACGTATTCAAATGGTAATTAGCAAACCGTCTTGCAAACAATGATACCGATGGAGCTGTCCAACTTATATTTTTCTACTACTGATAAAAATTAAGTAATGTAATGTACATGTATAATATGAAAATTAACGGTGTCAACATTAGGGCATACATATACAGGATATCTTATGCAAGTATACAGCATGTTTCAGAACCTGGAGCACTGAGCCTTCCTTAAGTTTAAAATTAAGGGGAAGAAAAGAAATTGCATATTTGACAGATTACTGTACTAACAGGAATCCTAGACAATGGTACCGACAACCTGAAGGACCAGTGCAGTTCTGCATGCGTATAATTCCATGAAGGTAAAAGTTGAATACACAACACCACAACAACAACTTACATTTGATTAAAGTACACACAGGTTTACGGAACCAGTAAGACACGTTGACTAGCACCAGTGGCTAACACTTGTTGAACAGCTAACCATAAACACTTACAGCTGACCTCCTGAGTCCCACACCAAGTGTGCCACAACTACACTGCCAAGAGTCTGATTCCTGCCGAACAGGAAACGAGGAGGGGGAACACAAAAAGGGCAAGCAAAATTATAAAGGTTGTGAATAACAGAATTTAAAACAAAGACAGAAAGGATCAGACAAGAACCTGGGGTACCTGCATTGCTTAACTTTGGGATTAGCGCCATATTAAGAAAACACTCCAGAGAAAGTGGATCAATCACATGTTTAGTCCAAAGCATAATACCCCAGTGGGACCAAGGTCTTTTCATTGTTGGGTGTTCTGATGTGGGAACAAAGTTACTGCACAAGCTTTCATATATTTATGCCTCTCCTTGCCGCACTCTAGCACTACAACACACGCAAGGAAGGGCAGAGGATGGTAACCACGATGAACAGTTTTCTAAGACCAGGCGTATGGAAGAGTACTGAAAGGTATCAGTGACAGTTACTGCTGTAATATCAGAGTTTTCTATTCAACATGGCACTGAATTCTGATAAGAGTGAAATGTCTATTTCCACTTAATCTACAGTTGGATATTGGTTTATGTAGATAGCCGAAAATAGAATGGTTGAAAGTCTTTCGTTCACAACACGGACCAAGGTAAAGTAAGCCCGCTTGCCATCTTGCCAACTTCACCATCCATTTGTGATTTTACAATCAACTGTGGGACTTGTAGCATGAATACAACAAAGATTCCTCAAAGGCTATGAAACACCACATTTAGAAAGGCATTGTTATTCTTAGATCACTGGATTGGCAAGCCGTGTCTCCTAGGGGGATACAATTAATTTGCCCTTTTTTATGCATGCACTTACCACATTCTCACGCCCACCCAGTTTATTTCCCCTACATTATCTTAGACATTCACTGGGCATGCCTTTTCTCCTACTGAGGACGGAGGGTTGTTGCCCCTCGAGACTGGAAAATCTTAATTGAAACAAAATCTTTCATAAGGCACTGCATGCAGGACTATGTGCTTATTTGTTGAAATGTTAGTGTGAAGGTGTCAGATGTAGCAAACCACAAACATTCTACAGCATTTGCTTATCTGTATATTAAGTGCCAACTTCAGAAAAGTGCAATCATAATCTGCTTTGGAAGAATATTAAGTGATTGTGCATGACTGCGCCTACACCGGCCTGGTCGCCCCCACGCTCCTCGTGCCTCCTGCTCCCTGTGCCTTACCGGTCTCCTGCTGCCTGTGCCTTCCTGCTCGCCTACGCCGACTGCTTCTTCTTTCCAGCGCCCCAGCCGCCGCAGGGCCGCCCGCCAGCCCGCACTCGCTTTTCCCGCCGCTGCCTGCGGCCCCGCCCCCCCGCCAGCCGATAGGATCCCACGCACCCGCCTCCCAGCGGACCCTCCCTCCCGGCTCCCTTCTTATGACGCCCCCATAGCGACCGCGCAGCGGGAGCACCGAATGAGCGCCGAAGCTGCGCCAAAGGTAAGCCCGTCTGCGCCTGGACCGCGCCCAGCGCTACGACCCCTGGCCCTCCCCCCGCCGATGCAAGACGACCCGACTGACCTACGACGCCGCCACTCTCAACGCACTCAATGCCGGCCGAACCCACGCCTGCTGCCGAGCCACCCCGAGACGCACCCACGGACCCTTCACCTGCAAGTTCACCTGCCTCCGAACCTGCCCCGCAGCCGCCAAGACCAACACCAGCAGCAACCACCTCAAGTGCATCCTGCTCAACACCCGCTCCATCCACAGACACGCCGTGGAACTCTGGAACCTCCTCGACGCTACTTCACCGGACATCGCCTTCCTCACGGAGACCTGGATGAACGCCTCCTCTGCACCCGACATCGCCATCCCGGACGGGTACAAGATCATCAGGAAGGACCGCATCAACCAGACCGGAGGAGGCATCGCCATCATCCACCGGAACACCATCCGCATCACGACCGACGCCAGCGACTCCTTCGCCGCAGCCGAACATCTCCACTTCCAGATTCACACCGACCCTAAGACGACCCTCAGAGGCACCCTCGTCTACAGACCCCCGGGACCACGCACACAATTCAGCAAAGACATCGCGGACTTCATCAGCCCACACGCCCTCCCCTCCGCTGACTACATCCTACTAGGGGACCTCAACTTCCACCTGGAGAACAACAAGGACCGCAACACCACCACCCTGCTGGACAACCTCGCCAACCTCGGACTCAAGCAACTGGTCAACACCCCCACCCACTACGCCGGCCACACGCTTGATCCCGTCTTCTCTTCCAGCAAGTACATCACCTTCAGCCAAGCCGCCGGACTCCACTGGACCGACCACAGCTGCGTCCACTTCAGCTTCAAAAGATCCACGACCCACCACCACCCGCAACAGGTACATCACAGGAATTGGAGCAAGATTACCGCGGACCAGCTCACCACCTCCCTCAGCCAGAGCCCACCCGCCAACACAACGGACCCCAACGAAGCAGCCCGCAACTTCACACAGTGGCTGACCGCCTGGGCCAACGACCTCGCGCCACTAAAGAACCCTCCCAGCAGACCCAGAAGCAAGAAGGCATCCTGGTTCACCGACGAACTCAAGGACTCCAAGAAGACCTGCCGCACCCTCGAGAAAGCCTGGCTCCTCGACCGGACCACCGACAACATGACCGCCTTCAAACACGCTACCCGCAAGCACCACCAGCTCATCAGCACCACCAAGAAGAAATCACTGAAGGAACGACTGGACAACAACGCCCACGACAGCAAAGAGCTCTTCACCATCGTCAAGGAGTTCTCCAACCCCAGCACCGGCACCAACGACATCACTCCGTCACAAGACCTCTGCAACTCCCTCGCCTCGTTCTTCCACCGCAAGATCGCCGACATCCACAACAGCTTCGGCGCACCACCCACGCACCCAACCGTCGAACCAACGCCCCCCACCGCCACCCTCCGCTCCTGGACCACGGTGACCACCGAAGACACAGCCCGCACGATGAACACCATCCACTCCGGATCACCGACCGACCCCTGCCCACACCACGTCTTCAACAAGGCCGACTCCACCATCGCACCCCAACTCCGGAACATCATCAACACCTCATTCAACACCGCCACCTTCCCGGAGAGCTGGAAGCACGCCGAGCTCAGCGCCCTCCTGAAGAAACATACAGCGGACCCCACCGACCTCAAGAACTTCCGCCCCATCTCGCTCCTCCCTTTTCCTCTCGCTCCTCCCTTTTCCTGCTAAAGTCATCGAGAAGATCGTCAGACAGCTGACCGCCTTCCTCGAGGCGAACGGATCTCTCGACCCCTCGCAGTCCGGATTCAGAGCCAACCACAGCACCGAGACCGCCCTCATCGCAGCCACCGACGACATCCGGACCCTGCTCGACAAAGGGGAAACAGTGGCCCTCATCCTCCTGGACCTCTCCGCGGCGTTCGACACTGTCTGCCACCGCACCCTAGTCCAGGGCCTCAGCAGCATCGGTATCCAAGAGAAGGCACTGGAGTGGATCATCTCGTTCCTCACCGGAAGAACACAAAGAGTCCGCCTCCCCCCGTTTCGCTCCGAGGCCACCGAAGTCATCTGCGGCGTCCCGCAAGGATCTTCACTCAGCCCCACTCTCTTCAACGTCTACATGAGACCGCTTGCAGCCATCGCACGCCAGCACAACCTCAACATCATCTCTTACGCCGACAACACTCAGCTGATCCTCTCCCTCACCAGAGACCCGGACACCGCCAGAACCTGCCTACACGAAGGGATGAAAGACGTCGCCGAGTGGATGAAGGACAGCCGCCTGAAACTGAACTCGGACAAGACGGAAGTCCTCATCCTGGGATCTTCGCCCTCCGCCCTGGGACGAATCCTGGTGGCCCCCAGCCCTGGGCACCGCACCCAAGCCACCTGACCACGCACGCAACCTGGGCTTCAACCTGGACTCCTCCCTCTCGATGACTAGACAAGTCAACGCCGTCTCCTCATCGTGTTTCAACACCCTGCGTATGCTTCGCAAAATCTTCCACTGGATCCCGACCGAGACCAGGAAGACTGTCACCCATGCACTCGTCACCAGCCGACTGGACTACGGAAACGCCCTCTACGCCGGAACCACAGCCAAGCTAAAGAAAAGACTCCAGCGCATCCAGAACGCCTCCGCCCGAATCATCCTGGATGTCCCCCGACGCAGCCACATCTCCAGCCACCTGAGGAACCTGCACTGGCTCCCCGTCGACAAGAGGATCACGTTCCGGCTCCTCACCCACAAGTCTCTCCACGACCTGGGCCCCAAGTACCTCAACGACCGCCTGTCCTTCTACACGCCCACCCGCCAGCTACGGTCCACCAGCCTCGCCCTCACAGCCGTACCACGCATCCGAAGAGCAACCGCCGGAGGAAGATCCTTCTCTTACCTGGCTGCCAAGTCGTGGAACTCCCTCCCCATCCACCTTCGGCTGACCCAGGACCATCTCGCCTTCAGGAAACAACTCAAGACCTGGCTATTCGAGCAGTAGCATACCCCCTCCCCCAAGCACCTTGAGACCCTCCCGGGTGAGTAGTGCGCTATACAAATGGTTTGATTGATTGCATGGAATCAGTAGAGAAGCTCCTGTGTGCCAGCATGGGAATTTCTATCCGAATATCTAGTACCAAAAAGCATGTTCAGTACCATAGAAATAATGGCAGAAAGGCTTATAAATCAATCAGCTGAACTAGAAAAGAACATTGTAAATGCTTTCCCTTTCATTCTTTTGAGAAAATGAAGGTCTGTAAAATCCACCGGGTACAAAACAAATGTACTCAACTCAGAATCATTTTAATCTATATTTTTTCCATACCGTGAACACACTATATGAAAACAACAAGTGTGAGTGCATGATTGATTGAGTGAGTCCAAGTAAACATACATGGATTGCTTATTCTAGGACCACTGTGCATGGCCAGAGACCATGCTTAGGGTGGGCTGGGCCATGCTTTGTTGCTCATTAGAAGTAGGTCATATACTTACTCTGCAGAGGCACCTACCAGGTGTACGGCTCAGTGCACTATGTAAAGCTTACTGTCCATGCAGCATGATCTTCAGCTGGGTTCTCCCATGTCTATCCTGAAGGCCGGATCCGTGCTAGATTTTTGCATATCCACATTTCGATAAATATAGGGATCATGAAAATTTGACATGGATCTGGCCATCCAGGAGAAGCACTGGAAAACCCTGATCTACAGCTATATTCAGTGGCTGCTGGGCATAGGGTCTGATAATTGGCTCGGCTCAGTGACAGTAACCCAAGCCAGTATCGGTCAACACAAAAGATGGCGGAAGGAGTGCAAATTGTCTAACCACTGGCAAATACTCGTGGTAGCATTCCCACCCATTGTTTTTCGGCTACTGTGTCGCTCGAAACAGAGGCCCACCTTATGCAAATCACTGAACTTGCTCCTTATGGGAACAGTCTATTCCAAATTGCCAAGTTAAACGCCCCCCCCCGGCCCCCCCGGCCCGCAAGCCACCTAGGAGGGAAGGAGTAGTTTCTGTCCTGTAACTCCAGTTCTGTAGTAGGGGTATCTCTGTTATAGTCATAATCTAGTGAATAGTCCCGCCCATGTGCGTGGACCCCGGCAATCAAAAATAATCTCTTAAGTTGTCAAAAAATTGCAGAACTGCAAAGACACTTAAGAGAAAATTTAAAGACAAATAATGCAGCCTATATCCACAGGCTACACTGTCCAGTACTTCAACTAGAAATTCCACCAAAAATCCACAAACAGCAAAGCCTGTCCAGATTTCCCTTGCTTTTACTGCAAAACCCCTCAGAAATGATAGAGAGGAAGGCCTGGACAGACAAGCCCCATCGGCTGCCATTATGTGGCTTAAACAGGATACTGTGCCTTTAAGGAAACCTTCTAGAACCTTCTCCCAGTATCCCAGAATGCATAGCAGGTCCAACTGACTTCAGTTCTTTTTGAAGGCGTAAAAACGCCAGACCTGTAGCATTACTAACATGAACAATTCTCCACCGGGGAGGAGGGCGGGCGCTTATGACTATAACAGAGATACCCCTACTACAGAACTGGAGTTACAGGACAGAAACTACTCCTTCTGTAGTAGGGGATCTCTGTGTATAGTCATAATCTAGTGAATAGAATGGCAAGCCCATCCCCACACCAAAGCGGCGGTGGAGAAAGAACATAACGCCACTACTGTGCGAACAAATTCCGCAGCGAAGCCTGCCCAACCTGAGCGTCTGCCCTGGCATCAGAGTCCAGGCAGTAATGCTTAGCAAAGGTATGAACCGACTTCCAAGTGGCGGCCTTGCAGATTTCTGCAATCGGCACATTACGGAGCAAGGCTGTCGTGGCAGCTTTGCCCCTGGTGGAATGAGCCTTAGGCTTACCTCCTAAGGTCTTATTAGCTTTTTGGTAACACAATTGTATGCAGGACACAATCCACCTAGAAATGGACTGCTTAGAGGTAGCAAGACCCGTCCTGACTGATCCATAATTGATAAACAATTGGTCCGACCTACGAATATCTTTGGTCTTATCCAGATAAAATTTCAACACCCTCCTCACATCCAGGGAATGTAAAGATCGTTCCGCCGGAGAGGAAGGGTTCTGAAAAAACGTAGGCAAAGTTATGGTCTGGTTGACATGAAAATCAGAAATAACCTTGGGAAGGAATTTTGGGTGAGTACGCATCACAACCTTAGCAGCATGAAACACAGTATAAGGTTCAGTACAACACAAGGCCTGAATTTCACTCACCCTGCGGGCCGATGTAATGGCCACGAGGAACGCCGCCTTCCAGGACAGGTGCTGCAACGAAGCCTTGTGAATGGGTTCAAAAGGCTCCTTCATCAATCTGGACAGCACCACATTCAAGTCCCATGAAGGCGAGGGAAGCCTGACAGGAGGGAACACCTTCTTCAATCCTTCCAGAAAGTCTTTGCTCACAGGGATCTGGAAAAAAGAAGTCTGTGAAGGGCATTTCCTGTAGGCAGTCAAAGCAGCAAGATGAACCTTAATGGAATGAACATTAAGGCCAGACTGCGCAAACTGTAGAAGATAAGGAAGGATGATATCTTCCTTGCATGTCGTCGGGTCATAGTTCTTGGACTTGCACCAGATACAAAACCTCTTCCACTTATACGCATAAGAAGTCCTAGTGGAAGGCCTCTTAGACTCCTTCAGTATGTCCATACAATCCGAAGGAAGATTCAAATGGCCATATTGCACTATCTCAGGAGCCATGCCGCCAAACTCAAAGACGAGAGGTTGGGGTGCAACATCAGCCCCCGAACTTCGTGAGAAGGTCCGGCCTGCACGGCAGCCGTATGTGAGGAAGGAGAGACCGGTGAAGCAGGTCCGTGAACCACCACTGTCTGGGCCATTCCGGGGCAATCAGTATCATCCGTGCCCTGGACTGGGACAGCTTGATGAGAACCGTCGGAATCAGGGGAATGGGTGGAAAAGCGTACAGAAAGCTGTTCGACCAGTTGATCCATAACGCATTCCCCAGCGTCCCCGGCTGGTAGTACCTGGAGGCGAAGTCTCGGCATTTGCTGTTTTTGGCGGTGGCGAACAGATCTATGTCTGGAGTCCCCCACCATGCGAAGACTTCTCCTAGTACTTCGTCGTTTATGACCCACTCGTGGTTTTCCTGAATCAGTCTGCTCAGGGCGTCTGCCTGAACATTCTGCACACCTGGCAGATGTGTAGCCGTGATCGTCAGCCCTCGAGCCAGAAGCCAGTGCCAGATCGCCTGCGCCTCCTGCGACAGAGTGCGCGATCTCGAGCCTCCCTGCTTGTTGAGGTAGTACATTGTGGTCGTGTTGTCCGTCTGTACAAGCAGAGAGTCGGTCTGGAAGGACGGATGAAAAGCCTTCAGTGCCAAGTGAACAGCTCTGAGTTCCAGGAAATTGATATGGTACGTGGACTCCGTCGGGGACCACGTCCCTTGAATCTGTAGGTCTCCGGAGTGCGCTCCCCAGCCTTGGAGAGAAGCATCCGTCACGATAGTCTGTGCGGGAATGTCCTTGTGGAAGGGAACCCCTCTGAGGAGATTCTCCTTCTAGCACCACCACTTCAGAGACTGAAGAGCATGTAGAGACAGTCGTATCTTGTCGTCCCAAGATCCTCTCCTCTGGTCCCACTGATCTTCCAAGCACTCCTGCAGCGGTCTCATGTGCAGCCGCGCATGTGGCGTCAGGAAGATACAAGAGGCCATCGATCCCAGTAGAGAAGACACCGTCCTCACCGTCGTGGATGGAGTGGTCATAAGAGCCTGAGCCTTCCGAAGGAGTGATAAACGTCGCTCTTCCGAAGGAGACACGCTTGCTGACAGCGTATTGATGGAGGCTCCCAAGTACTGAATGCACTGGACCGGAGTCGGGACAGACTTGGACATGTTGATGTGCAACCCCAATTTGTTCAACAGAACGCACGTCTTCTGGAAGTGAGCTTGCGCTTCCGCGAAGGAGGAGGCCTTGATCAACCAGTCGTCCAGGTACGGGTAGACAAACACCTTGTTCTTCCTCAGGTGTGCAGCTACCACAGCCATGCACTTCGAGAACGTCCTCGGCGCAGACTTCAGTCCGAATGGCAACACTGTGTATTGATAATGATTGGCGCCGACTCGGAACCGCAGGAACTTCCTGTGTTTGTGTGCAATGGGCACATGGAAGTACGCATCCTGGAGGTCTATGGCACACAGCCAGTCTCCCCGTTGCAGCTGAGGATAAATCTGATGCAACGACAGCATGCGAAATTTCTCTCTGCGAATCCATTTGTTTGCCTGTCGCAAATCCAGAATGGGCCTGAACTCGTTCTTGTCCTTTTTTCGAACCAGAAAGAACCGGGAGTACAGACCTCTTCCCCTTTGAGACAGAGGTACGACTTCGATAGCCCTTTTCCTTAACAGGATATCGGCCTCCGCCTGGAGCTCGCGCAGCTGATACTGAGAGCCGGCCGGAGGAATCGATGGGGGAGGGCTGATGAACCGAAGACTGTATCCATTGCAAACAATATTCAGCACCCACTTGTCCTGAGTAATTTTTCTCCACTCTGCCAGAAAAGATTGAATGCTTCCCCCCACCGGAGCGGGTAACAGTTGACGGGGAAGTGAGTGCTCAGGGCCTAGACCCGGCCTGGCCCTTAGCCGCTGGTGCCGACTGATGGCCTCCTCTGCCCTTCTGGCGTTTCTGGAATGGTCTTCTGAACTGCTGCTGTTGTTGTTGCTGCTGTTGTCCAGAAGATTGGCCACGCCCTCTGCCTTGACCACCGAACCGCCGTTGGAACGGGCGGTACGTCTTCTTGGTCTCCTTGGGCTTCTCTAAACCCACCGCCGTGAGCGTTTCAGCTTCCGCCTTCATGCGGGCCGTCTCATCGTCCGCGTGCTTCCCGAACAGGGTTTCGCCAGAGAATGGCAGATTAGCAACCCTCTGCTGAGCGTCCGGTTTCAAAGACGTCAGGCGGAGCCATGCATGTCGTCGCTGGTTAATTCCGTGGCAGAAACCATGCGCAGCCAGAAGAGAAGAGTCAGCCGCAGCGCTGATGATTTGGTTCGACACCAACATCCCTTCATTAAGCACCTCCTGGAAGTCTTCCCGCTTGTCCCGCGGAAGAAGCTCCACAAATTGTTGAAGTGATTCCCAGAGGGCTCTGTCATACCGACCCAACAAGGCAGTGGCACTAGCTGCCTTCATTGAGGTCGCCGAGGTCCCACAAACTCTTCTCCCAGACGAATCCAACCACCTTGATTCCTTGTCTGGCGGAACCGTGGAGGACGGTGTGGTGGCATGTTGCTTGCGCGCCGCTGTCACAATCACCGAGTCCGGAGGAGGCTCCAGCCTCAGAAAGGCCGGGTCCGAGTCAGGAGCCCGGTATTTCTTCAGCAGCCTCGAAGGTGCTGCCTTAGTCACCGCAGGCGTGAGGAAGAGGTCCAGGGCCGGTTCTTCCAAGCCAGGCACCAGTGGCAGTAACGGCCGAGACAAGTGCTTCTGATGGAGCGTCTCAAAGATGACCGAGGTCTTCGGGGTGGGCACTGTCAAAGTAATGCCCAATTTCGCTGCCCCCCGTAACAGCACTTCCTGGAAGGACACCAGATCGTCGACCGGCGAGACTCACGTGTCCGGCGAGCCTGACAAGGTCGGGGAGTAGTCCCGGGTCCCAGACGACCTGGTCCTTGAACGAGACCGGTGTCTCCTGTGGCGCCGTCCAGATCGTGTTGAAGACCTATGGCGCGAACGTTCCCTCCTCCTGGAGCGGGAGCGCGATCTCCCAGCCCGTGGGCGCTCCACTGGTTTCCGTGGAGGCGTCCTCCGTGGTTTGTCCTGAGGCTTCGGGGTAGGCGTACCCTTAGGAGGTGTCGGAAGTAGAGGCAGGGACACCGACCTCGGTGGCCTATGAGGAGGGACTGGAGGCAGAGGCCGCTTCTCCGGAGACTGAGGAGGCAGGGAGGGGAGCGGCGGCTTAGCCAGTGGATCCTCTTTCGGTAGAGGAGGAGGAGGAGTTACAGGCCTTGGCGGGGTATAGACCACCGAGTACCTCGTGCCCGAAGACTTCTTCGAGGGAGGGGCCTGCGATCCAGACTCTCCCGAGCGTGAGCGACGCCTCCTACGTCCGTCACCAGACCCAGCGTGACTTTCGGCGCCAGAATCCCTCTTGCGCCTCTTAGAGGAGGTTGAGATCCCAGGTGACGCTGACCTCTTCCTGCTCGACGTCGAGCGCTTTCCATGCTTGGAACGGCCATCCCTCGACTCTGGCGTCGAACGGCGTCTCCGACGTCGAGTGCTTCTTCCTCGACGCTGATAGTCGTCCCCTCGACGAAGAGCGGTCAGACTTCGACGGCGAGCGTCGACTCTTTCTCCTCGAAGACCGCTTCCTCGCGGTCTTCGACGCCGAGGATCCCCTCGACGTCGAACTGGTCGACGGTGACCGGCGGTGTCGCTTCGACGGCGAGCGACGGTGTCTTCATCGACGGCGATGCCTCGACGTCGAGGACGTCGACGTCGGCCGTGACTTCGACGCCGGCCTGGTCAGGTCTTTCGACGTCGAACCCCCACGCTGTCTCGACCCGGAGCCCCGGGGAGAAGGGGAACACACCGCCGTCATCCCTCTCGACGTAGTCGTCGATGCCATCGACGTCGACGGAGACCGGGACCTTTTGCTGGTCTTCCTGCCTCTGGGGAGCCCCCCCAGAGGCCTCAGCATGGACAGGGGGAGCCTTCCCAGCCTGCCCAGACCCACCTGCAGCCTGCAGACGCCTCTCCTCCCGGCCTTGGAGCCTGATCTTCTGTCTTTCCCTCAGGGTCCTTGTAGAAAAGGCCTGGCAGATGTCACAATCCTCAGGGACATGCTCATCACGGAGGCAAATAATGCAGACGTCGTGTGGATCAGTCTTGGCCTTCTTCCTTCCACATGCTGGGCACTTGTCGAATAAGGCAGGCATTTTAGATCCCTAAAAGCCTGAACAAACACACAGAAGTGAACAGGAAACACCAAGAATCAAAGCAGAACACTTTTTAAGCCAAAAAAGTGACAAAAACTCCAATAAACCCTTGAAAAAGGGAGAGCTCAATGCACAGGGTCCTGTAAGCAGGAGCCGGAAAAAAGAACTGAAGTCAGTTGGACCTGCTATGCATTCTGGGATACTGGGAGAAGGTTCTAGAAGGTTTCCTTAAAGGCACAGTATCCTGTTTAAGCCACATAATGGCAGCCGATGGGGCTTGTCTGTCCAGGCCTTCCTCTCTATTTCTGAGGGGTTTTGCAGTAAAAGCAAGGGAAATCTGGACAGGCTTTGCGGTTTGTGGATTTTTGGTGGAATTTCTAGTTGAAGTACTGGACAGTGTAGCCTGTGGATATAGGCTGCATTATTTGTCTTTAAATTTTCTCTTAAGTGTCTTTGCAGTTCTGCAATTTTTTGACAATTGCAGAGATTATTTTTGATTGCCGGGGTCCACGCACATGGGCGGGACTATTCACTAGATTATGACTATACACAGAGATCCCCTACTACAGAACAAGCAATCCCACACCAGTTTCAACTTGGTTTGGCCTCAGACAAGAATAGCTCAGATCCCACGGCACTGCTGCACCAGACTTAAGGCCAAAACCGGTCTTGGATTTCTTGTATCCCGGTTCAGAGTGGACCAGGCATGGATATTCGGGCTGGACTGTTCCTATTGGAAGAGACGAAGGCTGATTTGCCATGGATTCTGGCAACTCAAACACAGAAGGCTGCACAGTTTTACATAGCATAGCAAGCTCACTGGTATGTATGTTCATGGCAATGATGGTGTTATTACACTGACCTACAGTACTATTAGTACCTGGGAAGATCATCCTCTATTAGAAATAAACGTGAAAAGTTATTTTCAATTGATAAAATTCATGGATATTCATCAAGCTGGGACATAGTTATTATCAAAACAAAAATAAATATGCATTTCCTATGTAAAATTATTAGTACCCAAAACTATGAAGGTACCATTTCCATCTCTAATTCACAAGCCCACCAACAACACAGATAACATGCATCTAGGATAATTTAGATCAGAGATAAAGCATCTGCAAAGGTAATTTCACACTTCGACACTACGAAGGACAGTACAATTCTTATCACAATAGTCGTGCAACACGGTTAGCACAATGTTTATGAACATATTTTTGGGATTTTCAGTGACCCACAGCAATATATCTACAAGAATAAATGTTTTTAAGTGTATCTTTTAGCTATCACATACCTTACTGAAGTCAACTGTACTGTTCTCATGGCTTCCACCCGGTCCATTACCTTTCGAATCCACTACTTTGCCAGCATCTAAGTTACCAGGAGATGACTGAGGAGACTGCAATAATCCTGCACGGTCAAACAAAATCAAATTGTTCAAAACTGGGGTTGGTGGCAGAAGAGAAAGGTTTAAAAATAAGCACACAACGTGCGAGCCTACTAAAACCAACATAAAGTTAAGATACATGAAAGCAATATTAGTATTTGTGGTGCAACACAACACAGGTTTCCTTTTTAGCTATGAAAAAGAAATAACAAATGAGGGGCAATTACAAAGTATTTTGAGACGGGAAGAGCAGACCAAATCTTTAAAGGAATACAATTTTAATTTAAATAAAAATTAAAAATAAAGCAGCTGATGGTGCATGAGGACGCGTGAGGATGCAGCATGGGGACAGAAGATGTTCAGATAACCATGGTAGAACAAACTGTGAAACGTCAATTGGTTACATGACATCACTTCTATGAATGAAATTTCCATTCCAAATGGTCAGTCTACACCGGTTCAATGCCAGGCAATCAACGACTATCAATGACTATCAACGACGATCAACCCTCACTTTGGGAATTGCTATTCAAAGGCCAAGAAGCAGATTACAGTTTTGTAGTTGAATAATTCAAGAATAGTGGCCTAATATTTGAAAGAAGCCCTGGATTTTAAGGCCATAGATCTGCCATAAATGGCAATGTGTACACATAAAAACAAAACTGAGAAACTTGCATGCAAGGTCCTTTCGCATAACAAGGTTAGTGGAATTCGAAACACCACTTCTACCATTACAACTAATGCGGTTAATCATTTGGAAGAATGATCTGCCCTGTTCATTAGCATGTTTGTGAACCACATCAGAAGGCAAAAACCTACTACCTGGAATGGAGGACAAAAAATGACCTCACCGTTACAAAAGAATGTGCGCAAATAAATATGACGGAGCGATAGCGGGTAGTATTGGACTGCATGAACCCAAGCAGCTTTCGCATCCAGTGGCACCATGAAGACAGAATTGGGTGAAGAAAAGGGTGGGGGTGATAAGAGGTAGGAAACATATTCTAAGTGTCAAAGAAAACTTTATTTTTTTATATGAAATTCCTGTATCACTTGTCAATGTAAGGTTCTACAGGACTGAGTTAAATTGCAGCAAACCTGGTGCCAGGAAGGCTGCAATATATATATATATATATATATATATATATATATATATATATATATATATATATATATATATATATATATATATATATATATATATATATATATATATATATGTAGCGAGGAGTAAGATTCTGTGTATAACCATACATTTCATTAAGAGTGTATACTAAACTAACAAGCCACATCTCTTAATCTCCCCACCCCCGCCTTACTGATCATCTTTAGGAGGGACCACTACTATTCAATCGGCATTGATGAAGATACTTTTTGTACTCAACTCCACCAACTTAAAACCGATAGTGCCTAAAGGATTTAAAAGGCAGATCAAATACTTCAATAGGACAGCAGTCGAATGATCAGAAAGAAGACCTGTGGTCTCAAGCCCCTTTCCCAGTCCTTTGGTTTAAGCGAAAGTACATCATGAAGAAAGAATGTGCAAAAACATCTGCATGAAACAATGACTGTCCTTGCTAATGACACCAAAAATAAAAAAGGTAGCCATGAAGGTTGATTCCCATCACTGTGGTAAACTAAGTGCACCATTCTAGGACCGCTGCTTTGGTAGGATATTGAGCTTTGCAAACTGAGACCGGGTCAAAAGGGTTTGAGCTCAAGATGGCCATAGTGGAACATTTGCGATCATACTATGAAGGAGTCACCGCACCAAATTACATCATAGAAGTCCTCTACACCTTCCATTCAGAATCTAACCCTTTCCTGTAAAGGAGGCGGCAAAACTGAGGATTTGCAGCACTGATTATCAATACTCGCTACTCTATCTTTAGTTCCTGCGGCACAAAGAAGGAAATCTCGTTACTGCGGTCTCCGTGCGCCTCGGAAGCCTCAGATAGAGAAATTATCCATGAACACTCGAAAGGACTTGCACGAATACTCGGTTCTAAAGACTATTTGAAGGCAAGTAGCTTCGGACTGCCATCACTATTATGTTTCACTTAAAATTAATTAAAATCATGGCAACTCCAATTACTAGCAGGACTCTGGTGCAAAGATTATGTAGGTATTCTTCCAGTATGGTAAAAATAGATATTCATAATTTACGGCTTTTGTAACAGAAAAACAGATTCCCCAAACCCTTGCCTCCCAACTAATAGTCACATTTTGCTGGGAGGCAACGAAGAATGATCCTCCATTCGTCTACAACGAATCTTTAGAAGTCAGATACACCATGGTGAGAGGATCGGTGGTTAATTTAACCAATACCTTCAATGTGCATCTCTTCTTCACAATACGGTCTGCGACTTAAAGGGGTTCTATGCAAATAGCGATATTTCAGGAATATTTTGAGCGATTCTAATGCAAACTTTGGGTAAAAGGCATCTTAAGTAATTACATGATTAAAGTCAATCAGTGCACATAACAGAGGTATGTGTCCTTATTTTATGGAATATTCAATTAATTCTAATCCTAGTTAAATTCAAATAAATTAAAAAAATATACTGGACACATCAATTAATCGGTTCATAACTTAAATAAGTTTAAATGCAAAGTATTTCACACTATGGCAGGCACCACATTTTTTTAATAAACATGGCAATAAATGAGCAGAGTTTCATATTCTTCAAATGCAAGCAAGTAAAGTTTATATTAAAAAGGGAAATCGAAACAAAATCCTGGTTTGCTCAAATAAATTAAACACCATCGTTAAAAAATAGCCTTCTCTTTGTATTGGTCTCCATGAATTATCTCTAACTTCTCATGTGTCCCCTTCACCATCCATACAATCCAGATCCAATCGAATCAGCGAAGCCATTTTTGTTCCAAAGTCTTTCCAGCCAGAAAGTTTCTAGATGGCTTCATTTGTTATTGCCATGTGGGAAGGGAGAGAGTGGGCACTACAGTG
Organism: Lissotriton helveticus; assembly: GCF_964261635.1. Classification (NCBI taxonomy): domain Eukaryota; kingdom Metazoa; phylum Chordata; class Amphibia; order Caudata; family Salamandridae; genus Lissotriton; species Lissotriton helveticus. Next base: position 1,147,874,526 of record NC_136071.1, on the reverse strand, counting down.
AGGAAAGAAAACCACATCCTCAAGATGAAAACCATGAACCAAGTTAAGAAGTGAGCAGTGGCCAAGTGTCAAGAGCAGCCATTCGACTCGGGTGTTACATTTTAGGGCTGTGAAAGGGAGGGTTGCCGTAAGCGCCTACTTCGAACTGTCATAACAATAGGTGTTGCTGGGTACAAAGCCAGAACTGTTTAAATCATACACCCAACATGGCACTACCTGCCAAATGGTGAGTAGAAGAGACCTGGGATAAAAAAGGAAGGGGAGAAAGTAACCTGGCACCAAGTACCATGCACAAATTAAGCAGTAATGAGTGTTGCTGCCTTTCGGAAAAAGAAAAATATAGCTCCCATTTTAGCAAAACAAGGCACATGTTTAAAAAATCTTGCATGTCAAACCAAAAAGTCGTCAAAGATCATCATTACGGATCCTGTTTTGGGAATTTGTATGTCCTCTGCTGTAGCCACGTTTGCTACCGGAGTAGATCATTCCAAAGTCCTCCGGTTCCCTGGGGGTGATCCTGCTTTCAAAGGCAAGCCTCTTTCAGAGGTCCTACTTCATGCGATTGCTCAACAGAAGAATGGCTTAGACTTTTTTTCTGTCTTTTTCTTAGATGGAGTCTATCTCCGGCGCTCCTTATATTTCGAGAGACACATTGGAACTGAAGTAACAGCAGCACTGGACACATCTGCCAAAGGAGGGGGGCGGGGACTGGTGCCAATGCTCAAAAGCAGCGCCCCCTAGAGTTCACTCAAACCCTTCTTTTCCATTGCAGCATAATAATAATAATAATCCACATTTGTAAAGCGCACAATCACCCGTTAGGGTCTCTAGGCGCTGGGGGCCGTCGGGAAGATTAAGCGAGCTATTGCCCAGAGTCACATGGTGCTGGGCTAACCTGCCGCCGGAGATCGAACCGTGATCCCCAGATTCCAGCGTCAGTCGCCCTGGCCGCGGCGCCACACCTCTTCCTAGCATAGTAGGTCTGTCCATTCCACAGCTGACCATTGGTCTTCATCCAACAAAAATGTTGGTCTGTCAAGCTCCTGCATGTGTTTTAGTCCCTCTTTAAGTACTAGTTTCAGACCCTATATCAGAACATGCCAATCTTTGTATCATACCAGTCTCTTTACAATGCAATTCTAGCAGCAGGCTGAATGTAGGTATAATCAGGGGGGGGGGGGGTTACCATTTTCCAAGGTGTGTCACAATGGCTTAAAAATTGAAAGCCATGTTCAGTCCTACGCAAAACAAATTTGCATGCACAGAGCTAGCACTTTATCAAATTATGGAATCAACTAGGCAATAAGATGGAATATGAATTTGGCGTCAGACTTTCATATTGGAATAGAATGATACAACTGATCGTGACAGATAAAAGGAAACCAGTTTGCTAAAATTTGAGTTTTCTGCTTTACATGTATTTGGGGAAAAAACAAAAGTGGACAACATGATCACACTCAAGACGTGATAAAGCATGCACGGTGAGTGAAATATAAACAGCAAACTTGTCACGTTTGGCTCAAGCGGTGTGCTTCACAAGCATGCCAGTGCAAGGAAAACAGATGCACAAAGCACGGCACGCTGGAGGTTTGGATAGTTGCCTGGTTTCTGATCACAGCTCTCGTCTTGCTTCTGATCCTGAGCTTCTATGTCCTCCTCGGGGGGATGGACCACTACTGTCGGAATATCGTCAGCAGAGTACACCTGGTGCTCAGAGCCATCAGGCTCACCCTGTTGAGAGCAGGCCGATACCAGGCGATTCAGCCTAGGAGTAGCTGGAGGTGTGTTTTGTGGAGTGGGCACTGGGGTGGCACACCTCGAGCCTGATGGAGTGCCAGCTCTTGAAGGAAGCAGGTAATCCAGAAGAAGAGAGAGGCGCGATTCTCGTCGTAGAGACAGGTTGGAGGCTGACAGACCTGCTCGCAAAGAGTTACGGGAGGCTGACAGGCCTTCCCCTGAAGTGAACCAGAAAGCACTTTTTAAAAGAGGTGAGATAGGAAGAAAAAACACATGAACACATCTATGTATCAACAAGTCAAATTAAAACTTTAAAAGGGTCGTACAAGTGGAACTACAATAACAGAACATCTTTAAGCAATTTTAAGTGTGAAAGAAAGCTACTCCATTAGCACACCTGCCTGTAGCAGCTCTTACAGCATGCACCAAGTAGTAATGCAGACAGCACATGTAGATATACACATTCACACCAGGGAGGAAACTTGATTTGGTTGCACTACAAGTAGAAGCTGGAAGCAGTAGTAAGAAAATCCACTGTTATGGTAAACATGGCTTTTCAGCAATAGAATGCTTAGATTTGCTGATCTGTGCCTCACATTTTGAGTCTGAAGCGATTCTGCTGGCAGGTCACAGGAATCTGGAGGGTATTGCGGATGTTAAGGGGAGGAGAGGATGGTTGGAAAGGGAAGGCAATGGAGGCATGCTAGACCATGTGGAATGTTTTTTCATTAAATACAAAAGCAACACTGTTTTCACTTACTATGCCCCAAAATATTGATGGATGCACACTACACTTCCTTGCTACTCTAATTAGGTTATTGGTATCTAACTGCACTTGCCATTAAAAGAAGAAAGGCCTGATCAGTCACTGCCAAGAGTTTAGCCAATTCTGTTCAATCTACACAGAATTTACTAACAAAACAACAAAGCAGAACTGCTGTCAATGCTCCCAGAATCCTATGAAACGAGCTCAACAAAATATTCAGATATTTACAGAATCATTCGGAACAAGAAGGAAAAATGATTTGCAGTATGTCCCCAGATTGCGATCTTACTTTAATTGCCATGGTCAGTTCAACAATGTCAGTCTACTCTCGAAACAGACAAACCGGTCAATGCCGTTACTGACCACTTCAAGAATAAAATACTCAATGCCCCGTCTCGCCCAGCATGAGGGGCATTATTCTATCAAGCTAACATGATTTGTCTCCAAGAGACTTGGTGTGACGTGAAATTTTTAGCGGGTAAGGTCTACTTCTCGCTGGATGGTAGAGCTACTCCCTCTAGGAGAGGCCATGCAAAGGGCGGAGTGGCTTGTTTGCTGTCCAATAAGATACAATGAAACTTTACTCACTATTTAGATCCCAGCTACCTCTTCCAAGCAATAACTTTGTATAATTTTGTTAATGACAACCCATGTAAATTGACTACAGTGATAAATGTTTATATTCCTCCAGAAACATGTTATAATGCTTGTCTAAAGAAGGTTTTCTACTATATAAAGAACGTACTTGATTCTGAACCCTCATCCCACATAATTCTACTTGGGGATTTTAATTGTAAAATTTCTAATTGTAGTTTGGAGCTCTTTAGAAATACACTTAAGGAAGAATCTTTACAGATACCCCAAGCCCTCTTTCTGGGCAATATAAAAACTAATAAGAGAGGGAAATTACTCTTGGAGGAACTGTTAGAAGTAGATGGTATCATAGTAAACGGAAGAATGTCCTCTGATACCCCGGCAAACTTCACTCAAGTCCAATAATAGCGAATCCATCCTTGATTATGTGGTAGTGGGAAGTTCTTCTTTTTACCTCTTAAAAGACCTTGTGGTCTCTAATACTGTATTTAGTGATCATAAGGTACTCACCATTACAGTAAATTTGAACCCACCATTAATGGATCGGTGGTCTTTAAACAGTGAACTAGTAAGTTTTGGAGATAAATCTGGAAGATGTTATTGGAATTTTAGGGCCATTAAGGGGTTGGCGAGCATCTTCGAGGATACTGTGGAGAATTTGATCTATTGGAAGGGTTCTGAACTTATGCGCTTTGCTGAGTTTATGACTAGAGTAACTTCTATTGCAAAATAATCAGATACCATAAGCAATATTAAAGTAATTCCCAGTTGTCTTCGGCATCTTAATTTCGAAATAAATAAACTAGTAAGGGAACAGTACTTGATTTATTCCCCTGAAAGATATCACAGAATAGTTCTATTAAGAAAGAGGAGCAGGGTGAAGGCCAAATTGAAACGCGAGAGTGAAGAGTCTTTATGGGTTAAATTACGGGAAGCAGTATGTAAGGAGCTAGCTAGGGCATTTTGGTCACTTATTGGGGAAGGCTGTGGAGTAAGATCTAGACCACTACCAATCCCAATCGAAGAGCAAACTTGGGTAGGGTATATTGAGAATTTATATGCCAGCAATGGACTAGTGCCTGAATTTGGTATAATGTATGTGGATAGCTCCCAATATGGACCGCCAACCGAAAAGGATATTGAACTGGCTATTAAGGGCCTGCGTTCCTCCGGAGCAATGGGTCCGGATGAGCTTCCCATCTCTGTTATAAAACAAAATAGTGAGATGTGGAGCAAAATTCTCTTCCCGGTTTTTAACTTCTGTTTTTCCCGTAAATGGGTTCTCCCCTCCTGGAGGGGGAGCATATTGGTCCCCCTACACAAGAAGGGAAAACGGGATGCTCCAAACAATTCCCGTCAAATTGCCCTTTTGGATGCCATAGGTAAGGTTTTTGCAAAATGTTTGCTTAAATTGATTAATGATTGGGTAGTTAAGGAGGAAATTCTACCCCTTGAGCAAACGGGTTTTAGGCAAAGGCATGGTACCATGGACAATTTGACGGCATTACAGATCATAAGTGAAAAATATATCAAGGTCAGAGGAGGGAGAGTCTATGGAACTTTTATAGACTTCTCCACAGCTTTTGACAAAGTAGATCGTTCATTGCTGTGGAGGAAGTTATCGGCCCTTGGTATGCCGTCTACTCTTTTGGAGCTAGTCCAGGCTCTCTAACACTTGGTGCATAATTTTGCTAGGTGGGGAAAGAGGTCTGTCCCAAGTAATTTCTTCTGCTAACAGGTTAAAACAAGGTTGTTTGTTAGCCCCCTTATTATTTTCCCTCTATATATCCGATCTCCCTCATGTCTTGTCTACAAGTGAAGGAATTGCACCTACCCTGGGGGGCACATCAATTGTTTGTCTGTTGTATGCAGACGATATTTTAATCCTGGATTTAACACCAAAAGGATTAAATAATCGTCTGCAGGCACTTTACGAATATGCAGATGCACATTATTTGAAGATAAATGTGTCAAAAAGTAAAGTAATGTGTATGACAGGAAGGAAAAAGATAAAATATGTGAGCTTTCCTTGGTCCGTAGGCGGGCAAAGATTAGAAGTGGTAAAATCTTATGTCTTCCTCGGAAAAACTATTGTTCGTAATCTAAGTGAAAAGGCTCATATAGCAAATAACACCCGGAAAGCAATTGTCCAAGGTAAAAGTTTATTCTCCCTCTATAACTACAGGAAAAAGACACTTTGCTATTTTGTTAGAGGTTTATCGCGCTAAAATCCCAGCATCGTTGTTATATGGTGTTGAACTACTTGATATAAGGAATTGGGGTTTCTTAAATGCCAAGGAAGGCAAAATTCTGCGGTATTTAACCACAGTTAATACATCATGCTCTATAGCCGCCTTCAGGTTGGAATTCGGACTGCGTGGTAGCTGGGTCCAGGGCCTAGCAGGGATGGTGCGCTTGGTCTTTAACCTTGCAAGGGGAGAACATGGTACATTAAGACACCTTATTCAAAAAGAACTGTTGGGAACTTTTAAAGAGCATTCCTTAATTGTAAAAAATTTTAGAACTGCAGTTGATTTGTTACAACTTGATGAATCAGTTCTATTTACTCTATCTGCACATCAACTGAAATCCTCCTTGAAGCTGGCATCTTGGGAGGTAAGCTTTAAGATGGATAGGGAAGCTCGCATTATGAAGAAAGGTGTATTTAAAATCATTGATACCTGCCTAATAAAGAAAGCGCAACCATATGTGACTTGTACGCAGATTTCTATTTTTATTAAGGCAGGATCTACTTCCCTTGAATAAATTATTGTCCAGATGGTATGGCTCCTCAGCTATCTGTAATTTTTGTATTGTTTCTATTCAGGATATTACCCATGTGCTCTTTGTATGTCCAGCTTTAATCTCATATAGGCGCAAATGGCTGAGACCAATTTGTCTTAAATTAAGTATTCTCTCAGCCTCTGCATTGTTAGATTCTATTTACAATCTTCCTAATGAAATGTTCCGTTATAAAATTTGTAACTTTTTTTAATGCTTTTTAGAAATATATTAGAGGGTTTTGTATGTTTATTTTCTCTCGAAATTTTATTTGTGATTGTATTGAAAATGTATTTGCTTCTGTCAGCTTTTTACGTGGATCTCATTTGAGTTCCAAAATCATAAATAAATAAACTTGAAACTATCAAGCTTAGGAACTATGGAACATCCAAAGCTACAAAAACATAACCAGCATCAGGGTGTGTGCCTCAAACGAAGGTACACCAAACCTAGACTCAACCTAGGAAGAAATCCCACTGAAGTGCCTATTTTAGAAGATCTTTGCAGGAAATTATGTTGGCCATCAATCACACTTAAGCAGTCCTAATTATCAAAACCATGCCTCAATAATAGAAACAGCCATGATGACCCTCAGGAAATCTAAACCATACACCGCTAGTCAACATGAAAACCTGGCCTACATCTCTGGCAGACTAGCATGAACTGTGCCATAAATGGTGCTGAAGTAGAAGTGCTCGGAGGCAGAGTATATTCTTCACATAAAGTCCTATAATGCGAAACGATTGCAAGGTTAACACACTGGAAGCCTACAAATTCCCAGCCATCCTGCCAGCACTGGGACCTTCAAATAAGAATTCGCAAAGTCAAAAAATGCCCAGCTTATGGGGCCTGAAAATCACATTGATGTTAAAAAAATTAATATTTAGACATAAAAATCTTGCTTAAGCGTTGATTAAATGCCATGCAAAAAGGCTAATTAAGCTTTCAATTGTGATGCTAAAATGTATACTTCTATTATGAAACTAATACAATAGATGGCAGACCAAGCCTTACATTTCTAGTTCTTTATTTTATATTAACATACTTAAAACTTTAGAAGTGACAAGTAGCACATTATATTCGGAATTCATGTCAGATGAACTAGAGAATAATTAAACTACAGGGCTTCTGGAAAGCTAGTCGGCTATCTTGCGACCAACACTATGGCATGATCTTATTTAATCACATTCAAATAAAATAATAGGATGGAAAAAAGAATATTGATGACGCTGTTTGAGGTCACCTCTCCAATTTATAGGGCAAGGTTCTTTATTTAAACCCAGCAAAAGAGTACACTGCCTGGACAAAAAAACACAATGGGTTGCCCGGATTGGTCATCAGATGCTACATTTGGATACCAGCCTTTACCCTCTTAAGGCAAAATTAAAAAAATTAATCAATTTTATGGTGTTTGTTACTTCTAGTCAAGAGGGTCTCTTACACACCGAACATATAGGTAATCGGTCACCTAGCTGAGGGTGGAGGGGTAGCGGAGAAAACATCAAGGCAAACAAAGGAATTTAAGAGATCTTGTATTACGGCAAAAGTCTGCGCATTACCCGCTCCAAGCTCCAGCCGCACACAATACACCTGTGCAAATTCCTTCTTTAAAAATGCATCGTACAGGTTCTGACTGGCGGCAGACGTTATGATAACAGGAAAATTAGACCCCCCCCCCCCCCTATCGGATAAAAGTCACCATGCAAGTAACTGTACGCTACTTCTGTAGTCTGGCTCGCTTTACCTCAACATCTGGGTGTGCCTGGAACATTATACAACATTGCTTGAAGCGGAGGAAGAGCGGGGAGGAAGAAAAAACACAATGGGGAAGTCTTAGCTGAACTTCAGTCAATAGGTTGGCTGAAAAGGAAAGGTGTGTCCCGAAAACTTCCTCATACGGTTCAGAGATGCATAGTAGTGGTGCTTCCTAATCCACCCAGCACAAGTTATTGCAATCGGGAAATCAGTTTTGTATGAAAACCGCTGCACAGGATTGTGCATGGGACTAAAGAGGGCAAAAAGGGCCTAACAAAGGTTCCCAGGACCAATACAATCTGGACCAGTGATGTTTGAGTCACCATAGTCACTCTTGTATTATTTACAGCAATTCTTCTTGTCAGGATTGTCAGGCACACAAGTCATCCAAAAACTTTCCTGGCTATGGACAGATTACCCTTGACAACCAACTTCTATTTCTTATGTGAGATTGCTCCAAATTGCTACTTAACTGACCTTTTCAAACTGATGTACATGCGCATCTCAGTAAGGTAGGTCCCAATGATATCCTTTCCGTAGATGCAAGTAATTTAGCTAAACATGTATATTAGTGGAAAAGAAAGGGAACTGAGGAAAAGTTACGTCTCAGCTACAATAATCTGTAATAAGTTAGACACTGAACGTGTGGCGATTGTGTAAAACTGTTACCATATATTGAAATACACACTATTACACAGCAGAAACATGAATGCTTTTCTATCAACGGATAACAGTGCATGCAGATGTGGACAGAGACTAGGTTGTCGAGCGCATGTTATGATATGCGAGCAATAAGTCTCACCCGTTTCCCCCCCCACCTGCAATACTCACAGCTTTAACATTTTAACTTTAATATGGAACTGGTCAACATATATTGGCTGCTACAACATCTCACCGTTTCGTTCTAGCAAGTGAGGATCAGAATGTTTCTTGCCTATGTCTGCGAATGAGCGGACCAGAGGGATGCGGTTGCTGAGCTTCTTCTCGTTTTGATGATGGTGTCGCTTCAAAAGGGCCTCCTTCACCTGCTCCCGGCAAGTCTCCTCCAACTGTCCGGAGACAATCATGCTGTCCAAAACCATGTCTGTTGTACCAAGCTCAAAGTTAGATACACAAACTACACCCTGCCTTCAGATTAACACATGCACAACAACAACAAAACTTTTGTTAGATCTTACACTTTAGCCAAAAAGAACTAGAAACAACTTCACATTTATTGAAGGATATTATAAGAGAAGCTTTAGTGGATCCGGTAAGGAAATTGGGAACAAAATTATTGGGGTTTTGTCAGTCGTTACTGGAGAAGTTGTACAGTGTTGTGCTAAGCAGAGGATCATCAGTAAAGAAAAAGGCGATGGAAGTTCAAAGTTAGCATAGGAACAAACTGGTATTAAACATTTTCATGTAATAATACTTTAAGAATGCTCGTGTCTTTAGGGAGTAAATCACTGAAATAATCTACATATAAACAAAGTCAGAAAACAAAGTACATTAGTTTTGCTAGCAGTTCATAAATTAGGATTTGATGCATTACAACAAACAAGAGGGGAGTTTAAAAATCAACATAATTTCAGTCCATTAGTAATGTCAAAATTAGAGATGCAAAACATCAAAAAGTCAAAACAGTTTGGGTTAAACTAATGCATGCAAAATGTTACAAAGTTTTTGGGAATATTGAGTTGCAATCTAGTGTACAGTCAGGCAGAGTTGAGCAGCGTGTGAAAATGAGAGAACACAGTTTCAGTGAGATACAACCAATCAATTTGCACTACTATTTCTGTGTGCCATAGCCCTTTGTACAATGACTTGCTGTCATTAGCCACCAAAGACATCTTGTTTCTCTCAGTATCCAATGCCCCCTTTACGTAAAGCATCAAAGCCACTAACCTAAAGGTCTGCACCTCATCCTAACAGCAGATCTTCTTAAAGGTGGCTCTTACTAAACACAAATCTATGTTGGGCATGGCTTCCATTTTAAGACCATATTTCCAACCCAGGCTGGGTCTGCTATTTTATTGCATATATAAAGTCCAAGATTAATGGCTCTGAATGTAGATATCATTTACTTCAAAATAGCAAGAACCAGCTTTCCACCCACCCAGACCCACTCATTTAGGGTTCCTTGGTATTTCTAGATTGCATCAACCACTGGCATGTCGAGCTCTATCCAGAACAGGTGCTTTCCCAATCAATCAATCACTTGTAAAGTGCTAATGCTCGAAGAGCGAAGTCTTGAAGAGTCTTCTGAAGGTGAGCAGGTCTTGGGTCTGTCGCAGGTGGGTAGGGAGGGTGTTCCAGGTCTTGGCGGCAAGGAAGGATCTTCCGCCGGAGGTTGTTCATTGGATGTGGGGGACAGTTGAGAGGGCGAGGCTGGAGGAGCGGAGCTGGCGGGTTGGGGTGTGGAAACGGAGTCTGCTATTCAGGTAGGCTGCTCCGGTGTTGTGGGGTGCCTTGTGGGTGAGGAGCTTGAAGGTGATCCTCTTGATGACCGGAGCCAGTGCAGATGTCTCAGGTGGGGGGTGATGTGGCTGCGACGAGGGATGCTGAGGATCAGTTGGGCGGAGGCATTTTGAATGTGTTGTAGTCGCCGTAGGTGTTTGGCAGGGATTACTGCGTAGAGTGCGTTGCCGTAGTCCAGCCTGCTGCTGACGAGGGCCTGGGTAACTGTTCTTGTTTCGGTTAGGATCCACTTGTAGATCCTGCGGAGCATGTGGAGGGTGTTGTGGCAGGAGGAGGAGATGGCATTGACCTGCTTCGAGAGGGAGGGGTCGAGGATGAATCCTATGTTGCGTGCGTGATCCGTGGGTGTCGGGACTGCTCCCAGTGTGGTCGGCCACCAGTAGTCGTTCCAGGCTGAGGGAGTCGGTCCGAGGATGAGGACCTCCGTCTTGTTCGAGTTCAGCTTCATGCGGCTGCTCCTCATCCATTCGGTGACGGCCTTCATTCCCTCGTGGAGGTTGGTTTTGGCTGTGTGCGGGTCCTTGGTGAGGGAGAGGAAGAGCTGGGTGTCGTCAGCATAGGAGATGATGTTCAGGTTGTGCTGGCGGGCCACTTGTGCGAGGGGGGCCATGTAGACATTGAACAAGGTTGGGCTGAGGGATGAGCCTTGGGGTACGCAGCAGATGATGTCGGTGGCTTCGGAGCAGTAGGGCGGGAGCCGGACTCTCCGGGTTCTGTCGGAGAGGAAGGACGTGGTCCAGTCGAGGGCCTTTTTCTGGATTTCGGCTTCTTGGAGGCGTATTCTGAGTGTGCGGTGGCAGGCCGTGTCAAAGGCAGTTGATAGGTCCAGAAGGATGAGTGGCGGCAATAAGGGCCGTCTCGGTGCTGTGGTTGCGTCTGAATCCGGACTGGGACAGGTCTAGGATGCTGTGGTCTTCGAGGTGCTGGGTCAGCTGCGTGTTAGCGATTTTCTCGATGACCTTGGCCGGGAAGGGGAGCAGGGAGATGGGCCGGAAGTTCTTGAGGTATTTGGGGCCCGCTTTGGCTTTTTTGAGGAGCGCGTTGATTTCGGCGTGCTTCCAGCTTTCCGGGAATGTCGCGGTATCGAAGGAGAGGTTGATGACTTTTCGCAGTTGGGGTGCGATGGTTGCATCAGCTTTGTTGAAGATGTGGTGTGGGCAGGGGTCTGATGGAGAACCCGAGTGGATGGAGTTCACGATCTTTCGAGTCTCTTCGTCGTTGACGAGGCTCCATCTTCCCAGACCGGTGTTGATGACGACCCATCTGATAAATCTACACTGGTTATATGTCAGGAAAGGGACCCGGTTTCAAATCTTGACAATTCTGTGCAGAGCTCTCCATCAGTCTGGGCCAGAGTACTTGCCCAATAGGATTAAATGTTATTCTCCCCTTAAAACTCTACAGTCATCTTCTGGTCATTTTGCCACGGTCACTAGGGTTCGGCGAGCAAAAACAGGAGGTAGATCCTTTTCCCTCCTGGGTTCACAAGCCTGGAATACCTAGACTGCTTAGCTACGGTTAGTCGCAAGGGAATGGCCATTTAAAAAACTGAAGAAATTGATTTTTACTCTTAGATTGCTCCCTCTTTCTTCTGCTCTTGCTTGTTCACTATCGCCGGGACACTCCTGGGAGTAGCCACGCATTCTACAAGTCCTACAATTCATTCAATCATTATTCTCAGGAATTAAATGGTATTGAAGTGCAACAGGCTGCCATATTAAACCCAAAGACCTATGTTCGGGTGGATCATAATGTGGCATTAGTGTTCACCGAGCAGTGTTGGGTTTGTGGCGATACGTCTTATGATCTATATTCAGTGGTCAATCTTTAGTTTACCCGTCTACCTGGAAACAGATGTTGAGCCAGAAAATTAGTGGACTAGGTTTCCCCCCACCTTTAATGATTTCTGCGAAGCAGTTAAAAAAAAATTTACCTTCCTGGCAAGGTACATTTGGACTGCGACGTTCTTCTCTGCCAGCAGCAGTCAACATGACTGTTGGTGATATTCACTATACACATACATGTTAAAGGGTAAACCAAGAAGAAACCAAAATTGAAATGTAGCACTTTAAACTGGTCCACTTGATAAGCTGGTCTAGTAGCTGCACTTACTGGGGTAAGTAAAACGCCGCAGTGTTTTGCATGCAAAACATTTTTGCTCCCTTGTACTCTATCGACCACTATGTATACATAAGACCTAGAAATAAAAGCACATTGATTCTGGTTAAATGTTGGAAAAACTTTGGTGATGGATATCGATTTACATAAGAGCACAGAGGGAGAAACGGTCAAGTTAATCTCCAATTATGGACTATAATTAACTTCTTTTGAGTCATCAGATAGCCCATTAGGTAGTTTTTTTCATCCACTTTTTAGCCTTCTTGATTCTTTCCAAAGGGAAACGTTTTGTTACACCAAGCTAATATTTCCCTTTGATACATTTTAACAGTGCCTACTACCAAGAATACCTTCTGCTCATTTACTCAAATCTTTGAAAAGCATGACCCAGCTAAGGGCTCCTGCCATAAATCAGAAGTGGGGATTGTGGGCATAGTCTATTCTGTTCAACACAGGGAAGGAAAGTAAATCAAGTTACCATCTTTCCTTAATGAACTTAAAAGTCCACCATAGAAAGCACTGCTGATTAAAGTCATCCACTGAGTTTACCTGGTGCCATGGAGCAGATTAGAACTCCCAAGAAATATACATCTACTGTGTCACAGCCAATTAAAACATGTGCACTTGTATTGCTTTATTTTCATGCCATTAAACTATTTTGCAGTAAAATATATTTTTCCTGCGAGTGTAAATAAAGTTTTAAAGTCTGCAAATTTTAGAAGTATTCCCAGAATCACTTCCTCAAAATTGTAAACATTTTTATAAAGTGGAAATGAGTTCCCTTGCAACCCAGTGCACGATCTATGACTGAAGGATTGGCCCGATATCTGGCCACCAAGTGGATTTTGATCATTTTGATTTTGCCAGAATCCTATGATAAAACCACAACTCCTGAGCAAATCTGACTGTGTGAAAAGGTGCTTGAAAGGACTATAGAGTTTTAATGTAGCCTTAGAGCCAGACGTAGTGGGCTCTGCAGGCCTTTAATGGCCGGTAGCGCCTGCTACTGAGGACTCGAAGGCGGTTAGAACACTTTACCCCTAGAGGACAGAACTTTCTAATTTGTAAAACAAAGGCCTTGTGGAGCCCAAAGGGGGTGGAAATCTACTCTGACCCTGTGAGGCCTTTGTTAAACAATGGAATGTTGATGCTCCAGGTTTCTGCTGGCCCTTAGAAGCCCGGAGTCCTCAATTGTTTTCAATGGAGCGCTCAGCATTCCAATGCTCTAATTTGAAAGGAATGACTTTTGGCTGAATGCCCATACCTTGTAGACTGTATGGGAGTAAGGACCAACTGAAATTCACTTGCAGACACAATGGGGGCACACACCCTTGCAGACTATTTTAGGGAAAACAGTCATGGTTTTTGATGACCACATTAACAATTTGCAAGTGTTTGATATCTTTCAAAATGTGACTCAGTTCTCAGACCAAAGAGCAATATAATATATTTGTAATTAAATTGCTTGTCATGTAACCAAAGCGTCAGATTTGCCAATGCAAACGTACCTGCTATCTCCTCTATGGTGTTCGCTCTCATATCCAGCAGAACGGTTCCGTTTAGGATGCAGCTCCTAAGCTCAAAAAGACTGTGCAAGGACAGAGTCGCCACATATGGTTTGCTCCATCGGTCTCCACCATCTTCTACATCTTCCTCAAATTTTAGCCACCTGACAATTAATGTAGGATAGTAAAGTATGAATTTGTACAGCATCTTGACTGGTCCTTGACAACCAGCACGATCAATAATAGAAAATAAATAATCAACCAAATGCATACTTAACAAGGAGTTATGGAATGCATTTAACAACCACTGGATAGACTTGGTACATCAAGTATTTAAGCTAGTAGCAGAGTCAATACTGTAACACCAAATTAAGGTAGAACGGGTTCCCTAAAAGACTACCAAGTAGTTCAAGGTTTGCTACTGGAATTACGACAACTTACCGTGCAGTTTCCTTCCACTCATATTCCCCTCCGTCTCGGAGGCACAGTTCATCCAGCTCTGTGAAGAGGTCGTGAGGAATGTGTTCTTCATCGTCATCTTCTGTTCCCAGAATAAATTGCACTCGCTGGGACGGTGTGTCTACATTGACAAGCAAAGCATTGGGTCAATATTCTGGCACACTACAGACCTTAACAAATAAGAGGTCATACTCCGTAAACTCACCAAAGCCCATTCTTGCAGGTCTACATGTGTAGACTCGGTCAGCCAGTTCCTTGTAAGTAATAGGCAGAGTTTGCTTTGCAAACTACAGCACACATTTGTGAAACTTTTAAGTAATAGTACCACTGGAGCTCTCCAAGGTAAAACAGGCAAGCATTAGATCACATATCTTACCTCAGAGAGTAGTTTATTGTTAGTTTCATTCACCAAACTACAGTGTAAAGAAAGGAAAGAGCAGAAGGCAGACAGTAATGTACTTTTGGGAAGGGAATTGTGCAGTTTGGTTCAAATGTATTAACCAATATTACTGGACAGTTTATAAGAAGAACTGAATGGAAATCACAAGTAAACAAGCAGTCGCCGACTGGTTTCTTTGTTTATACTTTACTAATCATAAGTTTTGAAAGTTCCGTTATACCCAACCACATTTACAAATGTCAAAAATGTGTCTTTTTGCTAAAAATGCTAGCGATAGTATTAAGCAGGAGGCAAAATGTTACTCTAATTCAAACAACTGCAGTAGAGCGACCAGTGCGCTATTTTGGATATGTTACTTCTTTTCGCAAGAAGTGTGCCACACACTAGACCCAGAGGCCAGACTGTGGCCTGGCAAATAGACATCAATGGAGCTAATAGGTCCAGTATACTACTTCAAGTATTTTCCAAAGCAATTTTTTTTCAGATCATATAATCCGCTCAACAATGTATCTAACCCTGGGCAAAGCACTACGCTAAGCTCGCGTACTTGCGTAGTTTGCGCTACTTCGCACTACGCGAATTGCACGTAGCACAGTGCAAACACACGTCGCGTAGTGCAGCGGTCATTTTTTGCTTGGTCGCAGTTCTCAACGTCAAGTTGGCGACCGCGAGCAAGCAAAATTACATCCCGGCGAGACTTGTTCCTCGTTCGCGATCAGCAACATCAAGTTGCCGATTGCAAGCGTTGAAAATAAACCTCCTGGCGAGATTCTCAACGCGGGGAGGTGAGGTTTCTCATTGCGAGTGGTCGCGTATGCTCGCAATGAGAAACTACCAGTCCACGTTGAGAAAGCTGCAGCTCGAGTAGAAATCTACTCGAGTGGCAGAAAACGCGTGCACTGTGCAAGATGCAGTTTGCACTGATTGCACAGTGCGAACAGCATTTTGCACAGTGCACTACGCAGTTCGCGTAGCGCTACTTCGCGAACTATGCCCACCCTTGGTAGTATCCCAAAGGTCACGGCATTCAAGCTGTTTGCAGACACCTTCATTTAACTCCTTACAATGAAAACTCATGCAACATGGTGATTCATGCTATAATGCTTTAGAAAAATCTAGTCCCAGTAGCAGTTTCATACTTACTACACAGACTTTTACACGTAACCGCAAGTACTTGCTTACCCCCTATGGGGCATATTTAAGACAATGTCAAGCAGTGCAGTGCGTCATCTTGCTGCACTGCGTGACAGGAACGGGCAGGAATGCGCCATATTTCAAAAACCAGTATGACGCATTCCATCCTTTTTCCCTGTGCTACCGCCGTTTTAGCTGCCCAACAGCAACGCAAGAAACCTTGTACCATGGTTCAAGGGTGCCTGTGTTGCATGCAGGATTGTTTTTGTACAGGAAGAGGCACGAGCATACACAAAAACAATCCTGGGAGGCATATTCCCTTTTCTAACTCTCAACAGCCAAGACAGTTTTCAGATCTGCAGTTTGGAATATGTCCTCGAGACATGAGTGGCCAAGTCACCAGCTCTACTTCTCTCCGTATTACAGAGTTTTCTTGGAAGTGTCTTGGCAATGACACTACATTGGCTTTGCATGTATGACACCATTGTTCATCACAAAATACAAAGTTTTCGTTTTCCATTAAAGGAAACTAACTCTGCTCCGATCGAATAGCAAGTTTATTTCAAAGCTGTGAAGCACAAATTAAAAATGTTTATATTCCGATATGCGGATGGTCCATTCGGAGATTACTTGAAACTCCTTAACCATGCAGCCATTTTATTTTTCCTCTAACATGCGGTTTGAAAAATGTGCTTCAATTAGTCATCTGAATTCTTTGTGGTCCTTTGGCCACCTGTTTCTCTGGGTTGTGACAGCTTATTTTTGTTTTATTTAATGTTGTATGTAGTCTTGAGCTAACTTCTAAATATTCCATTCAGTAGATGTTACTGCAAATATTTTGCATTACATGTTTGCGTTTAGGACAGGGTCCCCTAAATTGTATAGTGAACATTTCTAGCTTAAATTTCCCCTTTCAGAATGTTCAATTTCCTTCCCAGTTCGGGTTAACCACAGAAAATTAACCCAGATAGTCTTCGTCAGAACGTATACTACCCAATTGTGCCTTGTGATGTCTCACTATCGCATCCCCAAGTGCCAAATAATTCAGATTGGCATTCACAAATTTTGATGTGGTTATGACAGAAATAGGCACACCTGAATAGCCCCAATCTCAGTTTATGGCTTTAGTGGTCTCCATGAGGGATCAGCAGATTATCAGTGGAGTTCTATCGGAATTTTAAAAAGCGTCATTGTCCAAGTATCCAAGACACTTTTGGAAATATACTCTTTGTCCATTTACTCTTGAATCAGCTTGCCCATTCCTCACACCCCATTTAACATTGTTCTACCCTTAATGTGAGGGAACAGCGGAGTCTTTCATATCCGAAAACAGCTCAGACTATTAATCGCTCTGTAAATCCCACACGTTGCGATCTGTCATTCGATATTCATCCCAACGCTCAAGATTGCTCTCCCCAATTCCTGCCTGCTTCTCACCCGCATTGCAGGGCTCTTCAGTACTGCTGCAGCAGCGTTTGTGATCTTGTTTCCATCTTTTCAGTCTGTTCTTTATTTGACATCTCCCCTTCACAGCCTTACAAAAGGGCATTTTGAAATATTTGGGCTCCTTCTTGCAACATGGTAACATGATGACATCATGAAATATGTGCTCTCACCTCCTTATAACTCCTAGTATGTTCATTAGAGGCACTTATGCAGAGCAATCACTTCTATTGAGGGTGGGAAACTTGGATAAAAGTACTCCAGGCAGCTGCTCTTTTTACTTTCTCTTTGCTCCCATGGATAGTGCTCCTTCAATACCCATGGTGATAGTAAGCCAGGTCCAGCATCTTTGACATAATGAGTCGGCATACAAGTTAACATCACCGAAGGGGACCTCAGCCGCTACACTAAGGTCTGGCTCCATTTCTAGAGTCTTCACATGGACCGTCAAATGCGTTGGTGTACTCATATCAGCGAGTGCTATCATTTTTCACATGTGGTTTCCCTAACAAATTGCTGCACTGCACGCCAACCTTCATCCATGGATAGATCAGTCTTATGTCAAAGCAACCATAAGGAGGGAGGAGATTTGTTAACAGCCCAGCTGCCCCATATACCTTAGTCCTCCTAAGTCTTGTGTCTGTAAACTACTACTACAAGGTATGGACTTGCTTGTGGTCACTTTACAAGGCATGGGCTAACATTTAGCAGACTACTTTTGTTTATATACCTCCTGGGCACCTCCCACAAACACCACATTCAGCTACCTCACTCTTCAGTGTAAACCTGGCCGAAGATTGCCGTGTCACAGTCTGTGACAAGCATATGTTTGGTGACTGCTCCACAGCCTTCTTGCTCCTGCTCCACAGCCTTCTTGCTCCTGCTCCACAGCCTTCTTGCTCCTGCTCCACAGCCTTCTTGCTCCTGCTCCACAGCCTTCTTGCTCCTGCTCCACAGCCTTCTTGCTCCTGCTCCACAGCCTTCTTGCTCCTGCTCCACAGCCTTCTTGCTCCTGCTCCACAGCCTTCTTGCTCCTGCTCCACAGCCTTCTTTTTTTTTTTTTTTTTTTTTTTTTTTTTTTTTTGAAAACCTTTATTGAACAGAGAAAGCTCACAAATACGGGCCTACAACCCACCAGGGCTGGCCACCACATAAGAAAAGCATCAGGAGACATACATCAGGCGTCACAATATACTAAGGCAACAAATCAGGGGAAAGAGCAAGAATCTTAGAGCAATCTCAGGAGCAAACAAATAGAAAGGTAGTTTTCTTTTTAAAGAACGGATTTGGGAGATCAGGAGCTTGGCGGGCCATAACATAAGCCAGAGGGGCGGGGTCGCGGCGGGCAGCAACGCAGCGATCATAAAGACACAGGAGAAATCAACACAACAGAAGTACACCAGTAAGTACCGGGCAAAACAACGAAAAGAAAGAAAAACAGTTGTGCACACGATCCACTGCCCGCCCACCGTAGCCACCGCCCGTCCCACCGATCAGCACAAGAAAGGACCCAAATACCAAAGCGACACGAATTGCACCCCCAAGAAGAAAAAACCCCACAGTAAGGGGGGGGGAGAGGGGAAAAAGGAAAAGGAAGGGACCCCAACCCAACCACCCACCCCCAGGTGACAAAGCAGGAAAAACAAAACTCCGGTACAAAATCAACCACAAAATAGGAAGACAAACAGCACAAATCATCATCTTTGTAGTACCGGAAAAAGACACCAGAAAGACACCCGGGGGACAGACGGCAGACAGAGCCCCGAAAAAGGGGATACACAAGGGCCATAGAACCAAGTAGGGAGAAGAAAGGGAGGAGAGAAAAACCCCCCCCAAAAACAACAACAGACCCCCCCACCCACCCCACAAGCCCACCCTACACCCCTGCAGAGGGCTATGGCCTACCCCCCGGCAGCGTGCCTGTCGCCCTAAATAGAACCCGAAATATAGAAGAAAAGGAACAGGGCAGAAACAAAGACAAAAGGGAAGGGGCAGGGGAAGGGAAGGAACAACGCACACACGGGGGAGGGCGAAAAATCAGTATCATCTGCGTCCATCCCGCCACCTGCTACAAGGGAAGGGTATAGCCCATGGGAAGGTAACGATAGGAGAAAAAGTTTCAGGAGTCCCAGAAAATTACAGAAACATCACAACAGCACTTGTCAATCACATAGCAAAGAAACCAGACTACCGCATATAAAAGTCGTTTCAGCCCTGTCCACTTTTGTCCAAGGTTGTAACCAACCGAACCAACAAAGAGCAAACGATGAGGGACACTGGGCTCAGGAGAAAATTTCGCGGCAGTCCAAAGAAGAAACTAGAAAGAAAAAATTGAAGATCCAGGAAAGTCACAGTACAACAATCGTATTGCAGACAGAGTTCCAAGGACAGTTCGAACGAGGCAGGCCCAGCCGGGCCGGAACATATTTCTCGGTCGGGGAGTCGGCGCGAAGAGAGACTGGAAGGATCATCAACGCCAGGCCAGGATACAAGCGGATCGCCGCCCAATGGCCGAGGCAACCAGACAGGACAACGGGGGGCGCCGGAGACTCTCCGAGCCAAGGATGCGGTCCCCGCCGGGGGCACAGAGTCGAGGAGCACATCAGTCGCGATCATCGACGAGGAGGCCAAATCTGATGACGGGGGCCCGCATTGTTCAAGACGAGGGTCAGCCTCCACAGTGGAGACAGACGCAGCCACGGCAGTCCGCCAGGAGTGCAGCGCACCCAGGACAACTCGAAGCGCAGGAAGCTCTTTACAAGATCCGACGTCCGGGCCATGCGGCGGGCCCCCAGTGCTCGCCCGGGCCCGGCAGAGACTCCCAGGGCCGGCCGCCATCTTAAGAGCCCAGCACGTCTCCGGTCGCCGGGAACCCCGGCCGGGGTAACACCAGAGCAAAAGGAGGTCAGCCAGTCTGCGGCAGGGCGCCCCAAGGCGGAAAGGAGAGCCACCAGAAGAAGGATGTCCGTCGGTCCCCCCGTATCGCCGGCCCCGCTCTCCGAGCCCGGGCGGAAAAATTCAAAATGGCCGGGCCGGGGAACAGAAGGGGGACCCCACCAGACAATTGAGTAGGCTCTCCCGCGAGGAGCAGCGTTCATACCTCTGGGCCCAGGCCAGTCGGGTCCGTCAAGGGGCAGAGCCGGCCAATTCACACATCAGCCTCCGCGTCCAGCTCCACAGCGCCAACAAGGGCCGACCAACTCGTTCCGTCACGGCCCAGCGTAGCAAGGAGGCCCGGCCAGACCGCCCCGGAGGCTCCGAGCGGGACCACCGCACAGGATCGACAGCACTCAGGATCACCGGAGCAACAGGTAAGTGTCCGCCAAATGACTGGAGTACCGAAACACAGCAAGGAAGACTTCCCGGGGCGGGAGGAATACAGGATAAATGAAGACAAACAGGCGGCCGGACGGAGCCGAGCTAAAACGCGGCCATCTCGGTCGCGAGCTCCTCCACAGCCTTCTTGCTCCTGCTCCACAGCCTTCTTGCTCCTACTTGACAAGATGTTGTGATTTTGCGGACTGCATTAAAACGAAGATCGCCTCAGACACTCAAACAGGGGTAATGAATGGGAAAATTCTAAAAGCAAAGGCCTCACTTTAATTATCATTGCATCTCAATTGGATTACTCTAGATCTCAGAGCACTGACCGTAGCAAGTGAACTTGTCCAATGAAAGAGGATCTTTTAGACACGTGGTTCTAATAGCAGAGCAACTATACCACTGAACAAAAAAATAATGGAAGATGTGCTGCACTTCACAGTATTGAAGACCTTTACTAATGTGGGTACAACATGCTGGGCTGAAATCTTTCATCTCCATGCAGTAAAGGAAACTGCTTGATAGATTGGCTTGAGATCACTGTAGGTGTTGCCATATTTTAAAGAATTTATTTCAGGGAGTGAATACAGTTGTGGAGGTATCAACAAGTAATCTGCACTCAAAGTGCACAAACAAGATTACGGCACTCAAACCAACCCACACTGGGAAATGGTCACTTGCTATGGATCACACTGCTGGGAAACAGAGTGTTTATTAATGTGCACCTCTCTGCTTGAACCAACGGCAGCGGCATGTAAATCACGGAAAAGAATACATATAAGCCAAACCAGAAGCACGACTGGTCAGTCCCGGGATTCCTTTCATAAGGCAATAGCAGGTGCTGGTGAAATCGGGAAACATCCTTTACAACGCAACTTTTACCACGCAGTGCCTTTACGACGCAACTTTTACAAAGCAAACCATTACAACACATTGCGCTGGGGGCGCTCTAGGATAGGGAATTTATTTAATATACTATCCAACACCTTCCCTACTATCCACGGTGACTGGAGTTGGAATAGTAAATTAAATAAATCACTATCCAACGCCTAAAAGCACTATGCGTTGTAATGGTATTCGTTGTAAATACCGCGTTGTAAAGGCATGCGATGTAAAGGCATGCGATGTAAAAGTATGCGATGTAACGTCATACGTCCGGTGAAATGACTTCAAATGAATTAAACAGACTAACTTCCAGAATGCACAGATTTATTAAATAAAAATGAAAATGTAAACCGTATACATACCACAACCTGGAAACTCTAGAGAGTGGAAGTGGTTAAGTCAGCTTGGAGTGTTCCCTGTATAATACATTTTAACAAATGTAGGTGCACGTTTTTCCTTACTCAGTCACACCCTGGGTATGATTAAGGCAGAACACTCCAAGGAAATGCTACCTCATTTATACCTTTTCAAATGCATTCTTAATGAAATAAGCATGCTTCCTTTCCTGTATTAACTCTAACTTACAGTATTGACCTGGGCCACAACTAAAGTGGCCAGATGTTTAGAAGACTAATGCTGGAATAGGCCGGGTAGAAAAGAATTTGAAGTGCCAGAGCTGCATTACCGTAGTTTGGAGATTCACGGCCATCTTCCCGATCACTTTCCTTTTCTCGCCTTTTTTTGTGATGCCTGTGCCCACGATGCCTGTGTCGTCTGCGGCTCTGCCTACCAAGCGGAACATGCACACCAATATACACTGCACGGTGACCTGCATGGAAAGAAGACATGTCCAGGATTAGTATATTGAATAATTCTAAAAACAGACTTTGCGTTCCTTTATAGAAACAAAGACTTGGCAAGACATGTTCAAGTAACCAATTCACATACAACTTAATCAAGAAAGATCTTTAGAAAGTTACAGAGGGCCTACTCTTTGGCAATACACATGCCTCAAGACTCCCTTTTAACTTGGCAGTCACTATCTCCTGGTGGTTTGCAAGTTGGACCACAGAGTTTGGGTTCAAGTCTGCCGAAACGTTTTTATGTACCCAGTTGTAGGGAGCTGGGCTCGAATTGCAGTACCCCTCCCCCAACACTTTCTGCCTGGTATTTGATGCAACTTTGACTGAAGAGTACTGGGTTACTGCTAACCAGGTCCCCAATACCAGTGTTATTTTCCAAAACTATACATTGTTTCCCCCCCAATGGCAAAAACTTTAGCACCCTCTGCAAGTCCCGATGCGGGTCCCTAAGGGCTGCTGCAGCACGAATTGTGCCACCGTCCGGGACCCCTCACCAAAGTCATGCCATTTCAGGCTGCATGTTTTGGTACAGACAGAACTGAAAACACAGCCTGACATCCCTGTGTGCAAGCCCCCCGGCCCCGCCCCCCGGCACCCCCCCGCCCCCCCCACCCCGGCACCCCCCCGCCCCCCCCACCCCCCCAACACTGCATGTGGTACTTGTAAGCCACCCCTACAGCAAGCATTGCAGCCTTAAAGCAGTGTGCTGATATTACATGTGAGGACATACCTGCATGTAATGTAATGTAATCTAAAAGTGAATGTACATTTTTAAAGTGCAATAAGCCATAGGCATCAAAGCGCTGTTACCAGCAAGAGCATAGGGTGGAAACCAACAAGGCAATTATATCTGTGAGTGAAGCCAATCACATTCTTGCGAAATTCAGAGTATGAAATAATAATAATAATACAAGCAATACTAGCATAATATGTATTGGTAGAGTGTTCCATCAACTAGCTGCTGCCACTGAAAATGCATGTTCATCCCATCTCGCCTTCCTGAAGCGTGCAGATGTGCGGGTCAGTTCCATTGCTGCCAGTGCAAATGACCAGGAAAGCCATTTTAGAACATGTGCTGGACAGTGGTGAAAACAAGTTCCCCAGCTACATGATGGCTTCACTGAAAATAGGGAGGTTTGTTATCAAATCTCTAGTATTGATAAACCCACACTGATGCCAGTGTTGGATTTACTAATATATGAACACAGAGGGCACCTTGGAGATGCCCCCTGCAAACCTACCAGCCTCTGGTGTGCTCACCGATTGCTTTCTACCAGCCTGCCACCTGAGACATTGTTCTGACCTCCTAGGGTGAGAGCCTTTTGCTCTAAGGAGAACCAGAACAAAAGCCTGTCCGGGAAGAGGGTGTCGCCCCCATCCACAGGATGACCTACTGATTAGCACTCCTAGGCCGGCAAGCTTAAAGATGCTGCAGCCTTTGAAATACAAATCTGGCTCCTCTCTCAGGAGAGGAAGCGGACCCTTGTCCAGAGCCTCTTTGGCACCTGGACATACAGGAAAATTAGTAGTCAGGTAGGCGTGCCACCCCCAGGCTAGTAAGACCCCTAAGATAGGCTAAACGAGATTTCAGCGGTAACCATCTTTTTGATGGCATACTTAGGAATTCTGGGACAGGGTTATGCCTAATTCCCACAGGTAGTGATCATATAAGGGCCGTAGTGATCCCAAGGTTCAGTAGCCCATTGACTACTACCCTACACTCCCCAGAAACCCCTAAATGCAGTATTTAGGGGAGCCCTTGGCACCAGAAGAACAGATCCTGATGACCTGAAGAAAGAAGACCGGCGAGAGAGGAGTTGCGCAGCAAGAACAGAAAACCCAGTAACTAACTTGGCGCCAACCCTGCCAGCCTACTGATTTCACCCATTGCAGCAAAAGTAGACTTGTCCTGCAGCTGCTGAGTCCCCCAGAACCTGGGAGACCTGTCAGCCTTCACCTAGGTATCAAGACTTTCTGAGGGGTAGCGGAACTGTCCCCTGCATAATCCAGACAGCAATAGAAGGAACAAGGGGATCACGGCCCGGCGAAAACCCAATGCTGCCAAGCATCAATGCACCAGAGCCCCCAGCCTGTGCAGAGTGGGCCAATGGTGTCAACATGGTCCCAAAGCAGTCAAGGTAGAGTCCAATGTTGTGTGGCTCCTCATTAACTCCCAGACATCGCATGCAGCTTCTGTTGGTCGGCCCACTCAACCAGGAGTACAGCCGGACGGAGAAACTAGACACTCCAAGGACCCTCTACACAGACGCCCCGTCTCGAGAAGACCAAAGACGCCCCAACAGCCAAAGAACCAAAGCCACTCATTGGTTCCACTGAACTGGCTTCCCAATCCTCTCCTGCAGCTTCTTGGGGACCGGAAGAATTCCCATTGGGCACCAGCATCTGTTAGCATCACTGCACCCAGACGCCCTGGTGCCGCCAGAGGAGACCTGTTGGATCTGCCTTGGACCTTGCCCTGTACTTGCCTTTGACCCAAGATACTGGTCCCATGACTCGCAGACAAGAACTGCAAAACCGCAAAAGTTTTTCTTCAATAGGTTAACATTGCAGAACTCTGAAATTGTCTGCTTTTTTAAACAGAAAAGTAGTTCTCTTAAAAAATGTACTTACCTGAACAATTTTTTCTAAACCCAAACTTTTATAAAGGTACATGCTATTTGTATAAATTGGTGTGGCCCTCTTGAGTTGTGTGTGTCTTATGTATTTGTAAATCTCCTGCACTCCTCTGTGATAAGCCTAGGGCTCGATCACACTACCGCCTAGCAGAGCATCTTGGGATTGCCATAGCAAGTTCCATGTCCACTTATAAGGAAACCCTGGACTATTTACACAATAGATCTCTTTGATAGATCATATAAAGAGCCAGCTTCATATAATAGCTATTATGTGTTACTCTAGATTAGAGTTCTTGAAACTGTGAGGATTTGAACCTGTACCCATGAGTTCGAATACAAGGCCCCTACGGTGGACACATTAGTCCACTAAGCCACCAGACCCACCATCACAACAAATTTCTTTCCAAGGCATCATAGCAGTGGTCATCGACATCAGAAGATAGTCCTCTTGTTGAGACACCAACGAGAACCTTGGGTGCAGGAAAACTAAGCAAGAGCCTTTACTAACAATCATGGCACAACACAGAGAATAAGGTGGACCAATAATGGGCAACAACTTTAGAGCACAAGTTAATACAATTATTTGAATAGTTTTTTGTTTTTTTACTTTGGCCACTAGCACATTTTATGAAAATGCTTTAGCAGATGTACATTAAAAGCAATGATGCCTCGTCTACTAGGTACATTCCGCAGTTGATTGAACTTAATTTAGGAGGAGTAGTAAAAGATGGATAAAGTATTGTCCTACTTTGATTTACGCAATACAAGCCATAGACCCTTAACTGGCTAATAGAACATTTTCAGAGGAAGGCTAAGATGAGGTTAGAATAATGGAAAGCAACTCATTTGAGATAAGAACTTTGGCTATTGAAGGATTCTGAATGGCAATGCCAACTACAAAGAACAAACGGAAAGATATAGATTTAGACAGATCTAGTCTTCCACTTGAGAGATTGTAGAAAACCTAATACATAAAGAAGCATACCCCCAGAAATCCCACACAGATAGGAAGCCATATCAACGCGATAATCACACTCTTTTCAAAATTAAAAACATGTATTGGGAAAACCAATAGGTATGCTACTTGACAGGTCTTTGAAGAGTTTTGCTTTGCCAATGCTTGTTGCCACTATAGAGCAGCACTGGCAAAAAGAAAGGCCAAATTCAGCCCCCGCACGGATTACTTCTGCCTGGGCTTGCGAGAGACCTCATACATGCTTGAAAAAAAAAAAAGTGATGCAGAAACCATTTTTTGCCCAAGCATGATGTTGTGAACTGTGCCAACATACATGTACGCATACTTCATGAGGAGGCTGCAATGTTGGCTTTGAATTAATTGTACCACTTCAAAGTGGTGGATGTCCATCTTGGAATGTTAAATTTAAAAATAAAAAGGAGCTGATGCTGCACTGGTGTTAATGTGGTGCTGTGTTAATGCTGAAATGGTGCTGCATTAGGGATTATTTGCTGAGGTAGTGCTGAGCTAGTTCGGAGTTGGTGCTGTGCTAATTCCATGGTGGGGGTCAGTTGGTGCTGCAATGCTGATGCTGGGCTGGTGCTGCACGGGTGCTGAAATGGTACTGTTTGATACTGAGGGGGTGGTGTGCTTGTGGAAGATGGTGCTTTTTGGTGCCGCGTGATGCTGAGGTGATATTTTGGTGATGCTGCACTGGCGATGCGTTTGTGCTGAGTTGCGGCAGAGGTGGTGTTGTGTTGATGCTGTGGTGCAGCTGTGCTGGTGCTGTTTATTAAACAGAAACAAGAGAACCACGTGGGTGTGATGGGGGGCACATTCAGTGGAGTGAAGGAAACGCGCACCACAGCTGTGCACTCTGCAGTGGGGTGAGATGCAGCACGCTCCACAGCTGTGCAATAAGGTGAAAGGAAGAACACACCACAGCTGTGCACTGGGTTGAAAGGAGGCACACATCACATATCTGCACTGTGCAGTGGGGTGAGAGGAAGCACTTGCCACAGCTGTGTACTGTAAAATGGGGGGGGAGCAAGCACCACAGCTGCACACTGCAGAGATCACACTGAGCAGAGATGTCAAAGGTAGCACACACCACAGCTGCGCAGAGATGTGAAAGGAAGCACGCACCACGGTGATGAAAAAACACAAATGTTAAAAGTGGCGGTCAATTTTTAAGCTGTGTACTGTGCAATAGGGGGGAAGTAAACACACCACAGCCATGCACTGTGCAGAGATGTCAAAGGTAGCACGCACCACAGCTGCGCAGAGGTGTTAAAGGAAGCGCGCACCACAGTGCAGAAAAAATGTGAATGTTAAAAGGGGCAATCAATTTTTAAGCTGTGTACTGTGCAATGGGGGGGAAAGGAAGCATGCACCACAGCTAAGCAGAGGCATTATTTAGCAGCCGGTGCCAGCAAGCACGCACAATAAGCAAGTGCTAAAAATTAAGGGCCCATCTACGCAAACGGCAGACACCGGCTCAAATTAAGCCCCCAGCAAGGGCCTGCGTTACGCCCCTGGATCGAATGAGCACCAAAAGCAATGTGGGGAAAGGAAACACTCACCACAGCTGTGTACTATGCAGAGATGGTAAAGTAAGCACGCACCACGGTGATAAAAAAACGCTAATGTTAAAAGGGGCGGTCAATTTTTAAGATGGTACCGAAAAAGAGGCAACTATAGAGGCCAACTACAGAGTACAAAAAATGTCTTGACAAGAACATACTAATACAAAGATAACGGTGCAGGAAGAGAGTGCGGACATAGATGAAATGAGAGTGCTGGAAAAAGAAGTAGGCACTCTTGTGGCGGTGGGGTCTGTCCCTTGGTCGGGGTGGAGGAGACGCGCCTTGTAAGGAAAGCTGCAAGGTCTTGAAATGAAACATGATCCACAACAGATGGCACGCTGCGCGCTCCAGACAGCTAAACGCTGTGGGAGTAAACATTTTCAGAAAAGGTGGGACATGCACCCGCCTTTTGCCAATTGCTTGCTTTCATTTTTGAAAGCCACACGCAAAGGCCAATAGCAAGTGTGGAAAATCAAAAACCACACGCACGAGTTTGCATAAAGTCTGAAGTGAGTCCAAGAGGCCTTCTCCTAGACCACGGGTACTCATAGTACGGCCCGCGGGCCGACAGCGGCCCGGCAGGCCTTCCGTGGCGGCCCGCGGACCATGAGACATCATACCCGTGTTTTAAAAAAAAAAATGTTTAAAGAGTGTCTGCAAACACTGCCGGTTGCAGAGACACTCTGCTGCTCTGTGGGGGCCGGGCGATTCATTCCAGGAGGCCAGAGTGGAGCTGCAGGGGCGCTAAGAGGAGGTGAAAGACAGCAAAGCCCCATTCACATGCAAATTGTCTTTTTAAAGACCTGTGAAGTGCTCAGGTGGGGCTCTGTGTCTGTGCGCGCTGGGGAAGCTGGCTGGGGAAGCTGTCTCAGCCCGGTGACAGACAGGTGTGCGAGGCGCCCCTTAAGCAGGGCGTCCAGTCTATATGTATAGCATTGCGTAGGTATATTGGGGAGGAGGGGGGTCTTTTCTTTTAATAATGGGGCTCAACTCTTTTTCTTTGCCCAGGGGGTATATGGCTTTGAGGTTACAAAAGGATGCTAGCGCCTTGAAGCATCCCATCTTCTAGTCCAGCGCACTTTTTGTCAAACTTGTTTTTTTCAGGTGTGACACTCCAGTTGGTTGCGTTGAAGTTCACGAAGACTGCATTTCCAGAATGCATCTGTTTGATGATTGAGAGCTCGTGCTCATCCTTGTGTTCATGATGTCACGGAGAGGTTATTCGTACACATGACTCAGCCCGGCATTATAGGGAATGTCACACCGTTTATGCTCGCGCCAGGACCGTTGTTAGCTGGATGGATACTACGTTTGTTAGCAGAATATTCTATGGGTGTTCTTGTTTGTGATGTTTTGTGCTCCGACCTCATTTTGATGATACTTTTAGCGTTTTACTATAGCTCTTGCATACCCCTCACATGTCCTCGGATCGCTTTATTGGTGCTCAAATAGTTTGCGTGTTTTACAGTCTATTGTATGTGAGAATTATTTTGAGTATTAATGAAGTATTTTGGTGTTGTGTGGGGTTTGGAGATGTACGCAATCAGGGGAGTGGGAGACGCTTTATTTCTAAGGGGTGGTGGGGGAAACAGACTGCCTTGGAGATAACCGTGCCAGGGCTCTGGTTTGATTCTAAGAACCAAAGCCGAGTCGTCAAACGATGTAAAGTAAGTCATGTAACAATTCTCATGAAAAAATATGATAAAAACGTAAAAATGGAGCAAATGTACTTTCAACATTTCTGTGTCGTCATTTAAAAAAAAAATGAGAATACCCCCCAAGGACTATTGCCACTAGTTATCCAAAATGTGTCACATTGTCATGCTTTCTGTTTAAATAGCTTATATTGTCATTAAATGCGAAACTCGACTACTTAATATTAACTGTGTAATAGTGAGATCTTGTACTGATGTAACTTCTAACGCAACGATCCTAAATGTAAAGCGCTCTGATACCCTTTTGGGTCAAGTTTGCGCTATATAAAACTTTATAAAATAAAAAAGAGGGAAGTAGAGGGACAGAGACAGAGGGAGAGGGATGGAAAGGGAGATCGAGACAGGGAGACAGACAGAGGGAGGATGGCGACAGAGGGAGACGGAGTGAGGGAGACGGAGTGAGGGAAGGGGAGTGAGGGAAGGGAGTGAGAGAAGGGGGTGAGGGAGGAAGGGGAGTGAGGGAGGGGAAGTGAGGGAAGGGAGTGAGGGAAGGGGAGTGAGGGAGGGAGGGAGGGAGAGAGGGAAGGGGAGCGAGGGAGGGGGTGAGGGAAGGGGAGTGGGGAAGGGGAGTGAGGGACGGGAGTGAGGGAGGGGGTGAGGGAAGGGGAGGGAGGGAGTGAGGGAAGGGGAGGGAGGGAGTGAGGGAAGGGGAGTGAGGGGAGGGTAGGGGAGGGAAGGGAGTGAGGGAAGGGGGTGAGGGAGGAAGGGGGGTGAGGGAGGGGAAGTGAGGGAAGGGAGTGAGGGAAGGGGAGTGAGGGAGGGAGGGAGAGAGGGAAGGGGAGGGAGGGAAGGGGAGTGAGGGAGGGGGTGAGGGAAGGAGAGAGGGGAAGGGGAGTGGGGGAAGGGAGTGAGGGAGGGGGTGAGGGAAGGGGGGTGAGGGAAGGAGAGTGAGGGGAGGGGAGGTGAGTGAGGGAGGGAGGGTGAGAGGGAAGGGGAGTGAGGGAGGGAGAGGGGGAAGGGGAGTGAGGGTGAGGGAAGGGGAGTGAGGGTGAGGGAAGGAGAGTGAGGGTGAGGGAAGGAGAGTGAGGGTGAGGGAGGGAAGGAGAGGAAAGGAGAGGGAAGTAGAGGGAAGGAGAGGGAGGGAAAGGGAGGGAAAGAGAGGGAGAAGGAAGGAGAGGGAGGGAGAGCAAAGGTCAGGGAAGGAGAGAGGGAGAGGGAGTGAGACAGAGTGAGTGAGACAGAGGAAGACAGGGAGGGAGAGAGAGGGAGATAGAGGGAGGCAGATATATATATATATATATATATATATATATATATATATATATATATATATATATATATATATATATATATATATATATATATATATATATATATATACCGGGTCTGGTAGCTCAGTGGACGAAGGCGTCTGCTGCAGGGACCTGTGTTCAACCTCATGGTCACAGTTTTTTTTCTTCTAGCCCTGCCCCCTTCCCCACTGACCCCGCCCCCACCGGTGCGGCCCTCAGACACAAACCACACAGTAAATTTGGCCCCATAGAGAAAGTTTGTGAGTACCCATGTCCTAGACCAATGCATGCGCGATGCGGTAGGCACAACCTAAAAAAGATAGGACCGGGAGGAACAGGAAAACAATGAAAAAGTGGGAGGAGACAAGTCAACACTACTCGCCAATCAGTAGAGGTGAGCAACAAAGGAGCCCCAGTGGGCTGTATTGGAAAGGTGTTATATATTTTTTTTTTAAACACACAAAAGGCCAGCAGAAGGAGAGGAGGAAGCAGCAACAATGAGAGGGTAGGGATGTGAAAGGGGGGGCATCATACAAGGTGGGAAGGATCCAAGTTTAAAAAATATATTCGCAAAAAAAACACAAAAAAACCACACAAACACCACACCCACATGCACTCCCAAGCAAAGTTGAAAGCAAAAGAAAAGGGTAGTTCACTGAATGTAGAAGGGAGATGGATACAAATCTTCTAATCATAAGGATAGTTAAATGGCTGCGCTTCAGGGGAGGGTCAAAGACGAGAGGAAGAAAAGTCATCAAATAAGGAGCAAGCAAATGAGACCAAAAAAAGGCCATCCAATGGGCGGTCCCAAAGCCACTGTAAACACGGATATTGTACACAATGGGTTTATGATAAAGCCAAAGCGGTCAGTATGCGAGAGAAAAGAAAGGGCAGGAGTAATGGCTTAGTTTTAATAATTAACTAGTCAAAGCACAGTGACCAAAGGCAGTTTACTCAGTAGAAATCAAATTACGGTCTTGCCTAAAATTGTTCATATTGCTAATCGTATCGCCTGTGCCATTCCGTAGTGCCGAACGGTTACAACTTAACACCTCAGTATTAACTCAAAGTAGGTCTTAGCTACTAGAGTGGTTTAAAAACACCATATACAGGAATCGTGTCGGCGTCTAGTTCTCAATACTCTTGAAAGCAGAAACTAAATGCTTTCTCGGGTTAAACATGTTCTGTTTTATTATTAACAGTAGCAAAAATAGGGCCAGGAAAAAAAAAACATGTTATTGACTGTCACATACACAAACACTGCCACTTGGACGGTAAGAGCACAAAAAGAATGTTGAATTTACAATAGGTCCATGCATGGGCTTCCGTGCATTTCCTGTTGCCAATAAATCTAACAAGGAAAGCTTACATTTTTTTTTTTTTAGAAGGCACCCAAAACAAATGTTGGCATAAAAGTTTTAAAATTTTACATTTGGGAAGACGGCAGGCTATGTGCAAAAGAACCCGCTTGTGAAGCGATGACACTAAGCGCACAATAGATTTAAGGAGGAAAATGCAAACCCAATTCTAATTTTGAAAATATTCTCTTTTACGACAGCCACAATTGCATATGTGCAGTTTACTAGAAATTCACATTTCCGAATCTGTACGCTCTTACAAGAACATTTACAAAATACATATAAATGGAGTACCACTTGAATTTTAGGCAGGCCAACAACAGACTATTTACATGCAGCAAAAAAGGTAGGACCTCCTTGCACTGGGTGGGCGTCACCACTTTCAGCCATCTCTGGACAGTGCCTAGCAGCGATTCTGTCCGACAGTATGAAATGCACACAAAAAAAAATACAACTTTGTATAAAGAATAAGCTTCAGTCAAAGATGTAAATGTAGTTGAGCTTATATAGCGCACAGCTACCCGCAGTGGGTTTCCCGGCGCTTGCTTAGGGAACCCGTCCTGGTATTCCCCTGTGAGATATCAGGGTATCCACAAGGTGAAAGTCAGGCATCCCGCCGCGAGGGGCCGTTGTGGAGATTAAGCAAGCTATTGCCCAGAGTCGCAGAGTGTGAACCCGAGAGTCGAGGAGGCACCGGGGCAAGAATTATCGAGTCCGTGGAATTTTTAGCCAAAGACCCGCCGAGGCGGGGAATTGAACCCTGGTCTAGGACCGATCTCAGCTTCCGGGTCTGCTGCCTCTAACCCCTGAGCCACACTTCTCCAGATCAGAGACTGCAAGCGCCGCCTGGCCTTGAAGGGACACAGGAAGGGTTTTTCACTGTTGGCGGAGCTGGCAGACCTGTTCAAACAGAGGTTTGCATATCTGCAACAGTCTGGCGCTGCAGAGGCGTCCCTTCCAGTCCAATCGCATTTCCACAGAACATTAAATTTGGTCGCCGGGGACAGGTGCGCGTGCATGCAGGAAATCCTAAAAGAATAAATGTTTCAGTATTGGACGAGTGATTTCTGTTGAAACGTGGCCAATGCAGAGTGGCACATTCTGTGCGAGGGGCTGAGGACAGGGGGGGCACTATTTATAGTGGAAGTTAGTTTATTCCGGTCCTGAACAAATCGCACATAATTAAGGGTGGATGGAGGAGAAGGTATCGCATGGTGAGAGAAGATGCCATATGAACGTGATGAGCACCAACTCAAAGTACTAAATCCGCCCCAAAACAAATGCAGGTCGGTTGATCACTTACTCCATTTTAGCAAGTTGTCCTTCTTCTGAGACATCCGTCTGCGGACAATTTAAGTTTAACCATAGAGCTCCTTGGTCTTCAGAGAAAGAGGGCTGGGCCTCCGACCATCGCTCAGGAGTTCCACTGCGTAGGACTTACAGGAGCTACCAGGAGGGCTTCTTGACCCTTAAAGTCCCTTAGGAGTAAAGTGGACTTCATCCCCCAACCAGCAGTGTGCCAGGAGGCATTTGCAGAGTGTTGGTGAAAGGGGGGCGTGGCCTCCGAAAAACCTCTTAGCAATCCCACTGTGTGGGACTTACTGGGGGTAACAGGAGAGGTAGTTGGGCCACCGTGGTCCTCATCCTCCTGGACCTGTGAGCCGCTTTCGACACAGTCTGCCACCGCACACTACCAGCACGCCTCCACAATGCCGCAATCCAAGAGAAGGCCCTGGACTGGACCACCTCCTTCCTCTCCGGGAGAACCCAGAGCGTCCGCCTCCCCCCCTTCCGCTCCGAAGCCACCGAGATCATCTGCGGCATACCCCAAGGCTCATCACTCAGCCCAACGTTGTTCAACGTCTACATGGCACCACTCGCCCACGACGCCCGACAGCACGACCTAAACATCATCTCCTACGCAAACGACACCCAGCTGATCCTCTTGCTCACCAAGGACCCCCACACCGCCAAAACCAACCTCCATGAAGGAATGAAGGCTATCGCCGACTGGATGAGGAACAGCCGACTGAAGCTGAACTCAGACAAGACAGAGGTCCTCATCCTCGGCTCCACCCCCTCAGCCTGGGACAACTCCTGGTGGCCGACTGCACTAGGAGCACCCCCTACACCCACCAACCACGCACGAAACCTAGGGTCATCCTCGCCTTCACACTCTCCATGACAAAGCAGGTCAACGCAGTCTCCTCCTCCTGCTTCAACACCCTCTGCATGCTTCGCAGGATCTTCAAGTGGATCCCCACCGAAACTAGAAGGACGGTCACCGAGGCCTTAGTCAGCAGCAGACTGGACTACGGCAACGCACTCTACACAGGAGCCCCGGCCAAACTCCTGAAACTACTCCAGCGCATCCAGCACGCCTGATCCTAGACATCTCCCGACGCAGCCACATCACACCCCACCTGAAAGACCTGCACTGGCTCCCATTCAACAAGAGGATAACCTTCAAGCTCCTCACCCACACACACACAAGGAACTCCACAACACCGGACCAGCGTACCTCAACAGACGACTCAGCCTCTACACCCCCGCCCGCCAGCTCCGCAGACCACGCCCTCGCCACCGTCCCCTGCATCCGAAGAATGACCGCCGGCGGCAGATCATTCTCCCATCTCGCCGCCAAGACGTGGAACACCCTCCCCATCCGCCTACGGCAGACAGAAGACCTTCTAACCTTCAGGAGGCTCCTCAAGACCTGGCTCTTCGAAAAGTAGCAGCCCCCCTCCGTCCCCGAGCGCCTTGAGACCCTCACGGGTATGTAGTGCGCTTTACAAATGCTATGATTGATTGTTTGGGGGACAACTAGCCCTCCTATTACCTCCAATAAGTCGCACACAGCCCTCCTATTACCTCCAATAAGTCGCACACAGCCGGATTGCAAAGTTCATATAGCAGGCCACGTCCCCTTTGCCCACCACTCTGCAATTGCACTCCCTGGAGCACTCTTGGATGAGATTGAAGTCCCCTTTGCTGCTGGGGGTCCTTAGGGGCCAACAAGCCTACCGGTTACCTCCAGTAAGCCCCACAGAGTGGGATTGCTGAGAGGTGGAAACTGGCCATGCCCCATTTCTCTACCACTCTGCAAACGTGCCTCCTGGCACACTTTTGGTTGGGGGATGAAGTCCCCTTGCCTCTTGAGGCATGGTGCCAAAAATTCACAAATCACTGCTAGACCCTCCCCTGAGACCGATAGTCTCAGGCTGTGGTTCCATCCATGACACCCTAGGACGGTACTTAGACACATTCCTCCAACCCATTGTGCAATCCAGCAATACATACATACATATATTCAAGACAACACACATCTCAACATCCTTAAAGAAATCACGATCCCCACCGACAGACAGATATGGCTGTGCACGGTTGATGTGGTTGCGTTGTACACCTCCATTCCACATCTGGAAGGTATGGAGGCAATAGAATGGGCCCTTTTGAGAACAGATACACAGAGAGCCAATCCAATGTTCCTAATGAGATCCTTCACTTTTGTTTATTCCACAGCTATTTTAAGTGGCAAAGACGTTATTTTTTACAGTCAAATGGCACATCCATGGGCTTTTCAGGAGCCCCCAGCTACGCTAACATCTTTATGATAAAGTTTGAACAGGAACATATACTCTCACAACCCCAATGGAGCACCCACCTGCTCGCGTTTAAAAGATTCATCGATTATATCCTCATCGTATGGCAAGGCACTTTTGAGGATTTGCAAAACAATGTAACACAGCTTAACTCCATCAACCCAAGAATCCAATTTACACACCACATAGCTGCATCACAGATTCCATTTTTGGATGTCATGATCACCACATCTCATGGGAGCATTGAGACTTCCATTTTCTCCAAACCCACTGGCAGGAACAATGCTTTAGCTTACCAAATTTTCCACCCTTGGTCACTAAAAAGGCATCTTCCTTACTCTCAGTTCCTTCGAATTAAACAGATTAATTCAGATCACACGACTGGCATGCAGACGATTGAGGTCTTCAAGGATAAATACAGACAGAGAGGATACCCTGACACCATTCTTGAACAAGCAGCCACTCTAGCCTCTACGGTAACTCGTGAAGCTCTTTTAAAGGAAAAAACGGAGCCTAGAACGGCTTCCAGAGAAGTGTTTGTATCTACCTACTCAACGCAATCAAAACTAGTGAAAACCATCATATTAAATCGATGGTCCTTACTACAATCTGAACCAGATTTTGGGGGTATGTTTAGTTCACCACCGCTTTTCGCATACAAAAGAGCACGTAATCTTAAGGAAGTTCTCAACACAAATCTCAGTTACAGCATAAAGGTTTGATTAAATGCTTGAATTGCGCCAATTGCAATAACGCCATTACTGACAAAACCATTAACCACCCTAGGTCAGGCAAACCCATTGCTCTCAAATACACAGCTACTTGCAACAGCAATCATGTTGTGTATTACATAAAATGTCCTTGCGACCTCTATTACTTAGGGAAGACAGAGCGAAGCTTGCGCATTCGCATAACTGAACACAAGAGTCGTATACGTACACAGAATGCGAATTCTCCACTAGCTCAACATTGGCTCAAGTGCAGGCACAACATCGCTCAATTAAAATTTGGCATCCTTGAGATCATTGAGCCTAATCCTGAACATGATCGAGCGCAGGTACTATCACAGCGAGAATCACACTGGATCTGGTTTCTGCAGACCCTGACCCCCACAAGGTTAAATGACAAATTTGAATAAGCCTGTTTTTTGTAATTTAGTAATTTTTTCATTACGGTGTTGAGAAAAGTAAGTTTGCACCAGGATTCTCTCAAAACACTTTGTGAAGATTGTGCACACGTCTAGTGGCAGCTTCTAGTGTTTATATCTGTCATTTTGGATATTCTGAAGTACTGGTCAATATAATGTTTGTTTGTTCTGTTTAATTTTACCACAGTTTGGACTTAACCTGAAGTGTATTTTTACAAAGTTGCTACGTTTTTTTAAATCTAGTACACATCATGCACGCTTCGTGGTGAATCTCTCAGTCTATCCATTTCTATCACTAACATTGCGGAATCCCCTCACCTAAGATGGCGACTGCCATGTTAGTCCTTTTTTCATACCATAATATAGGAAGTTAGTCTCATTTCCGGCATTCCTAGACTCGCAGGAACTGTCCAGTCGCCGGTTAGCTGACGAGACTCATCTCCAGGTGAGTCCCCGTTTGTCCCATTACGTTTCCTTTACGGAAACTGCCATGTTGATCACCCTCCCCTAAATGCTCCCCTTTACCCATTTTGCAGGGACGCCTAACCTTCACGCGGTAGCGATTACACACCCGTGTTAACATGAGAGGGTGAGTTTATACCTCCGTTATTTTCACTACTCTTCACCAAAATGCGCTAGCTGCTCTCTAAAGTTTATTCTTAACACAACAATTTTTTTTTCTCCAGCCGGCTTTACGTTCGGAAAACGAAACTAGCCTCACACTCGTACTAAAGGACCTTCCAACGCGTCCCTCCTGTTCCTTTCAGTAAGCATCGCATTCCGCATGTTAACAGCCCGCTCACACGTCGCACTCTGGCTCGTTTTGTTTTCACTTTACATATTTATTTTTTTGCTCGTGGTTGCACTATATATGTAGGGTCCATCGCTTGCATTCTTGCCACTTGTTATGTTCGACTCAAACTCTGCCTGTGGTTTCTGTTCTATCCCATTTCACGAGGTTGGTTTCACATTCGGTATTATATTGTCACTATGGGCCTTTCCTTTTCATCCACACTTGATGCGTTACGCTTTATTGGAAACATTTCTTGATCTCATGTGATGATCGCCCTGATATTACTGCCGATATAGATGATTAATATGTATCATTATCACTTCTTAGATTCCCCTGACGAAGGGCAGATAGTTCAATTATACATCCCAATGCATTGCGGGCTGAACAATCAAGCAACAAAACCATGATGTCAATTTTTATGATACTCAATTGAATTGTATAAACGAATGAATACTGCTGATTACTTTGGTTCATATTGTGAAAAACTCATTTTATTGTAAGGAAACTTCAGGTTTAAACTCAATTGAGTGAATTGTGCAGTGCATCGGGTCCCTGGAAAATTTCCCGGATGTTTATGTTGCTTTCAACACTTCCTGGTTGGCACTGTTGGCAGCCAATCAGAGTCAAGATCAGGAGAATTTGCAAATCCACCGAGGCCACCAGATATTAATATTTCTAAATATATAAGAATTTCTCAGGAACTATTGAATGGATTTACACCATTTAACAAAAAGCGTGCACTCTGGACCAAGAGCTACCTTTCTGCCAAATTTGGTGTAATTCAGTTAAGCAGTTTGGGCTGTAGCTGCGTCGAAGTTTTCCAATGGAGAAAACGCTTTTGGGAGCTCTTTTTTCCCCTCAGGCACCCGCTTGACGAATCTCCCCAAAACTGTCAAGACAGGAGCCGTCCTGAGCGTCCCATTAGTTTTGCAAATTTCGCAATGATTCGTCAAACGGCGCCAAAGATATTGGCAGATCAAAGAAAAAAATCCTATGGAAACTAGGTCCCAACTATAACTACCTACTGGCGACGCCAGTAGGAAATATATATTGTTTTTTGTTTTTATTAAAGAATTGTGTCCATTAAAGAGACCGGGTCTGATTTAAATATTTTTTCGATTTGGGAACATGTGATGACACCTCCCCCAAAGGGCCACACACTTAGCCAAATGGGAAGTTGTCCCATGGGCAGCTTTCCCTTGGTACATCAGTTACTACCCCAACTGGGGCTGATAACTTCTCGGTTGATGGTTCGGTGAGCCATGGTAAGTCACCAGTGTTCGAACTTGTAAATCGGAGCAGGCGCACCTTTCACGTCTCTTCCTACTTCTAAATCTGAAGGGGTCGGAAAAGCCCTTCGGTCCTGGCACCGAGTGAACCGCAAGATTAACAGTTTAAAGAGCTTTGTACATCACACGCACGGCACAAGTCGCCTGTACTTTTCGCTAGTGAAAATTACTGAGGGAGGTCATTACTGTGGACTCCGTTGAAGCAGAAACCGTGTAACACAAACTACGCGAGTAATGCTGCCGGCTCACAGTCAACACTAAAAAGTGATAATAAAAAATAAAATTAAAAAAAAAAACAGCTAGAAAACTAGATTAGTCATCGCTCTCACCTTCCTTCTGCAAATAAAGTTCTAATCGGGCCCAACGATAAGGGCTGACAAGATTAGTGAAGTCCACACCTTGCGCCGGATTCGGCACAAGCAAGTGAAATGTTGCACAACCAACCAATCTGCAGAGGAAATCTGATAGCAGAGGTGTGAAACAGCTGCAAGCAATCACGGACACGTGTTAACATTCAAGATGGCCGCTGCTGTGCCGCATCGCTGTCAGTCCTGCTAAGGGCTTGTATCAAGTGCCCGTCTTATGCTGGCCCGGAGTCAAGAGTGAAAACAATGCACCGGCGTCACGAGCGCTGCGGCGCGTGTCCCGACAGCGCTGCCAGCGTCCCGCGAGGGACTCTGCACTGGGGAGTGTCCACGGAAACACAGCGGAGTCTCAACAGATCGACGTGGGACTGGAAGAGCGAGGGGCGTGCGACCATGATTTCCATCAAGGTACCCCGTAAATCATCTCATGCCCCCGAAGCACAATGTTCAAGACGCGCACGGGCCGGTTCACATCAAAGCTGTGTTTACGGGGCACGGGCCGTCAAGAGGTAAACGGGTTTGGGGAAAAAAGCCATAAACCTACATATCGAATTAACATGGGTTGACCATCAGACCACTGACATTTAGTCTGGCAAAGAAGCATTGACACAGCCAAGAAGTCTGGCAGTTCATTAGTAGAAGTGCTCGGTAACTGGTAAAGGGATGCTAGCGTGCAGTTGCACGGATAGGTGGGAGTGTAAGTGCACACAGGGGTGATGTGAGGAGTGAATACAGGACACTGAGGGACGTGAAAAGTAGGGACAACGGAGGAAGAGACGGCAGGAGCAGGACTCAAACAGGAGCAGTACTAGGCATGAGTGAAGGCTGGAGGAGGGACTAACGGCAGTAAGTGTGATGACAGAAGCACACATGAAAGTGGAGCAACACTCATTCAGCCACCAATAACCTCACTTCCCTGCATCAACCACCTGTCCCAGGTGCCTGCACTGCACAGGTTCAGCAAGCCATGGAAGCTTGCGCTGCTGCTAGGTCTGATCTGCTGGGACGGCAGCATTAAACTAGCTGCCTTCAGTAAGATGCTGCCATCATGCTGTACCTGTTCTGAGAGGGAGGGAGGGAGGGGAACCGGTCAGTAGTACCGGCTTAACCTTTGAACTCGCTCTCCAGTGCCACATCAAAGGCAGAAGGCACTATACATACTTGGCTAACAAAAAACCGCTGTAGATGTGCCATGTGGGAGAGAATCTGGCACTACGATTACAAAGCCATACCTTTCCTGTGAGGAGCGAAGTTTGCGCCACCTGCCGCAGTTTGTGAACTCTGAGGAGATGGAAAAGCTTGCACTGCCACGACCAATGTAAATTTATTTTATTTTATTTTAAAAGTTTTATATAGTGCTGACTAGACCCGGAGGTATCAGAGCGCTTTACATGAGCCTCAGATCATAGTTACATTGTTACAAAGGTTACACAGTTCTTCGAGCATGGCAACATAGTTACTTGTAAGGTAGAGAAAAACAATAAGCACAAATATGTAAGGGGAAAAGAAGGCAAGGTGAGAGATTCACGGGGGGTTGGAGTAGGGGAAGTAGACAGATAAAGAAGGTGGGAAAGAGGAGGGGAGGGTGAGAGAGACAGCATGGGGAGAAGAGGGGAAGAAGAATGAAGAGGCTTGTACTCTGCTGATGCGGTGTATGCAACGGAACATTGTACAACTCCTCCTGTCGCTACTACTTACTCTGCATCTACTGTGTGTGTTAGGGAAGCTTGCACTCCCATCGCCCATGCCATAGTAAGGAAGAGGCTTGTGTTCTGCTGATGCTGTGTGAGAAACAATTGATGGACGGAATACTGGACAATGCAAGCATTCACCCCAGTCACAAGGATCTGGGTTTAATCCATCATTCTTTTGCTCACCACACCACCCCAGGAGTCAAGCTATCCTGGCTGATGAGGGGTGAAACCCCTAAACCGGTTCTAGGATGCTTGTTTCCAGTCCAGGGAGGACCTGGCCTGGCAGTTCTGGCTTAACTGTTCCCATTGGGCGTAGGGTCAAGACTGATTTGCATATGGCTGGGTCCAAACTGGAATGGCATGGTGAGCAAAAAAAGCATTTGCAATGCAATAGGTCTCGCATTATTAAAGTTAGAGCTATTGGCATTGTAAATGGCAATGCCTTTTATTTATGTTTTTTCTTTTAAAACATAAATAAAAGGCATTGTCATTTACAATGCTAATAGCTTAAACTCTCGCAAAAGTGAGACCTATTGCATTGCAAATGCTTGTTTAAAGGACGCCCCAGACACTTCTTCCCCAACCTACCAACCTTCAGCGATAGGACAAAACTGCAAGCTTATCTTAGCAAGTCCATACCTGAATACAGCGTGCTTCGAAGAGCAGCACATGCGCTGCTCAGGATCGACCTAAAAAGTCTCTGTTTTAATAGCAATATACAATATGGTCAGGTATACAGGAAAGAGCTGGCAGTGTTGGATAGTTGTCAGGGGCTATTCATTTGATTTTGTGTTAAGCGCTACACATGGAACATTGTTTAATGTAATTGATACCTAGTGTTAATTTGTCCTTTTTTTCAGTGACTGTGTGCATGCGTGCGTGTGCATATATGTATGTGTGCGTGTGTGTTTATGTGTTTGGGTTTGTTTGTGTGTGTTTGTGTGTATGTATGTGTGCATATGTGTGTGTGTATGTCTGTGTGTATGTATGTGTGTATGTATGTATGTGTATGTGTGTGTGTTTCTCTGCAGATTATAGGTTCACATCTCTGCTGGGCAGCCTCTGCCTTTCATCCTTTGGTGTCATTCTCCCTCTGACACGTCATTGGTTTCACACGAATCTCACTGTGGTGAGAGTGCTGCAGGAGAGTATCAGGGGTACTGGGTCTCTGGATGACAGTGTGGAATAATGTTTTTACTAGAAAAGTGCTTTAGACCGATGACCCCAGAGCTTGCTCCCTTCCAGTGTGTGGTGAGATTTTTAGGATGTGGGGGCTCTGAAGCGACAAGTTTTATAGCGCTTGGGAGCGCTGTATTCACCTGCCTAGCGCTTGGGAGCGCTTCATTTCCCTGAAGCGCCTGGGAGCGCTTTGTTGCAGGAGGCTGGTGCCCACCCGGCATTGGCCGCGGGATTTGCCTCCTTAGCGCTTGAGAGCGCTGTGTTTGCCATTGAAGCGCGTGGTGCTCCAAGCCGGTGCCCACCCGGCATTTGCCCCAAATTGCGGCGTATTTCCACTTGTAGCGAGTGTCACCTCGCTTTATAATTAAATTCTGGAGGGAGCCTACCCCTCGTGTGTCCCCCCGCATCACCGCCGCAGCCCGGGACAAACCGAACATAGTCGCCGGCCTGCGACCAGGAAGTCAGGCAGGCCGGGCGGGACAACCGGAAGTAGGAGGGCGGGAGCCTACCCCGCCTCCCACGGAAGAGCCGCGGCTGTTTTGAGCACCGGAGCAGGCAGGAGCCTACCCTGCGCCCCGGTGCACTTGCCCTGAGAAGGAGGGAGGAAGAGTCCTGCTGCCGGCGCCTTCCACGAGTGAGGAAGAGCCCGTGGTAACCGGCATAGAGGAGCCCTGCAGCTGCCGATGAGAGGAGAGCCGCCGCACCAAGGAAGCCGGTGAGTGGGGCTTCGCCTTGGTGGCTCTCGGGGGCATTCTCTGGCTGTCTCGAGTCCGGGAGGGACTCCAAGGAAGGCGCCATTTCCACTAAGAGCTGCAGCGGGGGGCTCTGTATGTGTGTGAGCGTGCGTATGTGTCTTGGAGTCTGTGTGTATGCGTGTGTGTTTAAAAGAGACCGATGACTGGGGGGGGGGGGGGTGTGAGCGAGCGTCTGTCTGTGTGTGTATGCGCACGCATGTGTGCGAACTTCAAGAAATCGG
This sequence comes from Lissotriton helveticus, assembly GCF_964261635.1. Classification (NCBI taxonomy): domain Eukaryota; kingdom Metazoa; phylum Chordata; class Amphibia; order Caudata; family Salamandridae; genus Lissotriton; species Lissotriton helveticus. Next base: position 1,147,831,778 of record NC_136071.1, on the reverse strand, counting down.
AGCCCGGCGATGTGCACGGCGCGGGAATTGCTGAGAATGTGGACGGAGCCGACGTGCGCGTAGGCAAATCCAGCAGCAGAAGCGCATGCCATCCTCCTGTCCCTAATTCCCCCGAGACGGCCGGCTACGCATCCTTCGGATGCTACTCCAGCGAGACCTAAAAACGATGGATTTAGGCAGATCTCTGTACTGGGGTGGATGTAGGACATTGTTCTGCATTCGGTCCACCAATTGTTCTTTTTTGCAGATGCTAAGTGAGTGACAGAACTTCCTCCTCCTCCTCCTCCTCCTCCTCCTCCTACCTGCCCTGCATCCATTCTGTGTGTTAGGGACGCCAGCACTCCCACCGCCCATGCATTAGTAAGGAAGTGACTTTTGCTCTGTACATGCAGTGTGCATGACAGAACCATGTACTGCTCCTGCATAGGTAAGTGGGTGATTGAAAGAAAGAGCCAGTCAATGGATGCATGAGTGCAAAAAAAGTTTGGCAGACGACGTCTTACTGGCAGTGCCTAAATTAACCAGTCAATGAAGAGGCAGTTTCAATTGTAAGATAGATCTATTGCCAATGCTTGTTGGTTAAGGGCAACTGAGGCATTTAGGGTCTACTGCAGAAAACAGGCTAGCGATTTTAGTCCATTCCCATGTTCTTAGGGTAGATCTGGTTGCACAGCGTAACTGCTACTCACTGCTCAAGTACCAACATGAAAGTATGTTCTGCCTGCACTTTTAGTAACATGGCTAGCACCTGTGGGCTTGGCACCTACAGACTGACCATCAAGGCGCCCTGCAGATGTAACATGCCTGTACTCTCACCTGTGACCTGCACCTGGCACCAATAGCTTGTCCTTAAAAGAGTAGAGCAGCTTCGCTTGGCTCAGTCAGTGCACAGCATCTATGTGTGTCACTGTGGGGGAGGGGTGGCATGTACTGCTACACTGCAGGCTGCCAGGTTGCTCCTGTCGTCCGTGCTGGAGTGGATGGGCCTCAAAGCACAGGCTCCCCACCAAATCCAGACGCTGCTCTCATGCCATGAAAGCAGCGCCAGGATTGGCCTTAACAGTGCCAGGACGGCCTGAGGGTCACGTTTGTCTCTGAGAAAGTGCCTGGGAGCCTGTCGCTTTTCTCCATCCCTGGCTGTGCAACACAGCTGGGTTGGAGAAACATAAGTGTGCATGCCTGTTCGGCCAGCCAAACTGGCATACGTACTTACGAGTGCGCACTACTGGTTCTCCTCCCGGCCATGCCCAGCCCCACCCGCCCTATACTAACTGCTTAGACTCCGACTCCATCTCAGCAAGCAATAAATAAAATGATAATAACATTGTGTTATTCTCTATTCATTTATCATCTGCTGGGTCTGGGCAGTGGGGCAACGTTCCTCCGCCATTAAGGAGGAGCCGTCCCTGGTGTTTGGTCAAACCCTTTGCATTGACAAGAAGAATGGAACTGCATATTTTAAACAGACACTAAATCCTCTAGCACAGTGGTTCTTAAACTGTGATCCGGGGACTCCTGGGGGTCCTCAAAGTCTACTCAGGAGGTCCACAACTGTTTAGAAAATGAAATATTAACAAATTAATAAAGTCTATATAAATAAAGAAGCAAAATGTAGAACTGAACATTTTAAAACATTCTGAAAAGGTATAGTAATTTGAAATTTGAGGCTAAAAATTAAGTTAGTAATCTCAGATTGATGTGTGCGACCTCTGTTGCAAACTGAATATAGTGTGGATGACGAGTGGCTTCAATAGAATTTAGAAAAAATCCCCGGATTCCAAACAATGATTAAGTTGGGGTCCACAGAGTTCAAAAGTTTTCGAAAAGCTGCTCTAGTGAAAGGTAACAGTGTAAACGGGGTCTGAGGAGAGGCATGCACACCCATAAATATTTCATTAAAATATGCAAATCCACGATCCTTTCTATACACCTTGACTTAACTATTGCGGAGAGCTGTATGTTTTATGTTTTTCAGTACTATCATTTAGCTTGAGTTTGCTTTTTACCATATTAAACATATAGTAAGGTTTTCCGCCCTACATTTGTAAGGCCAGTGTGCGCTGCAATGGAAGTTTCCCCATAGGCAGGCTCATTACACCATATGTACCAATGAAATGCCTGCAAGGCAGTAAAGCAGAAATACTCCATTGGCCTTATCAAAATGACAACATTTGAATTAAGCAGTTCATTTAAAGGGGGGGAAAAGTGCCAGGAACCTTGTTGGGGGGAGGTTTCACTGCAGCTTGCACCACCATTGGGCCCTGCCTGCGAGGGCTGGAACAACTAATCAGGACACTTCTACAAGGGTGACAATTTGGGCTAATCCAGGCCGTCCGAAGCTTTATGAATGGCTTTGGCAGCTGGTATTAGTCATTTTTAATACATAAATGAATGTTGCACTCATTACAAAATTAGAGAGGTGGAGGCATCATGTGGTGGCTGGTCATATGTACTGGTGCTGACCATTAAGTGCCAGTGCAGAGCACCGGAAAACAGCGGCTCAAATTAAGCACTCCTGCAGGAGGGGACCACAAGCAGCGAAAAAAAACAGATAGAAGGGGATGACTCGAATCCCCTTTGTGTATTGGAGTTCAGCTTAATCAGTCGTCTGTCAGACTTGGAAACAGTGGACAACTTTCTTTGTTGGCAGCACTGGTAGCAGTATCTAGGAACCTGAAAATATTTAGTCAGAACAAGTGCTGTCCATGGTGCAGTCTGCTCCCTCCTCTTTGGATTCTCTATTACAAGGTACACTTTTAAGAGAGGTTAGAGGTTTCGAATTCTTCCTTTGCTTCATGGCACCCTAGAGCTAGACTGCATGTTTTCCATAAACAGTTATTTGATGCGTTCCTCTAGGGCAGTGATACTCAAAGTACGGCCCGGGGGCTGCATGCGGCCGTCCTGTTCTTTACATGCGGACCCCTGATCAACGCAAAAACAACAGTTGATGGACAGAATGCAGAACAATGTCATACACTCACCCCAGTACAAAGATCTGGAGTCAAGCTATCCTGGCTCAAGGGGGCTGATAGCCGGAAACCGGTCCTTGGATGCTGGATTCCGGTCCAGGAAAGACATGGTTTGGCAGTTCGGGCTGGACTGTTCCCATGAGGCACAGGGTCAAGGCTGATTTGCATATGGCCATGTCTGAACTGGGGTGGTGTGGAGTGCAAAAAACTATGGATTTAGGCCCAGATCTCTGTACTGGGGTGAATGTATGACATTGTTCTGCATTCTGTCTATCAACTGTTATTTTTGCATTTGTGACCCCTGATCAACAGCAGCACTGGGCTGCTGTACACTCGACTAAGCACGAACATTAAAAAGATGTTAAATATGCAGGCAAGCCTTTATTTAAAGGTTATTTGAAGTTAAAGAAAGTAACTAGGTTGTCGTGCACCACTTAACTTCATGAACACCTTCATTTTCAAAGCAATCTTGCAGCAAAAGTGTAAAAACATGTTAAGGTCTCTTCAAAATTCAGAGTGCATTTAATTAACATGCAGTACCATCTCACCTTAGTATATCAAATTATATCAGGGCTCTGAGATGTTTTTTTGTTAAGTGCTAGTTTTCAAATATGAATTTAGAAACACTTTATTCTTTCTCCCACACTAACAATGCCAACAGCGAACTAAGAGGCAAGACAGTTACGTGCACTCTTAGGGTACAGTCCTATTACACATGAACAACATTATAGTATATTAAATCAGGCAGCAAAAGGTTTTGTACAGCACGCATCCTGAAGTCATGTATTTCGAGGTCCTCATATGCGATAAAATAAAAAGGAGGGAAAAGTGAAATAAAACAATTGCCTAGGATCACACAATTTGGTAAAGTGTGGAAACTGGTATTAATCCCAGGTTTTCTGGGTTTGCAATGTGCAATTCGGCCACTAGTTGTATATGCTTCGCATCCTCTATACCCACCTAACTGCCATGTCACCTTACTGCCATTCCCATACCGTCTACTTTGTTTGCAACACTGCTGACATGGACATGGCCCTTTGTCACATCACAGATCAAACTTTGTGGCCCTTGAGAAAACATTTGCAAGTACCCATGCTCTAGCAAGATCAAAATAACCCTTGAAGTACAAGGATTCATCAGCGGTCTCTTGCCATATTATGCATTTGGCATTGTGACCAAATAGAAATCTTACACCCAACTGATCATGCCAGTTATTTATTAGGAGGCTGCAATGTGATCTAATTATGGGATCTTGGGCACGCTGTTAAACTAGGGACTGGCAAGGCCCATAAGTTTTGTTCAGCGTAGGTGCCAGAGGGCTGGATTTGCTAGAAATTCATGATTTAAAAAAAAAATGACACATTTATATACAATTGTACATTACTATATTGAATTGTGATGCGAACACCCCAGTGGAGTTTCTAAATAGTTGCCTAATGAATCTGGTACACCACCCTAAAAAGCATAAAAAGGATTGTTCAAACCAAGCAAAGCTAACGACAATAGGACGTGTGTGGAAGCAAATGAAGATGTATTGAAAGTAGCCCACTGTGTAGACGTACGCATGCATGCAAGAGTAGCAACCCTGGAATGGTTAAAGAGGTGCCGGCTACTGTATTCGCAACCAGTCAGAAAGCGAAGGCTGTGGGGTGCACACGGGCGCTGGGATGATTTTTCAGGTTTTTAAATAACGATGGGGTTGAGTGGGTGCTGGTAGGAGGGGAAAAACAGGGAGCAATCCTGGAGAAAAGAATAGGCTCTACCATGCACTCCAATGCAAGGTCTTTTGTTAGCTGCTGAAGAACACATGCAGGCCAATCAAAGCAAGGGGAGTCTGAAATGTTCCTGGGCGGAAGAAATAAAAAAAAAAATAAGAAGGAAAGTTTTTGGTTCACGAGCAAGTAAGTGAGACAAGAAAGCCATGTAATCACCAGGAGTAAGGGACTACCCCCAAACCAGTCTTACTGTTCACAAGCAGGCACCATAAAGACCAATGCTGGTCACCAGTTACAGGAAGGCATGGTGCCAAGAACCTACGTAGCCACCCCTACCCAGCTACAAACAAAAGTACTAATGTTTAGAGCCTCGTGATTGGGGGATCCTGGCTCAAAGTCAACTGCGCCTTGGGGGGAAGGAAGGAGGAGAAGAGAGAGGGGGAAAGAGAGAAAGATTGATCCATCTCCGATAGGGCTTGAAAATGTCTAGTGGATGACTCAGTCGTGTTGGTTCCTCCTTCTCAGAGATAAGCACAAGCTGAAGACATCTGGTCTGAGGATCACAAGTCCAAACCTCTGCACAGCCAACTCTGGCTTCGGAGACCATTAACCCCTTCGCCGCGGGGTGGGGGGCTAATGGTCTCCGAAGCCAGAGCGGCGCTCCGATACTAATGACGGCTTCACGCCTTCGTGAGTCAAGGGCGGCGTGTGCCCATGACTGCGTGGAGCAGTCATGACCTCGCCCACTCACTAATTCGCCCGCACAGGCGGGGAATTAGTGCTGTGTGGGCGGAGCGGCACACCGGCTCCACGCCGTCATGAGCACACGCCACCCGTGGCTCATGACGGCGTGGAGCAGTCATATGCATGAGGTTAACTTTTGCACTGATAACCTAGGTAGCAGTAACCACAGCACTTTAAGGCAAAACGCATAGTATGAGGTGAAGGTGGGTAGGATAGAATCTAGGTTTTTAAAAAGTTTTAATGCCTAAAGGCTAGACAGAAGATCTAGGGGTTTAGGACTCACGAGGCCCAAATTTTACTATTTCCACCCAGGATCTGGAACAACATCGTGCATCCTTCACGACTGCCAAACCTATGACAGATTTAGACACTTCTTTAAAGAGCACTACACCATGCTGTAACAGTGCACTTCTGCTGTCAGGTTCTCCTACCTTCAACCACTCGCGGACTATCTTTGGCTCTGATCCTGAACACAGCCCTGCCTTACAGTTAGGTTCACTCTATACAAATGTATACATTTCCAGGACCACTTAGTGCAATTTCCCCACAAAAACAAATGACTCTCGTACCATAAGCACGATTAAAGACAGTAAATCCGAAATTTGGCTTGGATGATGGTTGTGCAAGCTGGTCAACACTAATCTAGACGCATTATATTGTAATTGCGTTTAAATAGCTCTTACTACCCCCAACGAGGCGTCGAAGACCTTTTTCGGCGAGTAGCACAATACTCAGAACCCTTAGTGGTGATTTAGTAAAGTGAGTATTGTGGAACCACTTACTCCGGGGTTCAGATCATGGAGTTGAAATCCCATCTTAAGGATCCAGATAACTTTGAATAGGGATACTTATGATTTTTAAAGTCGCCCCATCCAAGATTGTCTATTTTACAAGTGGCATCTACTGCTTATACAGCGAGCAACATGATCGCTCTAACCTCTACTTTAAGTAACAGGCACCTTTATAGAGTAATTCTTTAAGCAATGTCTCGGACAAGTTGCCTGTGTAATTTTGACCTCATTTAAGAGAATAAACTTTGGTTCAGTGGTCATCAGGGCGATTAGAAAATGTTACAGAGAAAACTATGAAATGTCAAAGAGCTTTTCTTCTGAAGGAGGAATAATGTCTTATCAAGATCTTGGATGGCAATGAGGGTTACTAGCCCGAAAAGGGTGAACATCTCCCTAAGAGCAGTAAGTTACCATGCGTTCCAGAGAGCAACACCACAATTGTCCATTTTGGTATTTTTGTTTCAAGACTTTCTCTGCAAAAGCTTGGAGTAATCAATTCACAGATGAGCAAAACACAGTTAAGTGCCCGATATATATATATATATATATATATAGATATATATATATATATATATATATATATATATATATATATATATATATATATATATATATATATTTTTTTTTGTATAACAACGTTGCTTACATCCAATAAACTAACTCAGCAAATCGCAAATACAAATGTGTTGTCAAATGATCACTATCAATGCAAATTGGCCAACTTAGATCCCCATTTGTGTAGCTATTACAAGGTGACAATGCTTTGGAACAGTCCGAAGCAACTCCCAAATACGGAGCTTAAGGATCCGATCGCATCCATGTGCAAAAACATAACAAAACGTACATTTTTCCTTACGAAGAGGTTATAACTCTTCATTCTGCATACTTTGCATACTGTACAGTACTTGGACGCATGCTTTTCCTAAAACAGTGGCAGATGCTAAGCAACAAATTAAACAAGCATCAGAAAGTTTATAACCGTATAAATGATAGGGGCAAACTGACTCGCGTGACTCATCCCCTTGGCCAGACCTTATGCTGCTTTCAATGGATAAACAAAAAGTCAAGATTCGCAACCAACGTGCCACTACAGCAGAATCGTGCAGATTGGAGAGGCCTGATATTGACAAACTGCACTTAATGCATAGATCTGTGGGTGAACGCATACGTTTTCTTCACTTACCGCAGTCTGTGGTTAGGATGTCTGCAGCAATGTGCACACCTGCAAGTGATGGGACGCTCACCAAAGTGTCCTATTCCAACCACAATTGATGGAATAATAAACTCACCAACTGAACAAAACTGATCACTTGGGATAAAGTACTAGATCCTAGGATAAAGGCTGAAGTGTAAAAGCATAGCTGCTGATGTTGGAATATTGGTCATGTTTTTATTACTTACCCTCTCTGACACTCCATAAAGTAGTAATATCCTTTCTTAAATTGTTCTTTTTGTTTTCAAAAGGCTAGATATAGAAAAAAAAAAGGTTTATCCCCTAAACGAAGTGGCACTCAGCGGCAGATACCATCCTTTATAAACTGCAACCAACAACTAATGGCCAAAAACAGTCAGGACAAACTCGTTTCGGGCTCCCCCGCCCTCGATCACTGGCCAATAATGTCAAGCAGCAAAGAGTCTTCACTACACTGCAATCACTGTGCTTAAATAACATATCCGCCCCCAAGTGGACTCAAGTATCAGGTGCATGCTGGGAAGTGAAGTCCAGTATTAATATCCAAGTGCATTTTCTGCTAAAACATGTAAAATTATCACATATTACCCCAGTGGGTGTGTTTGGGTCCCACCCAGACAGTTTGTTGCAGAATCTTTAAACGCTCTGCCGCTTCCACTCATTCTACATCGGATCCAATTGGATATTAATACTGGACTTCACTTACCAGCATGCACCGGATACTCACTTGAGCCCACTTGGGGGGCGGACATGTTATTTCAGCACAGAATAATACAAAATAAGCATTTGTTACTTTCCGTGCAGTGGCGAGTGAGCTCAGAGGTGCTAAAGCCAGTGTTGAATCAGGCTAAACATAATGCACTCACTCCAGGGACTGCTTCACACACTGACAGGCGCACAAATCAATACCGAGCAGTTTGTTTAATCCCGTTATCAAAGAGTAAATGTGACCTCCGTAGCACACGAGTGAACAGGGGTGGATAAGCAGCTGTGTGCGGGCAGGAACAGCCTGCAGGGGGGAGGCGCTGGCGACAGAGCAAGGCCTGCGTGTGCGGGGGTAGGACAGGTGGACAGGCCCCGGTGCACCAGACAAACATCAGAAACACTCACGGAAACCAGACTCAGGAGCCAAGAAACTGACTGAACATCGCCACAAACACCTGCCATAACGACCCGCGGTGCGCGTTTGTTCAGCGGTTTCATAGAGCGCTTCCAGGCCCCAAGCACTGTGCGACATTGCATCAGAGTGCTTGGAGCCTGTAAGTTTTTAATACAAGTAGAATCTAAAGAGCCTTTAGGCACCGAAGGTAAGAGAGTCAGAACCGGCTCATTTAAATATGTTTTCTTAATGGGAGCGGTCTACATGCCAAGTGCCATGCGGGACATTAGGTGACGTCATCACGGGAGCCATCTTCACTATACCTCACTTTGAAACAAGCACGGCAGCACGAATGTCAGCACCATGCGGGCACTGCAGCAAAAGCCGGGGGTAACTAACCAAACCCCACCCCTCCCCTCCCCTCCCCTCCCCTCGCCCACCCACGAGGCCTCAGTTGGCTCCAGCCCCCTCTCCCACCCGCCCCCGAGGTCTCTTGGCTCCGGCTTCGAGCTCCAGCCCTGGCCAGCGTCTTCAAAGCCACCTCCGACCTACCCACTGGTTGCAATATTCCTTCCCCACACAGCTGAGGCGGGGCGGGGGGGGGAGGTAACCATTCTGAACTACAGATGAGGAGGGTAGCACACTGACGGGCACACCCGCACACAATTAAGCAGAATGCACGACTGAGTACTAAAGGCTTTCTACTTGAGTGTCATGCACTGCATTTACCACAATGCATCTCGCCAAATTGTGGCTGGCAACCTCCTATGGTGATAGGATTTAGAATATACACGAATGTAAAATAAATAAAGCCTTTTGAATCCCCATCAGACGGGTCAGCTGTATATTGGATGATAATCTGTTGTAAATTTAAGAGGGAAGCAGGGTAATGGGCAAGTAACAGCCATTCCTAGGCTGGCGAGGCCTTCCTGAGCCCCGATCACAAACGACAGCATCTACGGGAGACGGTTTCTAAAGTGCAGAAGGCCAAGGAGAGGCGAGGGCGGAGCCCGCCCAGGCACAGATACCGCGTGGGCGGCAGCAGAGGCAGCGGCGCAGCGCTCCGTGCAGCTGCCAAGGAAACACGAGGGCGCATCTAGTAACCCGGCGATCAAAAGCAGCCGAGCCATGTTCTCTTGTGCTACTTCACCAGTTTCTTTAAAAAAAAAAAAAAAGTAAATATAATGAAAGGTATGATGCGAAAATATTATTGTGACCGAATAGCACTTTTCACACCCCTCCCAAAAAAGATTGGTTACCATGGAGAGAATGGCTTCTTCCAACCACCTCTTGAGCAGCTGAAAAGGAGCCCTCTGGCTAGAGGGAGGGGTTCACGTAGAGCACAACCTGGTGAAGTTGGTTATTCCCCCAGCGGTGCGGGCTGGCTTTGGCTTGGAGTAGCCTGCATCAGGTTGCTGCTGTGTGCACTGCCCAGCAGAGGAGACGTGAAGCCTCGGCATTCGAATGATGCTTACCACTAACGCAGCACACTCCAGCGCCTTAGAGGGTGGGGGGGTGTCTCTCCTGCCCTGGCAAGGTATGCATCAAGTCTTACTTCAGAAAAAGGTATGCACTTCAGGTGCACCCAACTAAATTACATACAATAGTGGGTCATGATCAGGGTCCTATATTCATGCTTGAGAAAATATACTTTGAAGACCCTTTTGGTAAGAAATCGGACCTCACTCAAAAAAAAAAAAAGCTAGAGCACTTAAACACACAACAGCTGCAAGCAGCAAAGGTCAGTGCAAGAGAGACTCGAAGAGATGGGTGGGTTACTTCAGTTTCACACAGTAGCAGAAAAAAAACGAACTCCACGGCTACTGCAGTAGGTGAAGTGATCAGGCTTAAGACGGGTCTCATTGACAGCAGCTGTTCTACGGACTCGCGGATGAATCCAGGTCGCTTCTCAAACAAAATAAGTTCCTTGTTTCTGGAAACAATGAGCCAACCCTGGCCTTTTCGTTGTGCAAGTATTTAGTTTCATGGGCCATCTCTGCATCTCCGTAGGTTTCCCTTTTTACCTTCAATAACCCTGTGCCAAATACTGATATTTTGCACCATTGCCTGCCAGGCATGACTTGGGGGCAAATGTGGACGTTCCAGAGGGTAGGCTGCGACAAGACACGAAGGGAGCAAGCCAAGAAGATCTGCCCTCAGCACGCATTACCGAGGATTTGCTACCCCTGGTGAACCCGGAACGGTCCAAGCGTTGGTCGTCTATGGTACGGAAGCCGCTTTGGCTCCAAACTCCAGGAGAAAACCGTCAAGGGACCAAGTATTGAGCAATCTACTTGGGAGTCAGAGGAGATCCAAACGTGGAGGTAAACAAACTGAAAGCAGATTCAAGAGCGGAAACTTTAGCTGTAAATCCATACAGGCCAGTTTCATAAAGGAATGAGTCTCCCACCTTCAAGGACCGCCTTTGACACGAGTCCGGGGGCAGAGATTTTAAGGCGTAGAGTTTTTTTTTTAAGTTTAGAAAGATTTATTAAGTAGGATATACAAAGTAAAACATCATTACAAAAACAAATTACAATGAAAAGAGATAGAAATATTAAAATGTAACAATATTAATGTAATCCCCAAAAGGGATATAAAAACTGTACCAAGGAACAAAGCTTTTTAAAGGTATTTTGTTTTGTGAGAGGGAGAGGAGAAAGAGAAGGGAAGGAGAGGAAGAAAAGGAAGGGAAGGCATAGAGTTTTAAGAGGGTGTTTCATGTGGAGCTGAAGTTAGTTCATGACGACGCCCAGAAGGCTCCAGTTCTGATGGGACCTCTCAATCTACGGTTCTAATGGTACGGTTCACCGACATCGGACGATACAATTAAAAGGATACAACCTTCCTGCTGGTCACAGAACTTGCAGCCAGCTGGTTAGAAAACCTGAATCCAATGCAAGTTTTTTAAAATTAATAAGCAGTACGTGTGAACAGTTGATTCCCAAGCGCTGCCATCACTTGATAGCTAAGCACCGGAGGCAGAGGGAGATGGATTTCATTCTTTGGCTTAGTCCGGATTAGACGGCTAATCCACAACATTTAGTCTAGCCAGACGACCACCCATGCAACCAGCCTCAGAAATACTCTTACCATCCCCACACACTGGGCCCTCGGCAAAGGCGCAGAAGGTGCTTGCAACAAGCGGCACATCCGTTAAGGACACACATCCTCAGTCAGGCTAATGAGTCTAAAGACTAGACAAAGCAATCAGCAAAACCAGGCCACCAAATCAGCAAAATTACTGAACATCCATGCAGTCCAACTGGGATTGTTAGAAGTAGACATACAAAAAAATACATTTGCGACACCATAAAGCTTTGCTGTGCCCAAGCACAGAACACCAGCACATGCTCGTATGTTTTTAAATATGAGATGGAGGGTGGGGGACGAGATGGAATAGTTAAAACTCGATTTAAAATTATAAAGACTAGTTACACCTGACAATAACCGGTCACCGGAACCTCTAACATTTACCGCCTAACACAACAATGTACTGCTAAGCACATGAAAAAGTGGTAAAATGCAAGCAAGGGTGATTCAAGGTTGTGAGTACAAGTCATTTACCCCAACAATCAACAAGAAAGAGGAAGGAACATGCGATTACAAGATTTTATTTTTAAATTATTCAGGAAATGCCCATTAAATGCTTAAATCGACCATTTAAAAAACAGTTCAGTACTACTTTGTTTACAATACTTGCAGTCGACACTTTGAAAAGTTTGTTAATAAAGAATTTGTTTTTTGGCAGGACAAGAAACTATGCAGGTACTTACTAATGCTATTAACGCAATAATCTACCGGATACCACAGCATTTAAAGAACCGGACGGAGAGTCTGAGACTCACTAATGGAGAGCCTGGCTAGCCGCACACAAACCTGCACAAAGGGAATAGTCTCTCGGCAATGAGAAAAGGTGGCGTCACCCAACTCAGCAGAGCTTACGGAACCGACCTCTATGAAACCGGTATCAGATCTGCGAGCCCACCCGTACCGGTGGCTTAAGTATTCCATCATTGCTTGCATCCTGGACCACTGCAGTATCATTGGATAATTCTGGATTAAACCTATTGAAATCCCCAGAGTATGAACCAATTAACAGAACACAAACTAGTTACAACATTGCTAACTAGGCGTTCGTTTAAAATCGGCAAATGCGCCCTGGGCAGAGACAGAGCATATGGGAACACATCAGTGGCGGCTGGCATGTAAGGAGGGTAGAGGGCCGGGAGAGAAACAGAATAAGTTAACAAATAAAACTACACTTACCTTCCTTCGATCCTGGGGCGAGGTCCTCAATCAGGTCCAGGCAAGCAGGCTCCAACGTAGCAGGACGAGGAAGCTGCAGTAACCAATCCTGCTGCTGCTTTCATGCAGCATGAAAGCAGCGCCAGGGTTGGTGGGAGTGGCCTCTCTCAGCGCTCCCAAGGGCACTGGAGCCTTATGTGGTCTCAAACCAGAAAGCCCCCGCCCCCCTGACGCTCGGTTCAGGACCGGGTATGGAAAAATAAAATGGTAATAAAGTTTTATTTTTCCATATTTGGGGGGAAATTTGGTTAGTGGGGCGCCGCTCCTCCACCTTAATGGAAGAGCCGCCTCTGCAACACATCCAATGTACCGTTTGAACCAATGGTCACAATTCAAATCCTGGTGGATCTACTCAACCTTTCATCCTTTCCATAAACTGAGTGCCAATCAAAGCGACAACCCTCTGGGATTCAGTGCCTAGAAACCCATGGGTAAACGTGTAATCAGCATTATACATGTGGTTATGCTAAGCAATGCATCATGGAGAAGAGAAAGCAACTAGGACTGCCAACACTGCACACACACTTTGATAATTTGTTTCCTTTACCACTGAGCATGTAAACGGATTAACATCAGCACCGCCGTGCAGTTCTACATAATGGACTCGGACAGGGTTGATAAATCAGAGCACAGGCTGGGGTGTCCATCCCTCAAGCAGGTCATTAAGTAAAGGCACTCTGTAATTACTGCTCGAACAGCCAACATCTAGGGTGGGCCCGCTCAAAGGCAAGGTGGCATCAGGAGGGTCCCCCAGGTCTTAGGGTGCAGCAGAACCAAACTACCTGCAATCCTTAGACACTCCCTATCTACCAGCGAGAAATCTGCGCTCGCAAACAGCAGCAAATTTCACGGTCCCCAGGTTCAGGCTGACAAGAATGGGAGGAAGATCCTTCGCTGTCAAAGGACCCATTCTGTGGAACTCACTCCCTCCACACATACGTAAAGAAGAAATCTACGGCAGGTTTAGAAAGAGCATAAAAACCTGGCTCTTCCAGAAACAGCTATGCTAAACCAGATCACCATACGGCTTGGCTCCTTTACATGTCATAGGCGCCGGGAAACCCTTTTTGGGTAGCTGAGCGCCATATAAGTGTAAAAAATAAATAAATAAATAACCTCCCCCCCAGTAGCCTGAGCACTTTATAAATGATCACACTTAGGCACACAAGCTTACAGAAGTGTCCTACTTTTTGCTGCTAGAAGGCCCTTTCATCGAAGCGCTATACAGCTGTCAATGAAAGCTATCTTATGACAGAGGTGAGATCAGATACCAACAACTGAATCAGCAGAAACACGAGGAGGGCGTGTAAAGTGAGCGCTTGGGCAAGAGTACCGGAGTCGGGAGCCAACACAGAGGTAACAGAGCATGGATAGGTTTTAAACAAGAATCAACATTTGAAACCAGAGGAGAGGAACCCACCCACAGGAAGAGCAGAGAATAGAGGAAAGTGAGGACTACAACTGGCAGGAAGAGAACTAGCGCACAGATCACAAGTCAGCTGAATTTAGGGTGTTAGAGTAAGGATTTTAGTGGAAGAGAAAGATCAGTTTTTGACAAAGAATACAAAGTTGAAAGCAACAGGAGTGACGGATGGAAACCAAGAGAAGAGAAAAAAAGGACAGTAGTGTCCCTAAGGTGAACCAAAGACTTTACGAAGAAAGCTAAGGGAAAGCTAAGGGATTAACGCTGGACTGGCGAAAAATATGGAGGGGAGGAGTACAGCGATGAAGAATGAGGAAGAAGGGTAGATCCATCTTACGAGTTACGGTACCAGTGCATCACTGCCCAACACTGGTCAAGGAAGGACGATCAATGCTAGATCATGAGAATAACTACGATAAAAGATTTAAAGGAGTCTGCATTACTCAGGTGGCTCTCCGGAAAATATGCCAAACACCTGGGTATCCGTATGTAGGAAACCAGTGAAAGAGGATTGCCAAAAAGTAGGGACTTTAGATGGTTTATAAGACAAAGGAGAGAGGCATTAGTCTGTGGCTTATTCGAGTAGAAAGCCCAGACGACAGATCCAGCTGGCAAATTCACAATCCTTCTGGAGACAACACAACATTCTTTTGGTGAAGCTAAGCTCCTGTGGAAATGTATAGGCTAACTGCACTTCAAATAAAAACTCCACTATTGCTTTTAAACTAAAAATTGCTTAAAAAAAATGTTGGCTCTAAACAACCACATGGAAAAGTACACAAAAAAGTGGGATTGGTCAACTTAGAGACAGTAGGTATTTGGAAACGTGCCGAAAAATGGATCAAAGCTAACATATGACAGAGAGGTTTGGAAGCCACATTCATCAAATTAGAGGTAAACACGGCATTGCCCAAGATCTGGTATTAATACATAAATGTTTACTTACATAGTGAAGTAAGGCATCAGAAATTCTGCAACCCCCCCAACAGCAGCTCTATAGTATATAGGTGAGAATTAATCTTATGCCCAGTAAGGTGCCATTCATCAATTCTACAGATAAAATGCTAGAATGCAGAAAGGATTCTTAAATTCAGCTTCCTCGAAAGCATGAAATACGTGAAGAAACTCCCACTAAGACAGCCACATGGAACAATAATGAACTACAGATGAGATGAAGAAGCGGATCTGTCCACATCTGGTGAAAACAAATACATCCATCTGGTCAGAAAGATACAGGCTCCTGAACTACAGTGAAATGGCTTGAAAGGGGTTTGGGACATATTAACAAAAGTTATCTTCCACGAGTAGATAGATGGCCATTTATAAGTTAAAAGGAAGTCCTGCCTGGTCACAGAAAAATCTGTGAATGGGTGCTTGGCTTTATTAGTCTGACCAGAGACAATTTGCGGTTTCCCGCATGGCAAACCATCCATAAATGAGTCAGCCAAATGCACGCAATAACTATCATCAAATATTGGATCTGCAATACGGAGTAGGTTTAACATGTATTTTTTTTGCAGTGGTGTTTAAGAAAGGAGTCCTTCTCCAGATGGAGCAGATGGCACAGCCACTGATCAGGAGCTGGCTGCAGGGAGCATGTATCTGACTGATTCGGCTACAACGTGGGCTGTTTTCCAGCTTAGCAGCCCCGAAAATAAACAGTAATTAACGTAAATGGCACTCCTTTTACTAAATTAGGAATTCTACAGTGCTGAATGGGATGTTAAAGTTACAAAAAACGTAAAAGTTGTACTTTAAATAAAAGCAATACAATTAGAAAGTGAAACATGAGAAAGGCGCTTGTGCACTTTTCTTGCAAGTGAGGCTGAAATCGCATGCAGTAGGTAGCTAAATCTGTTTAGTTAATAAAAACCACTGCAAATGATACAATAATCTATATATATATAAAAACGAATGTATGTCTGTCTGTCTGTTTGTCCTTTATGCATTACTACACCATTCATCCGATCGCCATGAAACTTTGGGAAGTTGTTGAGTACACTCCAGCGAAGGTTTGTGGCACAACTTTTTTAAATATTGACTCCCCAGGGCCCTCATAATCTTTCGAATACTGATGTACGCGCCAGACGGAAAAACAAAAAATTATGTATCCACAAGCACACGAATAAATAAATAAATAAATAGAATTAAAAAGACACTTTGAAATGTTTTCCATATTAAAATGAATAAGTTTCAATAAAAATGACAATGTAAATTGAATGTTATCATAACGAGTTTCTTGAATTTCCTTTCTTCGGAGATCGCAGCAACGCGCGACAGGTAAGCTAGTATGTATATAAAAAGGCATTACAAAAGGTCTTAAACCATACATTGCTATGACGCTGCTGGACACTGGTTCTCAACAACATAATAAAAGAAAGTTCATCACAGTGGCAGCCTTAATTCAATGCAACAACTATATCAAACTAAAGGCATCCTTCCAAAAACGTTTAGTTCTAGCGCATAAATTCAGATTCTCCCACCACAAAACAACTTGCGAGTGCTTTCACTGAAGCACGTGTGGCCAGGCCTCTGAATAAAAGGTCAGAGTAATAAGTCTTTCCAAGGCATTCTATTCACAGGGCAGGTCAAACAGATCTTCAATTTTGTATCTGCAGAGGCAGAACGATATTCACTAGACAACCAAGCAAATCGAAATTAAATGAAAAGTAAACTTCATCCAATTACTTATTTTTCAAGCCATGGGTCACTCCTAGAAATCTACTGATTCATACAAGGACAAACACCAGAAGATTTATATTTGACAAATCTTAGCAGAGATGATTATATATATATGGCAGGTGGCCAGGCACTTCAAGGCTGTTCATAACAACAATTTGGAGTGCCTGTTCTACTATGTTATCTCTGCAATAGAAAAACCAAGAAGGGGCGGAGATAGGGAGAAGATGCTAAGGAGGTTGGAATCCCAATATATTCTTGAGTTAGATAGCAGATCCCCTAATGGACTGAATAATACAGATGACTTACATGTGTTTCTGTAATTTAGTCCTGTACTGGCCTGTCTTTATAACTGTTTTACATTGGAGCTGCGACGGGCTGCCGCCTACCCTCACACACTATTTTTAATCTCCTATGTTGGGTCCTGCACTTAAATCTTTTTCTTTTATTGTGATTCATGGTGATTTATTATTATATAATTGTATTATTTTTGCATTACTATTTCTTTTGGGTTAGCACTTCTTTTTTTGAGGACATAGACAATAGGCTTTTATGTTTATCCAAAATATATTCCGCATTTGCAATGTTCATAATTTGTGACTTTTTATATTATGTAGTCCTTGCCCTATTACTATGCTGCTATGAGTCATATGTTTACATATAGCGTTAATTTGCACATATTATGACGAGATGTAATAAGTGTTGTTTACAATATTGCGTATTTTGCACATGCGTATTTTTGCACATGCATTTGATATTTTATTGCCTCTACATGGATATTTTAAACCATGCATCAAGCACTTTATTGCGTAGTTTTGCACTTTGATATATGCTAGGGCATTAACTGCTAATATTGGATATAATGGAATGTAGGCATTTTAGGCTTTAATTTCCTTTCCATTATTTCTATGAACTGTATATATGTTTATATTTATATATGTATGTATGTATCTCTTCAATGTCACAATTTGTTTGGATTTTATCCTTGCATTTTACCTTTACTTTGGGTTACCAATTTGCAAATGTTTGGAAAACAGACTATAACATGCAGTATTGATAGTTTGTCCTCTATGTCAGTCATCACGTGGTACTGAACAAAAAAATGAGAAAAAAATGCATTTTCACTGTGTGGCATAGGATATTTAAATGTGGCCATTCCCAACACTGTCTGTGAGCAAGGGCGGATGCCCGAAACGCGTCAGATTGTTTGGTTCAGCTCATAAATAAACTTGTGCCTACAACAAAGCTGTGTTGGATCCGCGTGATTATATATATATATATATATATATATATATATATATATATTACCTACTGGCGGTCGCCAGTAGGTATATATAGTTAGGATTTTTTCTCTATGGGTTTTTTGAAAATTCTATGTCTAATAACTTTGGCGTTTGTGGACGGAATTGGCTGAAATTTTCAGGAAAATGGCACATTTTGTTTCTGAGCAGCCCTTGAAAATTTGGGGGGGGTTCGTCCAGTGGGGGCCGAGAAAAAAGGGGGGTCCCAAAACGTGTTTTTAACATTGAGTTTTCTATAGGGCGGTTGGCCTCACTTTTAGCCCGAACGGCTGAATGGATTTGCACGAAACTTGGCAAAATTGTAGGGACTGGTAGCCCGATGTGCCTTTTGTAGGTCTCAATATATGTGCTCCAGTGGATTTTGAGAAATTAACGTTTAAAAAAAGATATATATCTGTAAGCGCGGACTGGGCAGCGCACTGGTTCGCGGACTTTTCGCGCAACGGAGCTTTGTGAAGCGAAGCTGATTGGTTCTCCGGCGTCTGTCAACATTCCAAACAGTCCGTAGCGGCCGCCATCTTGTCTCTCGGTAGGATCGAGAGACAAGAGGAGGTCAAAACAAAGGGGGAAATAACTATAAGGGGGCATAGTAGATCCTCGCTGACCCCCTAGGTTTGATGTGGAGGTTTTAAAAGGGCCCCGCGGGGCAAAAAAAAAAAATAATAATAATAATTGAACGGCTGAATGGATTTGCACGAAACTTGGCAAAATATTAGGGACTGGTAGCCCGATGTGCCTTTGCTAGGTCTCAATATATGTGCTCCAGTGGATTTTGAGAAATTAACGTTCAAAAAAAGATATATATCTGTAACAGCGCTCCGCTTCGCGTAACGGAGGTTTGCGAAGCTGATTGGTCATTCTGTCACTGGGCTATAGTTGGGCTACATCTGGCTGATTTTTGGGCTACATTTGTTTTTTTGTGTGTCTGGCGGCCATCTTTGGGCTACATTGGGCTTCATTGGGCTACATACGGCTAATTAGCAAATAGCTCATCGCAAACTAGGAATGGTAAAGAATCGCTATTTATTCCTTAAAGTTCGCTATTTAGGAAATGCAAAAAACTTTGATGATACATATGGCGGTTCATCTCTAACAAGATAAGAAGCATAGGGATACATTTATGATGACTGGCGCATCACCAGGGATGTGTTAGTCATTCTGTGCCGCTGTTCCGTCACCTATGGTGTGCTGCATTTACAATGCGGCGCATCATGGGGCAAAAACAGCACAGATGCGTGATGTATCTGTGCCGTAAAGGTGGCGCATTGCTGGAGTTGTATCGCAAGTGTGATGAAGCTCCAGCAAGGGTCGGGGGTGCCCCTGTCGCAGGGTTTCTGTTCTCACACAGAACTGTGGACAGAGGATTGGAACCTCGGCGAATTAGGGTGTCCCAAAACTCACGTTAGTAATCAAAAACTCCTTAGCAAGCTAGGTACAGTGTCACATTGGATATAACAAACTCTCAATGTTTAGACAATCCAGAATATGAACTTATAGTACCTCAGGATACGTGGAACTCATGAACAGTCGGTCGTTATAGATTTCTTAGAAACCAGAACATGGAGTTAAGAAGAACAGATGTGTATTTGAAATGTTTATTTACTAATGCCGTCTTCTCAGGCGTAGTACCTTAGATAATAAAAGTACACATATTATCAGTAGCAAAATTACCAGCATAGTTACTAGTACATAAAAAGTGAATGGTGATAGTATGTTAACATGCTGTAAATGAATAAGAGTTAGCAACACTTATAAGCAGCCGCGGGCCGTGGAGGGAGTTACGTTGAGGCAGGGAGGCGGGGAGGGGGAGAAGCAGGGTGGAGAATACAAGTACACATATTATCAGTAGCAAAATTACCAGCATAGTTACTAGTACATAAAAAGCGAATGGTGACAGTATGTTAACATGCTGTAAATGAATAAGAGTTAGCAACACTTATAAGCAGCCGCGGGCCGTGGAGGGAGTTACGGTGGGGCAGGGAGGCGGGGAGGGGGAGGGGCAAGGTAGAGAGGGCTCCACCCTGCTTCTCCCCCTCCCCGCCTCCCTGCTTCACCGTAACTCCCTCCACGGCCCGCGGCTGCTTATATCTCACCCTCCCTAATACACATATTATATTATTTGCTAAGAAGGTCTCTTTGTGTTGGTTTAGGGCGTGCCCATACTTTAGTGTCTTAGATTTGAAGGAATCACATCAGCATACACCAGCTCTCTCTTCATGTGAACCGCATCAACTGTTGTGTATGTGTGTTCGGCAAAGCAATATAAAACCCGCCTCATGCCCAGAATTGGCAGAAGTTGCACTTATGTTATGAGTATGAAGTCGTGGAGATCAGACCTCATAACAATTCTGTATCGTGTTCTTGAAACTTTAGCACTCGCTGTACAGATATAGTTTAACAAGTAAAGCAGATAGTAGACCAATAACATATTATTCTCATGTAAACCACGATGAACTACTAGGTGGAAAGCTAAAGCAACAACTAAGTGTCGTGTGCCGGAGTTGCAAAAAAGGAAAAATGGCGTTTAAACCGGTAATGAGCCCATGCTAACTTAACACGGTGTAAAGATATCCAGGACCTAGATGACACCTCCTCATGATCCGGAAACAAACTGAATAAGATAATAGAAGTGCCATCTCATGAGAGCAGATTGCAAGTTTATATGTGGACGGTCCGCAAGGTAAAGCATTAAAAACTAGGAAAATTTAATGCTAAAGAAAAATAAAACAGCCAAGTACTTTATCGAGTCTTAAGCCAATAGGCAAGGTAAATAATAAAAACTTGACAAATAAGTCAATGAATTGTCAATGAAATGCTAGTACTCAGCATATCAAACATGAAAAAGGTCTATGACATAACTGTGTATGCAAAATAAGCTGCAACAGCCTCCAATAGGAAGTCACCGTCTTCATCCGGAAACAGTTCAGCCATCCAATTTAAAAGCGGAAAAGAACATACGTGCTCTCCCAGCACCGGATCCTCTATCACCATCAGAGGACAGCTCGGTGGGTTTTCAAGAAAGCTCTGTTCCAAGAAAGACTGTGCTGCCGCCAGTAAATTCCAGGGACCAAGTAGTCCATGCATCAATGCCACAGCCATAATCCTTTCGCCAGGACAAACCAACTCGTGAGTAATGATAGGAGTCATCAGCTGATTAAAGTCGACGTCAGGAGAAACCGGTCCGCAGAGACACAAATCAATGGCCCAATCGAAATCACAGGTCAGGCAGTGAAATACAGGCTGGACACAGGTGAAGTAGGAGAACCGAAAAGATAATCCATATGCCGTGCTTAATATCGCCAACGGCATTGTGCCATAATATTCTAGCATGCGATTGCGGAACAGTGTCAGCAGCTGCAGGGTCGGAGGTTGCATAGGAGGGACATCCATATTTAAAAATGTAAAAAAGCACAAGAGCGTCCGCTGGTAATGCAAGTAAAAATGGCAATCCACGAACCAGAGTGCAGAAAATACAATGAAAGGAAGCAGGGATGACTCCAAAGATTTTCTCAAATGAAGTGACGAGACCACTGGTAACAACTTTAAAAAAGTGCACCAGGGACTTTGTGGAGGATGCGTTAAAGATAGTCGGAAACATGTTGCTGAAATTGAAAGGCAAATGTTAATTGAAAAAGGTTTTGCACCTCTGTATGGGTGTTCGCTATGTGAAGTACGAAAGTTTCACGGGCCGAACTCAAGGCCACCTCTCTCTGAGACAAAAGAGCTCTTATTCTTGCCATGCCGTTGAAACGTGTCTCAAGGTTGGTATTTGTGGCCAGATTGAAAACTCCCTATGTTCATGTGTGGGAGGAAATAGAACATTTCTGCAGCAAATAACCCGTTCACTTACTGTTACGATAAAAGGAATACTTTTAATTAACTCAGAACAATCTTCATTATTGAGCATCAAATAACTACCATTTTCCAACAACTTGAACGTGGGGATGATAGCAGGAACTGGCGTGCCTTGCAACACGCAAGCCATATTTGGTCGGTGTTTGTTGCATGAACCGTGTAAATGTATGTGCCTACACATTAGTGAATGATCTGGCGTCTCAGTGCATTCCTCTCCATTCAGATAAACTTCTTGATCATCTTTGAAACATCTGTATGTGTATGGAAGCGACCAGACCTCATGAAGAAAAGCACTACCTAAAGGTTCATAACGACCTATTGGTATATATTTCATACAATTTGAAAACTTATATAAAGCAAAAGGCAGCGTTATTAAACCGTGGATAAGGCATGTTGCCAAAAAACCCGCAATCCTCTGCTGATGATGTCACTGAGCATGTCATGAATGATGTAATATGTGACATCATCAGCAGTGGATTACGGGTAATGGTATCTCTAGTTTACTCCCTTATAGCTGTCTTTCTTTTAACATAAGTGTCTGTTTCCTTCCCTTATACTTACTGTTTTTGGGTCGCTTCCGGTTCGCGTACCCGCGAGCGAACTCGGAAGCGAACTAAGAGAAATAGAGGTTGGCACAGTTCCAAATATTGTACCAATTTTTTAATAACGGGGAGGTAGTTCTGAAAAGAACTTTTTTTTATTTTTCTGAACATTTTTTTACTGTTTTTGAATTTTTCGGAACAGTTTTATATTTTTTTGGGTTTTTCTTGGAGGGGGCAATGAAAACGATTCATTGTAAAGGGCTCAACAGGAGCAACAAAACAAAAAAAAGAAGTATTTATTATTTTGGGCGTTTCGGACAAACTTGCATATGATAGTCAATAGCTCTGTTGATCAGAGTGATGCTTTTTTCTCCGTAGGAAATGAATCCATCGCAAAATGCGCAGATGTGTTTTACATCACCAAATCTCATTTGTATATTTGGCACCATCTCCCTGCCCTCTGGTCCCGTTACTTCCGGTACAACAGATCTTCTGGCCATAATAGGGAGATTATCTAGGTCGTTCCGAAACTGTGCAGCACTGTAGTTGTTAGGATGCCACCTAGTCATATGGCGATGCATTGTGTAGTTTCCGAAACTGTATTTTTTGTCGGTCCCTCTGGACAGTCTATCTTGACATATAAGGCAAGTTACGTATCTTGCATTTACTTTTTTCTGACCTTTGGGAATTTAAAAAAATTGCCAAATGAAGTTTTCTTTCCGGTGAGACGTCCTGGGCTGCTCAGGCAAAAACTGCCTCTCTTCGTGCTCGTCCTCCTGTTCCTCTTCTTATTCTTCTTGTTGAATTACAACTTGAGCAGGTGGTCCACTCTTCCTTGGATGTGGTGGAGGTGGTGGGGAAGCACCAGCTGAAGCTACTAAAGAAGCCATTGCTCAGTGATCACAAAGGGTCTTTCTCTCACAATGATGAAAGTCAGAGTGAGGAAAGAAGGAGGGATTTTCATCATTTGGGAAAAACAAGAGTTCTCAACCAATCAAAAGTGTTCATTTTAGATTATATGACCTAGTCTTACATCATTAGGAAACCAAAAGTGAAATGAACCAATGAAAAGTGTTATTACCAAGTCACATGACTTGCTGTGTTTACGTTAAGCGCTTTGCAGGGCCTCCCGGTTTGCTTCTAGAAACCTGCGCTTTGCGACTCGCTTCGCGTACCAGTTCGCTAACGTAGCACGTCATATGACGTATCACGCGACAACGTGAAACGTCATGCGGACGGGAGGCGTCACGATGTTGTTTTCTAACGCGGCACTTGCGGTAAAGAAACGTTTACCGGCTCGCGGTCTATTTCGCGGCATCAAGGTCAGCTAACGGGAAGCTTCCCGATTCGCGAAGCGGGAACGAAGAAAAAAAAATATTTTAAAAAAAAATTATTCATAAACATATAAAATATATTTTTGGATTTAAAGAAGAATACATTTTACAGCTACAGATATTAGCTGTTAAAAAACCAATGAAATTCACAGAAAAAACCATAGGTTATAGACCATATATAGTTAGGAATTAGCATTTACAAAACCTTGAAAATTCACTGAAAAAACCATAGGTTATAGACCATATATAGTTAGGAATTAGCATTTAAAAAACCTTATTTTACTCACACAAAACCATTGAAATTCCATATATAGTTAGTTGCACTAACTATATATCGCGCACCCGCAATCCACTGCTGATGATGTCACATATTACATCATTCATGACATGGTCAGTGACATCACTGATTACATCACTGATGACATCTCAAATGACATCACTGATGACATCACTGATGACAACATCCAGTGACTGTTTCTGTAAAGTTAAAATATGTCTTACATATTGAAGAATGAGTGGATGTATAAGTGTCTGAATGAAGGTTTTAGTAGGTGCGTGATTGACTGTATGAGTGAGTGATTAAATGCGTCTTACTGAATGCACGGGTTAGTGACTAAACTGTCTGAAAGTGTGCATCAGTATGTCTGTTGTTGTGCAAGCTGCTGCATGTGTTGATCAGTAGCTATATAAGTAGCTATATGGGTTATTGATTGGTTGCACAAGTATTTGTATGGGAGACTGAGTGTGTGTATGGCTGGCTGGGAGGTGTGTGACTCTGTGCAGATCAATGTGTACTTGTATCAGTGATTCTATAAGAGAGTAACTATGTGTTAGTATATGTTTCAAAAATGTAAGGTGTTCTGTGTTTAACTGTATAGATGAGAAAATGGAAGTGTGATTGATTCTTTTCAGGACTGACTAGGTGTGTGAGTAACTCCATGGATGAGTGGCAGAGTGTGAGTGTCTGTATAGGTGTATGAGTGCATATGATAGTGTTGTAAAGATGAGTGATTGTATGTATGAATGATTGTATGAGTGAATGTGTGTGTAGACATAGGAATCAGTGAGTGCGTATGTAGTAACTAGTATTGGTGTGTCAATGGTTTCAAAAATGATACTCTCTATTTAACACTGGGTGTAACGGAGGTTATATTACAGTGTGAGGAGATGCATTGTATTATGACATGAATGATATCATCAGTGATGTGATCATTGATGTCAAGTGAGATGTCATCAGTGATGTCATTTGAGATGTCATCAGTGATGTCATCAGTGATGTCATTTGAGATGTCATCAGTGATGTAATCAGTGATGTCACTGACCATGTCATGAATGATGTAATATGTGACATCATCAGCAGTGGATTGCGGGTGCGCGATATATAGTTAGTGCAACTAACTATATATGGAATTTCAATGGTTTTGTGTGAGTAAAATAAGGTTTTTTAAATGCTAATTCCTAACTATATATGGTCTATAACCTATGGTTTTTTCAGTGAATTTTCAAGGTTTTGTAAATGCTAATTCCTAACTATATATGGTCTATAACCTATGGTTTTTTCTGTGAATATATATATATATATATATATAGCCAAAAACCTTCTCCAGTTCAAGAAAAGAAATCCGGGCCACTTGGAAATGCAAAGCGTATTTATTTAAAGCCATTAAATAAATACGCTTTGCATTTCCAAGTGGCCCGGATTTCTTTTCTTGAACTGGAGAAGGTTTTTGGCTGTATACATTGGGACTCGCTATCCCATCCGAGGCCCGCCTTAGAAAGTGGCAGGGTTCTACAGCGACTCGTTTGGTTGGATAGATATATATACACACACATATATACATACATACATATATACACACACCATTTTTATTGAGGCCTGCTCTTATAAACTTTTCAAATATTGAGCATCTCAAGTACAGATCTTTACCCCACCCCATTGCCCTCCCTCTAGCATATTTCTACAGTGCTGTTGAAATTTTAGTCAAGACCAGGGGTTCCCCAAATCTCGACGGTATCCACATTAATGTGCCCAGTAAAATGATTCCTGGTTTGTAGTGTGTGAATGTGTTCCCTAAATGGCCCGGTTACGAACACAGAAAAATGTACCGAGCCGAAGGTGATCATGCACCATTTTAAAAAACAATCAAACGTTCACAAATGACAGACAGGATAAATTTGGCACTCAAACTACTTTAATAGGTTCTAATCATTTACATTTCGATAAACCAACTTCAGCCAATGAGTTACATCCCCAATAGTTGGGGCTTCAGGGCTGAAATAGGACTTGGAGGAAGGGCAGTCTAAGACTTAATTTACTGTTATATACTTTTAAGGGAATGTTTAATTAGTAGCAATATGAATTACCCAACACTGCATGCCCGACTCAAATATTAATTTTGAACAAAAACAGATTTAATAATTGATACTAAAGAGGAGAACGGAAGTTTATATGCTTTTATTACATTTTGGCAGTGGAGAAGTCCCAAATATTGGGATGAAACAGGTTTATTCAGCATAAGCATTTTACATCGGTTATAATAAATAAATAAATAAATAAATGAGAAGCATCAAAATACTTAATAGAAAAAATGCATGTATACTCTTCTTCAAACAAGGCCTTCATGGACGTTAAATAATGAGTACAATTTAAACCGAATATAAAATTGTTGGTCTTTAGTTCTTCATCAAGAATGAATGCATGTTGTAACCTTTTAGCCGTTTTGTCGTGAGAGTTTCACCACAATATCCTCATAAGGGACAAGAATGGAATGCTGTGGATTTGCTACTCGAGATGCCATTTGAACATTAGTCATTTTCTTACGATGAATCTTGGCACCAAAGGTAAAAATAATAATAATGGGAACTTTTGATGTATTTATTAGAGGGTATGGAATCGATATAGCGATAACTCAATTCCCACCTAAATGCACTGAAATCATAAGTAAAACTCGCTACTTTCAGTGTGGGGAAATGTATCTAATCGCCCCTTCTGCTCCTCCGAGTGGTTAATGCAAAGTTTTGCATATATACATCATATTCATACACACATTTTTCCTGTTAAAATGCCTAGCATATAAATCAGTACCTGCGGCTCAAAAGTCTTTTGCATAAGTCCTCTTTAGGGCTGCTACATTACTCTTTGAATGCGGAATACCACACAAGCACTGAGCTTTCCTTTTACAAATCACTGCTAAGTGAGTTGAGCTAACTGTGTGTACAGACGCAAGCTTCCACAATGTCAATGCACCTTTTTTGTGAATTAGAACCACGGACTAGAAACAAGACGTTTAGCGTATATGGAGAGAAACGGTAGCGTGACTGAACCGTGCAGCTTGCATACCGGTTATCAAGTTTAATATTCTAGGGCAAATATACATTGCTATTTATGATGTTGACAGTTACATTTTTTTCTATTGAAAAGTGCTTCCAATTGCCACATTGCAGCAGCCTAGCTATATGCGATGCGCAGTCTTCGTCCTGTAGAATATTTCCAATACTGTAGACCGCATTTCATTGGAGAATTAGAAAGGCCCCATCCGGAACATTGTTCCAAAGGGCCTGAAACAACACTGAAAGTAGTGCACAGAAACCTGTAACAGTACACACTCTAGCAGCTGTTGGCACCGAAACTTGTAATAGTGCGCACTATAGGCATTAAAGAAATTATTAACAACAGTGTTAGCTTCAGGCTACAAATTGTTCCAACCAGCGCCGCCAATGGATCTGTAATGGCATGGTGCACAACCCAAACTATTTTCCAGAAGGGCACTGGGATTTTGTTTGAGGGAGAATAACCTCAAAGCCAGCAGCAGTGCCGAATCAAGCATCAGAGTGCTGTATCCTTCCATCTACAAAAGAATTTGGCAGAAATTCCATAAGCGGGAGGCCTAAAGGCAAACGTAAGCATTGGCAATGCTTCATATAGTACTAGACTAGACAAAGTCACAGGGTGGCCCTTTTATTTGCATGTGTGACACGGAAGAAGGGGACTATTGCCACGCCACCAAAGACCGAATGGAGTGGCAAACACAGTGCGACCTTCTGCTTTAAGCTGTGCCCTGGCTGTGCTATGCACAGACGCTAAAGGATACCGAGAAGCTTGGAAGATGGAACCAGGAAGTTCCCTGGTTCTGCTCCACCAAGCTGAAAATAAACTGTACATCACTACGGTGTCCAAGGACTGCTCCCATTTCTGCTCACTACAACTGATCGCCGTGCAGGCCTCATGACTGATTTTCAGCTTACACTCTTCTGATGCCCAAAGCTGGTCTCCGCTTCTTAAGAAGCATCGCATACTTCTAACCTCAGGTCACCCGAAAACGATCTTTGTTGCTCCAAATCTGACCAACAGTAGGTCTGCCACATGCAGTGCAATTTGCTCCAAGAACTGCTTGAATCCTCTGCATTATGGGAAATCATTCGGAGCATGGCGAATGAGCGCTGTGGAGGACCATTCGGAGCATGGCGAATGAGCGCCGTGGAGGACCATTCGGAGCATGGCGGATGAGCGCCGTGGAGGACCATTCGGAGCATGGCCGATGAGCGCCGCGGAGGACCAGTCGGAGCATGGCGAATGAGCGCCGCGGAGGACCATTCGGAGCATGGCCGATGAGCGCCGTGGAGGACCATTCGGAGCATGGCGGATGAGCGCCGTGGAGGACCATTCGGAGCATGGCGGATGAGCGCCGTGGAGGACCATTCGGAGCATGGCGGATGAGCGCCGCGGAGGACCATTCGGAGCATGGCGGATGAGCGCCGCGGAGGACCATTCGGAGCATGGCGAATGAGCGCCGCGGAGGACCAGTCGGAGCATGGCGAATGAGCGCCGCGGAGGACCAGTCGGAGCATGGCGAATGAGCGCCGTGGAGGACCAGTCGGAGCATGGCGAATGAGCGCCGTGGAGGACCAGTCGGAGCATGGCGAATGAGCGCCGTGGAGGACCAGTCGGAGCATGGCGAATGAGCGCCGTGGAGGACCAGTCGGAGCATGGCGAATGAGCGCCGTGGAGGACCAACTGCATCTTAATTCTCCCGGGATGAGGGCTCATACACTCCTTCATTACAGCCCGACATTGTAACAATCTTACATCAGACACTTTAAGACATGCTTCAGAAAGGTCCAAGTGGAACATTGTGAACTGGTTAGATATGCTTGCAGAGTCAAGCTGAACAGAGTGTCTCTAGTTTATGTATACTGCTCAAACTTTGTATACAAGCTGGATACCAGAAGAATTACGAGGCAGGAAAGTCTGCACTGAAGCAAGTCAAAAGGAGCAGCCTTCGAGACAAAACTGCCAAGTGTTTATAAAGACAGGGGAGTCTGCCACTAGCCTACGCGTGCCAGGTTGATTGTGGTTCCTACGGATTCCCTTAAAATAACATGTTTACAGAGATTTAAAAAAAACAAAAAAACAGTGGAAGGTAACTATTTATAATCACGTTTGTTTATAGGTCATGAGCGATTTTAGTCACAGCTAGAACCTTCGTTTACACTCATGGCTTGCACATAGAAGGCTTTATAAAGTTTATTTTAATTAGGGCTCCCGGTTTTATGGTATTTATTTTTTCTACATTTCCGTCTGTATTTAGCCATATTTATTTTTTGCCACTTTTGTCTGTATTTATCCATTTCTATTTTGTTTTTTCTGTATAAATGAAGCTGCCATGGGCATTTTCCACATTTATTTGACTGATAAATGTACATTCGCATTTGAATGTCCCTAAAGGTTTCAGCAGTATACAGTGCAATAGCGTTATCTGAAAACACTTGCATTGCAGAAAAGCATAAATAACTGTAGATCTGCACTTAATTAAGCTTAATTAAAGCTTAATTAGGAAATGTATTGTCTTTTTTCATCTCCCCTACCTCTCAATCTGTACTGCTACTGACCTGGCACTCATGATTGACAGTAGAAAAAAAATCTAAAGAAGACATATTTTCCATATATTTCTGTATTTAAAAAATAAATACAGACAGGAAAAAAATAGTTTTCTGTCTGTATTTATCTGTAAAAATCAGTAAAAAGATAAAACTGGGAGCCCTAATTTTAATGACGTGTACAGAAATGGCAAACAGGTTTTTAAATAAAAATAAGGACACAGCCTAACCATACAAGTACGGATATCTCCAATATCGAAGCACCAATAAGTAACGGATATTGCTGTGGGGTTTCACTGCATAACAGCAATGATAGATCAAACAGACCTGTAAAAGTCTAATGCACAAGAGCACATCATTAAGAACAGCTGCGGCGACCTAATAAGCGGGAATACCACTGTGCTTTGAAGCCAAACAAATGCAGCACGTGTCAAAATACTACCAGATAATGAAAAATCTAACAGTGTTCACTGAGCAGAAACAAAATAAAACTGGCTGGAGAAGCCATGAGCATAAGGTCATAAATGCTTCCAAACTGTTGATCTGGGACCCCAAAGTGGATCCCAGAAACACAGGATGTGGAAGCCCAAGACACTTACATGAGCAAGGGAGAGGTGGGCAAACTCGCTAGCCTCATGCTCTGGAAGCTACAGACTTTTCTGCTCATCATGATGAAACTGAATTTGCACTTCTGGGATACACGGTCTGCAAAGTCTTAACTTCACCCACAGGCAGCATGGTCTTGCCCACAGCTGATCCTGCATGCAGTGGGTTGGGAGGCTTTCTTTGACCAGCATCATAAAATCTGTGGTGCCCCAACAAAAATCCATCCTTGCATAGGTTAGTGGGGGATGGGTTTTGGAAGAGGGGGTCCAACGGTGTGTGTGTGTGTGGGGGGGGGGGCTTACAAAGGTGTGGGATAGGGGGGCAGTAACAGATGGGAGTGTGGGGCAGCCGAAGACATCTCGAGAGCGGGATTTAGGGAGACGGGCTAGACAATGATGCAGATCACCTATGGTGCGGCACCAGCAGATGACCGATCAGGACAGCATGAATGCTGCTAGAAGTCTCAGCAAAACACACAAGATGATGGACGGAATGTTGCACAATGGCAAAACATTCACCCCCAGTCATAGATCTGGGTTTAATCCATCGTTATTTTGCTCACCAAGCCACCCCAGTTCAGACATGGCCATATGCAAATCAGTCTTGACCCTGTGCCTCATGGGAACAGTCCAGCCCGAACTGCCAAACCATGTCTTCCTTGGACCGGAATCAAGCATCCTAGGACCGGTTTCTGGCTATGAGCCGTCTTCAGCCAGGATAGCTGGACTCCAGTGGCCTAGGGAGCACGGGACCCACGTCTGGGCATACCCTTCCCAGATAGGGTGAACAGCAAAACACACAAGATGGACGGAATGTTGCACAATGGCAAAACATTCACCCCCAGTCACAGATCTGGGTTTAATCCATCGCTGCTAGAAGTCTAGCATCAATAGCGAGGCAGCTTAAGATGTTTATGTCCTGCACGCCTCCGTTTTCACACTTAATTTTATTCAGACTGCTTTCTTCAAAGCATGTTACAGTCTTGTATTTATGCATAAAACAAGGCGACAGGGGATGAAAATAACCGTGTTCTTGCACATCCACAGTTCGACATTTAAACACAGTGCAGAACTCCAAAATGAGAATCAGATTTGCAAAAACAAAAAAAACTGGTAGGATGTTAGTTTTTATTTTTTTACAGGGGTGCGGGAGGGGGGGTTGTAAGTGTCCTTTAGTTTGCTAGTTAAGCATTTTGGATGGAAAACGATGACTCCTTGCTGTTATCAGCTGATCATGAAAAGGATTTGGTTATTTTCCGTAAAGGGCGTGTGCACATGAACTGCCCTTGACAACCATACCATTCATAAACAGAGCACCTGATCTCATAATTCGCCTTCTAATATGCACAAGGAAAGATTTTCTTGAGTTAGCTCAAAAGGACATTGGTAAAAATGATTGGTTTGGAATAATAATCAAAGTAACGCTAATTTTGACCACATCTTATGTGGATTGGAATGGTGTCTAAAGCAGGAGAGGTGTAGGAATTAAAGTAGCAACAGAAACAAGGTAAAGAGGGAGTTTGGATGGTGAGACATGAAGAACAGCACTTTATTGGAGACCTAATGCGCATCCTTTCTCACCAGAACTCCAGCTAGTGAACTTTCCTTAATTTTCTCATAGGTTGGCAAATAATGCAAACTTTCACGAATTTTTAACTGTCATTGTCATAAATAAACTGCATCAGTCTAGTGCCCGTTACTTAGTCATACTTTGTAATGGTGCAAAGTTTCAAAGTATGATAACATACTAATTGTTATATTTTAACTTAGTGAGGTGGGAAGTTTAAAACCAATAGTTTCTCTTCAGTGGGAAACAATTAGTCCTGTAGTTAGGGCCAGGCAGGACAGCAGGCAATCTATGTAGTGGAGGGGAGTCTGAGGCTCCCCACTGTTCTCCCACCTGCACCAAGGTAACCAGTGTCACTCTAGTCCCTCCCCGGCACCAGAGCTGATCGTGACTGCCAGACGACAGACTCCACCCTACCGAGCACAGTAGCCTGTTTCCTGCTGCTCTACTGGTACCAGAGCAGTCTCGCTGCACCCTTTAACCCCTCCCCCACTTCAGCGCTATTGATGCGCGACTCGTAGCACAATCATGCACGGAGTGTTTTGTTGTCTCTGTACGGAGACAGTCTTCAAGTTCCACAACTTCCTTAAGAGGAGAAAATGCGAAGAAAAAAACCAAAAAGCTCAGCATAAAAGTCATTTGGTGCTCCCACCATGGCACGCCATGCAGACAGTACGAGCATCTACAGAATGCTTCCTGTGCTGGTTTCCATCAGTAGTCAGTATCTGCTAAGGACCAAAGGCTAACCACACCTAAATGTCAGTCCGGTGCAAATGGAGCATAAATGCCTCTACAGCTATAGACAATAATGGTTATTTACCTGCACCATTCATTATGGGGCAGAGCAAAGACAATGGCAAATAAAGAGCGGGAATGTGGCTATAATCTGTCCTCACCCAATCCTAATCCAAACAAGCATTTGCAATGCAATAGGTCTCGCATTAGGAAAGTGTGAGCTATTGGTATTGTAAATGACACATTTTTTTAAAAATGTGTTGGCTTTGAAAATATATAAATGAATAGCATTGTTATTCACAAAGCCAACAGCTTACACTTTCCTAATGAGAGCCCTATTGGCTATGGCAATGCTTGTTGGTAGCAAGCAAGGACAGTGCTGTTGTGGTGCTGAGTAATGATGTGGTGGCGTCCCCGAGGAGTGATGTGGTGGCGTCCCAGAGGAGTGATGTGGTGGCGTCCCCGAGGAGTGATGTGGTGGCGTCCCCGAGGAGTGATGTGGTGGCGTCCCCGAGGAGTGATGTGGTGGCGTCCCCGAGGAGTGATGTGGTGGCGTCCCCGAGGAGTGATGTGGTGGCGTCCCCGAGGAGTGATGTGGTGGCGTCCCCAAGTGAAGTATCCTCTTAATAGACCTGTAAACAATACCTTCCTTTACTTTATTTTAGGGTTTGGGGACATAACAAGTGTGGAAGACTTGCTATGGTTAGCTAATAGAAAAAAGCTTTAAAAACTTAAGAATTCCCACATGGGAGAACGCTGCGCCGTAGTATGCCAAAAGTGAATGCGGCATGGGAAAGTAAAAACTTGCATTTGAAATAATGGATGCCGCAGCTTAGTAAGCAAAAGCGCTGTGAAAATGCGTAACTGTTATCACGGAAACTGTGGGGATAAATAATGAGAAGACACATATACATTGGAAGTATTACGAAAGTATTTCAAAAGTTCAAAAAGCCACACAACACAAGAAAGCGCCACAGGTTGGTAAACTGAATGCGTCCAAAAGTTCTGTAAAGGCATGTACTAATAACAAGCTCTCGGCATTGCTGTGGCAGGGGGAGCGCATTCCTTTGAAGTCTGATGCGGGGCGGGGGAGCGGCAGCCTTTGAAGTCCGATGCGAGGCACAGACAAATGGTGGTGTGTGACGTGGCTGGTGGGGTGTGACGTGGCTGGTGTTATGAACCCGCCTGTCTCACATGAACTGTCTAATCCGGCGCTTTGGTAGACTTTTCGGACCGCTTACTATAATCTCGTCGGAGCAATGCGCAAGCGCATTGGCTCAGGCGAGACCTAAAAAGGTAAGTTTAGTGAAGTGGCAGGAGAAGCAGTCTGCCTGGCAGAAGGTATGGCCGCCCAGTTCAGAGGCCTGCCTCAATGTTCTGTCTTTTCTACCCAACCATTCACCCCCACATGAAGACCCTCAAACCTCTCAGCGAGCATTGTTCTCACAAGTATTGTGTGCCAGATCCATAATTCCCTTCGCTTAAGTGTAAGACTAAGCCCAGTCCCCACAGAGAAGACAAACGGCTCTGCGGCCCGTGTGCGTGCTTTCTCTCACGGCGAAGAGAGGTGAGCCAGCACAGCTCTATCCCCTTTCCACCGTAAGAGCCACAGAAAAGCCTATACACGGACATTTCCTGGAAAAAATACATTTTAAGATGAAGAGGAAAGCAGGATCCTATCTGGCACACAGGCACACCAGCAGCATAAGGGCCTGGAAGCATGTCTTAGGAACGTCAATAGTCATTGCCCACAAATTAAACTTTCCGATTGGCTGCCCAGTTTCCAAGCTTCCATTCAGGGTGCCAGTTCACGACTGCCGTATACCCTGGTCAGCTAATGTGCAACGAGTACATCAGGTGGAGTGGTCTTGGCCGGTTCATGCCTTCCCACACTCTAATCAAAAACGACAACATAAGCAGAAAATGAGAAAGCTAACGGGTGCACATAGCCTGCAAAAACATTTATAGTATTGCTTACTTTCCAGCTCTTCTTTCTCGAAGTTTGTATTGATTGTTGAGCTGGTTTTCCCTAGATCGACAATTGCTTCTTCATCATGACCCTAAAAAAAGAAAAAAACATGCATAAATAAAATGTGGTTTATAAAATGTGCCTTTTAAAAGTGTGGAGGGCAATAAACAATTTGTGCGTTATTTGGTACACGATAGTGTGCAGACAAAAGCATGGCTTCCAGGGGTCAGACAACTACAATAGTGAAATGCTGCAGACTTTTCACTATCACTTAGTTAGGGTTCGTAGTGAAGTAGCCTTACATTGCCACTGACTTTCTTAACTAGAAGCACTTACAAAGAGGATGTAGCATTACGACTAAATCAGTCGACCACGGACCCAGGTCCGTGTCTCAGCAACGACGCACAACAACCTGTGATTCTGGGCAAATCACTTAATCTCCCCGTGCCTAACCAAAATGAATGTGTCCATCTGTAACGAAACTGGTGCTCATGTAAAGTGCTCCGATACCCGATGTCTCGAGTCCTGACTGGAGTGACCCCTGACCTGCCTTAAGGCCAGGCAAGACTACTCGCGCCGGGCGGACCCTCCAATCTGCCCTCGTGCCCCTGACCCCATCCTTGCTGCCTCGCTGCCGCTCTTGTGGTAGGAGCACCTTGCATACTCTACTCTTGCTCTGTGTTTCGTTTTTTACATATTGGTTAGTTTAGAATTGTGACTGTATTTGTATTGTGCCCTTTTTGTGCCCCATTTTCGTTTCAGCCGCTGTTCCTGCTGCCTGTTTTCCCCTCCGGCTCTTGGCGGTTCTCCGTCGCTGCGTCCCCTGCAGCCAGCCCCCCTCGCGCTCTCACTGGTCCATCCACTTCCTCCTCCCAGCTGCTCCTCCCACCCACCTCCCCTTCTGAATAGCGGCCACTGCGCGACCGCGCCACTGGCACACCGGAGGAAAGCCAGTCTGCGCCCGTCCGCGCCTGGACCGCGCCCAGCGCCAGTCCCCCTGGCTCTCACCGCCCCTAACCCCATAGGCAACACTACTCCTCCTCTACACTCCACACCCTCAACCCAGATCAACACCTTGCCTGCACCCAAGCCAACCCCAAGCACACACACGGACCCTTCATATGTCAAGCGTGCCATTTCTCCTGCACCCCAACAAACACCAACCACACCAACACGCTCCACACCAACACACCACACATCTACCATAACACGCACCGCAGCAACTACACTAATACTCCACAACACCACTGCACCCCACAACAACACCAACACGCGCCACGATAACAGCCCCCGCAACCACCGTAACTGCATACTGCTAAACACCCGCTCCGAACACAAGCAAGCCATCGAGCTCTGGGACCTGATCACAACACACTCCCCCCGACATCACCTTCCTTACGGAAACCTGGATGATCCCATCATCAGAACCAGACATAGCCATAGACATCCCAGAAGGCTACAAAATCTCTCGTAGGGATCGACTAAACAAACCAGGAGGAGGTATCGCCATCATACATAAGCACCATCAAAGTCACCGCCAACACCCACGACACCATGACTAGCGCAGAAGACTTCCTAATTCACGTAAACGCCAACACAACCGTCAGAGGAACCCTCATTTACAGACCACCTGGACTTCGCCCCCCCTTCTGTGACGCCATCACTGACACCATCAGCCCCCACGCCTTCACCTCCACAGACTACATCCTCCTTGGTGACATCAACTTCCACCTAGAAAACACCCACAACTCCATCACCCTGCTAGACAACCTCACGAACCTAGGACTCAAACAACTGGTCACCTCTCCCACACACTGAGCAGGACACATGCTAGATACAATCTTCATCGCCAGCAACCACATAACATTCACGCAAACCACCGAACTCCACTGGACCGACCATGACTGCGTCCACTTCTCCACGAAACCCCCCCACCAACTACCGACATCACACATCATACTGTTAGTGGGACAAGGTCCCCACCGAACACCTGCTCGCCAAACTCACAAACCCCCCCACCAACGACCCCAACGTCGCCCCTCACACAATAGATCACAACCTGCACAGACTCCCTCGCCCCCATGAAAAGCAACACCACCACCCGCAACATCAAGACCGCACCCTGGTTCACCACTGAACTCCAAGCATGAATGCCGCAGGACAGAGAAAGCTTAGCGATAAAAACCCTCCAAATTAAACTTCACCACACTCAAAACCACCATACGCAAACACCACCAACTAATCAGAACCACCAAAGGAGCGTACTACTAGGAACGCATAGATAGTAACTTGCATAACAGCAAGGAACTCTTTACTATCATCAAAGAGCTCACCAAACCCAAGTCTTGCAACACCGACCCCACCCACACACAAAACCTATGCAACTCCCTCTCCAACCACTTCCACCACAAAATTCTAGACATACACAACAGCTTCACACCACCGGCACCCACTCTCACCCCCACCGACACGATCTATGACACAACACCCCCCCACTCCAACCAACTGCACACCTAGGCCCCTACCAACGACGAAGAAACCGAAACAACCAGGAACTCCATCCACTCGGGATCCCCCATGGACCCCTGCCCCATCACGTTTTCAACATGGCCAGTCCAATCATTGCTCCCCAGCTCCGCTATCAACTGCTCCTTAGACACCGCCACCTGCCCGAACTCCTGGAAACACGCCGAAGTAACCGCATTCCTCAAAAAACCCAAAGCAGACCCGGATGACATCACAAACTACCGCCCCATTTCTCTACTCCCTTTCCCTGCCAAGGTCGCTGAGAAGCTAGTGAAAGCCCGCCTGTCTCACTTCCTAGAGGAAAACAAGGCACTCGACACCTCCCAGTCTGTATTCCGCAAGTACCACAGCACTGAGACCGCCCTCATCGCCTGCACTGATATCAGAACCAGAGTTGCCTAGGGGCAGACCGTCGCACTCATCCTCCTAGACCTCTCCGCAGCCTTCGACACTGTCTGCCACCAATTCATCCGAACACGCCTCTTCAACGCAGGTATCCGACAAGGCCCTGGACTGGCTCACCTCCTTCCTCGCCGAAAGAACCCAGAAAGTTCGCCACCCCAGTTCCAGTCCCCAGCAACCAAGCTAATCTGCGGGGTCACCCAAGGATCCTCCCTCAGCCCCACTCACCAACATCCTCCGCCCACACGGAATCACCATCATATCCTACGCAGACGACACCCAGCTCGTCATCTCCCTCACCAGGAACCCCACCACCGCCAAAACAAACCTCCACGCCGGACACCTCGCCACCGCCAACTGGATGACAGCAAGCCACCTCAAACTCAACTCCAACAAAACCTAAATCATCATCTTCGGACCAAACAGGACAGTATGGGACGAATCCTGGTGGCCCACCACCCTAAGAACTCCTCTCTCCCCATGACCCAGCAAATCAGCTCTATAACTTCCTCATGTTTCAACACTCTCCACATGCTGCGTAAGACCTTCAAATGGATCCCCATAGAAACCAGGAAAACCGTCATCCACACACTCATCAGCAGCAGATTAGACTACGGAAATGCCCTGTACGCTGGCACCACTGTCAAGCTCCAACAAATACTCCAGCGGATCCAGAACGCAGCCGCCCGGCTAATTATACATACACACATATATATATATATTCTTCATTCTTAGTTAAATAGGAAATCTTCTCCTTCACACAAAATAAAAATATTCAAAGATTTTTTGCATACATTTAATCACAAGCTACTGTTTGGCGTAAGTCCTATTCTGCATGATTGATCTGCGCCCCCTTTCTGTGCTTATTTGAGGTCTGAAAGGTCTTCTATTCGAGCAAGGAGACTAGAAATAGACATCAGTAGTATCGTTAGAGGGGAGTGAGATACCTCGGGCTCTCAGTATATTTCTGCCAGAAGGCTAGAAGTATTACTAGCAATGGGGCTTAGATTCCCAAGTCGTTTCCTGCGGTTCTCACTAGTATGTGGTGGTGGGGAGGGACGGCGAAATTGAGGTATTTAGTGGCTGAATTGGAGGGTAGCAGGAAACTCCATACCCGCCATGTGCAAGAGAAGTCAAATAAGGTCTAGTCTACGAATTGGTTCTAGTTTAAAAGAGTACAAATAATTAACTTTCACATAGTAAATAGACTACAGGAAGCGAAGACCCATACACATGTATCCATCTAAATAGATTTCCAAATCTGTATCTATGGAATACCTCCCTACCCATTAACACTTAGTGGCAAATAAGGTGCAAGACGACAGAAAATACAATGGATAAAACATCATCATCGTTCACGCCCATGAACTAGTACGGTAATCTCACAGTAGCCGGAGGTACCACATGAAAATAGGAATTGCTACACAACCCTGGAAATTCTGAAAACCTCGAAATCCTCCTAACCAGGAACTTTCTTGTTAAGCCGAAAGCCAAGTTGCAGTAATGTTTTCAATTTCTCAAAGTAAATATTCTGAAAACAGAAAGAGCGCAGGCCAAACATTTCAAGTAACATAATGGACATGTTAAGAGAATTGTGGAAAAGCAATGTGTAGAAATCAATGAAGTCTAGTAGACAGCTCTTGTAGTTGTAGTTTATTCTTCAAGTTACAGCTTAGTAAATTCCAATGTAAGTCTTAATATAAGCCCCACCAGGGAAAAAAAAAATTTTTAAATATAAAAAGGAGCACCCACGCAGAGACAGCGCCTTGTTTATTACAACTTTTAACCATGCTGCATGGGAAGCTCGATGTAGAGCATTGCCAGAAAACATTGACAAAGTCAATAGATCTTGTACGCGAGACCCATTTGACTCTGCCAGTGCAAGATACGGATTATTTTCTTCCTAGTCTCTTGGACCCTTCCCTGCAGCTACCCCAGTATACAACGATTACATAAAGCAATTAACAGCAGTCAATTGCACCCCACAAATCATTTAGTAAGCAAGATGTTGATGTTAATGTTAGGTTGTGTTTTATATAGCGCTCGGCTACTCCGGGGAGTGTCCCAGCGCTTTAAGACCCACAAGATCGCTAGGCATAATCCTTGACAAAAACAATATGCAGAAGCACATTGGTGCCACCACTAAAGAAGCAAACCTATAAATAAGCATACTACGAAAACTAAAACCTTTCCTCCCTCAAAATCACCTCAAGTCGGCCGTGCAGGCACTGGTGATTCCCAGATTGGAATATGGAAGCGATACTTCCTCAGGCCTGCTTAGAGCCACTACAGACCTGTTAAGGGTCTCACTCAACTCGGCGGTGAGACTTATCACTGGGTCAAAAAGGTTCAATCATATCTCCACTGAATTGAAATCCCTCAACTGGCACACTTAAAGCGCTCGATTGCCGAGGCGTCTTAGCGCGGATGTGAATTGGTACCGATGCACAGACTCGCTAGTTTAAGCACTTAAGTGAAGAGCAAGGTCTTGACCGGTTTCCTAAAGACAGACCTATTGGATTGTAGTCTAATCTGAGTAGGGAGGCAGATCCACAGCTTGGCTGCTTGATGGGAAAAACTCTTGCCGCCTCAGTTAACTTTTTTTAACTTCAGGACCAGTAGCAACCTTGTATTGGCTGACCTCAGACTCCGAGGCGGCGAGTACCAGGAAAATAGATTTTGGATGTCCATAGCACCTCCCTCCATATAGTGCCTTGCGCACAAGGCAGATGGCTTTACATTTTACTCGCTGAAAGGCTGGGAGCCAATGAAGCTGATATGTTTGGGGAGAGGAAGCAGCACAAGAGCTGCTGATCCGCGGTCACACAGCACGATATGCAAAGAGCAAACACAATTTTCCAAGTGTGCTCAACCTTGATTTGATATGGCCTCATACACACAGAAAAGGCAAGGCCACAGAAATGAACATATCCATATAGTACAAGCACAAATTGTCAGTTTCTGTACAGCCCACGGTCTCAGATTTAAAACCAGGCTCACCCTCATTGCTTAAGGTTTCAGCTCTTTCAATGCAGTAGTCCTTCAACACCGGTGTCCGGGTAACGAAGGACTTTGTGGTTAAGAGACTTTTCTATAGGGCG
Source organism: Lissotriton helveticus (assembly GCF_964261635.1). Lineage (NCBI taxonomy): Eukaryota > Metazoa > Chordata > Amphibia > Caudata > Salamandridae > Lissotriton > Lissotriton helveticus. The sequence continues at coordinate 1,147,791,044 of NC_136071.1, read as the reverse complement.
TCTCATGCTTGGATGTTCTTTACCAATATACCCTAGCAACAACTTGGAACTACTACAAAGGGCATAATTTCATCCTACACAGGACTTTTATCCTGAGAAGGAAACAATACTGCACTGAAACGTATACGTAATCCTTCCAACTTATCGCCTCTCCCCAACTGCACTAGAATCCAAGCTCAGGTTCTCTTTCTGGACATTAACTGGAGAGGGGGTGATGGGCCACCACACTTCTAGCAGCACAGTTAAACAGACATGACCAAGAATGATTGTATCCTAAAAAATATGTGCTGCTCTGTAGCTTGTTTAAAGATGAAATCTGCTGACCAAAGCTTGCATTTTACTTCTATAAAAGAGTTGTGCACCACACAAACATATGCATAAATGTTTATCTTTAAAGAAAAATCCCCAGTAAAACAATGGAACAATTCACCACTGCACTAGGGGGTGTGAAGAGGGACCAGTCGTATTAAAGACAGTAAATCAATGTGCAGAAAGCAGAGATGGGCTGTTTCAGTAGTCCATGTCTAAAGCTCAAACACTAAGAGGAATAAACATTTACAAAGAAGAAACCATTTGGCTGGTTTAGAGCGAATATACAAAAGGTGCAGAATACAGGGACGTCTCTAGAGCACATATGGGGCATGAACACTCATCAACAGTAACTCAGGCAAAGGGTGCTGTGGCTCGCCAGGAGGGGGCAGCAGAGGTAACAGTCACCGGGGTGGTGGGCGATCCAACATCCTCCCCCACTTCTTGCGCATGGCTTTTGCTCGGCTCTAAAGTTACAGGTTTTAACACCTGATCTATTCTCAGAAACATTCTCATGAGCATACCACAATCACTGCCAACTGCACTGGCATGCAGAGGAGAGAAGTCCATGACCTCTCAGTCTCCTGGTCATCGATACAAGTTTACCCACGTGATCAAATCTAAAAAGAGGTAGGTAGGTGGTGCCAGCTTTGCATTGCGATACAACATACAATCAGCGGCTTAGCAGTTAGGCATGCCCTTTGTGGATCTGCAGCTGATCAGACAATCCCACTACCATCAAAATAGATGGGCACAAATGCAGGCAGCACATATGTTAAACAAGAACATTAATAAGATTTTGTGACTGAAAATATACTCTATTTAGGCACTTGTATCAATAAAACCCAGTTAAAAAAATACTAATCTTGCAATTTTTACTATTTAGAAAATAAAATTAAAGTGACAAGTTGTGAGAAGTTGGCCTGATGTGCAGTGCTCACTATTCTAGTGATCACTATATATCAGTCCAAACAACCCTTATTGATGATTGGTTGTAAGTCAACCTTATAGACCAGCTATCCTAGTAGCATGGATACGAGCAGTCTAAGGCTAAGACTCTAGAGGGCGTGTTAAGCCAGCTGTTTTACCATCACATTACCCCTTGAACACCCAGTGAAAGGACACCACACAAGTTGTTATGAAAATAAACAGTATATTTATTAGAATCACAACAACCCTGTACCCTTTATGAGGACAGGGTGCTAGGCACACAACAAAACTCTTACGAAAATACTTAAGTTAGCACGTTATACACAAATGCCCGAGGGGCACGAAAAACCATATACTTAAAAAGTGGAATGCGAATTACTAGCAGGTAAGTAACAGTTCTAATAGGCTTTGGAATCGCTAGGACTGGACTAGGGAATCGTTAGATTACTACTAGGAGGCCCAGGGGACTCGGGTGCAGAGTGTGCACTCTCACGCGGGATGCGGGACAGAGTCTATGGAAGCTAGAATTCACAAAGTTAGTGTTCACGGGCGAACCCGACCTGGTAGGAAGAAAACGACAGTGGATCCTGACCCTTGGATAGTGAGGCTATGCTGGGACACCGAAGTGCCGAAGTTACCTAGCCCAGGGGCTGCAGCTGCATAGGTCTGAAAAGACGTCGGGGATCTCGTTGCCGGACCAGGAGCCTGGAAGGAAGAAGTTGCTGGCAGGCGACCAGTGAAGAAAAGTTCGATGGATCCAAGCCTGGATCAAGGAAGAAGAAAACCTGAAAGCAGAGGGGACCAAGTTCTTGAATCACTAGCCAGTGATTAAGTGGGCACCAGGATGGCACCGGGCGAAGTCACCGCAGTCAGGTGAGTGGGCGCTGCTGGGCTCTGCAGTCTCTCGGACCAGGAGGCGTTGTCGGCGACCAGGATGGAGGTGCGAGCTGTCCCACGAAGGTTCTTGCTGTCGACGTCGCTGGACCCAGGATTGGGCAACAAGTCTTGGCAAATGCAAGGCCCACGCGGTGGACCTAAAATGGCGTCTTGGGTGGACCAGGAGGGTCCAGGGTACTTCTCCGATGGAGGGAAGCAAGGGCCAGTCTGGAGCAACCAGACCAGCAGCAGAAATGTCGTCGGGCGTCGTCAGGAAGGCCACAAGCCAGCGGGCTAGTAGCCAAACAACGCGGTGAGCAGCAAAAAGCAGAAGGGCCCCACGCAGATCGTGGAGATGCTGGGGGGCTGCTCTTCGGTGCTGGAGCTGCTCGGGGTGGGGGCTTCTCGGACCCCAAAGCACTCACCAGGAATTCACTCGGCGGGCTTGCTGGAAAGAAGTCGTGCAGTCTTGCAGATGGCCGGTCCCTTGAGGTCTCGTCGCACCCACGGTTCTCAGCTGGGCTGTAGAGGTGGGTAGAGGTCAGAGGTGCCAGGGAAGCCGGTTCTCGTCGAGCTGGGCAGTCGGATTCCGGAGGAAGGACTTGCAGCAGACCGCAGTGTTCTTAGATGGTGCCTGCGGATGCAGGGTGACTACTCCTTAGTCACAAGGGAGAAATCTTAGGAAGAAGTCTTGAGTTCCTTTCGCAGAAAGTAGTTTCAGGATTCAAAGATGATCTGATCTGGAAGGGGGCCAGTTCCTACCTTTATCCTGTAAAAAGGGGCTGGCACGCGACTAAGTCCTGCCCTAGGGGTGGGACTAGGAGGGGGTGGTTACACCCACTTCCTTGGCGGGCTTTTCCCCAGCACAGGGTCTGGAGTGACCCTGGAACTGGTTCCAGCCAGCCTATGCACAGTGAGCACCGGGGTGCCACGTGCAGTCACCTTCCTCTAAAGCCCTGCCTACCTTCAATACACAAAACCCTGTCTGGGACGGTGCTGGCACCGCCCCTGGCAGGAAACCCTTTGTCCTTATCTCCTGCTCTGGGAGGACTCCCAGCAGCAGGAGGGCAGACTTGTGTCTCGGTGGCAGCATCCATTTTGTGGAGCTGAGGCTCTGTTTGACTTTAACCGGGGTTAGGGGTTACATACATGTCGTGTCCCTCTAGAAGGGTGGAATGCTAACCCCGTCGCCAGAATTGGCGAGGGGTTAGTATTCCAATTCGTATGACACCTTACTCGACATGTTTTGATAAAGCGATACCAGAGTTGGCATATAACCGCGAGGATTATAATGCACTTAAGAGTATATGGTATGCGATATCATGGAAACGGCTAAGGGATGGATCCCGAAAGCCGCAGACAGGCTCAGCTCATGCCAGAGCACCATCTCACACGAGTCCAAGCACTCTGCCTTCAGGATTGTTAAGGCCTGCCATAGGAGTGACTGATAGGAGATCTGTGTGTCCATTTTAGGGTTAGATATAGGTATACTATATCTAAAGCAAAGGGTGATTACACCACCTTGCCCCAGCTGTCAAGCAGCCAGTTGTGTCAGATTTGGATGGCCAGCCAGGGGTGGCATAATACATGCTGCAGCCCCTGGTAGGCCCTGGGTACACCTATGCCCTGGGTACCTAAGGTACACTGTACAGGGACTGATAAGGTGACTCAGTATCCAATTTAGATATGTACCTAAGGTACATGGAATCCATTTTACAGAAAGAGCAGTAGGCCTGGGGCCCTGAATAGCAGGGTCCCAGGTCAACTAAGTCAGAAAACCAGCAAAACACCAGGCAAAAAGTTGGGGGCAACCATAGTCAGGGATCTACCTTCCTACACAAGTATTTTTCAACGAGTTTCTGGTGGCACACTAGAAAAGGTCTCCAGAAAACGACTACGGACCACTAAAAGCCTCAGGGACAATGGATATCCCAATGCACACAAAACATTTATGTTAATACCTCCTGTTAACATTATACACTTGAATAATTTGCTATTCTCAATCTTAAACACCGATAGGACTCCGGTGCCGAGGTTCCAGGCACCTGTACTGTGAAAAAAGATGGGATTGTGGCACAAACCTGGAAAATATGGAAGCCAAAAAATGCTGCATCCATAAACAACCTAGTGTGTCATGGCAGCTAGAAGTGGTAGGCAAATTACCATATTCCTATGGATTATCCCAGCAGGCTTGGTGTAAACTTTGGCTGCTATACTCATACTTGGTCTATACTACACCCCTCGGACTAATTCGAATGACACCCAGGCCGAGGCAGGGAGTGTGGACTGAAGCCTTTACTTATTTCCATTTGCACTGCATGGTGATGCAAAGTCCAAAAGCTGTAGGTATTAGCCTGGGAGTGTAGTATGCTGCGTTTCACTTTGCATTCCATCACAGGAAATGGGTATTCTTAGTCCTCTGCGTGCACTTTTCCCAACTATTCACAGAGACTGTAAATGCACTGAAGGACCTTTCTAAATCTCCATGAGACTATCATGCGAGCGTCTCGTGTGTAGGAAGGAGCCTGCCTTCGGGTAACGGAACGTCCTAGTCCCACCCAACGCAGTCAAGAGTTGCCCGGCCCAATGCCGCCATTATGTGAAACTGGTCCAAGTACAAAGAACCTTTTCAAAAACTTCACTTCCCAGCTCGCTAATGTGGCATTTTAAAACAAAGGGTTTCCACTATTCAACTGAACCCTTTTCAGAGGCAAGGCTTAATTAATCACATGAATGGGTCACAAGGCATAGCCGTGCCAGAGAAGCCTGCGCAGTCACATACTTAAACACGTTAAAGATGATGGCCCTGTCGACAATCTCCAATGAGATCAGAAAGTAAAAGTATATATTTTTTGTATTTTAATGAAGGGAGCAAGCTAAAGACGGTTTAACATTTTAGTGGTGGGCCTCACATATTTGTGTGGCCATCAATAAACCTAAGTGAGGAAACAAATGACAAGATTTTCCAACAACTCATTCCTCTAAGTTTCTTGCTAGTAGAATGTTAAAGGACTAGCTTGGTTTTGCAACACTCCAGGTTAACAAGGTCTGCGTCAGCAATAAGATACACATTGGACTATTGATGCACCTCAACTGCATTAGATGGTTACATTCTGGATGGCTCGGGGGCAGCTTTCCTTCAATCGGTACCCAGCACTTCAAATGAAGGCAGAACCTGTGGTATCATGAGTACAAAGAATACGAAAACAAGAACAGACTATGCCATTAGGTCTCGCCTGTGCAAGAGCGGGTTGCTGTGAAAAGGTTTAACTAAGTTGTACACCAGCATGCTCAAAACTTAGTGGGAAAGATTGTTGTGTATATAGCGGCGCAGCAATGCATAGCATTGTGCAGCGGCGCACAGAGCGCAGCAGCGGCGATCAAAGTGGCGCAGCAGCGGCGATCAGAGTGGCGCAGAGCGCAGCAGCGGCGATCAGAGTGGCGCAGAGCGCAGCAGCGGCGATCAGAGTGGCGCAGAGCGCAGCAGCGGCGATCAGAGTGGCGCAGAGCGCAGCAGCGGCGATCAGAGTGGCACAAAGGCAGAGTCGAGTGTCTGTAAAGATCCACCAAGTGTATGGTAGTTAAATTCCAAGTTTATTCTTCATTATATCCCCTCCAGCTTCCTTGTCACAGTGTTTCACCCAACTTCCCTTCCTTCATAAGAACACATTCCCATCCCCCGTTCCAAGTTCTACCTTACATGGCTAACATTCCAGAAACTCTATACATCTCCCCTCTTTACATATATAAAACTGCATTAGTTATGCAGAAAAAAAGGAACACATGCAGTTTAATCTATTAACAGGTATAACACTAACCAAAAATAGATTGTACAAGACAAAATTATGTGCACCAAACAACTTGCAGGAAAGACATTATCCTGATTGCAAGTTACCCAAATTACAAGTTATCTAGATTTGCACATGGACACTTGTGCACACACACTCCCGAAACTCCACACACATCTGGCAGGATCAAAAACTCATTTTTACTTCCTTTACACTGACAGGTTCAGAAAACACACCTCTTTCCTGACAATCCCACTTTTTTTCACTGTAATCCCAACACCTTTTCCTACGTCCATTCTTCTGACACCTTTCTTAGTATCATAATACTCCTTGGATGGAAGTGGGTTTACTGAAACACTACTTTTATGATCCATCCGCACACATTCTTTGATCTTCAACCATGTTAAATCTCCTTCATTTCAGTTCTTTTTAAGCGCTATGAATGGCAATACCCAAGTCACTGAGTGAGGAGTTATCTATTCTCAAGTTAGTTTCCTCAATTCATCTTTCCAGGGTCAAGCATTAGACAAGGAGTGTTGAATGTTCCCCATAATTAGGTGGTTGACCCATTAAACTAGTCCATTGGCTTGGGGTCAGAATAAATCTACGGTTTCATGCCAGACACCCATTCTGTTCAAGAATTCATACTTCTGGAGATAAACAGCACCAGTTATAGGATACCAAGGTCTTTGGGATTCCCTCATCCATGAACACCTCTTCCAAAAACCTGATCACACTCAGCACCTATATGATCATTGGTCTCGGTTACAAATTATTTTGTGTGATAATCAGAACAATCATGTATTTATGTCTCGTACCTAGTTTGACCACGAGACCCCAAAAAAATGAATAGACACTTTTTCCCAAGGCCTTTTGGGTAATATCAGACAATTCAAGGGAGGCTGCCTCCCAATCTTGGTTTTCTTGCCATTAGCGAAGACATAGCACTCTTTAACCACACTTTGAATGGCTTAATCCAACCCAGGGTAACAAAGATTGACGAATAAGTCTCTGTCATATTGCGGCCCGGGCGCCCTTTGTGCACAATCTGAATAATTCTCCTACAGAGTTTCTCAGGTGGAATGATTTTATGTCTTTGCAGGAGCTTCCCATCACACACACAATCTTTTACATGATGTAAACATCCAACTGTGTACTAAAATTTCCGTCATTTTCCCAGCCTGTAGTTCCATACGTTTCCAACTCTTGCAATAAAACATCCTCACCTATTGCCATTTCCAATTCTTCTCTATAGAGAGACTTCTCTTCACTCCATCACTACTATTACATCTGCCTCCTGATCTGGCTCGTCTGTAGGCAGGCATCTTAGATATAATCAGCATTAGGGTTTTTTTCCCCAAACCTTTCACAAATTCCACACTAAAATTGTACTAAAACAGCCACCTCGATATTCTGAGTCACATTTCCTACCAGACCTTTACCCCCTTTGAACAGGTGAAGTACTTAAAATGCTTCATCTCACAAGGGCTTCCCTCTCAATCACAGAGTATGAGTACGCCGCCTTTTGAAGACGTCTTGATGCAAATATTATTCCATCATGACCATCCTTCACCTGTTTCAACATAGTTCATATTCCCCACATTACTCGGATCAGTTGTTATATATGTTTTAGCAGTGACAGCATAATGCCCCAATGTCGGACCTTAAAATATGTCCTCTTTAACATTCTCAAAGTATGTGTAACAATTTCAATCCCAATTAAAAATTACACCTTTTCATTAGCGGTCTCAGAGGTTCCATCGTTTCTGTGAAATTGGCTGCAAATGTCTCTGTTAGCTCTTGGTAAGACTTCAATTGATCATTGTTGGTTGGCTTAGGCGCTTCTTTCACAGCTATGACTATACTTTTTTTATACCATCCTGGAGATCCCAAGTACGTAATTTGAGTCTTCTCCTTTTTTGTGGTCAATCCTTACTTTTTCAATTGTTCCATTATCTTATCCATCAATTGGTCGGGTTCTCTTTCATTCTTTCCCACAATCAGGACATCATGCTTGATACACAAGGCATCTTTCGGGCCCTCAAATACCTGTTGCATAATCCTTTGGAACACTGCTGAGGGGGACACAAGACCAAAAGGCATCCTACGATAGCCCCCACTCCCCCAGTGGTGTAACAAATGACAAAAGGTGTTTTGAATGCTCATGAAGGTGAACTTGATGATATGCGGCGAACAGGTCAATTACACTGACAACCACTCCACCTCCCACTGCTGTCAACACCTGAGATTTTGGCAGAGGTTGCCTGACCACCCATATGTTTCTGTACCGGTCACACAAATCAATGCATAGCCAAATCTTTCCTCCTTCCTTTAACACCACAACCAAGGGTGCCAACCACTATGAGGAGTCAATTAACTATTATTCCTGGCTCCAGTAACTTTAGTTATTTTTGTAAAGACTCACTAGATGAGAAACATTCTTTACTCTGGATAACCGAAGTAGCATTTAAAAAAAATATAATTTGTGAGAAGCCCTTAAGTTTTCCTAGTTTGTCCATAAATACCTCAAAATACTCCACCCAAAATCTTCTGGCATACTCCCCATGAGTCTCCATAACCCCCTCCACACTCTGAACTTCAGTCATGATGGGTTTTTCGGCACTGGGGTTCAGAATTAGATTCAGATCTTTTTTGGTGACGCCATCCCAATGAGTGAACTCCTGTTTGCTTATATGCACCATGCCTAGCCCAGTTCCTCACAAAATATATCGCCATCCATTTAATTCCCATGATCTCCATATTTTTTCCACCATACCCCATGGCTTTGATATCAGATTTATTCCACTTTCTCCTCCCAATTTTTGCAATAAGAATCTTTATACAACAATGCGTGAAAGGTCAGAGTCTAACATTCTCACTTCAGTTATCAAGATTCAAATTACAATGGGGTTTCTCCAACTTGTCCATGCTTTCTCTTTGGTCACATTCAGCTAGGTCCTCTACAGCAAGCACATGTCGTTGTATATTCACGAGTATCACAGATTTCACTCACCATCACTTTTCAGCTCTTCGTTCTACAGACTTTGTTGAAAGAAAGGGCACTTCACCAGTTAGGATATGTGGCATTTCTCGCTAAACACATGATGCTAGACCCAATATGACCAGGTGCATCACAGCGGTAACACTTGTCTGTTCTAAGATTAGTCTTTTGAGGTTGCATTTTCTCACTAGACTTATTTCAGGATTACGTTTTTTCACTAGGTTTAGTTTTCCTAATCTTGTGTATCGGCATACACACTACAGATACTTTGCTGAATACTCTTTTACCAACTCAAACACGCTCTTCTTGTCCACTTCCTTAATCCACATTTGTGTGTGTGTTCTAATCCCTTGGCACTTTATATTGCCTCTTCAAGCGTAGGATCCTTGATCAACAGTTTCTCCTCCACACTTATTTGTGCATCTTACAATCCGGTCCTGGGGGAAATCACTTACGTTTTTAAACTGACACGTTAAAAAACAAACCTCTTAATGCTGGCACATAAGATGCAATATCTTCACATGACCTCTACTCTCGTGGTGGTGGGGGGTGATGAGGGGGGAAGAGACTTGTGTCGCTTCAATATGACGTTTACTTTTGCTAGGAAACGTGCATCTAACATTTGTAACATGATTTTTTAAACATTGCTGGGTTGTCCATCTCCCATGCCTAAATAGATCTCCGGGAGGTCCACATACAATAGCCAACCTTTGACAGCAGGTGGTGCAGTAAATTTGCATGTCTCCTTACAGGACCATATTGGACAGCACCAGTCGCCACCATGCAAGTGGCAAATAATTATTTCCACTGATCCATGGTATTTATTAATGGCTCACCCGGAGTAGCAAGAAACATACGAGGTGGAGCAAAACCTTGATCAGTCATATCAATATGTAATCACATAAATATACAATTTACTTTTATTGTTTTAACCTATCAAAGGAATGTAAGGGGTCAGTAAACAAAAAACGGACATAACTGACTCCAACTAATTACCACAACACACAAAGCATGGTAGAATCTTATTTTGGAAGTTTTATTAAAGATTTTCCTTCCCAAACTGGTGCTGTTGCCAAGGTACTTTCCTCAAATTGCTGAACCCAATAGGGAGACACTCCCCATAGAGTGCTCAGCAGTTGCAGGTGTACTTACCTCACTGTAGTAATGCGAGAGAGGCCACCATTCCCACGGACTGGATTCGATTACTGTGAAAACCATAGAGAGGCATAGCTTCTAGTGATACTGGTGAGTCAATGTTAAACTTTCCTATGACCTACACAATGGTGGCTTTGTCATAAAGACTGTTTGCAGAATTCGAGATCCACGATTTGTGAAATTCCAGATCTCCGCGAATGAGGTTTGTGCTCGCTGGGAGCCCTAAGACATACGCAGCAAAGTTCATGAGGAGTATTATGAATCAATTCCAGCTGGCGTTTCTGTAGGTCACATGCTGCTAGTCCTGCTGAGCTACAGATGTACAGTTTTAATTTCTGCAGCCCTTCACTGCCAAATACTTTAGTATGGCACGCGGTTTAGCTTGTGGCAAATTTCAAGGATGTGCACATAAGACTAAACGTATCCACCGGCCAGCCTGACAAATATGCCGATAACACAATTTTGTTTATCTTGTCACCCCCTCGCAACTCCAACAAGCTCCTTTTGTAGAATGCCATAAGATAATTACACTACACTTGCAGGACGTCAAGTCTAATCCAGTCACTCACTCAGGACTCCGACAAGCTCCACGTGCACAATGCCTCAAGTTAAAGTTAATTATGCCGCAATAACAGAACCAGTCGCCAGAATAGTTAATTACACCACGCCATAAGATAATTACACTACACTTGCAGGACGTCAAGTCTAATCCAGTCACTCACTCAGGACTCCGACAAGCTCCACGTGCACAATGCCTCAAGTTAAAGTTAATTATGCCGCAATAACAGAACCAGTCGCCAGAATAGTTAATTACACCACTTGGCATTCGAACAATTAGTTTACATTTATTCAGTTCCTTTAACAGTCCACATAAAATCAGAGCTCCAAATACTTTCAACTGGTTCTAGTCACTACCTTCTCCATTTCAGAAGGCTTATAAATAATCAAGGACTTTTATCAACGTCCACATCCACCCCTTACAGGTTACTCATGTGAATGAATGATTGTTCCATTGATAGCTGCTTACTAGCTCTTATCCAGAGGTGGGGGTGCTTCAATGTCTGTCCCCTGCATAGACTTCAACTCGTCGCCAGTTAGGTAAATATCGATGAGGCGTATTGCAATTAAATTCCAAGTTTATTCTCCATTAAGTCACCTGCAGCTTCTCCGTTCTTGTTTTCCATCCAACTCCCCTTCCTTCATAAGAACACATTCCAATCCCCACCGCCAAGTTCTACCTTACATAGCGAACATCCCAGCAACTCTACACAGGCATACAGAGAGCAGTGGGGAAGAGTGCAGTGGTGTACAGTAGAGTGTGCAGCAGCAGCCAGAGAGGTATATGTCATTACAGACAAAACATTTCCAACTGAAATGACTTACATCTGCACTTAGTTTTACTATTAACTACATGTGCGCTGCGGGTTTTCCCGCTGTGCGCTGACATTTGCGAAAACCCGCGGTTCATGATGAGCTCAGCTCGTCATGAGCGTACGGCAGGCGTAACTCATGACGAGCTGAGCTCGTCATGAGCGTCGAAGGGTTTAAAACTATACAATATAGTGTATTGATTTGATCGAACCCTTTCCTACACCCAGTATCCAGCAAGTTTGACATAAATCCTATTTAATATTGCATTCCAGTGTTTTCCTATGAAGCAGACAGCCTTGCTACAGCTTTTCTGGTCTTTTCACTTCAAGGACATGTTTCAGATAAAACACTGTTCATGCCCTACTTTTAAATACCATGCACCCTGCCTTTTGGTCAATAAGGCCTACATTGGTGCAACCTTTAAATATTCAAAAATAATTTTAGGCCTCACAAAACGGGTCATTTTCACGAGCCAAATTTGCCATTCAAAACTGCAGACTGGCTGTAGGCCTGTAGTCATGGTTACACTATTGTGGATGGCACAATGGGTGTACACTTCACTTTTTACCATATACTAGGGACCGATAGGCAAGTTAACTGTGCCAATTAGGAGTTGCCCACATTTTCCAAGCTGAAAGTAGGAACACAAGCACTTTATCGCTGGTTAGCAAATGTAAAGTGCAGAGTTCCACAGACAGCCAGTAAAAGGTAAAAAATCTGGGCTGCCTACATAGAAAAGGCATATTTCCTACAACAATCAACAGCCTAGTGTACCAGAAGGAGTGTGGCATGAATAGCAGTGTGTGAATAGTGTGGCGGGACTATTCAGGCGAATGGGATAGAGGTGGAGGTGCTACTACAGCACTATAACAAGGCATTCTCGCTCTTAATTGACAGCACAGACCATTGGACCATGAGAAGGTGGTGTGGTATGGGGGGCGGGGGGGAATGGAGTTTCCATCAATGAGACTGGAATAAAGGTGGCTTGGCACTCGACCTAGTAACCGCACTGAGCATCAACAGGTCATTGGCCAGAAGTAAGGGTGTGTAGCAGGACCATCAAGGAGCTTGGATGAAGAGTGGCTGTGCAGTACTACACTACTCCTGTCACTGGGAATAGTTACAGCGCTGGAAGCAAATTGGGCGGTCCCAACAACCTTGATCCTCCTTCTCAGTCCACAGCTGTAAAACCGCAAGTCTGATGTATGACAAAATACCCACTATCTTTAAATATACAATGCAAGAGCAACAAGTCTCTGGCGAACATTTAACACATTTTTTTAAATAAGAACTGCATAGTCAAACACCGATCCATTGCAGTTAATGTCTGTTAATACAGGTTTTAGTGTACCTCTCATCCTACCTGCTGTGGCTGTGGGACAATCTCACATACTGAGGACTTCACTGGTAAACCCCCACACTGACATGCTCTACAGTAGCGGTGGCACTGCACAAAAGCAGATAAAGTGTTTTACTGTCTGGACTTCACACATGCTACAAAAACAGCAGTGTGTTCCTAGAGTTTGTGATTCGGCTTTAGCCAGAAGGATTAAGGGCATAAAAAAGGAAGTCTTAATCCTGAAAGTAGATTTACTGTCTCCCAGCCTGCCTGGAGGTGAACGAGGCCATGTGAGGCAATGCATGGTTTTGTTTAGCTGGGAGCACCATTTGTGCACAAGGGTCGACCAAAAAATGGTCCAAAACGTTTTGAAGACAGAATCAAAAACTACAACTGGATTAACCATCTGCACAAACCATAATTTTTACCATTATCTACGCTACAGCAAACCTACGTAAAATACCCCCACCCGTAATGTGATCCTCGGATTAACACTTGAACACTGGCTTCTCAGGAGCACGACACGCCTGATCTCTGCTGAGAGTTAACCAAAGCACAGGGAAACTCGGAAATCAACACCTCATTGGTGAACACGAGGTGCAAGGAACCCCCAAATCCCAGAAACTCGTGCCACTTTCACACAACGGGGACCTAGACCCATTCAAACCGGGCAAACCAGCTTAACATGCTCCAAAAATAGCCTTGATATTATACATTGGATAATCTTACAGATCGGAGTCTCATTTAAGTAATTTGTTTTTACGCGGTTAAAGACAGATTTTGTTTGGTTAACAAACTGAATTCTTGACAGGTTCAACTTAGACTTGGGTCCTTTAAATGTAATGAGTACTACTAAATTAGATTGTATTCTAATTTTGGTTGTAAAAACCTAGAATATTTACAGTGCTTAGAAACTGAAAACACATAAGTATTAAGTGTGGGTTCCAATGTCACCCTCATGTGCTTACTGGTCTCCTCTTTCTTGCCATGCAAATCTACCTCTGAATCAGATCTTCATACATTTCAGATCCAAAAAAAAAAAAAAGGCTGGAGGTCGACATTTTAAACAAAGTTACAACTTGTATTGAAGAATGCGTACAGCTGGTTATCGCTTCTGAAACACAGCATTTTTAAATGAGGAAATGGGTTGAAGCGTAAGATGTATGGTGCAATATAGCAAATGTGTTCCCATCAATGCTTACACTTGAATTGAGAAGTTGAGAAATTCTGGAAAAATATTTGAGAATGAACCCTGGTGGGGCAACAGACTGGGAGTGGGCAAAGGGGGTCATGTCCAAACTCGGCACTACTATCTTGGTCAAGGGACAGCTACTTCAACAGCAACGCCCCTGCTACAGCTCTGTGCAGAACAGCTCAGGGGGCTAAAAAGCGCTTCACTGATTAAACATACATGGCAAGTGAGCCTCAACTAGTTGCTGCTACTGCGCACTGAAAGGAGATCCGTCCAAGCAGCCCTGAATGTATTTGTAGGTCGCTTTCTCGCGCCTCTAAGGGCAACATAGCTGCCATACTTTTGCAGCATGTTCAAGCAAGTAAATCTTCCATCTGCTAAGTAGTTATGCCTGCTTGGGCCAACCAGGTTCATAGTCTTTGGACTGGTCACAGTATTCATCCAACTACACAATGCGAGCGTGAAGCCTTTCGACCAGGTGGATCCCATGCAGTCCAGCATAGCGCGAGCTAGGGTTACCGGTGGTGATGCCCTAGTGAGCCCTGCGGTGGAAGGCACTGCATCAGCCCTTACAGTGCCAGCGAGGCCTTCCAAAAATACACTGCACACAGGGAGCATGCCATTGCATCACTGACAAGTGCACAAGGGGCATTTTCACATGTGCCACACTGCCTAAAACTGGGACATCCCAACCGAAAACCAGATCCGTAAGAGAAACTCAGACTTATCACTTAGGACAAATCAAGCTTTAAAGAAAAAAAGAATAAAAAAAAAAACATACTTTCAATCCTTTATGCACTTCATGGATATCCTCACCATCTGGCATGGATTTTGCTCTTAGGATCAGAGCTAGTGTAGGTTACAAGACATATTAAAGCAAACGAGCATAAACCATTTGTTTTTAGGAGGGCTAGTTGAGTTGGGGCAACTTAAGTGAACCATTACTACAACTCCCAGAATGAAATGGGTCGTGAAACTATAACCCCACGAGTGTAACACTGAGCGCCCTTGATGCCAGGGATTTTGGTTATCATCATCCTAGGTGTAACATTCTGCTGGATAAGAAAACTACGAGGCCCTCCCAAAGTGAATGTATTCACTGCATGTAGATACAGAACACAGAAGGCCCCAAGAACCGGATGTGTGCACAAGCAAAATGTGGTACACTACCCTGGTCATTCATTCTCTTAAATTTATATTCACCACAGGAACCCCTTACAATACATTTTTAAAAAGTCACATTTATAGTTTTTGGGCTGAAAAGTCTGATTAGGTTAGCTGGTAGTCAGGAATTCTAAGCGCGACAAACAACCGTGACGCACACAAAACACAAGAGACTCTTTCCACTGAACCTACTCCAGAAGAAGGAAGTCCTGTGCACTGAACCTGTACCCGAGTCGGTGATGGCACTCAGACCTAATCTACAGCTGCGTTATGGCCACTAGGAAAATGCATTTTCACTGCTTTTTAAAACCAAGTATCAATTCTGCACACTAGCCACAAATTCCTGCATATCTTGTCTAAGTTGCTTGTTTGAGCAATAAACTTTTTTTTGTTTTAAAGGGATCAAAAGAAACCGGTCAAATGTGGCACCAATTGGAAAAAGTGGTTAAATACAGGCTTGTTTTCTGTACAATGCAAATGTTTTATACGTTTACAGGATCGGTTTCACTCTAGAGGTAAAAAAATACAATTCTCTTGTATGGTGCCATGTCCAGGGATTTCAATGCCAATGTTTCTTTTTCATTAGTATCAGGGTGAGACTATGGGGCCGGCTGATTCTTTAAGTACAGAGTTGCTCTTTGGCCCAAAGTATCTTCCCGTTGATTATGAAAAATTGGGCAGCTTACATTAAATGCAACAATCTTAGGATGATCGGTGGTCATGGTGATGGTGATGGGGAAGGACACAGTTGTGATAGCTATTGCCCACCTAATAGTATCTCAATACATTTGTCAAAGGCAAAGATTAAAAAGTACGGAAAGCAATTTTCTTTTGCCGACCTAAGTGAGTATTATTTCGCTCAGATTATTACCCTGAATTCGCCAGTGAAAGGCTCACCAATTTTTGGACTCAGACGTAAAGTTAGTAAATCTCTATGATCAGTAAAACAATATATATATTGTGGAACTACAAGTTACTAATAGTTTGGTTGAAACTGGAAATGATGCCCTCTAAATAAAAAAAAATGACATGATATTCACTGGAAGAAGAGGGAAAAAAATTTACAAAGGTTAGAGTGGAGGTACATGGGGCAGTAGTATAATTAATCTGTGTTAAAGAAATATTAGAAGTTCACAGAACTGCTAATTTAAAAATAAAAAAACGGAAATTTACTGGTAATACATATTTGGCATAAGCCAATTTTTTTGGTTGGTCCTTCTGTTCTCTCTGGGACTCCCTACCTCCCCCCAATATGAGCCAGGGTACCCATGCTTGCACGATTTTTTTTCACAACACTGGGACCAAGTTCACATATACTGTAATGGCGACTGTAATATTTCCATTCATGCTGGGGCCATCCAATTAGATCGCTGGAGCAAGCGGACAGGGCCAGAAGCATGTAAGGACCCAATAACCAAAATCAGATTTGACAACACACTTGTGGCTACGCAATAGTCTAGAAGCTGAATTTTGAACAATCTGCAGCCTGGAAAGAAGCTGCTTGGAAATGCCTAAACAAAGGCAGTTACAATAGCCCAGCCTTGAGTATTCGAGTGTGAAAGCTCCAGTTATCCCTGCGGCACAAGAGAAGTCAAAACTTTTTTAAAATGATTTAATCAGGGAGAAACACTTTGCAGCAACCAAAAAGACTTGTGGCCGGAAGGACAAAACATTATCAAATTTTACTCCCAAGTTTCTAGCTACCTCTACAGGAGGGGGAGGCACAAAATCAGGCCGCACAGGACTATTATCCTCAAAGCTCTTTTGAATTGCTGCAATTGTCTCTTTAAAAAAAAATAGACAGCCTGTCACAGCGGAATTGAGATGGAAGGATATCACTTGACAAGGCTTTAAGCTGTAGAAAGGACTGGGATTCGAAAAATCTTAGAATCAAAAGGTGGCAAACTCAACTTCAGCATAAAAAGTCTTCAGCCTCCATTATCAATTTATGATAAGTTTTCCAAGTGGTTTTAAAATCCGATTAGATCTTCAGATATGCAGGCAGACTACCATTTTAGTTCTAATGGTTGGCTAATGCAAAGCTTCTCTGTAAGCAAAAGCATAAACCAAGGTGCAGAGGGGACAGAGCGGTTTCTGCTTAGGCACACTAAAGGAGCTAAATCTACTGCCTTCAATATTCACTGATTAAATGTGTCACGGTCATTCTGAAATTCTCCCATAAGAGTTTCCTCTATTCTAATTTGAGAAGAGAAAGAGAACTGTGGAGGAAAGTTATAAAAAAATTCAAATGCATACCAGGTTCCTCTAAGCAATGCAGACTTTCTATACAAACAAATGGGTTTATATCTTATTTCTGATAGAAGGAAATTCAGATCTAAAATTTCAGCACATAGAGAAGTTAAATAAGGGTACTAGTCTTCAACCAACTTTAATGCTGCATTAATAATCATCCACCATATTTTGGAAATTACTCGCAGCCAGAAATGTACTATTTCAATCATATTGACCAAAGAAGCCTAATCAGCAAAATTAGTTTCTAGTTTATGTACGTGGCTCACTTTGGTGGAGGGAAGCCACTCCTAACTAAGATAAAGGAGACGGCCCGATGTGAAAAGTGAATTTGGTTGGAGTTACTGGTACCAAATTCAGACATCAAGCGGAGCGGTTAGACAATTTAGTACTAGTTATCTTTCCCTACTAGCGGGTGCACAAGGAAGCCTAATCGGATTGTAAGGAAGCCAAGAATCTGCTAATATATTGAAAGGAAGAAACGAATGGTCCTACCTCCCCTGAACGTCCGGCACCCCCAAAGATAGTGAAGGGAATTGGTGCAAATCATGTTCAAAGTGTGGCCAGTTGAATGAGTCTGACCAACCACTACTTGGGAAAGATCCAGAACCATTAAAATGCTTTGCAAATTCTTAGTATCCTGGTTCCTAGGGTCACCAAAATGACAGTTAATATCACCCCAAAAAATACAATTAAATACTGCAGTAGAAATGGTGAAGGAGCATCTCCCAAAGAGACAAAAAAGAGTAGAGCAAGGGCCAGGCAGGCAATAAACTAGAATGCCTGAGAAGGAGCAGGAATGACCAACTTTAAGACTGAAACCCAAACGGTCTGCTCCTCCAAGATTCTCCACTTCAAATGAACAGAACTACAAGGTGTTGCAAAAGATAGTCAATCCACCAACTTGACCTTCAGATCCAACATGTGTAAGAATTGAACAGCCAGAGGGAGCACAGAAGCGACATAAGGATTAGTCCAGGTCTTGAGCCAGGACCCTGCAATAAACAGAAAATCAAAGACGGCGGACATTAAGAAGAGGAAACACATCTTGAGAATGTTTGGGAAGGGAGCGCTCATTTATGAGCCTACCAGAGAGGGATACTTTGCCTGAGGCCTTAAAAGTTGAAGCCATACCAGTTCAGTGGCCCACTTGCCAGTTAAAAACTCCCTTGCACAAGATCAGGAAACAGGGCCCTCAATTCGTTCCCATATTCCCACAAAGCAGTATCTTGCCTAAAAACGCTCTGTATGGTTCCACCGCTGAGGAAATATCTGGTTTATAAACAGACAAGGGAGCTGGCCACGGAACGACCAGGCGCAGATAGCTTTGTCTTTGGCACGCAGGATGTACATCAGCGCTGATAGCCCATTCATATCCCCAATTTTCACCTTAAGTCCCACCTCCCACGACCAACTACACCACATAACTTTACAGAAACAAACATTTGCAATGCAATCAGTCTCGCCTTTGGGGCCTTACTTATTTAGCCATGCAGCACATGGTTTCCGGCTGGGGTGCCAGTAGCAATTCTACCAAGAAGCAGGGAAGGGAAACAGTGCTCCAAAACGGCCATGCTTTTTATTTTTAATAGCCAAATAAAGAGATGACATTATAAAATGAAAGGCAGGAACCATGACAAGGGTGATGTGTTAAATGTTTGGGTCGGCAGGGGAAAATCTTCTGTCAAACTACAGGTGGTCCACCAACCCAGCCCTGATTTCTGAAAAACAAAAGAAATGTGTTGGCTAGAAAGGTAGAATCCAAAGTACACTAACCTGAATGTCTAATTGGGATTACAGCGATACAATCAGAAAGAAAAATGGGAACTCAATGGGTCACAGAAGGAGGTGATCGCTGTGCTAAATTGGGCATAACGGCACTTGGAAACCACTAAGTGGTCTAACTAGGCGCTTTGATAAGAGGGGAGCAAGGGGGTTGCAGCTTCTTTGGGAATAAGGAGTGCAAGGGGTATGATATGGAACATTAGGAATGTTTGGGCTGTGGTAGGGAGGTGCAGGGAGTCTGAAATAACCCAACAACCTCATATGGCATGGAGTGACTAGAGATTAAACAAACCCATGAACTCCAACACACCCCAGTTAAGGAAAAAGGTAATTGATGGGACCTCGAGGTTCAATTATTTGAAAACGTTTAAAAATGCCAATGGGTTAATTCCCAAAGAAACAGTACTTCATGCTCAAGAGCGGCCTTCTAGGTACAACCATGCTATATAAAGAACAGAATCTGTCCCCGTGGTCTCACAACTGCTTTCTTGGAGCTCTGGAGCTGAAAGTTTTGTACCGAGCGTTCAGCATACACTGGCACCCTGCTAGACCCCGCAGTTCACTCTTCAGCTTCCTGCAACATATGGGCAACTCTGATTCCCAGGCACAGAAGAAAAACACACTACCTCTTAAACAAGAATCTTGGCAACAACGCAGGTCAAGCTCACTCCACTGGTAGGCTGACACAGTCAAAGGAGTGAGCCAGCAACATTACCAGCAGCTGTAGCAAAGCTTGCGGCCATCTTTGAATGGAAATTATTAAAAAACTAGCTCCCACTACTGTGTACTACAGCTTATAGATAACGGTTAAAACTGAATGGAATTATTGATGTGCATGAAAGGTAAGTGCCAACGCTTCACTGTTGCGGTTACAAACCTATATGTAGTTACTGAAGTTTTGCATGTGGCTGCAGCGGCGGGAATATCAATAGGTGGGCGCGAGGTAAGCTACTGCCAAGGCAGTGGTGGGCGGTCCGGTCATCATAGTAATATACACCTGTGAGACATGACGGCGGGACAGAGTAAGTGAGTGATGTAGCTGCATCTTGCTCAAACTTAATGAAAACAACTTCGAGCAAAAAAGCCTGCATATCACAAGTCATGTGGGTGGGGCCGGGATGGCGGAGGAGGCCCCGGCATGGTTGGAGAGAGTGCACAGCGAGTGCCTTTAAAAAAGTCTCATGGTGGAAGGACAAGAGGCCAGAAAAAGAATGAGCAAGTCGCGAGAATGTAGCGAAAATAAAATGGCAGAAAGGAGCATGCCGAAGACTATAGGCAGCAACAGTAGTGCAGAATGGATGAGGGGGCAGGAGGGGCTGGCAGCAGAGGTGGGAGGGCAGAAGTTGAAGAAACATCGGTATGTTACAAGTTGTTTCAGAGCTGGAATAACAGTGCACTGGCCTGTGTGAGCAGATGGGGAAAAAGGATATAAAGGATACAGAAGAAAAGTGAAATTTTGAGCGGGAGTTGCTGGAACAGACGAGTTCACCTGAAAACACTCGTTCAGTTGAATTGTTACAGTATATTTTTGTACAGTTTTGTCAAATAAAAGTAATCTCAATAGCACTCGTTTCTGAAATGAGTATTTCAGTGTGGGGAATCACTCCCCCTAGGACCTGGATTGAAAAAAGATATTTGTTCACCGTATCGTCAAGCAGGCCACATGTCCTAAATGAGTACATGCATATACCGCACAGTCACGTGGAAGAGGACGGCTTTAGGTCTGGTTGGTGGGTGAGGGGGGGAGAGGGGGGGCGGGTCTAGATAAACAGGTATGAAGGCCTGTGTTATTGAAAGCGGACGCCTGTGTTAAGGAGAAAGCAGGCATCCATGTTAATTTAAAAACACATAAGATTTTATTTATTTAGAAGTTTTCTATAGCGCTAACGAGACCCGAAGGTAGCAGAGCGCTTTACAGTAAAAGGAATGAAAAGGTGAACAACAAGACACATAACAAGTAGAGGCGATCAACGAGAGACAGTTTGGAAGGAGGAAAAGTTCGTACAGTAGGACTGCTCGGTAATAGGATACAGAGATACCACATAGTTCTGGGGATGCTTGCTGATCCTAGTTACCCACGACCTAGGGAACGGATAAGGAACAAGGATTTGAGTTGGCTCTTGAATTCCGCATAGGACGGTATGGTTCTGATGTGCGGGGGGGATGGAGTTCCATATTTTGGGGGCATTTCCTGTGAAGGAGCAGTCCGCAGTTCTCTTCTTTCTGGTTTTTGGTAGTATGAGCAGCAGGGAGTTAGAGCTTCTCAAATTTCTGGCTTGGCCTGCTTTTTTGAGCTTGTTTGCCAAGTATTTTGGTTTTCCGGTATGGAGGGCCTTGTGGGTTAGGCAGGCCGTTCTGAAAGTACTACGCATTTCCACAGGGAGCCATTCGAGTTTGAGTGCGCCATTCGAGTTTTTTGAGTGCTGGGGAGATGTGGTCAGATTTTTTGCATCCTGTGATCATTCTCGCTGCCGCATGCAGTGTTGTTTTTAGTGGGGCCAGGTGCGATTTGGGGATGCCTGTTAGGATTGAGTTCCCATAGTCCAGTCTTGATAGAACTAGAGATTGCGTGGCTAGTTTGAGGTCCTTGTTGGGAATGAAAGGTTTGATTTTGTTCAGAAGTCTGAGGTTAAAGAATGCACTTTTTGCCGAGTTCTTAATGTGGTTTGTCAAGGTTAGTTTGGGGTCTAGGGTGAAACCCAGAGATTTTACGGAGTCAGCTAGCGTGAGAATACCTTTAAGAGCATCGATCGACTTCAGCCACTCGATGATTTGAGGGTTGTCTTCTTTGTTTGAGATGAGAAGAGTTTCGGTCTTGTCGGGATTGAGTTTCAGGTGATTCCTTGTCAGCCAATCTTGAACATCCTTTAGGACATCATTTAGTCTGTGGATGTTATTAAGAGAAGAGGTTTCCAGGTAGATCTGCGTGTCATCCGCGTAGAGGTGGAAG
This sequence comes from Lissotriton helveticus, assembly GCF_964261635.1. Classification (NCBI taxonomy): domain Eukaryota; kingdom Metazoa; phylum Chordata; class Amphibia; order Caudata; family Salamandridae; genus Lissotriton; species Lissotriton helveticus. Next base: position 1,147,768,934 of record NC_136071.1, on the reverse strand, counting down.
TGGATGTTGGCATTCCTGAGTAGTTTGGCGAGCGGTTCCATATAGATGTTGAAGAGTTGAGGAGAAAGTACTGATCCTTGGGGGACACCCTTGTTGACTTGCTGGGTTTCGGAGGTGAAGTTCTTCATTTTTATTATTTGCGAGCGGTTATGTAGAAAGGAGGAAAACCACTTGAGAACTACCTCGCCGAGGCCAGCTCTTACTTGCAGAGTCTTGATGAGGAGCTTATGGTCCACCGTGTCGAAAGCTGCGGATAGATCAAGGAGTATGAGGAGGCAGCACTGGTCAGCGTCAAGAGAACCATGAATGTCGTCTATGATGTTCAGCGCTGCCATGCTGCTTAAAAAAACACAAGCGGTTCCAGTTGAAGCAGCGCGCGTCCTGCCTACAGTAAGAGAAGCTCAAGAAAATAGTGCTTACAGAAGAAGCAACACGTTGTGTAACAACCGAAGTAAAATGGCCAGTACTGATTACTGAATCGGAAGCCTGCATTTACAAAAGGACGAAGACAGAAACCAATGACAAATATGGGCGGAGAGTGGGCGGGCTTCTATTCCATACTCCAGTACAGAAAGTCTGCAGAGCAGCGCATGCATGATGACTCTAGGCTCAACCTAGAAAATGGTAGCAAAGAGGTCTAGAAATGAATGGCCCAGACCACTCGTACCCTATGAACTTGGTTGTAAGTATGCAGTAAGAACAAGCCCTGAAGATTCTATTTTTTTTTATTTATTTTGAAAACAGAATGTCCTCAAAGTTTGCCGGGCCCCCAATAAAAACCACCTCAATGAATCATCCAACGAACAGTCCAAAAGTTACCCAAAAACATAATGAGGATGCAAAGTGCCAATGCCCTCAGTAAAAAAAAATGTTGGTACAGCATTCCAAATTCATACAATTTAGCAAAACATGCTGCACACTAGTATTAGCAAATGTTGAAGGCTACGAAGCACCATACTCATGAATGTAAAAATGTTTAAAGAAACAAATCTGCATCTATTGATGCGAAGTGGGATCTTACATTGAAACCCTGAAAACCTAGAGTATAAAGCATTTCTGGTGTTCGGTCTTTAGTGGGGTAACTAAAGAGACCCCCTTAAACTAAGTCTAATTTCATTACACATTTCGGAAGCAATGCTCGCGTGTTTCTGAACCAAACGATAATGATGTCCTTAGGACAGAATGTCCATCTGATGGAAAGCAATTGATTCAGTTAGAGAAAGGTTTAGTTACTCAATGAAAACCTCCACGTACTAGGGCTCAAGGATTTGTCCAGCCGCAAAAGAAACAGGCATTTGCAATGCAACAGGTCTCGCATTTACGTGAGTTTTAGCTATTGGCATTGTCAATGCCAATAACCAATTTAGATTTTGGTTTTTAAAATGTAAATAAAAAGGCAGTCATTTACAATGCCATGAGCCTAAACTCTCGTAAATGTGAGACCTATTGCATTGCAAATGCTTGTTTCACAAGCTGTCCTGGCAGATTCCAGCAAATTTAGCATATGTCTCGGTTCTCGGACAGGGTGGACTGAAAACAGAGGGCAACGCGATTTTGAGGTGTTCCAAGGCAGGACTCGGTAGCAGGCTCTTCTCAATAAGCCAATTAATTAAGACAAATGCAACTTATAAAAGTTTGTCTATTTTTTGCCTAAGTGCCTCGTTCTGTTGGAGTGCTGTGATTTATGTCTTTATGTGCCTTTCGGTTGAAGTAAAATTGAAGACCTTCTATTTTTGCGAATTGTCCTGGTTTTTGTTTTTCCAACTCTGGTCTCTGTAGTTTTAGTGACTCTCCACACACAACCTTTGGAATCTTCCAAAAAATCGTCTTGACAGAATTGGGTGGAGCTCTCAACAGAGGGGGTAAAATTGCACAGAGGTTGGGCACTTCCAAATTCTCCTTTTCATCTACTATTATTTCCCTCTAACTATGTTGTCTCGCTCGTTTTCATCCATTCCTCGTTTCTCTCCCAACTCGCCCTCCTCTTCCTATTGTTTCGGATCCCTATTTTTCTTCTAAACCTCCCATCTCTTAATTTTCTCACCCCCTACCACTTCTCTCCCCCCAATGACACACTTTCGTAAATATCGCAAGATAAGGGCTCCTCCAGCTGCGCTCACAGTCTGGCGATGCGAGCGCAAGATCTTCAGGGGAACCATACTGAGCACGTCCAGATAGAGGGAAAGGAGCACCGGAAGACGCATTATTTCAGAGTTTGAGATCTGAGCAAAGTGCACATTTATATCAGACTTCATGTTCATGATGATTAGTAGCGCGAGATTATATCAATCACATGGTGAAATTATATTCGAGTGGAGGCTTTACTATCCCAAAAATTATTTTATATTGTCATTTCAAATCATTTCTATACTAAACTGGGTATGACCACCCAGAAAGTGCTTTTTGCACTGCAATGGGTACAAAAGCACTATACGACTACTAGCACAATACAGAACGCGTTCAAATGCCAGCGTGTGATTATATCATTCCAAAATTTGATTTTGAGATATGAGATCCAGATCGTGCAAATGATGCAAATGAATCCAAGAAAGAGTTCAGATCAATCCAGAGTCCGATAATAAGAAGCTAGACTGTGGCATTATAACAACCTCAGAGGAGGTACTGGAGTGTGAAATTATATAAATCCATAGCAGGAGTTGTCTCAAAGCAAGGGGGTAAGGGCAGTCCCAACGTAGCACTACAATGTAGAAACGATACTCGGTCCTGATAAAGACATTGAGAATCAATCAGTTGGGTAATCACAGTCGTCTGTTCAAGTGCCAATAAATCCTGAAATCCACAGGTTAAGGATAATCAAGGTGATTACATAGCTCTTAAATACTGTGATTGACAATCAGATTAATGTCCAATGTCCTACCTCTAAACATGTTAGACTATTGAAAAGACAAGGATTTGCAATGTAATAGTTCGGATTGCATTGCAAATGCTTAAGTTTAAAACTGAGCGCGGTGCCGCTTGAAGGACATCACACTTGTTTTATTTTTTTGTTTGTTTTAACTTCAACATTGAGCGCGGTGTCCGTGAAGCGGGCGCTGCGCTCAGTGTTAAAGTTAAGAAATATATAACAGAGTGTGGTGTACGTGAAGCCGAGCCGCGCTCAATTTTAAAGTATGAATTTTTTAAAATGAAAAACACAGAGCAAGGGGTCCCTATAGTGGACGCTGGGAAAATATAAATAAACAAGAAAAAAGTGCTTAGTTGCTAATTATAAGACAACATGTCACGCCACGAATAAAAGATCCAGTCCGGGTGAGCGGGGCCAAAAGGAGACAATGCGATAACAAGGAGGAACTACAAAGTCTCACAATGTGAAGGCAGGGTTTTGCATGGAGGAGGCGCAAGCCAATAGAAAGAAGGGGTGGGCCTACACTTCACTTCTAAAACGAAATCGATTACAAGAAGCCTTGTAGAGCGAGCAGCGCATGCACGCTGCAACGCAAGCAAAGACCTAAAAAAGGGCTGAGACATAGTTGACGATAGTGAAACCAGTCAGATTCACACGATTTTAATCATACCGGCCAGACAGATGAGCGGAGCATTTAGTCGTACATACAAGTATGAGAACTAAATGAAACAGCTACCTGTAGACTACCAGTGAACTGGCCGAATAAAAAAAAAAAAATTTTTTAAAGTTTGCAGCCATTCACTCTAGCTGTAAATTAGAGAATAACATTCAGCTACACAAAACAGCATGCGTCTTGATACACTAGCCAATGCAACTTTCTAGAAGTCTTCTGCTGTGTTTGGCCTTGTGAATTTTAATCTGCACTCAAATTTGACAAGAGGCAGAGAACTGTGGGGAAAAGTTAAAGAGTTGTAAAATGCATTCCATGTTCCTCAAAGCAATACAGACTTTGTATACAAAGAAATGGGCTTATATCTAATTTCTGATATAAATTTCTTCTATCTAAAATTTCCACACATAGAAAAGTTAAATAGGGGTACTAGTCTGCAACCTTTAATCAACTTGGTTGGATCATTAATAACCCCTCATCACATAATGGAAATTACTCCCAGCCAGAAATATACTATTTCAATCACATTGACCAACCTAAGGCAGTGTCTCCAAAGCATCGTAATCAGCAAAAGTCACTTCTGTTTTATGTTCGGGGCTCACTATGCTGGAGTGAAGCTACTCCTAACTAAGATAAAGGAGACGGTCCAACACGAAGAATCTTTGGTACCAGTAACTCAAACCAAATTCAATCATCAAGAATAGAGGTTGAAGTTAGAACAGACGTGGCGTGGCAAAATCAGCTCCTGAATTGGTATGACCTAAAATAAGCAAATACGGAGTTCACTGCCAAGATATTTCTTTTAAAACAGGAAATAAATACGATTGAGCTCTGAATTCTCAATCAAGGAGAATAGGCAAAGTGATAGTTGTTACCCGAGAACAAGGTCATACCTTCAGAACTTTATACCAACTTATAACGAAAACAAGCTCTTACATCTTGAAATCGAGAAGCTCATTCAGCCTTCTTGGGTTCATGTTCCACTCATCATTGTACTTCGATTGGAATAACTTAGGTGAATGTGGGAGGACTTGTTTTTAAATCAAACTGCTGCTTGTGTATAAATTCGGAAGAAGCTACTGTACACCTGACATGCCACTGTTCTAGAATAAATGATTTGAGATTGTAGACAACTAGTCATTTGACAGAGGAAGTAGCTTTGGAATTAGTAAACATCACCTAATTTATGAATTTAAAGTGGCCATCTGGTGGGTTATATATTACAGGTTCTACAACCGAACCAAGCATAATCTAATAAACAGATATTCCACAGTTCTCAATGTTGGTGATTTTCAAGATAAATGACTGGATAAGACAAGCTTTTTTTTTTTTTCGTACAATGGCCAATTATAAAACGTGAAGCAGAACAGGCAAAAGTTTTTATTTCGGAAATTCCATATTAAAATATGGAATTAGAAATGTCATATTTTAATTTATTTTACTGTATGTTAAGAGTGAGGCTTACTTTTTATTTATTTAACAAAAACAAACTATATAAACACACTTACACCCAGGCACCAGTTATCTGGAAATGGTCAATCGTTACCTCTAGTGCCAGCACTCCTGTCCAACAAGGCACTTGAACATTTGAATTGGACTCTGGTAGATCCATGGCAGTAGAGCATTTAAATACAAATACTTGCCCTTGGTACTACAACTTTAGAGATGGAACATTTCAGCTGACACCAGAATATGACGACTAGTTCACTAACTCCAGACAACCACCAGACACTGAAGCCATTATCCAGAATTAAAGTAAAAGAAGAATGTATGGATGAAGGGTTCACTCAAGTTGTATGCTATGAAGAATTAAGTAGTTTTACCTAGGTTTAACTACTAGAGAAATGTTCCTACTATTTTTTATTTATTTAATGCGATTTTATATAGTGCGAACTTTACCCAAAGGTGTCAGAGCGCTTTACATAAGAACCAGATGCAAAACATAAGGCCTAAGGATTACATGCGTTACATAAAAGATACAAACAGAAAAAATTGCAAATGTACAAATAGTAAAGTCACTCAAGGAAGAGATACGAATGGATATACTCTGTTACATAGGAATGTTAGAGAGTACAAAGGTCTACTGCATATAATTTAAAGCGCGTTTCTAAAATATGTAAAAACTATTCAATTACCATTGTGAGGGAAAAGTAATTAAAAAAAAACTCATTTCCAGACGGGAGCAAGTCAATATTACAGTTTTTCATATTTTCAAAAGCTAGAATCAGCTATTTGAACAAGTCCATGCTAGAAACCAAGACAGACATAACAGAAAGTGGTTTAGAAGGTCCGGATCTCATTTAATCTACCATGTCAATTAAAACATGTATCCTCTAAAAAGAAAACTACCCAGGAAGCATTGGGCTGAAAGCAAACAGTTTTAACAGGTTACCTGGCGAATCTCGCACGGTCTCATTGGTACCAGGAAGATTTGGTAGACTGGCAAAAGAAGAGCTTCTGGTACCAAAGGCCAAGCTACAGGGCTTCGAAGATATTTAAAGTTGATAGTTTGCTTTAGAAAGAGGCCAAACAGTAAGAGTCTACATGTCAAAAAACAGTAAAAGTATTAGGTTGTACGCAGACAATCCTCAAAGGGTCTTCAGAGAAGGGAATTTATGGGCAAAAGGCTCCTCAACTACCTGAGCAGAACTTCCCTTCCACTGATCCCATTCCAACAAAATACTCTGAGCACTAGTGATTGCAGTATAGCCTGCAGGTGTTATATGATACCGCGCACACATCTCACCTTCCTACAGGAAGCTCAACTTGCTCTTCATTCCCTGGCAGGCATCACGCTGTGGCTTACACCCGTTCACAATCAGTAAGTAAAAGAAATCGGAGGTTTAGAGTTTGAAAACTTCCTTCTATGGTCATCTTTAGTTGCTAAAAAACTAAATATACATTTAAAAAAATACCTCATGGTTCTTCTAGCCCATCACATGCCTCCTATGGTTCACTCCTTTAAGCACAAGAGTAGTTCGTCAAGTAGTAATGATTTCTGATATTAAGCTTTTCTGATGAGCAAGAAGAGGCTATAATGGGCACACAGGTTGAGATTACAGTGTATAATTAAAGTAGAGCTAATACCTCAAACTTAAGGATAGAACTGACCCCAAAGAAAGAGTAAAGCCACTGGCTTGCCCTGAATCTAGAGCTTCCATTAAGCTTGCCATGGACTAATAGAATACCATTATTTCAGTAAGGAGGAGCCATCTGGTTAGATCAGGGTTTTTTTTTTTACTTTAATAATTTTGAAACAGTTAGGTAGCAATTATGATGCGGCCCGGAAAAGCTCTGATCGGATCGCATCTCGGTTCAATTTCCAACTGCCGCATTACACTGCTGGCGGTCGGAAATTAAACCGTCCGGTCATTCCGGCTGGCTTCCGATGGGCTCAAGGAGCCAGTCGGAGACCAGACAGTAATCCTATAGGGCGGCATTTCCGCACTTGAGATTGCAATACTCGGTCTCCAGCAGGCTTTCCGACATGTAAAGCCGGGCAGCGAGCAAGTATGGGTGCCTCTAGCAGGGCACCCTTGCCTCTGCAACTTCCGTGTGGGGGCAGAGGGGGCACCTGTGGTGCCACCCTGTTCATCACTGCACTGTCTGGCAGGCACTTTGAGGTGCCGGCCACACGGTGCAGGGATAAACACAGACTCCCATTCCTCTATGAGAGCTTGTGTTAAGGCCGGTTTACAAAGGAATGGGAGTATGTGACCGAACAATGTTCTGTTACATCATGATGAGGCAGACGGGACTGCCGACCGGAAGTCGGTCAGTCCCGTTTCCGACACGGTGTCAGGCAGACACTTGCGTCGCATTAGGCCCCTTAATGTCTCCATTTAAGAAACATTTGAATATTTAACATGTATAAAGTCCTGCAGCCTTTACCATCATCAAGGCGCTCAGCACACCACTACATTAAAGGTAGTCACAGTCTTTACATCCAACTTTAGAACAGAGTTTAATTAGCCATTATTTTTAAAGTGTGTGTGTATCATCCCTAAAATGACCCTTTCTAGATGCGTCCCTCCTCTACCTCTCCTTTCATCATCTCATGCCACTTTTACTATTTAGATCTCCCAAATAAGCCTTTCTAATGGTTTTACTCATCCCTAACCTTCTCATATTACTATGAACTCAAAAAACCTCTAGACCCTTTCCTCGTCGATCACCCCACTATATTCCTTTTTAATCCAAATTTCAGACCAACATATCCACCGCTCAAGTTAATTTCATATTTCACCATACTAATTTGCCACTATTCCTTTTTGGGTTCCGCAGTAGCGCGCAACTTGCCAAAAGAGCACAGCAACGCCTCGTCGGCGGTAGTAAGCGCTACATAAATGCAGTTACTAAAACTAGGTTTCCTCCTACAGGGTCGAGCTTTTTTTAGGTCTTGCTCGACAGAGGAGCTGTATGCATTATGCAATGTTACCAATTCTTCAAACTATGCAGCGCAAGCTTTGGCTCCGTACAGGAGTAATCTCACCACGTGCTACTGTTTGCTGTATCCTTTCTCCTCTTTTGGAGTGCTTGTATTACACGTACAAGGGACTATTTGGAGTCTGAGAAGCAAATTGAATAGTCACAAATTTAAGTTTCTATCATGAAAGCATTGTACACAGAATGATTTTTCTCATTTCAGATTTTCACTGCAGCAGGCATTAATGGTTTAGTCAGGTTCAAAAAAAAAAAAAATAGGCCAAACCTATTGGCTGTGACAAGGTTTGTTTCTACATGCAACCTTCATCACTCGCTAGAGTGGTTATCCTTGGCACACTAGTCTGAAGACATGCCAAGCAGAAGCCGGTAAATTTTTAACTCCCTTCCAATGGAAGATCTTATCTCTACTACAAAGCAAACAACTAAATCAAATAATAAACAAACGTAGCCTTCTGTAAAATAAATTTAGTGACAACAGATAAATGAACAGAAGCTGTGGTGGCAGTAATGGAAAACAAATCTCAAAGAAGTGGAAAAGATGATGAACGTGCTGTAGACACTGCAGCCTCTCCTATCGAGAATAATAAAACACAGATTTACTTGCAGATTGAGAACTGCAGAGTCATTTCAGAAGCAGAAATATGGGAAAAGGACAGATGGATGGGTGGGAGAGAAGAGGGGCAGAGAGAGCGGGTCTAGGATTTAAATTAGATATTTATGCACAGACACGCTTACTGGAATAGTCTAAGATTGTCACATCTACTTCAACCTGCATAAATGCTGGAATGCCAAGTAGTAAAATGGAGCTGTCCACTACCATGAACACATCCAGAAGTAATTGAATTCATTTCCTCCTGGAGATGGATTCACGGCTAACAAATAAAATTACTACAAACTCTAAAAAATAATTATCTGGAGACGAACTTGATGTACTGGGAAATAGATGCCAAAATTGGAATATAACGTTAGCGCGTGTGCAGGCAAACAGACATAAATGCCAAATGCCACTGCATCTCCCCCATGTTGGACTTTACAAGGCGCACTATCCAATTTCTAATAAAGCTGGCTAACATAGCGGTGGGCCTTCTGTCAGCACACTTGGAGCTTAACAAACAGGATGAACGTTAAATTATTCACTGCTCCATGCAAGCTGTTCTGTTGTGCAGAGAGCTTTAGACAGCTTACTCAAGCACAAACACACGGAGGACACAAATTGTAAGTGGAAATTACTGCTGGAGATTTGGACTTTCAAGATGGATCGCAGGCAGCCTGCAAGCATGTGTGCTTTGCAATTCAGAAATCAGTATATAAAGCTGCAGTGAAGAACTCTCCAAAATAAGAAGGCAACTGAGGAAGCAAACAGTGACGTGGTTACTCTCATAAGGAGTGTGAGCCATAGTGGAAGGATGGACAATAGATAGGCTAGCCTGATAGAGATGACTGGTCCCCGGAGGTAGGGTCAGGAAACCAGTATGCTCGGCGTGACTCACTGTCGAGCTATTTCTGTGGATGACTAGCTGGGCTACAATGTTCAGTACCAGAGGGGTGCCTTTGGAGAGGGATTAGGGTCCAGTGGTCTCGGAGGGTGCTCATCGCCCTGCCGGGTGCACATCTGGAGTAACCCTTGGCCTGGGAAGTGTCCCTTCACCCACAGGGTGAGTGAGACATTAAACCTATCCTAAGTCAAGGATGGGTGATCTACTAGGGCAGCCGTGCTTAACCTTTCGACTTCCGTGGACTCCCTCATTACTGGAACCCAAGGTTCCCCACTGAATAATTATTGGAATCCAGGTACCTCCAACTGAGTCATTATTTAAAGACAGAGACCCTGGCTAAGCATTTGAGGATTTGAACCGTAAAACAATAATACAAGCATTCATCGGGCAAATAAGCAAAGTTTAAATATTTTACTTAATTCACAAACGAATATAAGAACAAAATATTGTAATGGGAAAGTCGGAGCGGTCCTAAATTTGAGACCACTGGCCCAGACTATATTCTGTTTGATGCATTTTCACAGCTCCCACTAAGGGGTGCGAATTTTTGGCTTCCAATTTCAAACTCCTACACATTTACAAAAGGTTTTATTTTTAGGTCTCGCCTGTCGATGCGCATGCGCATCGAGCTTGCGAGACTGTTGGGGCTTAACCACTCTTTAACTAACTTGCAAGGAATCGTGGCGATTCCTTGCAGTGCCCGTGACTTTTAAGCTCAATGCGCATGCTCATTGAGCTTAAAAGCGCGTGCACATCAGTTCCCTCAGCCGCACTCCAGTCCCCTGCTGCTTTCACACCCTCTCCCCGCTCCGCCCCCTCCCCTGCCCGCCGTGTCGCATTTCTCCTCCCCCCCTCCCCTTATCTGCCTTTCCCTCCGTCTTGTTTTTCCATTATCATTCTTCACTTATATACACTTTGTTACTATTTAATTTTCTAGGAAGTCGCAGACCCCCTGAGAAGGCTTCGCACACCCCTCTTCCCACTGATCTTCCGCCACCACCAACACCCCCTCCCAGGGGACCCCGGAACACAAGTTAAAAAAGAGTTGTCTTAGGATGCCCTAATTTCATAAACCTCTGCCCATCTTCAGCCCGGCACCGGAAGTTGCAGAAGACCTAGCACAGAGGGAGGGGCAGAGAACAGTTAAGAGAGCCAGGAAAACATGCAAGACCTTCAACTCACCAGCAACTGGAGAGTGGCACTGCACTGGTGGCAGCCCTAAATTAAATAGCTGCATTTCCAAGGAACCGGAGGACTTGCTATACAACCCAAGACAGCATTTACCTTTGGTATAGTGGCCCTTCTTTTAATTAAATAAAATAGAATATCATATCAAGGTCATCAATGAATGATGCAATAATGATTTAGCGAAAAAGTGAACAAATATTACTTCAAGTGTGAAAGGATAGGACTCAGGAGTTGATGCAAAACTCACAGAAGGGCCCCTCATTGGGCTACAAAGAGTAAGGAAATATTAAGTCAGAGTCTCAACCAGTCAAACTTAGAAAGCCTACTATACATACATACCATCTTTATTGATCCTTCTGAACCAAGACCCGGAAACCTAGCCCATCCCAACATTACTGTAAGAATAATCTATTCAGTGAAATTTTTTTAAAAGGTGAACCAATCAAAACTAAGGCTTCTCCCTGCCTTTCCCCCATCTTGTATCAGCAAATTTTACTTCCACATTAAGTCGTAATCCAAGCTAGTGAACAGTGCATTGCTCTTTATACGGAACAATGTTTCCAACAGGTGTGACAGATCTCAAACCTGCACACTTTTAACACTTGCCATCTCTTCGAGACCTTTTGTTTGCGATCATTGTTCTTTGAGATCGCACACTGCTTACCAATGGATGGCTTCATGGTAACTCCTGAGTTTTCTTTCTATCGGCCAGCTGCGGTAGGCTTCCTCCCTCGTTTGTCCCTTCCTTGGATCACAGACGCTATTACTTGTGTCCATTCAATGCAGACTTTTTTAGGCGCTGCCTTTTTCAAGGTGTATAAGCACTCTACCAGAATGAGTCTTTAAGGCTGACTCCCTTGTGTACTACTCCTCTCTGCCATGTTCCTCCCTGGTTTGTGTTAGCTTGCCCACAGCAGACCATCTAGCCTTCAGTTGTCCGTGTTATCTTGTCCCCACCACCCCTCCCAGTGTCAGGGCTGGCCTGCTCCCTTCCCTTGTCTGGCACCTTCCATTCAGTTGCTAGTTTTGCCTGCCCCCCCACCACCCCTCCCATTGCCAGGGTTAGCCTACCACCCACAACACCTCCCGCTCACTGAGGTGCCCTGCTCACACCAGTCGTCCGACTCACGCCATCTCCCCCAAAAAACTATTTTTTTTTTTTTTAAAACACCCACCACACACCAAGGGCGCGGACACCACGAGCCAGGCTATAGAGCTTCCCACCCTCCCTCCTGCTATCTGTGTTGCCCCTCCTCAACCTGTCTGCCTTCCCTCTGTTGTCCATGTTGCCCCCCCCTCCTCCCCAAACAAAACCAAATAAAGAAATGCCATGGCCTGAACATCGCTGCCTGCATCAGAGCTTTTTTTAATCCAACCCGCACCCAGTGTTGCCTCCCTCTCCCTCACACTCCTTCCAACAATAATAAAAATTAAAAATAAAAAAAAACACGCAATGACACGGTCAATTCTGCTGCACAGCATGGCTAATAAATATTGACTAAACCAATACCTGGTGTAGGGGAGACCTATTGGATTTACCAAAGCTTGTTGCAAAGATTCATGTTGCAGTAATTGTAAAACATGCTACCATCACTCCAGTCGGACAGCAAGCCCACAAGACACTGCAACCTCAGACAATCCGCTTGAAAAGTTACTGCAGACAATATAAGAATCTGGACAACAGATTCACACTTTATTAAGCTGTTCGGATCGAATAGAAGTCAACCTATTGGCGCTTGGAAGGGTTGTGAGAAGTAAAGCTGCATGATGGAAAACTCAAAGGCCAGTATTACAAGTCATCAATATTGTTAAGGATGTGGAAAGTCTAGAAGCACCAACTCATTACACACTGAATCAATGACTAAAGTCCAACTGAAAGAACACGTTAGGAGGTAACACAACAAGTAATGTCACGGCTGGAGGTGAATTGGACCCTCTGAGGCAATTCTGAATACATATTTGGATATTAAAAGTGACCTCACTTCAACTTAAGGGATAATCCAGTTAGGGTAATGAAACTGGGAAAATCTGTACAAGGGAATTAATAGCAAATGGTGTGGTGTTCAAAGACTGATGCTAAAACCTCAACTACAAAACATCTTCAAATAAATTCACTTGCAACCATACAGAAGACGTCCTTTTCAACAGAAATATTTACAAGGCCTTCAATGACAAGGCCCTCTCTACTGGCATACTTAAGTCAGGACCTAGCATGCCTATAAACCCCTAGGGTCAGGGAAGCGCACTCTAAAAATTGGGGGTGCTGTGGGTAGGAGCAAGCCTGGCGTGGGGGTGGGGGGGCAGTTTGTACAGCAATGGCTACTGTAGGGCATTCTTCAGGTTCTGGGGAAGAGTTGGGAAAGCGGGCTAATCCTCCCCCTCCTGCTGGCCAGAAGTGATATAATGCCAGAGCAGGGTGCTGAGGAGCGGGCATTGGACCTTTATCTGGCATAGCCATTTACAGTCCAAGCAGATACCAGGTAGCCTCTTTGGGCTCTGGACCCAATGCAGTTACTTCCTGCTCATTGCCTCTTTCACACCCACAAACCCTAAAATGATGGCTTTGTTTTTCTGGGTGGTATAATTTCACGAGTAGGGAATTTCACTTCACATTTTGTGAAGGTATTGGGGGATGGGGGTAAGCTCATGACAGTAACGGGTCCAAGTTGCAACCTTTAGGATCCGGCACCCAAAAATTATTTTCTTTAATCCCTAGATGGGCTTTTGGAGGGCCTGGCAAAGGCGGATGGGGCTTAGACTGTGGCTCGTGCCCCTTTCCTGGGTACTAAACTTACTGATCAAGGGGAGGAAGGAGAGATGGGCTTGTGTCATGTAACTAGGGCTTGGTTTCCCAGACACCTCGCAGAAGGTTGTCAGGCAGTCTTAACAAGGATACTTTCGACAGGATTTTCAAATCCGAAAATAAATCTGGCCTTGCTCACCAGGAGGGGGGCAGAGCTTCAAACAAATTCGGTTTGAACCCCCTTGGTGCATGGAAATCCAAAAGCTAGGGTCTTGCAATGTGGGAATGATTTGTTGATTAGCCAATCATAAATCTACAAAACAATTTTGGTGATGGCATGTTCGGATTTTGCACTGTATACCTGCACAGCTGAGAATCCAAAATATTTTTCATATTGTTCTTTCAAGTGTAAATAAAATGCAAATAAAATTGAGAGAGCGAGAGACAGACTTTACTGGAACCTGTCCAACGTCGGGATTTGTATGGACCATAGTAGTTAGAGTGAGAATTCCAGGAGCAAATTATGCAGAGGTTAAGCTAATGCAAGTTAATTTTCACAAGAATTGGACATTATTAATCTGTGGCTTTGTCCTACTGTTAGCTGGTTATTGTGACATTTTTCTATACAAGTCTTAATTTATAAAATATATATCAAATAAACAAGAATTGGCAAAGCCAATAGGTCTTTCCCATGCGAGCTATTGTATTTGTTAATGTTTTTAAAAATATTGCACAGCCGCGTGGCTGCTGTGCAACATGTCAGTTTTTTTGTTGTTTTTTTTTTTTTTTAAAGCACTGACGCGGCGAGTGCTGGCCAAGTCATTGTGTGTTTGTTTCTTTAAATTACTGTAAGGAGGGCTGGAGACAGCTCAGAGAGAAGAAGTACGGCATGCAACACAGATGGTGTTGATGCCTCCCACCCCGCCAACAATAATATAAACCTACACTCGCTATGACGACGCCATTGCTGGCCAGATCATAGCTTTCTTTTTTTTTTTTTACTGGTTAACCATGCTGTATTGCCGCCGCCCTTCTGTGCAACAGGTCTATTAACATTGACAAAGTCAAAAGTTTGTGTAGGCGAGAACTATTGGCTTTGCCAATGCTTTTTCCCCATACAAGTGGGAAAGAGGGCAAGTGACAATACATAGGGACAGGAGGGGGACATGCAACAGAGCGGAATGGTGTAGATGCACATAAGAGAGACTGCCTGTAACCTCAGCCCTATAACGGAGTCCTTCAACAGAAATAAAACAAAAATAAAACAAAAAAAGGCAATGAAAGGTTGGACAATGTGCCAGTTTACGGACAAACATACGAAGAAGTGAAGCCAGCATGTGCTGATCGAAGAAGCAAGGACGTGAGGCACGATGAAGTTAACCAATGGTAAGCAATGAGCCGTCTCAGGCAAGATGTAAAAAGACCAAACACTAAATTTCAAAGAACATTTAATACTGCATGACACTTTTTTCCCTTAAAGAGTAAAAATGTAAACTGGTTTGTCACTTCACTCTTGGAGTACTAACTGAATACTGCTTTCAGAAACAGGTGCTTGAAGTCTTGTCTGAAACTCCAGGACATAAGAGCTGAATCCAAACTTAGGGGCAGATGTACAAGAAACTGGCTGAGGGCAGTCTTATGCCAAAATTGGTAACGCTGCATTTCGTCAGTTTAAAAAAACGCAGGGATGCACCGTATTTACAAGAATGGCGCAAGCACTCTGCCGCCATTTTGCTAGGGGGTCTGTGCTGCAGGGGCGATTGTTTATGTGCAGGAAGGGACACCTTACTGCACATAATCTACAGGCGATCTGCAGAATGCAGCTCAAGTGGAAAGAGCAATATACGATGAGAAATAAAACCTCTCTCCTCATATCACCCGTTTAAGACCTGGTCTTATTTTAGGTGCTGCCCCAAACCTTGTAAATATGAGGCTGTGACAAAAAAAACAATGGGTGTTGCAGCAGAATGTCCACTGCAACACCCATTGCCTGTCCCTTTCACACTAATCGCTGTGTGTGGCATTATTTACAAGGAGGCGTTAAGCCATGTTAAGTAAATAAGGAGTTAACGCCAGAACGTCATTAAAAGTGATGTTCTGGTGGGGGGGGGGGTTTACAGGCTGCAGGGAGACGCATCATGTGCCCGCATACTGCGTCACACACCGCTGACTAACCGATTCCCAAAATCCCAGCGCGCACTAACAAACGGAGTCACAGTAGGGATAAGAACCCTGCAGTTTCAACACATCAGACCCCATTGCACAGGCAGCGGTTACAGTCTGCCGAAGTCTCCAAGGACCTAAAACAAATCCGGAAGCAGATCACGGAGCCTTGACATCAGATTACCTTTTGAGCGCCAAATCGGCTTTAACGATTGTCTCATCAGGGCGGATCTCACTGCCCTGTCCTGCCACCGGCAGCCACTTTGTTGCGCAATTGTCAACCCCTGCTAGCAGCCGAGGATGCGATACAAAACACACACAACCACACCTCAACCTGCGGTGTCAACACCCACCAGAGACGCACTCTGCAGGAAAAATGAATAGAAATTAAAGTGTGGGTTCAAAGACCCTGCAAGAAGTTGCAGATCGGACATCCACAGGGCTGCGTGAAGGCAAACAGCCAATGACACGGCCCTGGCGTGGTGCACACAGCACAGAGAGCACGCTGTCATCAGCGCTATAAAGCTAGGGCTGTAAAACACCTGTCCAAAGGATGGGCACCCCCCTGGCTGCCCCTCTCCAAACCAGGAGAAGTAAAAGTCAGAGCTACGTACGGTGTGCACGGCCCTCCTCGGAGCCCGTCCTTCCATGGCGGCGGCTGCAGCACGGAGTGCCCTTGGCGGCGGCGCACGGTAACCAGAGCCACCTCCCGGGGGCTCTCGGGGGCGGCGCAGTGCGCACAGGCCTGCCTGCCTCTTGCCTCCTGCCTGTGGATGCTGGGCTGTCAGGAGCCCGGGGAGCACCCGGCAGGAGGCGGCCAATTACCGCCGCCGAGGGCGGGAGGCTTCCAGCGCAATAAATGTCACACAAAGACACAGGCAGCGGGGTCACAGCAGAGGCGCTTTTGGGAACGCGGCGTGCCTCCGATTCCAGCAGCGAGGGCCAAAAAAGGAACCGGAGCCACGCACGTTTGAACTTCTTCCACAATAACAGGGCCTTAAAAAAGAAAAGGTGTTGATATGCAGCCGGTGCCGCGCCGCCGCCGCCTCCTCCTGCGCGCAGGGAGGGCGCTTTGCGCACGGGGATGAGGGCGCGCTCAGTGGCTCTCCTCCTGCGCGCTTTGCGCACGGGGAGGAGGGCGCGCTCAGTGGCTCTCCTCCTGCGCGCTTTGCGCACGGGGAGGAGGGCGCGCTCAGTGGCTCCGTTCACAATGCAAGATTAGCAGGTAGCGCGTCCGGGCTCGGAAAATAACAATTCACGTCCATCTCGCTGTCAGAGAAAAGGGGGAAGCGCTTGCTTGCTGCTTGAAGGTGCCTGGGAAGGGCACGCTCGGACAAGCTGGGCGGGAAGGGGCTCCAGGGAAGCGCGCAACAGAGACCTCCGGCGATTCTGGGCCCGCGCGGGTGTGCAATACCAGAGGAAATTAAAAGACAATCTGCATGAAATTGGCAGCGCGGAGCAAGGATCTGTGGGTCCGACACAAGGGGCCGTGGCTTGGATCCATCCGAGAGGCTGGCCTAGGAAGTCTAAGACGGCGAAGGCTCTGGAAACACGGGCACGGTTTTAATGTCCGCATTACTTTCAGGGAGCGAGGCATAGATATCAGATTCCACAGAACGGAACTCATTTTTTTGCAGTTTCATAAACCCCGAGGTATCGGAGCGCTTAGCACAAGCACCAGTTACATAACCCAAGGTCACATTTTTCAATGCACAGTAAGATTTGCCCAGAATCACACGATGCTGAACGGGCGCCAAACTCGAACCGGGTCCCCCCTAGCTTCAACTTCGGCAGCTCTGGTCGTAATGCCACACGCCGTCCTTCTTTAACCTTACCAACCAACCAACCAACATCGACGAATATTCCGAACGAGTTTTAGAATTGGTCGTCTAGGTGGTCTCAGGAAGATCCAGTGTCGAAGTACTTGCACGATTGCTGCGCTCAGCAGCACAAGATTATTGGAAAGCGAGAAACCAGATTTGACAAGAACTATCCGTGCACATTTCAAAGTGGGTGGAGGGCCAATGACCGTCAGCTCCTGGGACAGACACTCTTAGCCGAGGGCCTTGCAGACAGCGCCAGCACCAGATGTCCTGGGCGCAGGCAGTGTAGGGCATACAGGGCTGTGGGGCCGGCTGGCCTGGTGGCCCTTTTGAAGGATGGCAAATAAGAGAAGCGAGGGGAGTATGTACAGTCTGTCTGTACAGACGGTATTTAGCATGTATGTAACACCATCTGTGCTCCGTACGGCCCCCAGTGCTTTTCTAACGCCCAAGGGTGACCGGCAAACACTTGCACCAGGGCACACAAAGCTGCACTATTTGGACACAGATCTTTTACTGTGTAAACTACAGTAACTCCGGGTCCTGTGTACAAAAAGGTTATAGTAAATGTAACTAGACACACCATCCCAATACAAAGTATACTATTCGGCAAAGAGAAGCGTGACAGTGCACAAACTGGAGTTAGGTATGAAGTTTCAGAAGGATGAATTATAAGGGTGCAGTTCAGTTAGAGTATAATTTCTCAACTCTTCTATTACCATGCGACACACTTCAGGATACACAAACACAATTGTGCGGTCTACACAATAGTTACCACACACCGATGAACCAGTGATGCATCTTCAGGAGACTTGCAAGTGACCGAAGGCGGGCCCCTGGAGGCCTTAAGAATGGCTTTACACGTCCATGGAAGGTGCCCACGTGTGCCGCAGCGCAAGTGAAATACCCCATTACTCCTGCATTTTCGGAGGCAGAGACCAAGAATCAGAAGTTAAAACATCAACCAAACGCCAGAGCTAGTTTCCAAGAGCAGGCGTAAGAATACCCAGACCTCGAGCTACATTAACCCAAGTCCACAACCGCTATGGAAGACTAGGTTTCTGTGAAGTCAATAGAGCGCCAACCTTTCCTACCTACAGACTTCTGTGCCTTGTAGCCAGAAGGGCTGCAGGTAAGCTCTGTAAAGGGTGGTCGGGGTTTGGGTGGGAGCCGGGACATGCACGCTATGGAGTAGGCTGGACCTGAAGCTTAGTCAAGTGAACGGAGAAAAGAGAAAGACCACAAAGAAAGAAAAGTAAAGAGCAAGTTCCACAGAAAGACCAAGCTGATCATAAAGAAGGGAAACGACTGGAAAGAAAAAAAAACAACGCAACCAATTCGGTACATCAACTCTCCCTGGCAAGGATAAGCAGGATGCTCAACGCAACAAAAGAGTTTGCTGCCTGAACTGCCAGGAGATGAGAAAACAGTGGTTATACACCAACCAAGGAAAGTGAAAACCTGGAGCACAACACACAAAATACCCAAACGTTAGCACAGTAGATTAGTCCACGTGGACGGTTGGTATCTGAAATGTAGATAAAAAGCTTCAAGGCTGATATTGTTCCAGGTGCAGCAAACAAAGCAAGGGGAAGTTAATTTTCAGTACTGTGAATTATTAAGCAACTGAAACCACAATGCTGGGTTCAACCAGTTCCCATGATTGTGCTACACTCATAGGGTTCTCTGAGAACAAGGGAACTTGAAAAAATTATTTCCATCACAGCAATCTCAGAAATTGTGCAACACTCCATTTGTCAAGAGGAACCGCAGAACTAGATAATCAGGGGTGTGGAATTTAACAGGATATCAACATATATAAGGGACCCCCTCTTTGAGTACTTTGGGCCAGGGAAAAGAGAGGAACACAATATCAAAGAAAATTTCCCTCGCGGACGACACCCATTGCGTCTCTATGTACGCAGATGACCTCCTCATATATGTCCGGGACATCGAGGCGGATCTAACTCCCATAGGAGTGGCGCTGACTGAGTTCGCAGACGCCTCGGGACTCCAGGTAAACTGGGACAAGTCTACGATCTATCCCTTC
Source organism: Lissotriton helveticus (assembly GCF_964261635.1). Lineage (NCBI taxonomy): Eukaryota > Metazoa > Chordata > Amphibia > Caudata > Salamandridae > Lissotriton > Lissotriton helveticus. The sequence goes on along the minus strand of NC_136071.1, from coordinate 1,147,749,489 downwards.
CACCCGCGCTTACCTCCCCGTGACGTTGGGCTGGGAACCCATAGACTCTTGTGGTCAGCGGAAGCTCCCCGGTACCTCGGTGTCCGCCTGTACCACTCTCCGGCAGACATCTTCGACGGTAATCACCGGAAGGTGCTCGCTAACCTGCGCCCGACTGTTGCCTTCTGGAACAAGCTCCCACTGGCCCCGGTAGGACGGATAGCCCTGGCCAAAATGGTGATGCTCCCCCGGCTTCTCTACCACTTCACGAACCTGCTGGTGGTGGTGCCACCCAGATCCTTCTTCCGGGACCTCGACTCTCTCTTAGGTACCCTTATTTGGGGCGTGAACCGACACAGAGTGGCCTTGAAAACCCTCCAACTTCCAACACAAGGTGGGCTGGGGGCTCCTTCCTTCGAGTCCTACTTCCTGGCAGCGCAGCTCCAATGGCTGTCGTATTGGACGGCGGACGTTACACTCAGTAGACTTTTACCGCGACCGGTAGAGTTCCGACTCCGGAGCTCTCCCGTCTTCTCCTCCCGGGCACCAAACCCCGAAGTACGTACCCCCTTCAAGTCACGATAGAGCGTCGATGTATGATGCGGGTCCACCGGATGGCCCCCGGTAGAACCCCATACTCCCCGTTGCTACCGCTGGTGGGCTGCCCCAGACAGGACTCCTATTTCTCGGCGCCAATGCTGGCTGAATGGACACATTGCGCCATCACGGATATGGAGTCGCTCTTCAAGGAAGGACAGCTGAAACCGATCAATCAGCTGGTCGCAGAATAGGACCTTCCCCCAGGTCAATTCCTCAGACATCGACAGCTGCTCGAGGGATTTCGACCCTACCATAATCTCAGGGCAGGTGAACCAGACACACACCCAGTAATACACGCAATCCTACACATGGGAGTGGGACGCCACTTGGTCACCTGGTTGTATAAATCGATCCTGGAACTCTCGCACGCCCCCCTGACGGCCCTACGGGCCGCATGGGAGGAAGACATCGGTCACGCATTACACGACTCAGAGTGGAACAAGGCACCCGATGCCCCTAAGCGCGTCTCTAGGAATGCTCGATTCAAAAACATTCAATACTATATACTGCACAGGGCATACCTCACCCCGGCGCGCCTACAACGGTTTTACCCATCTACACAATTCCTATGCCCCAGATGTCGATCCCCCGACGCAAATTTGTCACACGTTTTGGAGCTGCCCCGACCTCCACCCCTTGTGGATAACGGTGCACGACACACTGGCGGATCTCACGGGCCTCACAACACTAGCCTCCTGGGAGTCCAGTGCACTAGGCATCTTTCATGTCCCTAAACAAGAACCAGTACATAGGCGCTTCGTATCCTTGGCACTGCTGCTAGCAAACAGATGCATAGCTATGCATTGGCGATCCCCGGAGTGTCCCCCCATAGCAGCTTGGATGGGGGCAGTTTGTATGTGGGCGGCGGCGGAGGAGGATGCCCTGAGGGAGGAGGAGGCCAGAGGTGCGCGTAAGCATCCCGTTTCCATGGCATGGGCCATGCTCCTGCATAGCTTCCGGCAGTCCCTGCACACAGAAGACCCACCTACGCCCCCCCCCCCTCACTCGAGTGAGCATATAGTCCCTGGTCAAGGCCCTGTCCCCACACCGACCATCCCAATACACACACACACCCTCTCTCCGACTGCTCTACCTTAATATGAGTGCACACTGAGGGAACCCCCTGTCTCCCGACATCCGACACTTGGTTTTTCCTCTACCGTGCTCTTGCCTATGCCTATTGGCTCCCTCCCACAGTTATGTCCCCCCAGTTACTGGTAATACAGTTATAAGAACTATACAGACCCCAAGCCTATGCCACCAAGGCGGGAATTCATGTACCCACTTGTATCCTCCTTTCTCCCTTACGGAGCACGGTTATATGACCCCAGCCTGAGAACATATCTGATTGATCTGTACTGTTTAATGGAAGGAATACCAAATTCCACAAGTTTATATACAGAAATGTTGCGCGCACGGCTGACCATGGCTGAATGTTGATGCCACGCCGGCAGTTGATCAACTATGTACCCAGGTGTTATGATGCAACAATAAAAACAAATTAAAAAAAAAAACCAAAAAAAAAAAAACAAAGAAAATTTCCCTCGTGGCCTAAATTCCTTTAACAATGTCATAGTACCTCTACTTTCAAAAAAGGTCCTTCAAAGCATGGCAAACAATTGTTTATTCCTTTTTTATGCTTTTTTTTTTATTATTTATTCTTTTTCTTCTTTAACAAAATTACTTATTGTACTTTTTTATAGAAATTCATTATATTCTCATTAAAATCTGAATCAACACACATACATATATATACATATACATATATATATATATATATATATATATATATATATATATATATATATATATATATATATATATATATATATATACACACACGGCAAGATCTAATTTTTATCCTTGGTGCAGGTTTAGCCATTAAGGGTCCTTAATTCATGGTGAAATTTTTGGTGTTTATAATTTAATTGGGGGTTTAGCCAGAAATAAGCAGATCAACGGCAGAATAACGCGTTTATTTTCATGCTTTATTTTGATGCATTAATGTGCTCTGGCAGTGGCGGTCAGCCGACATTGTTTCATGCATGCTTGTGACATAAGAATGTACTGTGTTACTCTTAGCATGTTAGGTAATGGCCGTCATGATTCCCCCAAACGTTTATGAACTAACGCTGAAATTAATACAAGCCGCGCGCAGCACTTCACTGACACTGAGGAAGGACTTTGTGTTTGAAACGCGTCTGTCATCTTTTGCCTGCTGTAAGCCGGAATAAATCTTTTTTGCTGTACCCGGAGTGCTTAAGTTTTCCTTTGATTTGGGAGGACCACGGAGCATATATATATATATATATATATATATATATATATATATATATCTATCAAGAAACTGCACTGCAAGACGCCGTGCTCCGCTAGGACCCTCCCGCAGCAACAGTGGTTCGTGCCGGGCAGCGAGCCCAACAATTCAATCAATCACACTCAAGTCCGCTCAATCCTGGGACAGTATGAGGCACGAACACGGATTGCGTGTTTAAAGAATTTTAATCAGCCGAGATAGCAGAAAGCATCAACAAACTCAAGTTTGTTGATGCTTTCTGCTATCTCGGCTGATTAAAATTCTTTAAACACGCAATCCGTGTTCGTGCCTCATACTGTCCCAGGATTGAGCGGACTTGAGTGTGATTGATTGAATATATATATATATATAGATATATATTTAGCAATGCATATGTGAACAATAAAAAAAATACACAAAATACCATACAGAGAACACACCTAAACAATCTCACAAATTACTCATACACACACTATCATTCACCCGACATGCACTCTTTATTCTGTGTCTAAGGAGTCACAGGTCTTTATGTGTACCGTCACGCTAGGTCGACGCGTTTCGGTGCGCTCGGACCACCTTCCTCAGGAACTTTGACAGAACAAAGCTCATCTCATTAGTTTGTGGGCTCTGTATGGATATCCTAACGAAAATGCAGGGAGATGGTCTGTATGCAGACTTTCATAGATCAATTGATTTAGTGGTCCGTCCTATTGAAAATTCAGCTTTATTGTGCCTCTTGTATCCTATAGCTCTAATTTGGTTTCTCCTTAGTTAGGTAAGCACCATTTCACGTGAAATTCTCTCATATTAGAATGTTGCTCCGATGTCGCTATTCAGTTAAAAAAAATGATACTTTCAGTTTTACGTAGTTTTCCTGATTTTAGATTTTTTAAACGCTTTATGGGCTTCACCTCGGAGCAGAGTTTCCGTCTCGTATCCTCAAGTTGCCATCATCTCCCGATATTCCGAAAACTAACAGGATATCTACTTGTCCATGGGGCTAGTTGATTCATACATTTATTTGTTCTGTAACAAAATCCACTTGTCCCTTTTGTAACATGGAGTGTTGAGACAAATTATGGCAACAATCTCATTATATAAGTGCTCAGATATAGCCTCCGATTACATCCTCGCAATCCCAGAACATGTGCGACATACTCCATCCAGCAAGAGTAGCCACAAAACTGGACGTTCTTGGTAGAACAGCCTCCTTTTCAAATGCTACCACCTGCAGGTGTGTTTGTGAATAGGAGACCCAAACACGTGTAAAGAACGTATCGGTCTGACACACTGTCCCTCTTCTGCTAGAGTTCTCCAACGTAAAGTGTTGAAAATTATGAGGTGGCTGCTCATCTGGCAAAAGTATTCAATTTTGAGCAAGTTACAAATTGTTGGTCATGGGTTTAGCTAAGTTGGTACTACCGTCATTCCTCTCCTTTCCTAATGAAAAAGGCTGCTACTATCAACATGCGATACTGAATCCCACTGTCACAACAGATACCCCTTCACCCAGGAGAGGTTGCTCTTGTAGCACAGTACAAGGTCAGAGATTTGCCTTGCAGTGTGTTAAATTCCAGTCTGATCAGCAAAGATCTCAACTTCTGAAGTTAAGCTTGATTACTCACAACTGGCTACAGATTATGTCTAAGTTTTAGTTTATCAGGTGTCGTTTTTTTTTTAAATATTTACTCTTGCAATCTTATTTTAAGCATTTCCCTTTTGAGAAGACAGTGTTGTGGACTAGTGAAGTCTGACAGCGCTGTACCCACTTAGGTTTGGCGTACTGCACCACACGCTGGCGTCTCTGGGACTAGTGTGAGCCAACAAACGCACACTTTGAACCCCGTCCATGGTTGCATGCTGTGCTATAGGGAGCCTCTGCATACGAGCAGAATTGCCAGTTCAGACAGTAGACACACTATGTGTCTAAACAGCCACCATCTCTATTGAAGGATCATAACAGAAGCAGCTGGCAATCCTAACAGTTCAACATGAAGCAGTTCTCTTACAGTGAAGTGCACATGAAGTAGGCACTTGAAATAAATGGCTCTACATAGATTGCACTACTTAAAACTCCCTCACCTTTGCTGGCTTCATTGTCCGACTTCTGGACGGGGAAGGATCGCGCCGTTTAACAAAAACTACAACAAACAATGCAACTGATGAACAGAAGGGTCGTGCTCAACTTACTTTACACTGTTAGCCATTAGTTTTGCCCTGGTGAGTTAAAACCGTGAAACGCTCAATCTTTCATACTCTCACTACACTACCAGCCCTGACAAAGCTAATAGAAGTGATGGTTATAAAGTGACATTTTGCAGTGGTCGCCTACACAGAGGCATAAACAAAACTGGGCAGAGGAAGTTGAAAGCTCAAAGGGTTGCTAACGGAAGGGAGGGCAGGGGTTCATTTCAGAAAAACAATCTTGATTGGAGGCTGAAGGTGACATTTTAACAAGAAAGTGATCAAACTACCACTGTGGGTTAACGACTTTATTGCAAACATGTAGTTGAAACCTTAAGGTCCCAATCTGAGCTAAATCAGCGAGTTGACAGTTCGGGCAGGGGTGCAGTACTTTGCTTACCGGTCATACAGGCACTGCCTACTTCTACTCCCAAGCGCAGACCTTTACAGAACTGGACACCTCTCGGAAGGATAGACCCACCTGATAAACCACCGGACAAGGAATTGGACGTCATTCCCCAAACTGTGCTTTCAGGGAACGGGCGTCATTAAAGATGGCCCTCCAATGTCGAATCACGCGTAGGGTAGAGTAGTAGGGCTCATTCTCACCTCCTCAGTCTTCAAGTTAAAGGTTATCATAATCAACACCGTAGCATCAGTATTACTTATGCATTTAAGTGAGGCACACTGTCACCCATGGATGCACAGCTGAGAAAGGGAGGGTTCATCAGCAATGAGGTTTCTTTATATCTCAGTCTTTAAGCATTACCAAAATTAAAACTAAAGTTATGGATTACAGGCCCAAATATATCCCATACCTAGTGCATGTGTAAGATGCGGCCAGTAGGGGCACCTCAAGTAAAGATCAAATATATTTCATATTGGTCCTACAATGTTTTGTGGCCTAGATGCATGTATTAAAGAAATAAAATAAATGGGGTGATGAGACCAAAGTCCCCTACCCCAACTGAAAGCAGAAAACCGCTGTTACTGGAATTTGAGGCTAATAAAGCACTTGAAAAGCGGTAATTCCCCAAATCAATTATGTTTCAAAACATTGGTGAAACAAGTCGTAAATTATGCACGAGTTTTTTTTGCCCAAACTTTAAAAAACAAAAAAAAAAACATATGTTGTGAAGCCTTCTGTGATGTTTGACGAGGGTCTTACATTGTTGCAGCACAGGAAGCATAACTCGAAGTTTCACATGGTAAATTTAGTAATAAAAAAAAAAAAAAAAGTTCATTCAGCAGGCTAGCACTCGAATTACAGTTTTCTGCATGAAGTACTACTCAATTCTTTCAAGAAGAACAGTCAAACCCCCGCAGGCTGGCGCAGCAGTAATATCCGACAGCAATGCAGGGTCATTTTCCACTAACTCACTTCCCATGGAGATTGGGTTTATCTTTACAAAGGAAACCAAACCACATCTATTGGCCTTGCACTAAAAATAACACAGAGGGGCAGAGAGAATGGACACGTCACTGCAACGAACACAGGAGCTCTATTTAAAAAAAAAAAAAAAAACTAACAAATTCGAGCAGATCAGATGTCAGATCCGCAAAGTCAATCGACCAACTTCAGTAAGTGTCCCACAGGCAGCACAGGCGACCTGCACAGCAAATGAGCGCCACTCCCAGTCGTTTTTCTAAGCCAAGTGGGCCCAAAGTGCGGCAAACCGGAAATAAGCAAACATCCATTTTGTTTTCCTAAGACTGCAGACAGGTTGTCTGTCAATGTTTTGTGTAGTGTGTTCGTCGGGGACAAAATGTTAATATTGAAGTATGTTATGCAACAATGTGTATGATTATACGACACATTTTAAATATGAAACGCACTGTAATGAAATTAAAAAAAATAATTCTAAAGTGTGCTTTTCTTATGTAGTACAGAGACAATAGTGCAGGGGTTAACAACACCTTTATAAAGAAATACAGTAAAGTGCACTGTAGGACAGTGACATTTTTCCTGAGAGGACTCTGCGGATTTATTTTTACTGCCTGGGGGAGGAGTCATTGGTAGGTGCTTCAATCAAGAAAGGGCCTGCAGGGTAAACTCGTCAGGATTGCAGATAAATGTTCCCAGGGCAGACCTAAAACATGTTTTACCACCACTGAAAGAAACACAAAACGCTGTGTTACCCATTCACTTCACTTTTCATTTGTTTAGGGAAGCTAAACAGCCAGCAAAGTGATTCAGTACAGGGAATAATGAGAAATAATTCATAGCCAAGATCTTTCCTGTGAATTAAGAGCTTTAAATCATTCAAGAAGGCGGCCTACCCATGCAGTCTGAAGCTACCAGACCGCCTCTCACGGCAGGCAAAGGCAGGCCTTAGTTTGAAGGGGGGCCGGGACCCTCTCAGATGGCTGCAGTGAGTAACTGCACCAGTCAAGCAGCAGATATCTATGGGGTCCCTCGGACCCCCCTTTCCCTCCTTCCAAAGAATGCCATGAGGGTGGGGTGTGGAGTGGGCACACTGTGCCACCTCTATGTGGTGCACAGTACCTGGCCTGTACGCTCACTCACTGCACCCACCTTAGGGGGAATCTACTGCCACCCTCTGGAACAGTCTAGGTGGCACCCGCCATTGGGAGGCGGACTCACAGCTTCAAGGAGCGGGTCCACCATTCTATAATAATGCACGTATTCCTGCATTGAGAAGAGCGCATCTCATGCGATAAGGCACGCAATACTAAAGGGTACGCTGCAGAGCGGAACAGAGCGCCATTTCTGAAAGGAGGCTCCACTGGCTAAACCGTACCTTGCATGCTGGGAACGCAACACGGCGTGATCATTTTTAGCCCCCCCCCCTAACCCAAAGGTACTCAATCACACTGGTGCTAAATGTGTGCCACTACAATCTCAAGAGGGTAGGCCTCGTTCACATGGGAGAATCCTTAGTTCCAGGTCCATTTTGGAGCCGTGGGTGCAGAGGCCATCTCCCCCTCCGCCTCGGATGCCCCTTACAAGAAGGATACAAGGGTGCCAGAGAATCCTCAAGCTTCACCCCGCAGACGGGGATATTCGGTCACTGCAGTGGGAGCTCTGTTGCCCTCCTTTGAAATGAGGGGGTGGGAGGGTGGAGAGGTTGCTACCTCAGTGAAAGAAGGACTGGCAGCTTCAAACAGCTAGACTGCCTTTCATTAATTAATTCTCTGTTCGGACAGCAGGCACAAGTCTGTCATTCACTGTAATAGGGTCCACTGTCCCAGTCGGAGTACGGTGGACCCAGTTATCGGGGGGGGGGGGGGCTGCTGTGCAGACCAGGGAACCCAGTTTGTAATATGGTGTCTAGCCTAAACTCCCCTTCCCTTCCCTTGCAGTATCCTTTACCCCATACATCCCATTTCATGACAACCAGCATCTCCAGCGTTGCATGTACATTGTTTGATTGGCCTTTCAATCCAATCGAGGACATGGCCTGGGCTCTCCGTCAATACAGAAAAGAATACTTTACCCAGACAGGTTAGTCTGTCCTCTCATTTTCAAAGCAAACACAAGAAAATGGACGGAGCGCTGAAACTTTTCAGACACTCACCCCCAGTCACAGATGTGGTTCGAGTCCATGATCGTTCTGCTCACTTCGCCACCCCGTTCAGATCCAGCTATATGCACATCAGTCTTGACCCTGTTCCTTGTGGGAACAGTCTGGCCCGAACCGCCAAGCCAGGTCTTCGCTGGACTGGAAACAGCATACCGGGACTGGTTTCGGGGTAACACCCCTCAGCCAGGCTAGCTTGAATCTAGTGGTTAAGTGAGCAAGGGACCCACGACTGGGCATACCCTACCAACTTGGGGCAGGGGAACACATTTCCATTCAGGCTGCCACGGGAGGGATAGCCAGAACAATCCCAGCTGGCAGAATGTGGAGGGAGGGCAGATATAGTCCCCTACCTTTTCTGAAGCTAGATGGGGTTTCCTGGAACCATTACAATACACAGCTGCTTAGCATGGACCCCCCACCCCCCAACAGTACACAGCTGCCGAGCATGGACACCACCCCCCAACAGTACACAGCTGCCGAGCATGGACACCACCCCCCAACAGTACACAGCTGCCGAGCATGGACACCACCCCCCAACAGTACACAGCTGCCGAGCATGGACACCACCCCCCACCAGTACACAGCTGCCGAGCATGGACACCACCCCCCCAACAGTACACAGCTGCCGAGCATGGACACCCCCCAACAGTACACAGCTGCCGAGCATGGACACCCCCCAACAGTACACAGCTGCCGAGCATGGACACCCCCAACAATACACAGCTGCCGAGCATGGACACCCCCCAACAGTACACAGCTGCCGAGCATGGACACCCCCCAACAGTACACAGCTGCCGAGCATGGACACCCCCCAACAGTACACAGCTGCAGAGCAAATCTCATTAAAGAAAATAGTGCTTACAGGCTAAAGAAAACGTACTGCGTAACATCGAAGTAAAAAGGGCCTGTCCTCATGGAAGATTTCAATTGAAGACAAGGCGGTATTAAGAAGGGACTAACAGGAGGGAGGAGCCTAGCTCGAGAGCGTAATGGCCGCCTTTTAGCTCGGCTCCGTCGGCCCTCCGGCCAACCTCGAATATCCTGCAATATATCCTGTACTGAGACGATACTTCACTACAGATTTTGGAATTTAAAGATCCACTCTTACTCACCGTCTGGTCCGGAGGCTCCTGCGTGCTGTGGGTCCGCAGCTGTGCCCTCGGTGAGATTGGGGCCTCCGGGCGCTCGAGACCGGGACCTCGCCTGTGGGACCCGATCGGCGGTGCTGAGATTGCTGGCCCCGGCCGCGAGAGTGAACCACTGGTGGGAACCGCTGTGTGTATGCCCCGGAGATCCTGAACCGGCCCCGATTTATGGACCGTGCGGCTGGAGGGGGACGAGATGTGTTTGGGGCTGACTGTGTGAAGGGGTCCCTTCGCCTTTGTCCTGTCCGGCGGCCCCGGACCCCGCGCCTGGCTCTCGCCTGTGGGGCCTGCCACTGTTTGGAGGGGGCCCCCCCCCTATCGAGCGCCTGCCCGTTCTGTGCCGGTGAGGCCGTTGTTGGGAGCCTCCGGAGGTCTGTAAAGTCCTACATTTGGGAACTGTTTGGGGGCCCATAGTGGAGTGTGGGGCGGCGAAACTCACAAGATGGCTACCAACAACGTGGGGGGTGATCCGCCCTGCACCGATGCTTATTGCTGGCCGGATTGTGCGGAGGCCTGGGTGTGTACTCGAGCGCCCACGCCCGGAGAGGTCCTGGACGCCTTGATGTCCTTGTACGCTGTCTTGGCCCCCGGTGCTTCTACCGACCCCATGCGGCCTGCCGCCATTTTGGGTCGCCGCTCTTTCATGCGCCATCGTCCTGATGCCTCCATTGTTTCGCCTCCTTCGGCTTCGTCAGGAGTTGCTGCTGTTGTTCTTCGACCGCTTGATGGGCCGGTGGCTTTCGAGCCTCTGCTTTCTCACCGCCCGGACTTCGAGGATTTCCACGCGACGCAGAGATCCGCTCCTTCCCGGACAACTGGGAATTATGGTGGGCCGCTGTCTGCTCCCGCTTCGATGGATTCGAACTTTTGTCCTGAAGGGGTACCCTTGTCTTGTCGGACTGCTTACCTGGACTCCGGCTTGCTTTTGCCTGCCCTGTCGTTGCTGCTACAATTGACTTGCTTTATTGACTTTTTGTATTCCCTCCGTATGGTGGCTCTCCCTGATTTACATCACTGCCGTAACGCTGGTCAACATCACGACTATTCTGTGCTGGGGGGTCCGCTCCATATTATCCTTTATTGGGTTGGTTTCGTGGTTAGGAAGGGTTGGGGGTAAATTGCACAACATGATAGTTTGCTGGTTTACCTGCCCGTTGCACTGATGCTTGTATTCCCGACATTGTGAAACGTTAAAGATTCCCCCTCCTCCCCCTCCCTGCCGGTTTTTGTTGTATGTGAAGGTGCAGTACTGATTTGATACTTATTCATTTGTTGGTCGGGGGAGGGCCGCTGCCAAATGTGTTTGCTCATATCCTCTGGCTCCTCCCTCACATTTTCTTTTTGTTTCATATTTCCTTTCCTCCTCTTTTTTGCCTCCTTATTTACTTTCTTTACTATATTTCGGGTTTCGGAATAGGGCGACAGGCACGCTGTTTGGAGGGTAGGCCGTAGCCTTCTGCAGGGGTGCGGGGTGGGACGGGTGGGCGGGGTCTTTCAGATGTTTTCTTTTGGTTCTATGGCCCTTTTCTATCCCTTTATAGCGGTGCCGCTTCTGTCCTCGCTTCTCTGGCATGAGTGGGTTGGGGTCTGTTGCTATGCCACTTTTATCAGTTTCGATGCTCCGTCGCGACTCCCATACCCTTATCCTCGCCAGCTCTCCACTTTCTTCTGTACTATTAGCCGCGGGATGCCTGGCCGGGGTGGCGCCCTTCTTGCACGATTGTGTTTCTCCTTTTAAATTTTTCCTTTGTTCCTCCTTCCTTCCTTTCCCCTGTTCTTGCCCTTTTTGGTTTCCTCCCCTCTGTTTTCCCCCCCTATTTTGTCCCCTTCCCTCTCCCCCTCCCCCCCCCCCTTTTCCCCAGGCTCGTATGGAGAGAAATGGGTTCCGTTCGTACAGTCTATCCGCTCCCCTTGCCTTTGTCATCGTGTTATGGGGTGGGGGGCATGAGATGCTGGTAGTACTTTTATGCTGATCCACTATATTTTGCGTTTGTTTGGTGCTACGATCGACTCGTGTCTTTATTTCCTCCTCCCCCCACCCCCCCTCTTCCCGTTTTTGGCATGGGTGTATTCCTGTTGATCGGTTTTTCCCGTATTTATGAGTCTGCCTAGAGCCTTGTCCCATTATAAAATGGACCTCATTGATCCTGATATTGGGCCGTTCATGTCGCTTTTCCCATTTTTCGTATTGTTTAAATAGGTTTGTCTGCCTGCCAGCTGGCCTTGTGTCGCTTATTTTGATTTTTGATAGTCTTTGTCTTGGCCGGCCGGCTTGGTTGTAGGCCCACGCATGTTTATCCTATTGATGCAAATAAAGGTCTTAAAAAAAAAAAAAAAAAAAAAGAAGGGACTAACAATCCTAATAACTAATCAGAAGCCAGCATTTACGAAGGACAATGACACAAGCTAATGACAAATCTGGGCGGAGCTTCAAGTAGACACTCCAATGCAGCATGGCTCGTAGAGCAGCGCATGCGCTGCCCAGGCTCAACCTAAAAAGAGGCACAGATGGAAGGGAGCCCAAGAGAAAGGGAGTAATGAGTGAGAGCTGCAGCAAAACAAACAATGTAGAACGTGTGTGGGGTTCTTGGTTAATCTTGTGTGCATGCCACTAAAGGGATGGCCTGCCACTTGTTCAGTTTTAATGGGTTCTTGTCAAACAGCAAGTGAATCAGCCCTCTTTAAATCAGTTTGAAGCTCTAATAAAATTAGTATGTCAAAGCACATGGAAATAAAAAATGCACGGAATACGCAGTGAGCAATGAAGAAAAAAAAATGAATATTTAGAGCCACACACAATTAGGTTAACAAATGTAAATTACCATCTGTTCAATTGAAAAGACATCAATCAAAAGGGAAGTGGTGAGGGAGCTGAACAATATACTCTGGTGCCAAGGGTAATTTACAGAAGGTATGGAACATTTATTTTTAGGTCATTAAAAAAAATAGAGATGAAATTTAAAACGTTCACTTGATTGGACTACACTTGCTTTGAGACTAATGATTAACAAAGGTTAGGACACCGTTGCTTTAAGGTTTGGACGCCTGGCAGACAGTGTGGGTAAGCAGCATCAGCAAAGACTGGCAGCAGATATTTTTATGGGGAAAAGATAAATACTGGGCCAATTTTAGAGACTAATCAGGGCTTTATTTCTTAGTCTTAACTCTTGCACACACAGACCAAGACTAAACGCCAAATGTTTTGCTTGAAGTAGAGGATCACAAAAAGTAGCAGTGGACAGAAGATGCCCCAACAATCTCCCAACAAATGTGGTCCCTCTTAGAGAGTTTAGTTAAGAAAGGGTTGGTGCTGCAACAGACAGCACTCCTGCACCCCAAAGTGTACATGGGGTAATCTACTACACCTACCCCACAGTGGAACCTACAACCCGTTTGGAGCACACAAACATTGTATAGTAAATTTGCCACACATGGTTATTATAAGATACAAGCGTCTTCACAATGGTTGTACGACATACATTGGACACACACACATATATAAATAAAATAAAGTAGTCAATTGCTAATTGCATGTGTGCGAACCTGAATTGCCAGTGACCAAGGGCGGGAGCCCTAAACACGTTTGGCAGCTGATGTTGCTGGGTGTGTTTGCCCCACTCGCTGCACCCTCACGCTGGGACTGAACTTGCCTGTGAGGCTTTCTCCACATGGGCAATCCGTTGTTTGAGAATATAATATTATATATATATATATATATATATATATATATATATATATATATATATATATATATATATATATATATATATATACACACACACATACACACACACCTTTCAGAACGAGAGAATCAAAAGGAATGTGCTTGCTTGAAGTTATTCATTCAACTACTAAAAGAGACCGCTTATCCCCTCAATTGTGTTCATCCAGGGCTTTGTAGGTAGTCTGTGCAACTATCTAAACTCCATATCTTGCATTTCATGACCAAAGAAAGTCCTGCATCAGCCGCTCACTCCCTCCAACTTCAAATTTAATATTCTTGCGACCTTTAGGCACAAGCAACCTTCCAGCCAAGATACACTTCTTACCCTGCCTATCCTAACATGCACCGAAGAGGATTGTGGATCTCCAACCTGAGAGCCATCACCTTCCACAAGCTACCTCGTGCCACAACGTCCTCCATCTTGGCTCTTACAGCTAATAATTGGACGGCACAGCCAGGGCACTGCACTTGCTGCATTAGGCAAACCTAAATGATCGCTATCCCATGAACTAACCCTACACAGATTACAAAAAACAGGTAGATTAATTTTAGAACATGCAGCCTACCAAAGTCAACCACCACTTCCCCAAAAGCTACTCGAGAAAGTTATGCAAAGCTGTACTAGACATCCCAGCCCTCTCCCGCCCCTACTTACCTTTAATTCGAACAACTTTATTAGAAAGACCTTAGGTCTTGGTTTTACTTTGCACACAAGATTTATCTTCTTGTGGGCAATTATTTTGCTTCTAGGAGCATATCGGGAAAAAGATGATTGTTGTAAACTTAAACTGCCTTTAACGGGGCCATTTTTTGTACCAAAGCCTATAGTTGTGCCAGCCCTGCTTAGGATAACTCTACTGCACTGCTGCCCAGCAGCCAGGCTCCAGTGGTCATTACTCCAGTAGCCTCCTGCTTCTTGCGACAGCGGTCAGTTGTTCCATTGCCGTCATCCAGTATAACTGCTAATGCTCTAGGATGTGACTTCACGGCCTGAAAGGCGCAAGCCTGATCCTACCACACTTCTTAAGGATAGTTGCATTGTACTTTCATGCACTTCCCCCATGACTCGTGGAAACAAGTTCATCTTTTATCAAGTCAATGTGTGCTCGTGACCCAACTGTCTGGGTAGTCCCTGACCGAACAACTACACCCGACACGACCATAACCAGTTATTGTTTTGTTGGACCGTCATTAGAAGTTTGCAGAACTACTACATGAAGATATTCACTGCAAGTTACAGGCAACTACTCTAACAGAGACAGCCACAAACCGCATCTTATATGTGTCCAAAGACTGAACCACGTTCGTTATTTGCATTTAACTCTGCAGGCTTCTTTTTTTACATCAAGTTAACCGAAAACGTGGGGTTATTTTCACCATAAATGGTGCATTATTGCCACAATACTTGAACTTTGAGAAGGATGTGGTTGAAACATGTTTACAGCAAAAACCTTCTCACAGAGAAGGAAGCAGAGAATCAACTGTACACAATAGTAAAAGATAGCAGCCCAGCCTACTCCTGCCAACAAAGGCGCTCATGTAACGCATAAACCTTACAATGGTGCCTTTGTTACCGGCTAAGCTAGTGCAAACAAGGAGAAATAGTACGTAGTGCTCTTGCTGTGATCTGTTACAAACAGGTTGTGTAGTGGCAGGAGTCAAAACTGTTGTGTCAACAGCAAACTGTCAAAGTTTAGTAAGCCTACTTTACCTTTGATGCGTGGAACGGCGTCTATTTTGGACAAACCCATAAGTTGCAACAATGGGATTCGGATAAGTCATACATGCTTGATAAACACAACCATTAGAGACTTGAAGGCGGGCATTCATTAGAAAGACTTCCAGTTGGAATGCATCTGTCAGAATTGAAAACAAGGATTAGCAAAGCCAAAATGGTCTCACCTATAAAAGACCTACTGGCTTTGCTAATGTTTTTTTAAGCAATGCTGTAGTACAATCTCCACTGCTGTGCAACATGCCTAAAAAAACACTGCACCTACAAAAGGACACTAATTTACCAATAATAATAATAATAATAATAATCCACATTTGTAAAGCGCACAATCACCCGTAAGGGTCTCTAGGCGCTGGGGGACGTCGGGAAGATTAAGCGAGCTATTGCCCAGAGTCACATGGTGCTGGGCTAATCTGCTGCCGGAGCCGGGGATCGAACCGTGATCCCCAGATTCCGGAGTCAGTCGCCCTGGCCGCGGCGCCACACCTCTTCCGTTCCGACATGGATTGTGTGAAAGTGCTTTAACCCCTTCGATGCTCATGACGGAACGGTTCCGTCATGAGCGTCGGTTGAGCTGTGCTCATGACGGAACCGTTCCGTCATGAGCCCATAGGCTCATTAGAACGTTCAGCACAGCGCAGGAATCTGCGCCGCGCTGAAGGTGTTAAGAAAAACATGAATAGATGAGGGTTGCAAAAGTGGTTTGGGAAGAGGCGGGCCATGAAGAAACATGGAGGGCAGGGCATGATGCAACATGGAGGGCAGGTGGGGGAGAAGCCTGAAGAGTAAGAGAACACAGGTGAAAGAGCAACGGGGGCAGAACAAACATATGGGCGGGAGAGAGAGCAAAGAGCAACACGAGTGAGGGAGAGCAAGGCATGGGCTGCGAGATTCAGGGGGGCTGAAAAGCACACAAGGGAGATAACCATAACACAAGGATTCAAGGAGTGCTTAGAAAATAAGTTTTCTTAAAGCGAGAAGAGGAAGCAGATAAGTCAACCAATCAAAGATGCGTAAAGAGTTAATGCTCCATGCGAGAACAAACAAGACTGACAAAAAAGGCATCCAATAAGAAGCAGCCAAAGAAGGGCGACAGGAAAGCCAAACAAAGGGCGGAATCCAAGTGCCTTGTATGTTCTTGATAAGCCCACAATATGTATTTCTCCACCAGCTTGCACTGCCGGGTAGGATAAAACTTAAACAAAGGGAGCAAATGTTGGAGTCCAGCTTTACCCTTTAGGTGCACAATAGAAGTAGCAGAAATAGCATTCAATCCCGAATTGTGCACGTGTAATTTTTTTTTCACAATCCTGCCTGCAGAGTTGTGTAGGCAAAACAAGGCAGAAGAGTGATCCTGTGTGCAAAATCTGGGTGTGAAGCTCATTTTCACGTTATCAAACATTAAAAAACCCACAAAAATTGCAACCAGGTGCAATATTAAAACATCTACCATGGTTTGCTCAGCCGCCTTCCCTTTTCTTTTCGCTCCTGCTATCTCCCCCACCCGGCTTTTTACTAACCAGTTACACTGGCTCTGCCCCCCCACACACACACAAACAAACGTTGAATTCATGTGCATCATACTTGACAACTGTATCACTCCTATACTTTTGCTGCTTGAATTTGGGGTTTACCAACATTTGTGAATTCAATAAAATAATTTCAACAAGAAAAAACATTACACAGGCAGTTTTTTAAGTGATGGGCGGCAGGTTTGGAGCAAGGTACCTTTTACATCACAGTCCATCTTAACTTGAACTGGAGGTTCATTTGGTTTACAATAGAAAAGCAAACTTGGGCATCCCCGGCAGCGAGCCAACAATAGTGTATGTTGTAAATAACTGCAAAAACATAAAATACCTGTTGTCCTCAAAGTCGGGGATCTACTGTAACACAATGGCATTACACATTCTAGACAGAAATGCTGACGTAGAAGAAAAAAAATGAAACAAATTGCTGCATCACAAAAGATAATTTAAAGCTTTATTATCTCCTGCTCAAATTTCAAGCATTTCACAGTAATTGCACATCACAGGGCCAAGCCCTCCCAGCCAAGAGAAAAGCGGCTTTGGGAAAATGCTTTCAACCAGTGCAATGCGCGTATGTATGCAACCATTGTTAGCCAGTGGATCGGAGTATCGAGACGTTTAAATAAATCTTTAATCCTACGTGTCGTCCTTTGTGTACTGGAGTTAAGTCGAAAAGTATACATAAGAGGGGTGTAAACACCTAAAGCAGGACGTAGGTGACGTATGCAGGTTTGTACACATTCTAAATAAACCACACGAGCAGAGGCACGGTTTGTGCGGGCGGATATTTGGGCTTCTCAATGACAGCAACAACACCATTTTTCCACACTAAGGGCCCCATTTGGATGGTGGGCGGTTTGCCCCCGCCAGGCCGGCGGTAGTCACCGCCGGCCCGCCTGGGACAATCCGCCCGCCATCCCTGTACAAAAGACCCCCCGCCATATTATTATGGCTGGGGGGTCCGCGGCGGACGGAAAGACCATCCGCCGCATTTCCGCCCCGGTCGCCTTACGACTGGGCGGAAAAGGCTGCAATATGGTGGCGGTGTCTGTGACACCGCCAGCCATATTACAATGTGCTTTTGGGAATGCCTTTCCGTGGCGGCATTGCTGTCACGTTGCGGGCCCCCAGGGACTCCGGGGGGAATGCACATGGGGGTACCTATGGTACCCCCCACCCCCAGCAGTTCCATGCACAACATGCCTTCCTTGCATTGTGGTGGGCAGTGCGGTGTGCACCGCCTGCCACAATGTCAGGAATGCTTGATGCGCCTGCCACTGTGGCGGGCGCATCCTAATAGCAGGCAAGGGACCCCGCCCTTATGACGGGCAGTGCCTCTGTACGACGGGCGGTCCGCCCGCCATCCTAATGTGCCCCTAAGTGTCATTCCCCCACACCGGCCCCCCCTGAAATTATCATAGGGTACGTTAGAGAAGGAGATCTCAAGCTCTAAACAGAAAAGTCAGGTGCCGAGCTTACACCCCAGCTTCTTTCTTGTAAAGTCACATGCAGGATACTGCCCGTGAGATATACAGCTTTCAGTGTCGGAGACAACATGGACAGCAAGTGAAAAGGATGTAGCCTTACGGCTAGAGAGGTCGACCTCGAAGCTGGGGAACTGGGTTCGAGTCTCTGCATAGACGCTCAACATCCTGTGATTCTGGGCAAATCACCTAATCTCCCTGTGCCTAACAAAAATGAATGTGTCCATCGGTAACGAAACTGGTGCTCATGTAAAGCGCTCGGATACCAGATATCCTTGGGTCTAGTTAGTGCTATATAACATTTTTTTAAAAAGGCAACAAGCCAGGAGTTATCCGATACCCACCGAAAAAACAAAAAAGCCGCTTACAAACGTTGCCAGAGACCTTGCATGAAGACTACCCGAATATTGATAAACGTGGAGAGAAAAAAATTATACTTAAGCAAAACATGTAAAAACGTTATCACTATACACTAAGTGATTAATGATTGTCTCGGAGGGGGTGGGCTTAAACTATTTAGAAACAAGCATTTTGGAAAGGAAAGCAGGTGACTGCAGGAGTAACTTCTAACCTGTTATCATCATGGTAAAATTAGTTTGCGTGGACGCGGAGGCAAAGCCATTCCCTTAGATACAGACCCCCACAGCATCAGTGTGGCCTTGGAAGGATAAAACTAAAAACTAGTATTTGCACAGCAACAGGTCTCGCATTTGAGCAAGTTTGAGCAATTGGCATAGTAAGTGACAATGCCATTTAGGTTTTTAAAACTTAAATTAAAGTTATGTCATTTACAATGCCAATAGCTTAAACTATCGTAAATGCGAGACCTATTGCATTCCAAATGCTGGTTTGAAACAGTATCATAGTGAAAAGAAAGAGCGGTGCTCGTAGTACGGGTGCCGCAAGAGCATTGAAAGCGCAGTGTGCCACGCGATCACTGCTTGGCGTAAAATAAAAAAAATAATGAAAGTTGAGTCTAGAAATAAGTGTTGTCGGAAAAAAAATGCTTGGCGGCATATCAAATAAATAATGAACTATAGAGCCTTGAAAGCACGGTGTGCCGTGAGGGATCTGCTTAGCAGCATATGAAAACATTTGTAAAGAAAAATGGCGGGCAGGGGAAGAAATAGTACCTGCTAACAGCGGATGGCCACTAATAAAGAGAAATCAATTTGTAGTTGAGCGGTGCTCCCGAGCAACAAAAACGGAAGTGAGGTATGGGGTTGGGAACCAATTAGAAGGCCGCAAAGATTGGCGCTGGAATCATCCATATTGTAAGCAGGAGGCAGCATTACAGTCAGTGTAGTGATTACAACAGGTCTTGCAGACAGTGCATGTGAGCCGACACTCGACCTAGAAAAAATAACACAAAAACAAGCAGCACTGTCAAAGCCTCATTTTGTAGGCATGCACAAGGCTTGCGCACGCCTACAAAATGTGCGTAGTGCACGCCTACAAATTGATGCAAGAGATTTTCTTTTAATTTAGTCACCTATCCAAGCTAAACTGATAACTTACAACGTGCAAAGTTTTTTTTCTTTTTTAAAGTATTTGAGGGGAGTAGAAGCAACACAGGGAACGGCTGTGGGAGGGTACAATCAACACAGGCTGAGAGTTTGCTACAAGCACAGGCGGGCGAAGAAAACAAGAAAGAAGCATGCAGGCGACAGAAAGCAAACACATACTACAGGCTCAACCAAAAAAAGTAAAAAAAGTAAAGGAAACCTGGCAGCAAGTGACTGGGTTTGAAAATGCACTGTCAACGTATAGCTGACCAAATAATTCCGGGCACGGTGATCAAACACCAACGAAGGTGACTTAGCCGTGTATGAGTGACAAGGAGGTGGGGTTTGCAAAGACTAAAGCCTACTAAAAGTTTTCTCCAGATTTAAGACTTTTCTGAATGTTTCAGAGGAAGCCACACAGGGGCATAACACAGGGCCCCGCATCCCCGGCGGTGCGGGGGCAGATGCAGGGGGCCCCCTCAACACGGTACTCCGGTCTGAGCGCCCTGGATAAAATCCGGAGCGGGGGGCCCTGCGTGTACATTGCAGGGGGGGAGGGCTTAAACTTTAGTTACGCCATTGAATCCACACATCGGTGTAGTGAAATGCCCCTCAGATTTTACCTGCAATTTTAAGACCTTTTATAAAACATAGAGAGACACTTAGATAAAATGAACATCTTAATTTTCTCCCTTCTTTCTTCAGAAAATATTTCCCTATACAACACGAATTGTGTGCCGCAAGGGTGGATTTTCAAATTCCCCCAAATACTGCATTATTGAAATTGGTGGTTAAGGTATGAACCTGCCAGCCATCTTAGCCCTTCCACACACAAATTTGGGACCATCAAATCAAGGGGTAAGACAGAATTGCATTAGTCAAGCATTATAAAAACATTAAAAAAAGAACTTTAAAAAAAAATGTAAAACCACACACACAATTCATGACTTTCCAACTTCTTAATGAAAAACCCCCAAACAGCACAAAAATCCCACATTAGTTGATAAGGTTTCAAAATGTACCAACAATCGAGTCTCCGCATCAGAGCAATATCTTGTGATCCTGGGCAAATCACTTACTCTCCTCCTGGCCATGGACAGCGCCTGGATACTCTCACGGGGATAAGCTGTGTATATAATTCTACAAACAACCAAACAAACCGGAGGGCCATGGAGGAGGGTCCGGGGGGAGGGGGTGGAGAAGAGGGGGGGAAATCAGCTGGGAAAAGGAAGGATAAAGAGTCATCATATTTCATTCTACTGAGCATTTTCTACATTATTTAAAACATTAAAAGAAAAGTGTCCAGTGATATATGAAAACGCTGTTGGACGAACTAACGCGTGTGAATAAACAAGCATAGGCAAAGCCAGTGGGGCCTGGCTTTAAAGTGCCAATGCAAGTTAACACAGGAATTCACAAACGCTCTTTTCGTGAATAAAGGCGGTCTTTCACATAACGCCAGTCCCCATTGGCTGTGGGGAAAAAGTGGCAAAATAAATTACTTTCTATGTAGAACGCATATTGCGGATAGTTGATTGAACGTAAAACGGAAAGGTCTGATTGCACTTTGCAAGTGTAAAATAGACCCAGAGTCCATTCCATGTGTATTTTAAATATATATTTTATAACAATACATCTTGCAGACCGCTACATAAAAAATAAAAAAATTAAAATTAAAAAAAAGGGACCGGTACAATGTCTCCCTCAGTCAACCCCGCGTCGATGGACAGCAACTTGCCAATCCCCACTCTTAGTAAGCATTAATAAAGCTTAGGATGAAATAAAATCCTACATTGTCTTGAGAAGGAAAAAACTATGTAGCCTGAAGAACGGGGCCACGAGAGACCAGGACCCTGAAAATGTGCGAGTCTTGACTTAGCCAGAAAGTAAAGTACTTCGGCCTCGTGCGAGTTTAGGATACCAAAACACAGATTTTTTTTTGTGAGAAACTGAAATTGGGTGCCATTTATTGGACTCATGAAACTGTAAAACCAGAGGTCTTGGATTTGCCCAATGTGCAATAAATACTCCACAACCCTCTAGGGCTCTTGCAATCAGACCCTTAGTGCCCGAAATGTTGCATAGTGGCGGGGAGACGGAGCTGCATTGAAGGAGCATCAGGTGTCCCAGATGTAGCCTCATTTGTACTGTATCCAGACGGAGGAGTGAATCACATTGTGCTCCAGATGAGTCAGAGCTGAGCAACAGCTGTGCATCAGCATCCAGTCAGACAGACAGACAGACAGGCGTGACACAGCATACAATGGAGTAAGCGGACAAACAAGATACTCTAGTTTATGTGGCAAGGATGAGCTGTACAGACTTTCATCTAGCGCCCTAAAGGCCTTCCTGTGGTGCACACAATGAAAAACAGACTATGCCGGATGCTATTCAGAAGGGTGGAAACCAGATCGGTTGACACCTTCCAAAGAAGGAGGGAGGGGTGGGGAACCTTTCATTCTTCAAGCATTTAAACATCCGGCACACAATAGTTTTCCAGTGGAAAAAAACCCACACACTAGAGTCCACCACAGTGAAAAAGAATGTTTGAGTGACATGGGGATGTATTATGTTCACACGACGATGGTCAGAGGCGTGCACGCCGCGGAGGATTTGTGGTCCTTTGTGAATGGTAGGCTAACCAGAGGGTGGTCAGTTAGAGGACTTGCATGCTCACCGTGTATTTAAGCGCACTAGTCAACGAGTAATGAAATACAAGCAGATGAACAATCTGAAACATTTTCCCCAAAATGTACAGCATGATCCGGAGAAAAAAAAATGGTTACAATTTTTTTAATAAAAAATATAAAACAAATTATTTCATTTTTTTAATAAAAAAATTAAATAAATAATTTCATATTGTTAGTCTTGTTAACCGCGGCAGGAAAAGCTTTATGAACAGGCAATTCAGAGAAGAGCTACAAATGAAACACCCTTTAGAAGGTAATATGGCCCCAAGAGGGGACTCCATGCGTGCCAGTGTTCAACAAGCAGCAATTAGTGGCCAACACTGGAGTGCCCTGGAGACATCATGATGCGTGGACTTACGCACACAGAACAGTGTCCAAGGACTAGGATACCACACCACATTCATAGACAGGAAAGGAACCTGCAGCAAAAAGAACTTCAATATATACTTCAATTATTGCTCCCCTAAACACTCAAGTGACTTAGATGAGGGGTGTTCTACAGGGCAGTTTGTTAGGAGCTGAACTGGAGCATAAGATTTGAAACCTACAAGCGAATGGAGGTACATGGCTATGAAAGTCTAAATACTCGAAGTCCGCGTGCAGTCTTGGAGGTGCCCCCAGGGGAGTGAATGAAGACTGGGCTAACCTCACTTCCAAGCACACAGGCGTGGCAGGCATGGGTCACTGGGGCAGTGCGCACGCAGGTGACTGGACTAAATGATCTATGAAAACAAGGAACAGCATCCGCACAGCGCAAACTGGATGGGAAGTTGTGCAACAGTACCCCCCAGGAGTTCCTTGAATATTGTCGGAAAGCAAAACTTAAGGCTTAACAGGCATCTGGTTCGCATCCATCTCACACGGAAAGGATTAAAAAGCACAACTGTACATGCAATGAAAGCAGTGCGCGAGACAGGATATTTGTTGATTAAAACAATGTATTGCAAAACAAATACTGCAAAGGTAATCTGCATCCCTTTATGGATTGCATGGGAGCTGGGCAGGGAACCCCATAGACTAATGTCTAGATGAAAAGAGGGAGTTACCCACATGAAGTCCAGGCAACAAGCACTGTGTTAATGGCCCTCTTGATACTGGCCAATAAATGCGAATTTGAGGAAGCATTTTTAACAATTGATACTTTTAACAGGACCCCCAAGGTTTTGGAGAAGTTCGTTCTTTGAAGCAAGGAATTGGACATTTAATGATTGAATTGCACCATTCAAAGCCCACATCCCAGATACACGTGGACAACCTAGGGTAAGGATGAAGGCCACTTTCTCAGGCTGTTGTAGCTTCCTGTTGAAGTAAATGAGTAGTCTCTAGATTGCCAAATCCAATTAGGCACGATTACCCATTTCCAAGCAGTAGCAGGGATTAGAGTAAGCGGATGTGCGGGTTCAGGAGAGGTGGGGCGCGCAGGTTTTAGACAGCTTTAGACAGGCTGTATGCAAAGTACTGTTGTACTATGAAGACATCACAGAGTAGTAATGTTTTGGGTCCCTGGTTTTTCTTGCCTCAGATCCTCAGTTTCTGGACTACGGGCACCTGGTCTACTCCACCAGGATAGTCAAGAACCTAGACTAGTTTCAAGGGTGAGCAACGCACTTCGAGGTAGTGGCAAAGTCACAAACTTTCAGCACAGAGGGGCGGGCCCGTGGGCAGATAGTGCAAGCAGCATGGATTAACTAAAAGGATGCCACAGCTTGCATGCTACCACTGAAATAGACATTTGCCTACTGATATGGTACCCATATATTAAAAACAGGCAATTCATATAATCCACCTTCAGAGTGTACCAGTGTGCATGGATTCTAAGGCAATGAAACATCCTTTGGCCATTTAAACTCTTCATTGCTATGCAGATCTCAACTGATCTGCAGCAATTATATCAAAAACAATACACAGGGAAGCAAAACATTTTTAAAAAGTAAGCGTCATTGCATGTGTCTCAAGTAAAATAAACTTGAAGTGGAGGCATGGTGATGCTAATAGGGAGATGTTGACGGTAGCTCTGTGAACAAAGTTTAACTTAATTCTAGAACATGTTCTTGACAACTAAAATATTATACAAATAATTGCCCTAAAAATATCATAAAAAGAAACAAAAAAGCTGCTTTACAATCTTCAGAACTAAAAGTCTATGGTGTGGATTAAAAATTCACACCGTGGTGCCAATTTGTCAGTTGAAACTAAATGAATTTACAAAGAGCCCTGTAAACAGAGTTACCGCTGAACAGCTTGGAGCAGGTAAAAATAAGTATGATAGGAAACAACTGCAACGAGCATTGGCAAATGCAACAGGTCTGGATCTGCCTTAAGTCACTTTCAGCCATGAATCACGGTGCAATTACTGTTTGCCCAGATACAATTTCATCCCAGAAGAGCCACCATATGCCCAAGTTCTGGTGTCTCAAGTCACAAACCAAGCTTATGCCATCACATGCACAGCAAGTCATGCATAGCTTCAGATGCTCAAGTGCAGCCTTCCTTCTTACCCTCCATCAATCCCTATTCATAGGAAGCACAGGGGGGGACTGGGGTCTCTTTGGAGAGACCTGTACCCACACATGGACCACTGCCTCCCGCTTCTGCCAAGAGGCAGACAAACTAGTAAAGGCAAGGAACCTCACAAAAAAATGGATCTTGGCACATGCACGCAGTTTGAGGCAACATGGAGGCAAGGGCCTACCTTGCAAGCTTTCACCACCGTGACCCACACTTCAGTCCCAGGCACGTGCGCTCTACGGACCGCTATGATCAGAATGCTGGGAAGCTTTGAGTGACCACATTTCACCCCCCCTCCAAAAGTCAGGGAATTTCCTTCTTTGTGAACATTGCTGCAGAGTAGTGGGATATGTGGCAGTGTGTGTTTAGTTATTCAATTAGCCACTGGTTTAGTTGCTCAGGGAGCTCTGGGGTGGGTTTAGTAATGCCAGGATGCTCATGTGGAGCTAAAAACATCAAGTACGAGACATCTACGAGTTCATCCAAGGTCTGGGAAGCAGTAACGCTCTACAGAGGTTGCATCCCAACACACTCGTAATCCATTGAGTGCAGGCCACGAACAGGCTTACGCTTACATCAACAGGTTCACTTACTATCCGAGGAGCCCAGTTCAATGCAATCGTTCTTAATCAATCCAACAAAACTCATTAAAGAGCATTTCCAATTGGCGGCTAGTTTCCGGATACACAAAAGCAATTGATACTTTTCAAAGTATTGAAACATACACCATTTAAACTGCTGGCAGAAAATGCACGCGGCAGCAGAGGCCAAACCTGCAGCCGGGTTCTCTGCGTTGGACTCCGCGCAAATAGGAACGAGTTTTAAAATCGATATGAAGGAATTAGGCCAAGCAAGTGAACTGCTGTAAGCTTTGCAGGATATAAGCAGTTGCAAACATGGTTTAATTATATAGCCTGGTGGTTCTTAACCTTTTGACTTCTGTGCCCCTCCCTTTTTAATCATTACTGGAATTTGGAGACCCCACTGAGTAATGATTGGAAGCCAGGGGACCGGAGTAAGAATTTGAACCCCAAAATACATAAAAGATATAGAAACAAGTATTCATAAAACAAAATCTACAAATCATGAAATATTTTCATTTGTAATTTTTTTTTTTTTTTAAACTACAATTTTTATGTTAAGGTTGTATCTTTTCTAAATTCAAACTTAATTTTTAGCCTCCAATTTAAAGTTACGTCACATGTACGAAAGGTTTTACGATTTTCATTTCGCTTCAATTACACACACACACACACACACACACTAATCTTTATTTAATTTTGGAAGCAGGCTTCCACCCGTTGCGGGCCCCCAGGGTGTTGTGGGGGTGCACATGGGGGTACCTACACTACCCCTCTGCATTTGCATGCACAAGGTGGCAGGCACCACGTGGTGCCTGTCATGTTGTGCATGCAAATGCACGACATGCATTTCTTACATTGCGGCGGGTGCTGCTGACAGCACCGCCCACCGCAATGTAAGAAATGCGGGATGCGTCTGCCAGTGTGTCGGGGGCATCCTAATGAGTAAGGCAGGACTATGGCGGGTGGTCCCTTAGGCCGTTGCGGTGGCGGGCAAACACCATAATAGGCCCCTAGGTTTTCAAAAGTAATTTTGTCAAGAGCCTACTGAAAGCATTCCATGTCCCAAAAGGCAGAGGAGGACGGTAACGAGAGATAATGGTCCCTAAAGCAAGGCAGGAAACATTCTCGTGGACTGGAATCTTGGACCTCTACTTCGGTACGAAAATATCCAGCGGATAGCCAATGCCAGAGGAGATGTGCCCCAAAATCACAGACTTTTGAAGGTGAAGCCCGGCTTCAGAGCTCGTGGTATCCGGAGTGGAGGACAGAGCCTTGCCTAGATGCCAGAAGATAGTGGAGCTATTAAGGGGTTGGAAGAAGATTGGGCTGTTTGAAGGTACGCTTGGGAGCTCTGGGGAGACTACACAACCCTTTCACAGTGGACGACGGGTGACCCATCAAAGAAAAAACATTATTAGCATTACCAACAAGTGTCCCGGTGTGCTTTGGTACACTATTGACCTCTAATTCGGTATCCATTCCATATTTATTAACATTTTAATTTTACAAACAAGCAAAGACGTGTTTTCTTTAGAAACGAAACAAACATCTAAACTAGCTGGCGTACGTACAATTACTCGATATTGTTAAAAGTGCAGACCCTTTATGTCTGCAAGTCTGAGACATTCATTGCCTATACAGCACAGTTTTATCTAAAGCCCTACACCTACCATGACAAAGCAAAAGGCGCATCAGCAATTTGCAGACTCATGAGGCTTAGGGTCTGTGGACCGCAAGGCTCAAAGAAAAGCAGTGATTGGGCACTTTTCACGTACACTACAAAGAGCCCAGTAGATCAGCAAGTTCTCGCCTGGTGTGCGCTTTCAAAAGGAGGGCACATTAGCATCCGACGTGCTACCAGAGCGTGCTTAATATCCATCCCCTGCCACACTGCAAGAGAAGGCAGGACCAAGTCTCTCAGAACATGGTGACCCTGCACAAAGGACTGGCACGACAAGTCCTGCTCTTCCACTGATGGCCGGAAGAAAGGCCTTTACTACACACGGCTTGTAGCAGCTGTGGCCTTGTTCGCACAGCAAGAAAATGGTCTCCGACATCTTCTAGGATGCACCATCCATCTATTCATTGGGAGGATTGCATAGTTAAACTTCTCTCTGTAGAAAGCATAATTCTTTCTCTGATGCTATATGGAAGCACAAACGTAGCGGGCTAAATAAGCATCAGATAGGGCTTTAAACAGGAAAGTACTATTGGGTGCTGAATGTCTGCACTTTCATCTAAAATGGAGCGTACCAACTCAGCGCTGATGGGAGTAATGGGAGCACTGGCACTCAGTAGCAAACAGGACAGCAATTCAAGCACCGATGCATTTCTAATCAGGGTGCAGTCCACACAGAGAACTAGTACCACCGTCATAGTGCGTTGCCTTACGTCCGTGATCAACGCAGAGATTAGGTTTTTGGGGGCAAAAAGTGACAGGTCCATCGGGACACATTTAGCAGCAGAAGTGGAGTATTGTGTTGCCTACACGCATCACCACTCACTGCTTGTGTCCATCTTAGGATTCCTCAAAGGTGCCCTGAAGCTAAGAAACATGCACCCTTTTCTGTCCTGCCTGGTAAAGCTTGGAGACCGTTTACAGATGGACCTAAAATAATTTATGAAGCACACTGATGCACCTGAAGTGACTGGCACTATGCAAGGTGTTTACACCCGACAAAAGAACACCACACTAATCAAACAAAAAAAAAAAGAATCATTCAAAAGTCATTTGAAGCACCAAAGGAAACTGCACCTTCATGGAAATGGGAGGAGAGGAGAAGCATCCATTTGATCTGCTGAACTTAATTTTAGGAATTTAAATCAGGCACCCCATCGCCTAAAGACTAAACATTCTTGAAGTATCGAGTGAAGCGGCTGAGGGCCGTTGATCTGGAAGGCCTAAAAAGCAGTGGCCAAGGATAACGCTGGCTACCAGGTGCAAGTTTTGATAAACTATGCTAGGCGGGCTGACTGTGGACATTCTATTGCAGATATTAATCCAATTTTCCATGATCTGAAGTTAATGGATACTTACTTGGTATGGCCCAGAAACAAGTTTTCACCTAAATAGAAGAAAATTGAGGTGTTAATCTCCTATTTTCTGAATACTCATAAGAATTGAATGAAACAATTTGTTCAAAAGTACAAAGAAAGAAAAAGCAAGAAAAATCATTCCAACATGAATGGGCCAAAAGGATTTTGATTTAACAAATGTATAGAAGCATTTATTGGAAGGGGGGGGGGGGGACTACTCACAAAATATTACAATCGCGAGTGGAGGTCCAGTGAGTGTTGTACAGTCAAACGTAAAATATATATATACACATACATACATATATACACATATACATACGTCTTTCAGCTCCCGAAATCTACCAATGTAAGCACTTTAAATCAAAGCCAATCCTTGAGTGACAGGGTCTCTTCTGCTTAGTTTTAAGAATCAAAAGTATACAAATAAAACCATCACTACCAATGCAGCCACAAAGTAGCAACCGGAAGAACCAAGTGGGGAATGGCATGAGCACAGTGCAATTCAGATATAGAAGAGGGGCGAGGTAGAACTTCTTTTAACAAACAGTCAGAGAGGATGTAATACATTCCAGCAGTGAAATGCACAGGGTGATCACAGGATCACAGACGTTGCGCCATCTGCATGTGGAGCGGATCCAGTATGGTAAAAAGGATCAATCCCCCTGGCAGGACAAGATTCAGCTTGCGGGGGAAAGCAATCCTATTAGTCAGAAAAGGAGTATTTTGCTTGGTAACTACTCTCCTGAGAAAAGGTTTGGACTTTCTCTAGAATGTAAAGTTTTTTTTTTTTTACATGATGCGCTAAGGGAAAGCAGGACTGTCGACAATTTCTAGGTAGCCCCCTCCCAAACACCACAACTATAGAGTCAGGACGGAAGGAAAATGATCGAGAGGTTTTCCAAAGCGCCACTTACAACAGCCTTATGTTAATTTCAGTTTTCAAAGGAGACAGACAGACAAATAGATAGACATACAAGGTTGCCCAAGTGGCAGCAGTGGCAGCAGAATGCGCCACGCAATTCATAAGCCATACGCGTTTCGAGCTATCCGGCGCTCTTGTTCACTGGCACGAAGAGGCAGAAATCAGGTAACGAAGAACTCAGGTTTATTAAATACACGGAGTCACGCCCCAGTGGGCTTGTCTACAGGCATGCTGGTAATTGTAGTCCTGTAAACTGATATGACTCCTCAGTTCTCTTGCCAAGTGGCCCCTGTCCTGCCACTCAATTATGATTAAAAAAACGGTAGGGGGAAAAGTCTGTATGCACACAACTGCTGTACTCCGAGATAATATATAGCGTTCCGGGCTGCGCCCTTCTTCTGAGGCCTTCTGCACACTCAATGACTGCCACCAAAACGACTCCAGAAATACTCCTAAATGTATTCCAATATAACACTCAGGTGAGTAAAAATAGCCACTAAGCATATATACATAAACACACGTCACAAAAAAATCCAAAGGTTCTGCCACACTGAAAAAAACTGCAATTAATAAATATGTTTTAATCCATCAAAACAAGGTACAAATGACACGATTCGGCCGTCGGACTGCGGCCTTGATCACATAATGCGCTACGCGCAAGTAACAACTTAAGTGGTCAGGTAAGTGTTCCACCATTTTTACATTTTTTTACCACAGCGTGAGTTTCGACCAAGTCCCAAAGGGTCACATGTTAATGACTCATGAATGGCACAGAACAAAGTCAAAGTACATTGTAAACAGACTCGTTAAAGCAGGTCAATGTGAGCTAAAGAACACAAAATATGGCAAATGGATTGCATAAATATAAGTGCACTACTCGAAATACAGCCAGCATATTAAATAGATTCAATGTTATAAGCATGTGTCTTTCCAGATGGGAACGCTAAAAAAACTCAAAACAAAATGATATACCTGTACCATCTCCCAAGTACTTAAACAGGAAACTCAGGAAAAGACGGTGGCTGATAGTACACAGAATGAGTGAAAGGTGTACACAGCTTTGAGTTACATGCTATGTTAACTATATAGACTGACAATTAATGGAGTAGGGCATACGAGTAAGGGACTGGGCAGGTATGTATGTATTATTTAGAAAGTTGATCACTGCCGCGACAACACAGCAGGTCCCAACCAACAGTCGACAGCAGATCGTGTCTGCTACGTGGAGCTTCCATTCCACTTCAAGTGCCAGACAACATGATTACTCATACCGAGCACCTTTAAACAAGTCAGATCCTAATGTAAATATACTCAGTTAACCAACTTGTTTTAAATAAAGTTTAGAGGAAATATGATGCAACCTGCTTGCGCTTTATAAGCGCACAAAAACAACTCCTCTGGTTAACATGCAAGACTCCCATTGTTTCGTATTTACGTCCAGCAGAGCTACAATTTGATCTGGCAGCCTTCAGGTAATTCAATTTCAAACTTTACTCAACAAATGTCATAAAACGACATCATGTACAAATACATATGAAGAAAATTAAAATTTTCCACTCAAATCCACAGGCGTACAGCCATGGAGAACGGTCTAGCAGAGTAACGGGGTTGAATCATATGTAAAACTCTTCGCATCGTTTCCTGATTAAGGTCATCTTTTAAAGTTTACCGCTGAATAGCAGATCTCTAGTGTAGAATCTCTGCAAAAATTCCAATCCTACCTGGTGCGGTCTCGTGTTTGGCCTACACAAAACCGGGACCAGAAAGGAGGACCCAGGTGCAGAGTATAGTGAGCAAAACAATAGAAAGTTACTTGAGCTCTGCTTCGAGGCGCTATTATGGCGACACTGCCAGGCACTTTGCAACGGGAAGGCAGCCTTAATTAGATGCATTGTATACAATCTAAAATGGGTGAGATTAAAAAAAAGATTAGACTAGCCACAATAGATATGATTTGAGGGTTCTGGTGGTTGACACCAATGAGTATCTTGGTACTGTCTACAATGTCTGGGCTTTTGCCAACCATACTTCCATGCAGCACTCACGATAGTTCTGCCTTACCCTTTACACCTCACAGTAATCTTTTGCAGATTGGTGTACACTTCCTTAAGGCCTAGTTCCTCAAATGTTCTCTCCAAATAGGCAAACCGTGGTATCTGATTAACCTCATCTAGAGATAAACACTCAGACGCAGACCCTAACCAGGGCTGCCCCCGGATTCCCCCGGTATTTAATCCCCAATAAGGGTGTGGGGAGGGTGGTGGGCGGTGTTAAACCAATTAAATCTTCCACCTAAAATAATCACAGTTCCTCGTGGCAAATAAATGTGGAGGTACTTTTGGGAACTGCAAGCAATCTGCGGGTGAAGCCATTTTCAATTTGTTGAAGGGTCCCCATATTGCAATATCCCCACCAACCTGCCACATATAGCCCCGTGAAATACATTCACTTCTGTACAGGTTTATCATCTCCTTAATATCCATGTGCTTTAGTTTATGTAAAAATCTAAAAATGTCCTCAATATTCCAACCAAATCCCTGTGCTCTTGCAGCAAGAAGAGATTTTCAAACGAGGGACAAACTAAAAAAGAATCCCTATATAATTTTAAAAAAAACTAACCTCTAAGGGTCACCCGCCCCCCCACCCCCTATCATTGCAAAACGCTTTGTTTTTGTTAGGATGCCCACAGGTCATAATGTAGGATTTAGAATTATTTGCGTTTAAGCTTTCATATAGGAAAAAATGGAATCTAGTAAACCTTGCAAGCAGTCTGCAGTACAGGAAATCAATAGAGTCATCTGCATAAGGCCGAATGGGTATGGATTGGTTTCCCATCCTGGACAAGTTATTTACTCTCTCCATTAGGTGCTTCCTGATCCCATTTATGTATAGCAAGAAAATAACGAAAGCTGAAATGCCCTCATGTCTCGCACCCTGTATAGAACCAATCTGAGGACCCTTTTCGCCAGGTGGGCCAAAACTGGCTGTTAAATCAGGATGTATCCTTTTCATGAGAGAGGGGACATTTAATGGCATCGAACCCCATTATCCTTCATAGATTTGATCGACTAAGTCGTAAGCACTGGTTAGATTGATAAATGCCATATGCAGTGCTCCCGTGTTGGCTGTCACATACTTCCCTGGAATAAGTTAGAGATATAAAGACTGTTGGACTGTGCCAATTCCACGTCTGAAACCAAATTGGACACCAGACAAGATCTTATTTTCTTCAGCACATGTTTCTAGATGGGACAACAGAAGTCACCCCAGGATCTCGACACTTTAATGTAACAGGGAAATTGGTCTTAACAATAGGGGAGGCTCTATCCGTAATTTTATAGATGGAACAATAGAAGAACTCCAAGAGACGGGAAATGAACCCACCACAGCACTCCTTCCCACATTTGTTAACATAGAAAACTCAGGGGAAAAGATGAATCCATAAATTTCTTTTTTTTAAAAGCATAGTTCTACCCCCCTCAAGAAGCTTTGCCTCATCCTATTTCATCCATTGGTCTGTTCAACTGGCATTCACATTGTTTCCGCCCACCACATTATATGGATGTGTGTAACATTTTGGCTTGATACCCTGCACGCCCGCCTAAAAAACCTGCTTCTGTGCAATCATGCTTGATAGGAAGCATCCTACTATTCCCTTGAAATTACATGCATTTATTTTTTTATTGCAAATAGTTGGTCGCCATATTTAGGCAGCAACAAGTTTTTGCAGTTTCTCTTTTCGTGGCATAGGCTTGTATTAAAAATATGAAATGTAGCCACTGAACAAGCATGCAAAGGGCAGACCGATTGGCTTTGCCAAAGTTTGCTATTTTCTTTATTTGTGCATAACTCAGATATTGTTAGATAGGAGCATGGGTCTCCAAAAGCTTGAACGCTCCTCCGGCAGAGAGCACAGCCGTTAAGAAGGAGTGTAACCAATGTATACCAGGACAGGGGCAAGTGAGGGCATTCGTGAGATCCGATGCATCTTAAATTTCACTAATAAAGCAGCATGGTAAACAACTGACACCTGCAAGGTAGTCAGCCATGTTTATTTGGCTTCTTTTCAAGGTCTGGCGCTCGTGAAAAGCTACAGGGCTGGTGGCTCCGGAGACTGAAATGCTACATTTAACAAACCAGTTAGGCGCAGCACTGGTCGTGCCAGCTGGCCCACAGCAGCCCTTCAGCAGACGTCAACCAGAAGGAAACACCTGCACGCGGGGCGCACGCTCCCTTGAACTCCGCTGACCGACAACGGGAAGGATGAGTGACAAGTCGTGGTACTTACTCATTTGCAGTAATTGTAGCAGTCAATGCTTTGCACTGCTGCAGGATGGCCTCTGGTGGACATGGTCCCCAAGGAAAGAGGGGTTCAGCACTGCTGAACACCCCAAGTCAATGGGTTAGTTAAAGCCTGGAGCTAAGCCACCCTTCATTCACTGTCACATGACCCATGTTTTGCTGTCAAAAATCACTATGGCTAAGGACATACTTGCGGTGTTTCCAAAATGATAGTAACAGCTTTACAAAATGTGATCATACAGTCCAAGAGAAGTAATTGCATTTAAAAGAGCGATTCAGTCTCTCAAAAACACTGCAACTGACAGGAATTTTATTACATGACAACAAACATTTATAAGAAGCATTGATGAAGACTGTTAAACTTTGTTTGGCCCATCTTGATTTCTTTCCAGATTCAGCAAAGCATGCGACTGGCTTTTGAGGAGGCGGGCTCAGTTACACCCAGGAAGGACTGAAGGCATTTAAGGAAGAGCTATCAAATACATGGTTTGCTTATGCTGGCCCCAGGACAATTCACTACAAAATAACATTGTTTACTTTCAGGGAGGTGGGAGCGCACCAGACACGCCCCAACGAAATTACCTTTTGCATGATGTTTCATGTAGTTCATTATTTCTCGCTCAGTTCAATTCAAAGTGTTCATAGCCAGTGCTGTATTAGTTTCAATTCGTATCCCTAGACAACCCATGAACTTTGCTTTTTTTCCCTTCTGACGATTGAGGAATCATGAAACACGTGTCTAGGGATACGAATTGAAACTAATGATACAGCACTGGCTATGAACACTTTGAATTGAGCGAGAAATAATGAACTACATGAACCATCATGCAAGAGGTAATTACGTTGGGGCGTGTCTGGTGTGCTCCCACCCCCCTGAAAGTATCAAATTCCCGCGAGCTGACGAGCTCGGGAGCCTGCGCCTTCATGCTGTGAGTGGAACTGGTCCTGAGAGATAAGGCAGCATGCCCTGCAACCTATGAACTTTGCTTTTTTTCCCTTCTGACGATTGAGGAATCATGAAACACGTGTCTAGGGATGAAACTAATGATACAGCACTGGCTATGAACACTTTGAATTGAGCGAGAAATAATGAACTACATGAACCATCATGCAAGAGGTAATTACGTTGGGGCGTGTCTGGTGCGCTCCCACCCCCCTGAAAGTATCAAATAACATGGTTTAGATTGTGTGAGGTTGCATAGTATTTGCGTACAGCCATCTTTTAAAATGTGCTTGTTTTAATGATCATAAATGCTGTTGACCTCTTGGGAAGAGCACATCGGATGATGCTCTTGCACTATGAAAAGATCTTTGTAATTTGATAAATGCAGAGTAATTTTCATGAAAAGGATACTGTTTTATTTAAAGCATTTAATGGATATGTTTTCTGGGCTTTTGGCTAAGCAAAGTGCAAATTTAGTTTGGAAATACTGAGACAAATAAGCATCAAAAATCAAATCAACTGATCTCCGACTGGAACAAAACCTCAAGCTTCTTTACCCAAATAATGGTAAGAATGTGCTGATGTGGCAAATGCAGAAAGCCACATACAGAAGCAAGCAATATCTTTTCCACAAGCTGCTCTGCAGCTTGAACCCACAAGCCCAACTACTAAGAATGCCTGAACTCGCCAGAAGGTGTCACTCAGCAATATTTTGAAGCTCTCATAGACAGGGGGCCCTCCCGACGCAGGACCGCTTAAACTGTGGGATGTGCTCTCTGCCGGTCTTTTGCGTCAAATGCATCCAACCCACATTTCTAGTTTGAATGCCAGAGTAGGCCAGGAGGTAAAGCTACGAGTCATAACATGCTGTTAGCGTAAGAGATCCACAGTGCCAAGTAATGCCACTCGCAAGCAACTGTGGCGAAAAACCTGTGTAATAGTGATTGCCAAAGAAAAGTTTGATGCAGTTTTGGTCTGATTCAACTGTGGGATTGCTGAGAATTTTGACTGGATTAAGCAAGAGTTGTGGTGAAACGGTGTAAGTACATTTGTTTTTTGAGTTCAAGGTACATTTTCGTACATCACAAAGATTCTGCCAAACAAAAACTACTTTTGATTCAACTAGGTCATTAAAGAGTTTGCCAAGTCCACTACTTGCAGGTAAGAACATCCGCGAGAGCGGCTTTTCACCTAAAAAACACACAGAAGTATGGCCTGGTTTGGCGTACCTGGAACACTTTAGTTACAAGTTCAGCACTTCAATGATGGCTTTCGGAAAGACGACTGCATTTGTATAGTGATCGAAGCAATACATTTATTAGAAACCCTTGGCCTAATTTGTAATGTGCCGACTATCACCCTGCTCTTAGTGGTGTCGTCTGCCGAAGGAATCAAGCACTACTACAGGGCAACACAAGTTTGAGGGTTTTCTTGGAATGTGTACTCTGTGTAAATAGTCATAATGCAAGTTAAGTCCATATGGAACCTGCGGGATCAACATTGAGACTTTTTCCACCTGGCAAAATGTGACAGGGTTGAGAAATCTTTGCAACAAGTACAATGATGTTCGGAAAGTCCTTAGGAAGCCACGTGCCGCCTTTTGCCCCATTGGGGTCAATAAATGTAGTATTGAGGCCCATCAGGATCCATGTAACAACACTGAGCACTCTGATAGCGCGGATCTCAAGCAGGGTCACGTGGGCACCTACATACAGACCACCTGTCCTGGAATGGCAGGTCTGCGAACCAAGGCTCCCTGCAGCCGACACACGGTGGCTGGAAGGTGTGTGCAACACCCCTGGCGTAGCTACAACAGGACAGGGTTGTGCACAACATGACCAAGTGTAAGGAAAGCTAGGGAGCCGCAAACAGGAGTCAGCTGCCCAGGCCACGCTGCTCCTCGCGCACTCCCCACCAGCACCCTTCTTTTCTAGCAGACGCTCGTAGTCAAAACACTACTCATCAAATAGGGGTGCACATTAGGAGGGGCGCAGTGACGTGTTAACAACTTTTACAAGCAGGAGCTATGAAGAGTGACTGAGGAGGAATGGTTCCCAGTGGTGTTCAGGCAGCGGGGCAACTGCTTTCAAGACAAGAACGCACGAGATGAGTGGGAAAAAAAGACAGAACCGGGCTTTCCCACTTGGTCATGTGCCAAAAGCGTGCAGGGGAGGTGGGTAGTTTCCAGTCTTTTTTTTTTTTTATCTTAAACACGAGGCAGCACTGGGGTACGAGAACAAAGAGGCTCTAGATTTCTTTTCAATGTTCTTTATATCTCCAAATGTCATCCGATATGCAGGATGAGCCGATCAAAATCGATAAAAAAGGATTGGACAACCTATTAAGATAAGATCTATACCCCCCAAGTTGGACCGGCGTATCTATTGCCCAGGATGACGTAGTTCAACCTGTAGGTAACTGTAGCGTCGCACCGCGATCTGTCCACGTACAGAAGACCGTAGAGGAAACAGGAGGAGCAGGTTTCACTCCTAGGGTGGTCGGCGTTTTTAAAGCTCGAACATATCACGACATGCAAGGCTCATACATACATCAACGGCAAACACATGCCCATTGTAGGGGTGCATGCACAACGGCGCGTGTGGGGGAGGGGGGCGATGTGTAGCACCACTATAGTGTGTGTTCTAACAAGCGCGCCGCGCCGCGCCCCGCCCGGGGCTCTGTCTGTCCCGAGTGAAGGCCTCATGGCAGACAGCACGGTGGAGCGGTGCTTCAATGTATGGCGGAAGCAGACATGTGATGAACACGCATTACTCTCTATACTCGAGATTCTGTCCCAGAGCAGGAAGTGGGGGCGGGCTCTTCCTCGAAATCACAGCTGGTTGTGAAAGGTTGCAAAAGTTACACCCCGAGGGAGCCCTGAGTCAATGAGGCCTGGCGGCCTCGGGGCGCTATTCATCAGCGCCGAGTCACCGTGGAGGGGCCACACATGGACGGTTCAGACGGACGGCTGCATGCTCTTGATCAAACCAACGTGGACTGTCAGTGATTGGAATGGAATTATAGAAGCGCAGGTGCCCTCTGTCCCAGAGCCCCTGTGTGCTATTGAGAAGTGCAGGTCCTCAAATGCCGGTGTGCTATTGATACTCTGTCCCAGAGTGCCCGTGTGCTATTGAGAAGTGCAGGTACTCACGGTCCTAGAACACCCGTGTGCCAATGAGAAGTGCAGGTGCACGCGGTCCTAGAAAGTACCTGTGTGCAATTACGTGCAGGTGCTCGCTGTCCCAGAGTGTCTGCGTGCTATTGAGAAGTGCAGGTACTCGCTCTCCCAGAGTGCCTGTGTGCTATTGACAAGTACAGGTGCTCGCTGTCCCAGAGTGCCTGCGTGTTATTGAGAAGTGCAGGTACTCGCTCTCCCAGTGTGCCTGCGTGCTATTGACAAGTACAGGTGCTCGCTGTCCCAGAGTGCCTGCGTGTTATTGAGAAGTGCAGGTACTCGCTCTCCCAGTGTGCCTGCGTGCTATTGACAAGTGCAGGTGCTCGCTGTCCCAGAGTGCCTGCGTGTTATTGAGAAGTGCAGGTACTCGCTCTCCCAGAGTGCCTGCGTGCTATTGACAAGTGCAGGTACTCGCTGTCCCAGAGTGTCTGTGTGCTATTGAGAAGTGCAGGTGCTCTCCCTTTCACAATATAGAAGCACAGGTACTCAGCACCTGTTCATTTAAAGCACTATGTATTGTACTGCATTAGCAGAGTAGTCTTGATTTGCACCGCCCGCTGCTGAGGCCCACAATGCACTGAGGTCCCCGCCAGGAGTAAGCATCGCGGGCAGAGAGAGAGCGCGTTTACTAACCTAGGTGTTGGGTAGAGGTGCATGAGCCAACAAATTAAAAGGAGCAGCCGAGCTCTAAAGTAGCTGGCAACTAACTCATGCAACAAAATTCATGTAAAAATAGGATGGGCTCTGAACATTTTTTTGTTTAAAGGTATTACTTCAACATGCAGAAGTGTTTTACCATAATTCTTCAGATTATTTTTGTATAGAGCCCACAATGATTTAATATTTGTAAAGTTACTCACACAGAATAACGAAAAAAGGAGATTCTAAAGAATAATAATTGCCAAGAATCACACAATTTATTCATTGAGGGGAAGCCAAGATTGATCCCAGGTTTTCAGATTTCACATCATGCAGTTCACCCACTAACCGGGTAGCTCTTGCTCATTTTTAACACCCATAGTTTATGCTTCCCCCACCCCTGTTTTTTAACCCCTTAGCTGCGGCGGCTATTCCGCCGCAGTGCTAAGGGGGCCGCACGGCGCTGCCATACTCGTGACGGAAACGCTCCGTCACGGCCCTCGGATGAGCTGTGCTTATGACGGAACGGTTCCGTCACGGCCCCGCCCGCCTAATAGAACGCTCAGCACAGGCACGGAATTCGCGCCGCGGGCAGTGACGGAACGGTTCCGTCACCAGCACAGCCCACCCGAGGCTCGTGAGCACGCAAGGGGTTAAATTGTTGGCTGGTGAAGGCAGAGCACGGGTGGCAGGCAGAAGCCACATTAAAGCTCGGACAGTTTTGGGCAGGAGGTTTCAAGAGGACCTAGAGGTGAGCCAAACCTCTGGCTCCAGATGTAAGTGTCTTGCCCACCTCTAGTGTGCGGGACAAGAGAACCAAAGGGATGCTCACGTCTTGTTCGCCAATGACTAGGAGCAGGCCATGGGAAATCTATTTGCCCACTCGCTATGAGAGTCAGATTTTCAAGGCAAGTTATATTTAGGACCTACTCGCCCGTTCTGGCGTGCAGACAAAGACCAAGTGTTCTGTTCACTGAAAGCGAGGGAGTAATATTGATGCCTTTAAGTCTTTCTTTTTTTTTTTTAAATCTCGTTACATTTGCTCTGTGTATAGAGACCGGTCAGAAGTCAGTTAACATCTGGTTACCATTACTTTTCTTTCCTGGAGTGCAGAGTTCCAGGATTTTGTAAATCGAACTTTCTGACGTGCAGTACAAAGAGTGTGAAATGAAAAGCTAAATGTAGGGTGTCAGGTTTTTTTCCTAACATTTAAATAGCCAATAAGTGAACTGTACAAACATTTCACAATATATATTTCAGTAGTTACGAAGGCCCATTTTTTGTAATTGTGCGATGAAAAAATATGTTAACAGGATGAAAACAAATAAGAACATTTTAATCGGTTTTGTGCAAGTGATAAATAGGTTTACTGAAACCCAATTTTCAGATTGTTCATACGCTATATAGTTTTATCAGTAAACGGGTTAACGGGAAATTATTGGGCCATTTACGGCCTGTAAATTAATGTGCACTACCACATCATAGTTCAGTGATACATTTATTAAAAGTGAGTTTTGAAACATGAACTGAAAAACACTCCTGCCCCAGCCCTGATGTCAACGTTATGGTGAACTATGCTGCAAGTCAGATCAGGTGTATCTGATGTGAGGGTAGATTCTTATTATACAGGGAGCAAACGCTCAGGCTATTTAATAAAACAAAGTGGTTTTCTTGTACAGCAGAAATGCCGAACTCATATTTGAAGGTGCTCTCAAATGTGATAATAAAGAAAAAAGCAGCTCTGTAAAGTAAAATATTTGCCTAGGATCACACAATTTAAGACCAGTTTACGGGTAAAGTACATTACAGCTGGGCTGAGCAGATTATTCAAGTTACTAGACTTGCAGGCCTAGAAACATTTTTCGATGCCTGAGGCACTATATGCAGGCAGGTCAGTGACAAAAAGGAATGTCGGTAAGATTTGAAGAAACAATAGAATTTCTCTTTTGAGTGAGAGGTAAAAGGCAACAAGCTAGATGAAAAACAAATATGTCAGAAACCACCATATCCTGTCCACAGGGCCTGGACTACTGTGTTTATCTAGAGTCGCTGATACCTACTGCACTACAATCCACAGTGCATTTTAAAAGAAATTGTTCCCAGAGAGGCAGGTGGTGAAGCTCTTAACCCTGCAGAGAGATCAGTTGGTCCTAGTTTGGAACAACTTAAAGACTGATTAGAGGTCGCTGGGTGGATTACGTTTGCTCTACCTGAAATACTATGAGGGAGGGAGGAGGCAGGTTGCAGGAACTCTACTCTCAGGACAGTGCTCTGGCACTCAAGCATCAGCTAAAAATAGACAGGACACAAGTTCAAACGGGGAGAGATCAATTTTTCATTCTTAAGGCAATGGGCAAAATTAATAATATCTTGGGCTAGAAAACATTACAGATCCGGCACTTATTGCGCTGGACACTGGCCTATCCCAGTAAAAAGTGCCAGCGTGTATTTTGCCAATACTGGAACATATTCAGTGTGCGCTTGGAGTTCAGAGCAGCAACCTGCGGGGGAGGGGGGGTCCAAGGGAAGGTAACTTATTTTCAGGTCCAGTCGGGCCCAATACAACTGCCTCACCTAAAGGGCCATCAGCATTCTTTTGTTCAAATCTAGTTCAGGCTGAGAGCAAGCGGGAGCCCAACAACTTGGAGCCAAAACCATTGAAGGGAACGAGGACACTCCACTTGTCACTTTACAAATGCTTAAGAAAAACTATGATTTGGAACTAGGCTTCCTACTTTTCCAAGCTTTAATGGAAAGTGATTTGCATGCAATAAATGATTGAGATACATCTGAGTAATTATATACCAATACCCGTTTCTAGATTACAATAAGTGTTTCTCTACCCAACGGAACCCCTTTAAGCAGCCTCAGAATAACGACAGTTTACTTAAAGAAAACATTAACTATTGTAAAAGTATGCCTTGCAGTTTGTATCCAGCTTCTTGGTGCTGAATCATAACTCATTAAGCTTTAGAACAAAGAATTGTAACCTCTGACCAGCAGGTATTAGGAATCTATGCAACAAAAACAGTAAGCATATGAGCCATCTACATTAATGTAAACCTTAAGCATATATGTGATACATGGAGCTCTGCAGCAGACATTAACCCTCTATGCTACTCTACGAGACAAATGTTGCCAGACTGCACAAGGATCCACCCAGCAGGTGAATTATCCAACGGTTATCTTATTATTAAACCCAAATTATTGCTGAGGATACAAAGATCTCAACCGTTTAAGTGATTTAAAAATGCTATGTATCTGTGCCCAATTAAGTAAATCAGTCAGACTTTATCACATTTATCCATGATTATCATTTCTTTGGGATGGAGTTGAAAATACAAAAAGAATAAGTGTATACGAGAACTGTCAGACTATACTCCTCATTGCTCTGCCCTCTTCCTGCTCCCATCCATCCCTATGCTCTCAATTTATAGAATCCTGGAGCATATTCTTTTCCATTTCCCAGCACCGATACCATCTTTTTGGGAAATTTAAAATAGGAGTTTCTTACAACCTAAAGAAACATTAAAGCAGTGGCATTGAGCACAACAGAAAAGGATACGTTACTGTGACGTGCATGGTTAATACAGTAATCAGCAGGCGAAAACCTGGAGCAAGCATCCATCCACTCAAGACTACCCAAACCAATAGCTATGAAGCTGAATGTGAGAGCTGAGAGTGAATCAGATTCTAGGTTGACAGCCAGCCCATGGTTCACATCCAAAGACATGGTGGGGCAGCGACACATTACCACTGAAATACATATAGGGTTGACGCAATCATATGAGCTGCCATCCCCAGCTCACCCACAAACTCATTTCCACAACCACATGTGGGTAAGTACACCTCACCACTGCACATGGAAGTCGAAAACTAAGGGGGTTGGGCAGAACACTTAAAACTCCAAAGCGGTAATAGGAGACAAGCCTCTGGACTCTCCATCTCTAAGCAAAACCAAGGTAAATTCTTGCTGACAGGAAAGCCATTAGAGTCACACCAGCCTACAAAAAGAGAATTGCCAACAACAACAAAATCCCAATTCTTTTCATGGGATTTTCAGAATCATAAGTGTTGGCATTCAAGTTGAGGCAGATACCTTACTGGGTCCAAGACGAGGGAAGCAAGTTCTTAAAGCATGAATCTAGCTAGGAAGCAGTGGAGCGCTGTACATTACATGGGGGGGTGAAGGGGAAATGACCACCAAGATCATATACATCAAGTAATGATTACACAAATAGGTTTCCCACATTTGGGACAGACCAATTAAAAAAAACATAATAAACCACAAATAAACCACAGAATGGCCCCTTTACAAGATAGGCAAGGGTACCCGAACAGCCAGTCCAACACTACACCTACCCCTCTATTCGCCCGTTGGTGACCACCTTGCAGTAAATTGGGATAGCAATATATTTTTGTAAAGTAATTGGTTTCTGATAGGAATCTAGTTATCAATGTTAAGCGACAAATAGGACTGTGGTGTGCCCTAAACACTCAGTCAGGAAATCCAGTGGGAGGTAACGGAAATTTATTTATTTATGGGCTTATTACGCGCCGGCCTCACACCCGAAGGTGTATCTCCGCGCGGTGCTGTGACGTGGACTGGTTGAAGAAACTCCTCCTAGAATAGTACGGTTTTTAGGCGCTTCCTGAAAGCTGGGTGACTGGGGCACTCTCTAAGGGAGAGGGGGAGGCTGTTCCATAGACGCGGACCCATGATGGAGAGGGCGCGGCCTCCCTGTCTGGTCTTGTAATGTCTGGGAACCTGAAGCAGCTGTTGGTTGGTGGACCTGAGGATACGGGATGGACGGTGAAAAACAAATTTATCCGCCAGGTAGTGGGGTCCCAGATTGTATAGACTCTTGTGTATCACACAGCAGATCTTAAATTCAACCCGTTTCCGGATAGGAAGCCAGTGAAGGGCTTTGAGGAGGGGGAGGGATGGAGTTCTGGGGGGGGGGGAGTTAGTCACCAGCCGTGCTGCGGTGTTCTGCACCACCTGTAGTTTATTGAGCACTCCCTCGTTGGCCGCTAAGAGTAGGCCATTACAGTAGTCCAGGCGGCTCAAAACGAGGGCCTGGACCAAGGTCTTCCGGGTGTCATCGGGTAGAAGGGGGAACACCTTCCGAAGGAGGCCAATAACGTGGAAGCATGACCCCGCAGTGGTGCCGGCATGGTGAGAAAGGGTAAGGTCCTGGTCTAGACGAACCCCCAGGTTTTTTACCACCTGTTTAGGGAGCGGGGCATGTCCCAGGCTTGAAGGCCACCAGTCTGGGGTCCAGAGGATTTTCGCCTCCCCGAATAACATGACCTCAGACTTTCCCACGTTGCACTGTAGAAAATTCTTGGCCATCCAGCTGGCAATTGCAGTCATGCCGTTGGAGAAAGCTTGTCTTATCTCCGGGGTAAAGGTTTTAAAAGTGAACAGCAGCTGCGTGTCGTCAGCGTAGGAGATTGGCATAAACCCAAAGGACCTAGTCATGTTGGCCAGAGAGGAGACATATACGTTGAACAACGTAGGGCTA
The DNA here is from genome assembly GCF_964261635.1 of Lissotriton helveticus. Classification (NCBI taxonomy): domain Eukaryota; kingdom Metazoa; phylum Chordata; class Amphibia; order Caudata; family Salamandridae; genus Lissotriton; species Lissotriton helveticus. The sequence goes on along the minus strand of NC_136071.1, from coordinate 1,147,705,436 downwards.
AGGCAGGAGCCCTGCGGGACTCCTCTGATGATGTTGGCCGAGGTGGAAGTGAAGGAGCCCATGTTCACCTTCTGGGTCCGCTCTGAGAGAAAGCTGGTGAACCACGCCAGGGCAGATCTATCAATGCCTATCTCCTTTAATCTGGTGAGGAGAATGGCGTGGGATATGGTGTCGAATGCTGCGGACAAGTCCAACAGCACCAACACCACTGACAAACCTCTGTCCAAGGACAGGCGTATGGCATCCGTAACAGAGAGGAGGGCGGTCTCGGTACTATGCCTAGGCCTGAACCCGGACTGAGAGTGGTCTAGGCTGCCAGTCTGCTCAATGAAAGCGGAGAGATGGTGGTTGACGTGCTTCTCCGTCAGTTTGCCGATGAATGGCAGCAGAGAAATTGGCCGCAGATTGGTCAAGTCCGACCAGGGGATGGCGGAGTTCTTCCTGATAGGCTTGACCATGGCCTCCTTCCACACCTGGGGGACCAGTCCCTCAGACAGGGAGCAATTGATCCCCGTTTGAATGCAGGGGCTAATAACACTCCCAATAAGGTGCATGACACGGGCAGGTACGGGGTCAACTGGGCTACCTGACTTAATGGTCCCAATCAGGGAGTTGACCTGGTCTAAGGTGATCTCAGGGATGAGAGATAATGAGGCTGGGACAGCGCAAGCTGTTCCAGACTGGAGACTGGAAGAGGGAACATTATCATCCGCGGAAGTGCTTGATTGGGAGATTTTTTGATAAATGGCATCAATTTTATCCGAGAAAAAACCGGCTGTTTCATCGCACAGTTTTTGGGTTAGCACCTCTGCACTGTCACAAGCGACAGGTTTGGTGAATGTGCAAAGCACCTGGTACAGCACTTTGGGGTCGTTGCTAGCCCCGGAGAGTTGGGAGATAATGTGGGACTTGCGGGCAGCTCTGATGTTTTTATGATAGAGTCTCATTGCTGAGCTATACCTATCTCTATCAATGGTGCTGCGCGAAAGTCTCCAAGATTTCTCCAACTTTCTGCAGGCTCTTTTCTCCGTGCGCAGTGCGTCTGAGTACCATAGTTCTTGCTTTCGGTCTAACCGCAGATTGCAGCGTCTTAGAGGGACGATCAGGTTGACCGCCGTACTCAAGGCGTTGTTAAATTTGGACAAGGCCAAATTGGGGGAGTCAGATGGGAGAAAATCAGGAGGAATAAAGGCAGCACCAAAGGAGTTGGCGGATACCTTATGCCACTGCCTGCGCCATAACGGCAGGGGGACAGGGTTTGGGCGTTCCTCCGAGAGAGTAGGGAGGGAGAAGTTAATTATAAAGTGGTCGGTCCAATCCACCTGCGATGGGGGTTGACAAATCAGGGAATGAGAGTTCGATAAAATTAAATCGAGAGAATGGCCGGCTTGGTGAGTCGGACCCTGGTTGCACTGTTTGAAGCCTAGGGCAGATAGGTCGGTCAACAGTCTGCAGGTATCAGCGTTGTCGGATAGTTCGCTGTGGACATTGAAGTCACCTAGGAGTACAAAATTAGTCCCTGATCTAATATGGGGGGCTAGTGTCTCCAGGAGAGTGGTCGAGGCCTCAGTGTAGGGGCCCGGAGGGCGGTATACCAATGCTCCCTTCCAGAAAAATGGGGGCGAGGAGCCAAATTTAAAAACCAGTATCTCAATGTCATCAGTACAACATTGGTCGAGGAGAGTGACAGTGAGAGTATCTTTATAGATTACTGCAACCCCACCGCCGGTTTTGACAGGGCGGTCAAGCCTGAGAATCTTATACCCCGAGGGAACCGCCAGGGTAATAGCAGGGACAAGGTGAGGTTTAAGCCAGGTCTCAGTACAGAAGCAGTAGTCGGGGCGGGTTGAGTGTATTAAGTCCCAAACCTCCGAATGGTGCTTCGGGAGAGATCTGACATTACATAGTATGCTATTACCCCTGGGGGACGAGGGGTTGGGGTCTACAGGGGTTGGAATGTCTGAGAGGGGGGGACCAGAGAGTGACTGAAAGTGACATTGTTTGCAAGAGAACGGGCCCCCGGGACATGGGCCGTCCTCCTGACCACAACCATTAAGGGGAGGGTGCCACAGGTTGCGTAGGTCCCTGGAAGAGTACCTTAATATATCCGCAGCTAATGAGTTAGGGGCGGCAGAGGTAGGGGTCATGGCCCCTGGTCCCGTTCGGTCACGGACGGGCACAGACGGGCTCCTCTCTGGCTCGTCTCAGGCGCGTCTAAGGCGCGTCTAAGGCGCCCGTCTGCGCGCAACCGCTGCGCGCTTGAGCGACGAGAGGGCTTAAACCTTTGTTCTAGTTCAGGAGACTGCAAGAGGCATGCAGTGGGATGCTGGGATAAGAGCAACAGTACATCACCTAGCTCAGTCCCTGGCAGACAGGTCAAATGACCCTGCAGAATCCGCATATCTTGACTACAGCAGAAGTGCACAGACATGCAGCGAGAGAACGTAAAACACCACTGACCGTCTGATAAACCAAATGACTCCATTGAGCCACCTCAGTCCCGGGCAGACTGGTAAGCTCACTGGGTTCAAAGTATTGTCTTGCATTAATCTTTCCCATCAAAGTGTCATGCGGAGGGAGACACGGCCACCACAAGCTACCTTACAAAACAAAAATAAAAGTCCAATTTTAATTGCCTCAGTTACGAAGAAAATGTAATTCTGCATATCCAAGAGGGTCTCCCTTACCTACGTCCCTTTTCATTGTAAACCACTAGGTTACCCGGACTAAACAGACTCCACTTTTCTGATTTATTAACTCCTTTCCTATTTTCTTCATACTGGAACTAATGAAACTTTCTCTATGGGAACTTACTTCTTGCTCTTCATAAACAGCTCATTAAAAGATTTGCTCAGATTTCAGGAGGTTCAGTGTTGTCTAAATATTATTCAATTAACCCGATATCCCGAAGATATGCCCAATTTATTAACCAAACAATTCACATAACACTTGCCTAATTATTAACCATGCCTACATCTCACTTGCACACTCAAAATCAGGCATCCCTGTAAATATGTACAAAGGAGATATCGGTGTCTACGTCAATGCCATGTTAAATATCCACCACCCATTATTTCAACAACTTTGTTACGTGAAATCCAACTGATAGCTGCGTAGGCCTAATGGACTGGTTTGCTACGTACAGCATTCCTTGTTGAAATTATCTTGTTGCAGCAACAGATAAGACACTAGATCAACCCGCTGCCCCATATAATTTCCATTGTTAAACATTTGGTCACTTGCTAACATCTAATGACCAACTTCAATTTATCCAACATATCAATTTCTGCCTGCTGGGTATTCACATGTTTCTGCCATGAGTACCCACATTTAAGTGTGGGACCTGAACGTCTACACTGCAATTGCCAGGCTGTTAAAGGCGCAATGTATGACACTTCAGTAAACCCCATAGGATCAGGTACGACAATTAGCCCCAGATACACAAGGCTTGAAACGCCACTGGGAATAACTTGCCCAGGAGATCCCCAAGGCCACCAAAATCACTTTCTCCCTCTGGCACAAACCTTAATTGAATGACAACTCATTGATCCGTCAGTGAATGTTACACCCAGGAAGAAAGACCACTGTGTCACTGGGACGGGCCCTCCCCCCGTCGAAGTGTACCCCTTGTGGTTTGCCAAATCACTTTAGTCCCAGGAAGTCAGGAGAAGATTTGGGGTCTGCCTCTGCACTTAGTCCCTTGGCTGACAAGTGGAATACCACCCTTGGCCCAGCTGCAGTACTTTATTCCCGGACCATGACATGCAGGTGAACAGAGCCCCCCTCTCCATGGGTTAGCCACATAAGGTTATCCCCTGGGAGGCAGACAATGACTTTAAACCCATCAGAGTTTATAGAAAACCACTTAAGTCTCATGTGAGATGGGAGACAAGGGACTCCACCCATGGCGAAAGCCAGATCACTTAAATCTTTGACTGTCAGAAACCCCATATTTTAGCCACACCTCCACCCCCTTGGGACTCACAGACTGCAATCATGCGAACTTCCTCCTCAGCAGACCCAAAGGACCGATGACCCCTGCAATCTAAAACCTGGAAACACCACTAGTCAGAACCACCCTGATCCACATCAATGCCTCCATCATTTCTGCCACCTTGGATGAATGAACTTGTAGAAATAAACACCCTCCTCAAGTAGCCCACAGCTGACCCAAATCAACTAAGCATATTACGACCCATTACCCTGCTCCCCTATCCAGCCAGAGTTATTCAGAAGGTTATTAGCAATCAACTCCCAACCCACCTCAAACTTAACCATTTTCTAGACAACACTCAATCAGGATTCAGAAAGAACACAAACAGCATTGATTGCAGCCACTGACAGCATTCAAAACATCAGGGACTGATAGCAGTCCTCATCCTGCTCAACCTCTCTGCAGCCTTCAACATGGTCTAAACACCCTTATCAGAAGACACCACAAGATTAGCATACAAGGATGTGTTCCTTTCTCACGGAAAGGACCCAAAGGGTCAGGCTGGGACCCTTCGAAACCGAAACCAAGAAATTGATATGTGGTGTCCCACAGGGATTCTCCCTCAGCCCTACCCTTTTCAAAATATACATGACACTGCGCCATCATCTGATCACAAGCCATCACTGTCTTCCAAGCCAATGACACCCAACTCATCCTCTCCGACAGACAGAACAACCACCGCCAGAAGTAACTTCACCAACTGTATGATCATGGTAGCAAACGGGAAGCGAACTAACAGCCTGCGGTTCAACTCCGACAAGACAAAAAGTACTAGTCTTCAGCAACAAGACTAGTCCTATGGGACTCCACCTGATGTCTGTCAAGAGTCAGGACCAACACCCACAGACCACACAAGAAATCTCTGGACCATCCTAGACGACCAGCTCAACATGACTGCTAAATTCAATGCAGTGTGAACCTCCTGCTTCCACATCCTATGTATATTGTGAAAAATCTTCAAATGGTTGCCCCAGAACACTAGACGGACTGTCACGCAATCACTCATTGTCTGTAGGCTGGACTATGGCAACACTCTATGCCAGAATCTCCAGACAACTACACAGACTCCAGACCATCCAGAACACCGCATACACATCAAAACTTAGGAAACTTCACTCCCTCCTTCCCCCATTCATACACACAGCCAATTCAAACTTCTCATGCACACCTACAAAGCCCTGCACAACACAGGACCAGAACAGATGAACAGTTGCAAACATTTTCAACAACCCATCCGACATCTAAGCTCTGCCTCACTCCCTGCATCCGCAAAAGCAGAACTGATCACTCATTCTCCTACTCGCAACCAAGACATGGAACGACCTCCCTCAACACCTTCTCCTTTCTTGAGTTCTACAAGAAGTTTAACACCTGGCTCTTCATATATGCAGCTTGAGGACCACACACCTGCTCCAGCCCCTCTCGGGTGAATAAAGTGCTACCATAGAACATCATAACAGCACTTTATTCACTGGCAAGTAGATCAAGAACAGCCCTGCCTGTCTTGTTCTCGACCAAGCAAACCACAGGAGACTCCCAAACTTTACCCCCTCGGTAGGTAGGACAGGAGACCCCATAGGCCTAAAATAGGAACGTCCCCCTTTGAGTCTTTATTTAACCCCTTCGCTGCAGCGGCTATTCCACCGCAGCGCTAAGGGGGCGGGGCGCCGTGCCCCTGCTGGTGACGGAACGGCTCCGTCACCAGCCGCGTTTGAGCTGTGCTGATGGAGCGGTTCTGTCATGGCCCCGCCTGCTCTATAGAACGCCCAGCGCAGGCACGGAATCCGCGCAGGCGCATCGGGCGGGCCATGGCGGAACCGCTCCGTCATCAGCACAGCGCCACCGCGGCTGATGACGGAGCAGTTCCGTTATCAGCACGGAAAGAGTTTATGCGATTTTATATAGCGCAAACATTAACCGAAGGTGTCAGATCGCTTTACAAAAGAACCGGTTGCGATACATAAGGACTTAGGATTACATGAGTAACATAAAAGATACAAACAGAAAAAAAATTGCAAATGTACAAGTTGTAAAGTCACACAAGGAAGAAATACAAATGGATAAACTAAGAAGCACATAGGAATTGTAGTGAGTACAAGGGTCTACTACATATACTAGTGGTTTGAGTTATCTGTATAAACATATATATACATATAGATGTTCTCAGGATTTCTGGTGAGGGAAGCAGCTTGCTGGATACAGGTTGTGTTGGGCCGAACCAAGTAGGCATCAGCACAGGTGTTAGTTTGAGAACACCTGACAGGTATCAGTGAGCCAACACCTGCAGAAAACGTCATATACCCAGTGGGGTCCCTAATATGAATGAAGACCCTGTTAGATACGTCAGAGACCCCCGCACACGTGTCGGCAGACCCCCGCACCACCACTGTAACAGACGGCGCCCACGCTCGTCCCTCACCGCAGTCAGCAGCGGTCTCATCTGCTCGCCGTAGCGGTCCGTCTCCATGGCTCCTCGGCCCGGGCGGCGCTGTGCGGGGCGGCCGGGTCCAGCGGGTGTCCTGGGCTCGGAGCGGGCGGTGCGTCGGTCCGCGCGCAGCTCCCCTGGCCTGACCTATATACCGCTCAACCAGCGCGCGCAGCCCGGCGCTCGAGACACACGGGTCTGCTGCTGGGGAACGTCACAAAGACCCGGTGACGTTCCCTCTCCGCCCATCCGTGATGAAACACACCCACGCCGGGCTCCAAACCCGCAGCACCGCCTCTGAAAACAATGAGCATAGAAGACGGACACGCCAGCAGAGAGTGACGTGTAACTACAGCGCCATCTTCAAAATAACCGTGGTCAGTGAAACGAAGAAAAATTCAGAAGTATGACTTTTTTTTAAACTTAACTATGTGAAAAATGTAATCTTCATACAAAAACTATCAACTGTAATTATAATATAGTATCAACAATTTTCGGAAAGTAAATTGTTACGAAATCATGGAACACACTTAAATCCAAGGGAGCTGCTTCCTCGGAGTATTTTAATCGCTATTGCTATACTTCTCAGACGGTCTGCGGCTTGCCTCCATAGTACGGGGTACTCGCACAGATATCTGGCTTGACGGTCCCACCCACTCCCCTATCTTACAGAACGAGGATGCAGGGATTGGGGGACGGGGAGACTGGGCTTGACCAGTCAGACTGGAGAAAGAACATCCGCCCTTTTTGGGGAAATAAAAGCCAACCAATCAGAGAATTGTTCTCCGCCTTGGCACTTGCTGCCAGAAATAAATCTCGATTCACTATTTTAGCTTGGAACTTCAACTTGTTGATACTGTTTTGTTATGTAGCTCTTTATTTAATCAAGAAAGTTGTTGTTTTAATATATGCTTCGCACTTTTATTCTGAGACTTTCCATTTTTTCATGCTAATTGTAGTTTTATTCAGGTTTGAAATCCTACTAGCAAGTGTTAAAGTAGATTTATTAATTAAATATTAATGTTCACTTTCATGTGTTTAAGTTAGCATATCTAGGCTGCAAAAACTAATCTACTGGGCCTTCGCCTGGTTGTACTGAAATCTAAAAAACTTGACTTTTAAAAGTTTGCACAGCGCGCATGACTTCAGCACTGCGAAGTACCAAGCATCATGGAGCCCCATCTAATTGACCATGGAATACCAGCAGTCTGCCAGTGGACAGGTAATCTTCAAGACTTTGCTTCATTGACAAGTTATTGGAAGTTGTTCCTTATCTTAACAACATAATGCACAACTGTTTTGGATACTGTCAGTGCTCATCAGAACAATATATGCTCAAGATCATACAAACACAATTCAGATTGATAAAACGCTCACTCTATGAAGTCTAAGAGAATGAGCTCCCAACAATTACATGCAGCCAGGCCCACACTTGCTGTTTAAGCATTCAGTCATGTCCCTCTGGAATAAAGGGAAGACACTTCAATGCCAGTTAAAGGAAAAATAAAAAAACAAATTTGTTCTTTAAATGCCCTTGTAGCTATTTTTAAATTATGCAATGTATGCAAAGGGCGGGTAAAAGTGCCTCCCTTTTCAGGTCTTGCCCGAGATAGCACATGCACTGATAACTTACCAGTGGTTGGATTTATCGTCATTTTCATTTCCTTGCTTCTCATTAGTGTGCGCCTCGATTTCTCTTTCTTCTTCTTCGTGTGTTTGTTATTTCGATAGAGCATGGCCCAAGTACTGGTTCATTGCTTTATTAGTGTCCTCAACTGCTCGCACTTCTATTGAGGTAATTTTCTTCCTGGTAATTTTCTTCCTTTCTTGTTGCGTCGTTGCTTGCCTGTTCCCTTCCCACCACTCATTGTTGCTTATTGTTGCCCCCTACCTTGCATTGTTAGCCATTAACATTCCCTGCAGTACCCTGCCGCTTTCTTGTTTGTAGCCTCCCACCACGTTTCCTCCTTTTATTGTCTTGTTCCTAGAACAAGAACTGGCTTATTTTATTTATTTATTTGATAAAGTTTTATATAACGCGAACAAGATCCCGAAGGATATCAGAGCGCTTTACAATAAGTTGCTATTGATTTACTGTATCTTCTTTGCAAACTTTTGCCATCATAGCATCTCCACACACACAGGATCAGTCAAAGCCCTGCGATCCTCCCATTTCAGACGTGATGGTAAGTGAAGCTCCTCTTTCACCAGGCTGCTGTTTATTTAATCACAATTCATTTCACTCCTCTGTAGCAGGGTCATGTTCTGAAGGGTTCTTTTTAACAAGCCTGTTTATACAGTGTTCACATGTCTGCCTTCATGCAGTATCTGCTGTCCGCTGAAAAAGAACAAGCTGTGAAGTCCAGAGTCTAAATTTAAGCCGAGCAAGAATTATGGGTGCTCTCTAAAATGCTAAAGTGTTTGGAAGGTTTCTAGCTAGACTTCACTGTCTCTTTATTAATTTTATTCAGTTGCCTGTTGCTAGCTTTGCTTAGCTAGATAGAATGGCCAGCTAATATCTGTAGGCTGTTAATTGAGGTGCTTAAAGTGCAATCTCCAAAATTACATATTTGCCCACATTTGGTGCACACTACAGTGCTTATCGCAGGTGAAGCGTTAGGGGTGGATCATAACTTCTTTTTCTGTCCATTATAAACTCTGTGCACATGTGGCCGTCCAAGTTGAGGTACCACCTCAGACTCAGAGGCAAATACTTGCCAAAAGGGACAGGGTTATGACCGCTTTACAAAAGTAACTTAATCGATTACAGTGGAAGCCTGGCTTAGTATATGGTGCTCACTTTTTTAAGTGTAGCACCCTACACTAATCCAGTAAACCCTTATGGTGATATTCACGGTCTTAGACAAACTTAGAAAGGTGTCTAAGGGGTAGCTGTGGAGAGCAGCCTTCAGGCTTAGTCCAGAAGGAGTGTAAAGCCGCTTGTTTTACCAGATCTTAATCTTATTGGTATACGTTAAGTGAAAAAGAACCACATGGTGTATTTATAAAAATAGGCATTTATTGTAAGACACTCACTAACACATAATAATATCTCCTACCCGACGATATAACATAATGCGCACAATGCTTTTCCAATAAAAAGAGGTAAGTAGCACAAATACACAGTGGTCGCCAAGGGGAGACCAAACCGTATACTAAATAGTGGAATGCGAACCATTATCTAAGTCAAGACTATACCCAGGAGACGTAGAAGTGCTGAGAACCAAAGGAACCACCCGAGGTAAGTACCCAGGAACGCCACGGAGGCTGTGTGCAGAGTGGGAACACAACAGCATGCTCAATTCAAGTCAATGGGTAAGTCGCGTTGCAATTTTAAAGAAAAAAGACCCTTCCCAGTGGACCCTGAGGAAACCCAGTGGAAGACAGAAGGTTGGAGAGCCACCCCACCCATGGATAGTCTAGGAACCAGGATACCTACACCTGGGAAGCCGGGTGCATAGGTGTGAAGTGGCATCGGAAACCTCAGTCGAACCCAATGGAGGACTTCAGGAAGATGCCGCTGTTGAAGGAGGTGAAAGTATCTGGTGGAACCCAAAGGAGGATTCAAGTTGAAAAGTACCTGCAAGCAGAGGGGACAGAGTTTATGGCACTCAGGAGTGACCAGGAGGCATGGGAGACGCATGCCAACCAATGTCGGTCAATACAGGAGAGTTAACGATGACCTTGGAGCTGTAGCTGTGTGGACCAGGCGACGCTGTGGAAGACCAGGAGCCGTTCATGAGCTGTCCCATGCTGGATGTCGAGAGCTGAAGGGTCAGTGTCCGTTGGGAGCCTTGGCAACCGCAAACAAAGTGACAAGCGAAAAAGGTGCAGAGTTAGGACCAGCAAGGTCCAAGTGACTCACCACAAGCAGGGGAGTCAGAGTAGGCCCTGAGCAATCAGAGGAGCCCAGTGGAGTCAAAGAAGACCCTCGAGAAGACCCACAGGCCAGGGGCAGGGGAGTCGCAAGAGGACCTCGAGCAGCTCACCAAAGATGCAGGCTCACAGTGCAAGAGATGCAGTGAGTACAAAGATATTGGTCAAATGAGATGCTTGAGGATGGAGCTTTTGGGAGCCTGAAGATCTCTGGAGGAGAGAGCCAGCAAGCCTTTGCAACGGCAAGTCAACTCGGTGCACAGGGTTGAGCTCCAGCGGTTCCGGCGAGGGATACTAGGAAATAACAATTAGAATGCAGTCATTACAATGCACTACCTTTACAACGCGGGTGTTACAACGCAACTGCATTTACATTGCATGCCATTACAAAGCAGGCATTGCAACGCATGTCAATACAACGCATGCCATTACAATTCATGCCATTACAACGCATGCCATTACAACTCATTATACGGTAAGTAATGGATTTTCTTTTTAGTTTTAGGGTGGGTATGGGTTTGGGGTAGATGGGAATAGTAATTTTTACCGCTACACTATCCAACACTTACCCTACTGTTGCACTCACTGGAGTGGGAATAATAATTTTTACCCCAACACTATCCAACACTTACCCTACTGTTGCACTCACTGGAGTGGGAATAATAATTTTTACCCCAACACTATCCAACACTTACCCTATTGTTGCACTCACTGGAGTGGGAATAGTAATTTTACCCCTGCACTATCCAAAACTTACCCCACTGTTACCCTAAAAGTATTTTGCATTGTATTGGTCTGCGTTTTATTGGTATGTGTTGTAATGGAATGCGTTGTAAGTGTAGTTTCTAAAAATGCTTTGTGATGGCAGGCGTTGTAAAATCATTCCTTCCTGCGGGATGTCATTTAAGGTTTAATGCAGAGTTGTTCATATGGTCCAAGAACAAGTCAAGCGATAGATGCTCAGCAAGGCCTCAGCTGTTTAAAAAGAATGTTTTTTTTTAGCTTAGATGCTTTTCACTTTAAGTTTTGAGATGGACATAGCAAAACACAAATTGACACTTGCAAAAACAACAGAACATACTGGACATCTCTCAGCTGATAAGGGGAGAACCTAAGTATGCTCGTCATTGTTCTTTTCATGGCTATCGTATAAATTGTTGCGCTGCAAAAACATTCCTGTAGATGTTTTTTTTAAGTGTGCTGTGGATAAATAGATACTTAACTGAAGAATGTCGAATATATTGTACACTATTATGTTTCACTGTGTCTAGTAGTCTTGACTAAGTTCTAAGGATCTTTTGGACAGACTATTCTTAGCAATTACTTAGAAAATATTCACTCTGATTAGTGTGGTGTGTCTTTTATGGGGGTTATTTAAAACCTGGGCAGGACCAGTGAAATGTTATGTGCTGTATTTCTGTTTGAAGTTTATTTGTTGCATGCACGTTTTTTTAGTATATATTTTAATAGCCTGGCACACAACATCACAATATTTTTTTTTTCAAGTACTAAGCAATTAACTGAGGAAATGTGATTTTTACAGATCAATTGAATCCTGTCAGACAATTTTTGATCACACATTAGTCAAAGATAGAATACAGACACATAGCCCAATCCCCATTAAAATAAAAAATACATCAACTTTAAAGACTGGCTCCGAGGTCAATAATTTGGTTACTTGCCTGGTAAAAATATGGTTTGTTACTAAATAAGGATATATGTCAACTTTACTACTGACAGAAGCCTTTTTTTGTTTCTTAACTTTGAGAGTAGTCTTTTATATGTCAGGTCTCAAACTTTCATGGTCTTACCTGTGACAGCGCATGTGCTGTCTTGTGCCAGACATTTTGCTAGCTTACAGTGGTCTTAGAGCCTGCTCATTGCTGGCCATTGGTTTCTCTCATTTGCTTGAGCCTAGTTGGTCAGCATGTGCCAGCTTCACTCCCTCTTCTTGTTTTTGGCCTTCCCCTGGAGCTTGGCCAAAGTATTTGTATCCTTTCACTGCTTGCACTTTCTAGACTACCTTTTTGTTGTTGTTGAGGTACTCCTTAAGATTGTATTTGTTTGTAGGCCGGCTGATTCATGTGCTTCTCATCCCGTCATTGTGGCTCTATTTAAAAAATATATATATATATTTGTTGATTTTTAAATTAAATAACAGGTGTTACATATGTATGTGCATGTATCAATGATGAACACATTTGGATCACATAGAATTCCTTAAGTTCAGATGGAGTGAAAGCAGCAACTCGTAACAAAGACCCTTGAATTGTCCGGGAAGGTCACTGCCAGATAACATGGTTGACTAAAGAAGACAACATGTTTATGATGTTGGCGGGATACTTTCTGTGTGCAACATATAGGGTAGAAAGAGTTGGCGGGGTTGTGTTTTGTATGTTGTGTTTGTGCGGTAAAGCCTCCACCTTTCTTGTTGGATGAAATGTGCCCTGGATATGTACGTGGGGTTAAGATATTAGGTCGCCTGAAGCTCTATCTGATAAGCCATATGGCACCCTCTTTACACTACACTAGTGGCCAGTACTTGCCTCCTTACCAATCTTTTTGCAGTCTCCTGGGGCTCTTTGTTTGCTTGCCAGGCGATGCAGAGATCCAGTAGGAACGTGTCCCATGCCACCGCTATCGTGAGTCTGCGCAACCCTAAGTTATCCTCATGGTGCAGAGCGACGCTCTCCGCCTGGGCCCAGTTCACCAGTGAGTGAATCTAAGCTTTCTTAGGTAGCGGTTCCGGACACTTCCAGCGTCTGATGATTAAGCACTTAGCTACGATCAACCCCAGGTCTATGAATCTGGACATTACCTTATGTTTCTTGGATCTATGGTAGAGGCCCAGAAGGCATACTTCCCAAGTGCATTCCACTACTTGGCCAGTATCATGCAACAGGTGAGTGGTAACAGCCTCTCAATAGGCGTTGAGAGCAGTACAGGTCCACAGCATACGCAGTAGGTCCTCATCCACCCGCCTACACCTGGGGCAGTGAGCGTCAATGCTTTTAAAGTATTGTTAATTTTGGGTGGTGTCGGGTATGCCCTATGTATTATAAAGTATTCTATCAGATGGAATCTGGCTTTTCTAGGGATCCACGTGCACCCCTCTAGTATAGCCAACCATTCTCATTCTGTACTTGGCCGACAGAGGTCGGTGTCCCAAAGCTCTCTAAGAGATATCAATGGGTGTGCTGCATGCGATCTCAGTGAATCAGCTAACCGCTCTGTGGGATGCCTCTGTTCCCATCACATGCATATATTGGATGGTGAGGCTCTTGAGTTATCACTCCCCATAGTGCCGAGTTCAGCGAGGTGTGTAGTAGGAATTGGGCCCGTGGCAAGTCATCCTCCTCAGCTAGTGTGTCAAAGGGTGCTAATTGCCCATATAATATGGGCAATATGTGTCTCCCAGTTTCTGTATCCCTGCTTCACCCCAGGAAGAGAGTTCTGCTCCACTGATGGCACTTTGCTCTCTTGGCCTACCTTGCATAGGTAGGGAAGGCACACATGGGATTTCGCTGTTTGTGAGGCGTAAACTGTGGTCAAGGCACCTGTAGGCTACTGCTAACATCAGCTGGGTGGGTGTTGACCCTTTCCTCTGGGGTTAAATAAGCATATGATTGATGAGTGTGTGCGTGCTGGTTGTTGCGTATCAATGTCAGCTAAGTATAGTCTGCCTACCGACCGGGCTATCCACTGTAGTTGTGCTACCAGGTAGTAATGTTCCATATTGGGTACAGCAAGCCCTCCCTGATCTGTTGGCAAGTAAAGCTTAGTTAATGCTACCCTGCATCGTGAACCTTGCAATATGAAGTCTTGTATATTGTGTTCAAATGAGCAAAAGAGTGGGGGCTTGGTGCGCAGATGTCTGGTATTCACCTAAGTTACATCCTTTTTTCTATTTGACACACAATTTCTATATCGGTACATACACGTTTTTCTGCTTTTGAGTAATATTGTGCCACGGTGCTGAGGCAGACCCTGGAGTAGAGCAGAATTTAACTGGTTTCCCCTCAGAACTGACTGTAAATCTATGGCTTTTAGAAAATAATACTTCACTTACAGAGTAGAATAAGTGGCCGGCTTGAAAATGTCCGTTCACGATCCAGCTGTATTGACGCTGAAAACAACTGCCTTGCTTTCAGAAAGGAACTCAAAACTTATTTCATAAACCTATGTGTATCCTGTACTCCAACCAAGAAGTACCTTCAGGTTATCTGGTTTGCAGAGCCGCAGCATTACAAAAGCCATTAATTTGTTTTTATAGTTTCATACTTTGTAATGTGTGCAGATATCCAAGATGGAGGCCCTGGGAGTCTTAGAATATGAGCAAAAAATTAATATGTTGAGATTACTCACTAAAAAAGCCACGTTTTGAGTGATTGCCTGCAAAACAAGTGGTTGGAGCAATTAAATAATTTGTTCATTCAACATACTAGGTCTGCTTTTCCGTTTCATAAGTCAACTAGTAATCCAAGAGTTCAAGCTTCTGTTACCAATTACATCTGAGTATCATGGAAAACTGTAACTATGTTAATATCCCAAAAGAACGAAGGGCCTGATATATAAAGCCATTTGCTGCCGCAAAGCTTCCGATTAGCAAAATCACTGGGTTTGTAGCCACAAAATGGGGACCCATTTTGTGATACCGTAACACGTTACCAAATCGTCAAACTAGATTTAAAAAAGCAAAACAAATTGCTGTTTGGAAGGGGCGAGGTTAGGGAGTCCCTTACAAATAGAGATGTGTGGTATGCATTAGTGTAATGCGACTGTAATCTGATCACAAAACATTGAAAGTTACCGACTCCTGAGTTGAGGTGGTTATACATTCGCAAAAGGAATCGGGTCTGCATGGAACACTTTCCCCTTTGTGAATTAAAAAACAAGTTTGTTGGGGAGATGTCAGTGGTTCAGCACACCACAGCCAACTATCAAACAATCTTTAAAAAAAGTCTCTTTTTTAATGCAGCCCAGTTTCCCTTAAGGAACAAGCATTTGCAATGCAATAGGTCTCGCATTTGCGAGAGTTTGAGATTGACATTGTAAATGACAGTGCCTTTTATTTATGTGTTGGGTTTTAAAACATAACTAAAAAGCATTGTGATTTGTGCTTGTTTTATTTTAACCTGGATTTTCGCCTAATGAATTTTTAGATCTCACTTCTGACCAACTGGGATAGTTTGAGAAATGGCACGTTATAAAAGGGAAAACGAGTATTAGAGCTCATGTGGCACTTAAGTATAAATGTGTGTGAAATAATTGTGTTTCACTTATCAACGCTGGATTCTCTCTAACACACTTGTACATATGATGGCTAAACTTATAGATTGTTCAGTCTTTTAAGAAGCTGGGACTGACTTGTGACGGTGGGAGTCATGGAGGAGTTGCACCACTACTGTGTCATCTAGAAAGGGGTCAAAAGCCCTGATGTATGGTATGTTCATAAATGCTAATAAATTAGGCAGCAGACGATATCCCGATTTGCCCAAGACCACGCAATGCTTGTACTGTGCCTATGGACTTTCATTAACAAAGTCTACACAGTATCCAATACACCATAAAACTGCAAAGACATAATATAACAAGTTACGTTGATTATTGTTTGCTGGTTTAAGGTGCACAAACAGTGCTGTACGCGTGCTAGCAAAAAACAACAAGCGCGCTAATACGTTGGCAGTCATGCTCGCGCATATTTCTGTTCATGGCGTTTTGCTAATGATGCCATATGCGTGCACAATGTGGGTGCGTACGCATGGATATGCTAGCGTGTTGCGGGGAGCCGAGCAGCTTTGCAGGAGATTCCAATCTAACTAAAACTGTAAGTTTGCTAAACAATAATGTGTAAATGTGGGGTTTGTATTACAGAAAGGTTTTTAATCGTTATAAATTTGGAGCGTTTTTTTATTGGGTGGGTTTGGAGGCAGTAATATTGAGGTTAGTTGATAGTGGTGTTTGCTATAGCAACTGTGTGAACCGCACTAGCGAGTTTTTAGTTTGGGAACTGGAAACATAGGCATTTAATGTATTGTGACCACGCTTAACAGCGGATAAGATCACAGGGTATAATAAGACGTATGAAATGTGTGGTATGCATTTTAACTAAGTATTGCGTTGCATATGTTGTGATAGCAGGCTAACTTGTTCAGTTGGAAAAGTGTTACTGGTGGTAGGCAGCGTATTTGATGGGTGAGTAAAGTTAGGCAGAATGCAAGAACAGTTTAAAAGTAGTTAGAGGGCTGGCAAAGAGTTTGGCAAGATTTGGGCGTTAGCAATAGGGCGTGTATGTGGACGGCTTTAAAAGTGAACTCGTTGCGAAAAAGCCAACGTTTGTAAAACCACAGTTCGGGATATGAGCAGTAGCATAACAATGGCTCTTACTAGGATAAGAAAACAAGGAAACTGCGTATCAGCAAGTTGTTAAACAATAGCGCAACGTAAGTCTAATTGTACTATATCATAAAGGAACAACAAGCACATAACCAGCTCCGAAAGCGAAACCTTCCTTGGGGCGGGACTTCCGTCTTCAGAAGCCCGCGCACGCGCCCACGGGAAAGCAGTGCTGGTGACGCGGGGCTCATGCCCGAGGGAGAGCCCCGCGAAGGCTGCAAGACCTTAGAATCACGGTAAGGGGGGGGCGCTTGCATGTATGGTGTGGGGGGGGGCGCTTGCATGTATGGTGTGGGGGGGGCGCTTGCATGTATGCGGCACCTGGGGGGGCACTTTTATGTATACGGCGGTGGGGGGGGAACTTCTATGTATGCGGCGGGGGAGGGGGGGGCTTATATGTATGCGGCGGCGGCCAGGGGGAGGGGGGGCCCTTCTATGTATGCGACGGCGGCGGCAGGGAGGTGGGTGGGGGGCCCTTCTATGTATGCGGCGGCGGCGGCAGGTGGGGGGGGACTTCTATGTATGCGGCATCGGCGGGTGGGGAGTGTGGGAGGGCTTTGTATGTGTGTAGGTGCGCTCCTGTGTGTGTGTGCCTTCTTGCCTGCATGTGTGTGTTCAGTGTGCCTTTCTTTGCATGGGAATATGAGGGACGGCGACGTGCGCGCTCACGAGGTAGAATCTCCGGCAGGAGACGCTCGTGACAGTCTGCTGTCTACATTCCCCTGAAAGTGATTACATTAGTTGTCTCGCTAGACGCAAAAGCTTCGCTTTTGCGTACGTCTAGCGAGACCTAAAAAGGGTGCAATAAAAACGTTTACTTTATTTAACGGACCCCAAGGACCTCAAGAACTCCCGGCCCATCTCTCTGCTCCCCTTCCCATTAAAGGTCATCGAGAAAATCGCCAACATGCAGCTGACCCGCCACCTCGAAGACAACCACATCCTAGACCAGGGTTCTTCAATCTGTGGGGCGCACCCCCCTGGGGGGGCGCGGCACCATCCCAGGGGGGGCGCGGGCTCCACTCCGATCTTCCTTTTGTGCCCGATCCTTTGTCTGATTCTCCCAGGAGGGGGCCAATTCACGGAGTCGACAGCTTCGGCTGCGGTGCGAGGCAGGGATCTCCTCTGCTAAAACGAAAGCAAACAAACAGACACGCTTTCAGTTTTAGCAGAGAAGACCCCTTGCCTCCCACTGCAGCTGAATCTGTGAACTCCGTGAATTAACCCCCTCCTGGGAGAGTTAGCTCTTCCCAGAAGGGAGAGAAGGTTTCGCAGAGGTTTTGAGGCACGGGCGGGGTGGGCTCTGGCCCAGGACCCCAGCCTTTCAAGGGGGGTGGGAGTGAGGGGGAGTTGGGGGGGGCGGAAGTCCTTCAGTTATTTGGTGGATGTATGGGTGGGGTGATGGGTGACATGGTGGATGTGTGGGTGACATGGTGGATGTATGGGTGGGGGGTGGATGGATGAGTGAGGGTATGGATGGGAGTGGATGGATGTGTGTATGGTTGGAAGGGTAGATGGATGGGTGGAGGGGTGGATGGATCAGTGAAATGGTGGATGGATCGATGGGGGAATGGATGGTGGACCAGTCGGTGGGTGGATGGATGAGAGAGGTGATGGATGGATTGATGTATTGATGGGTGAAGGGGTGAATGAATGAATGGATGGATGGATGAGTGAAGGGGTGGATGTGGGGATGGATTGGTGATTGAGGAGGGTGGATGGACGGGGGGATGGATGGAGGAGTGAAGGGGTGGATGAGTGGTCAATGGATGGATTCATGAGTGGATGAGTGGATGGATGAGTGGGTGGATGGGTGAAGGGTGGATGGAGGGATGGGTGGCTGGGTGAGGGGGGAATGGAGAGAGAGGGGGAGGATGGATGGATGGATGGATGGATGAGTGAGGACATGGATGAATGATTGGCAGAGTGGATGGGCAGGTGTGTGTATGGATGGGTGAGGAGAGGAGCATGGAGATGGATGGGTCAGAGACTGCATGCATGAGTGGGGGGAGGGTGGAGAGCGGGATGGATGGGTGGATGGATGAGTGGGGGGTTGAGTGGGTGGACGGATGAGTGACTGGGTGGATGGTGAGGGGGTGGGGGGATGGCTGGATGGGTGAGAGGGTGGGTGGTTGGATGGATGAGTGAAGGGATGAGTGAATGGATGGATGGGTGGAGGAGTGGATGGATGGGTGGAAGAGTGGATGGATGAGTGGAGGAGTGAATGGATGAGTAGAGGAGTGGATGGATGAGTGGAGGAGTGGATGGATGAGTGGGAGGATAGCTTGGGTGAATGGTTGGATGGATGAGTGGGTGGATGGATGGGTGGAAGAGTGAATGGATTGGTGAGGGGATGGATTGGGTGAAGGGATGGATGGATGATGGATGGATGGATGGGTGAGGGGTGGATGGAGGGATGGATGTGTGAGATGATGGATGGAGGGATGGATGGTGGATGGGTTTGCAAGTGGTTGAAGGGGTTTGGATGTGGATGGGGCTCAGATGGAGGGACGGAATGAATGGTGGGGGAGTTGGTGGATGACAAGGTGTACATGATGGATGGGGATGGTTGTGATGACTTCCTTTGCTTTCTTGGTGCCAAGGGAGCTGTGGTTCAGAGTGGAAGGTATTTGAATTGTTTGGCTGCTCCCTTGCCTATGTGTTACTGTTCTGTATTCTATGTGTGCTCATGTGTGGGATCTATGCATCATGCGTGTGACATTTTGCGTGACGTCCAGCTGCTACTTGAATGCGGGGCCCCCATGGGCAAGGTCGGGTTCCATGTTTTGGGTTCCGCTTGGTGAAGCACCCATGGTGTGTTCCCTATAGTGGGTTCACCACGGCGGTCCTCCCTTTGGTTCACTTGTGCATGGTGCTTTACATCCTACAATGTATTTGTTTATTTGTTGGGGAGGTTGTGAGATTGGGTTCTCATTACTTGCGGTGTTGAAGACTAGGTACCGTTTAGGACTGGATGTGGAGCACAGCCTGAGGATGGCAGTGGCAGGGATCCACCCACAGATTGAGAGTCTAGGTGTGGGTGGGCACAGGCACACCCGTCACATTCATGTTGGTGGTGTTGTTGTTGATCTGTGTCCTGTGTAAGGCAGGGCATCCTAGTGGGGAGAATTTGCACACATTTTGTCTTGGAGGATTGTGTTTTGAGCTGTGTGGTACGCCTCTGTCATTTCGCCACACCCACTCACAGGCCTGCAGTTTGCTAGGCACTCTTGTTGTGTTGAGCATTGTTTGCCGGATATGGCCCGTGGTGTGCGCGTGGCAGTCGATCATGTGGTGTGCCGGATTCCCGAGGTTTCTGTCGGGTGGTGGGGGGGCCCAATATCTGGGGGAATTCAGCTGGGGGGGCTCAACCTGGAAAAGTTTGAAGACCTCTGTCCTAGACCCATCCCAGTCCGGATTCAGACGAAACCACAGCACCGAGACTGCCCTCATAGCCGCCACAGACGACATCAGACGCCAACTAGACAACAGCGAAACTTCAGCCCTCATCCTCCTGGACCTGTCAGCCGCCTTCGACACGGTCTGCCACCGCACACTAAGGACCCGACTCCAAGAAGCCGGAATCCAGGGGAAGGCCCTGGATTGGACCACGTCCTTCATCTCCGGCAGAACCCAGAGCGTGTGCCTCCCACCCTTCCAATCCGAAACCACCAACATCATCTGTGGAGTGCCCCAGGGCTCATCCCTCAGCCCGACCCTGTTCAACGTCTACATGGCCCCCCTCGCACAAGTGGCCCACCAGCATGACCTGAACATCATCTCCTACGCCGATGACACCCAGCTCATCCTCTCCCTCACCAAGGACCCGCACACTGCCAAAATCAACCTCCACGAAGGCATGAAGGCCGTCGCCGAGTGGATGAGGAGCAGCTGCCTGAAACTTAACTCGGACAAGACAGAGGTCCTCATCCTCGACCCCACCCCCTGTGCCTGGGACGTCTCCCTGTGGCCGACCACACTGGGAACAGCACCAACACCCACGGACCACGCACGCAATCTAGGATTCGTCCTTGACTCTTCCTCTCCATGTCTAAGCAGGTCAGCGCCATCTCCTCCTCCTGCTACAACACCCTCTGCATGCTCCGCAGGATCTACAAGTGGATCCCGACCGAAACCAGAAGAACGGTAACCCAAGCCCTCGCCAGCAGCAGACTGGACTATGGCAACGCACTTTACGCAGGAATCCCGACCAGACACCTACGACTGCAACGCATCCAAAACGCATCTGCCCTCCTGATCCTCAACACCCCTCGGCACAGCCACATCACCCCTCACCTAAGAGACCTGCATTGGCTCCCCGTCATCAAGAGGATCACCTTCAAGCTCCTCACCCACGCACACAAAGCACTCCACAACACCGGACCAGTCTACCTGAACGGGAAACATCCTTTAAAACGCAGTGTTTACACCGCGCGACCTTTACGACGCAGCCATTACAACGCAAGTCATTACTACGACTTGCGCTGGAGGGTGCTCTTGCTTAAGGAATAGTTTGATTTTCTATTCCAACACCTTCCCTACTGTTACGTGGGCTGGAGTTGGAATAGAAAATTTAATTAATCCACAATCCAGCGCCCTCCAACGCAAGTCGTTGTAACGACTTGCGTTGTAATGGCTGCATCGTAAAGTACCCCGATCAAAATGATCGCGTTGTACTGACGTGCATCCTCCTGAACAACAGACTCAACTTCTACACCCCCGCCCGCCAGCTCCGCTCCGCCAGCCTCGCCCTCGCCGCCATCCCACGCATCCAACGAACGACTACCGGCGGCAGATCCTTCTCATTCCTCGCCGCCAAGACCTGGAACACCCTCCCCACCCATCTGAGGCAGACCCAAGACCTGCTCACCTTCAGAAGGCTCCTCAAGACCTGGCTCTTCGAGCAGTAGCAGCCCCCTCCCCTCAGCGCCTTGAGACCCTCATGGGTAAGTAGTGCGCTTTACAAGTTTACTGATTGATTGATTGATTGATTGATTTAGCATGGGATCACAGACATAGTGGTTTGCTGACACTAGCAGGCCACCATACCTGTAATGGCATTCTACCGTAGTGAGTTGCAATTTGCAACCCACCTCAATAGTTTTGGTAAGGTGGGTCATATTGCAACCCAGCCCGATTCGGAATGATGTGAGTTGACCTATAAGTAGATAGGGCGCTTCCCAAAATTCATTGTCAGTTGCAAAAAGTCAGTGAGCAATTTGTGACCACTTTTTGCGAATGAAAATTTCGCAGATCCGGGCCCAGATTCGCTACACCGCAGTTGAGAGCAATGTAAATCCAAGGTGCAGGGCGTACTTCACAAGTGCAAGTGCTTTGTCTCAGCAAAGAAGGACTTTCCTGACAAAGCAATTACATCTTAACTAAGCATTTGTTTTTGTTACTAGTTAATTTCTATATATACAGCTGTCTTTGGGGTGTTGCCTATCTGGTGCAAGGGTGTGCACTGCAGATATCTTTAGGGTGTTGCCTTTCTATTGTAAAAATGTGTGCTGTATTCATATTTCGTGCCTTTTAATATCCTATTAATAAAAATGCTGCACAAAGGCATTCCTGCCAATCAGTATTTGATGAAGAACTGAATTATAGTTTCTGGGTGACATATTATCAAGAACGGCGTTAAAAATTATCGCCGGTTTAGCGGCAGAAAACTGCAGCTAAAGCAGTGATAATAGGCTTGATAATATGCACTGGAGAATTCCAATAGAAGCCCATGTTCACACCAGACCTTGGACTTCTATTGGAATTCTCAAGGGTATATTATCAAGCCCATTATAGCCGCTTTAGCGGCAGTTTTCTGCCGCTAAACCGGTGATCATTTTTAACGCCGTTCTTGATAATATGCCCCCAGGATTCTTTATTGAAGGTCAAGTGGATATGTGGAGGCACATAAAGGATATTACCTTGCTCTCCGTAAATATGCCTGGCTTATCAGAAACGTTATCTAAGAGGTATTGTTAACAATTCTGGAAAAAACATAGAAACATAGAGTTGGCTTTCACTCCACTCAGAGTAGTATTAGTCTCCCACCTCATGCTATTGGCTGTTTGGTGTATCAGTCTGCCTTCCATGCTTCCACATGCATGCAGCAGTATTTTACATTTGAAAAGTACAGTCAGTCACCCCACCGTTTGTCACATTCAGGCTCAGTTTTACAAAGATTTTACTTTTTTTAACACAAGTCCAACTGAAAGTGTTGGGTTGGTATTTACAATTAAACATAAATCACAATTTACGTTGGATTGTAATCCTTAGTAACTCGACACAGCGCAATGCGCCATGCGTTACTCTGAGTTAAGGAGGCATTCCAGGGGTGGTACATGGGTATTTCTATGCAACCACCCATGCTTTTTGACACAAATCCCTATCTAAGAAGAATAGTAGCTGGCTATTTGTGCCAAAATTCTGCACCTCCCTGAGGCAGGTGTAACGAGAACATATATTTTACATTTCTGCTCGTTGTTTTCCTCTTTGCATGTGTGCTGCATTCTACAGCACACACATGCAAAGAGGGAAATGCCTTATACTTTTGGTACAGGAAGGGATCCCATCCCTTACTGCACAGAACCTATGATGACAATAATGCAGACACCTTTGAACTATGGCTCAAAGGTGTCTGCCTTTTTGCATCGCAGCCAATAGTGTGCTAGCAGAGTGTGAGAGCAGAACATTATAACATACTAGTAGATATGGAGCTGTCAGTTCTCTCCCTTTCACACAACGCAACGTCTTTCCTTGTTGTGCTGTGTTGCATTAGTTCTAAGTTAATTAATTATCTATCTCCTATATGCATTCTAAATAGAGAGCAATCCTATTTTGCCACATCTTTCACCAGCACTGGCAGAGCCAATAGGGCAGACTATGGTATGATAAACAACAATTGTGTATGCAATACATGTAAACAGCATTTGTGAATGCCCGAGTTTACATGCATTGGCACATTAACCCCTTCCGTGCTCCCGTCGGCCAACGGCCAATGGGAGCACTCCCTCCCCAGTGCTGCAAACGGCCAACGGCCATCGCAGCCTCGCCCACTCATTAGAACGCCCGCACCATGGCGGATTTACCGCTGCGGTTAAGGCGTTAAAGCCAGGCATATTGGCTTCGCCAATGCTTGTTGTACTGAAGAACAAGACACTCAGTGTTATGTTAGCTGCTGAATATGGAGATCTGTTGGCGTAGTAGGTGACTCTCTTCGTTTATATGAAATACAGAGAGTTGCCTCATTTGCTTTTATGACTTGTGATTGCTTATAATTGTAAAGATTATTCTTGTTTGTATTGGAAACTGTTCAGCAAGGCAGTGAAAAGTGATCTTGTTACTGATTAAGATGATGGCAAGCGCCTTCTAGCGAAGTGGTTGCTCAACAGATGGTACAACAATGCAAACACGTTCACCTGTCTTCTCTACTGCTGAGTGGACAGATAGTACTAATGTTGGGCAGTGCTTGAAATGGAAAAATAAAAGTGCAGGTACTATGTACCAGATTACCTGCTTGTTTCTCAGAAGTGCTGGTACTCTCCAATTAAAAGTATAGCATTTCTCTTGAGAAGTGCTAATACTCTCCCTCTCAAAATAAAAAAGTGCCGGTACCCTGTAGCGGACAGTACCGGCCCATTTAAAGCACTAATGTTGGGACAGAAAATTGCCTTGCAAGGTAACGGGCGTGTACCCCTTCCCTGAGTGCCCCAACTGCAATAGTATCTGGATGCCTGGTGCTGATTTTGGTTGTCATGCACAAACACAGATCATGCGTGTGCGCCAAGGCAGAGGCCTATATCTCCGATTGCGGTCTTGTTGTACAGTGAGAGGTGTCGAAAGCACTAATCTCGCAGTGGTGAAAAGCTCCTGAGTTTGCCAGTAGATAAGTAGCATGGGTGAGGTGGTGGCAGCATACAGTGTAGTAATCAGTAGAAGTGAACAGACCTTTTTAACTATATCACTGGAGTGAGGCCTACAGGCTCACTCATGTAAAGTTCCACTGCATTGTCGTTAACTCACCCTCGACTTACATCGGTACATCACATTAGCATGTAATTCTGTGAAGCACATATGTTGTATGCATGTGCTGGGTGTATGTAAATGATACAATACATGGACGACTCTGGGTTTATTTTGGGAGACCCAGGGCTGACTGGAGAAGCATGGGAGGTAAAGGAATCCCCCAAGACAGATTTGTGGCTTGCTGCATTCCTGTGAGCTGGGTCGGGCACACACAATGGAGGTGGAAAAGCCAGGCTACTGGTACAGTTCAAAGGGTGCTCTCTGATTCAGGGAGAGACCACTGGAAATGGGCCTGGGCACATGTCAGGAAGGAAATAGGGCTGATAAAGTATAAACGAGCTGGGGTCCTAGGGTAAACCTCTGATGCATATATCACTGTGGCTGTCATCCAGGTGTGAACCTCTAGTCACCGTCATGGGCTGTGTTGCGGGGTTATCAGATTTGGAGATGCTCCTGCTGCGACAGACTGCTTTCGGGAGCAATGGCAGGACAGAGGAGTGGGCACTTCAAAAGGAAGCAGACCCAAACACAAACTTTAAAGACTCAAACCCTAAATAAAATTTGGTCTCTGGAAGGGTGCACAGTCAAAATATCGACTACAAAATATCGACTGGACACAATATCGAGTTTTAAATATCGAATGGACAAAATATCGACTGGACAGAATATAGACATCAACATAATAAGGTAAGTAATGTAATATCGATTGTTAAAAATATACACATTTAAAATATCGAAGTATATAATATAGTTTAATAAAATTATCGATTTTTTGATGATATTGAATTTTTTATAGTGATATTTATGTTATTATGTGTGTTAAAAGTGTGTATTTATGTTATAAATAATTTTAATTAATGACATTTTTATTTTTTTATTTTTGCTTAATTTAATTCTGTAGCGGGTTGTGGGTTTATAGGGGAATAGGGTGGGAAGTAATTTAATTATAATTAATTAAATATGTAAATTTATTTATTGTTATTCATTTTTAATTATTTGTCAATTAATTTATATTTGGTAATTAATTAACTTTTAATTGGCAATTAATTTTAATTATTTGATTAATTGCTAATAATGTTAATTTTACTAATTTATTTTCTGTAGCGGGTTGTGGGTTTATAGGGGAATAGGGTGGGAAGTAATTTAATTATAATTAGGGCTCCCGGTTTTATGGTATTTATTTTTTTCACATTTCCGTCTGTATTTATCCATATTTATTTTTTGGTCATTTTACCTGTATTTATCCACATTTATTTTTGACACATGAAAAAAAAGACGCTAAAGCTAGTATTTTTCCACATTTATTTAAGTTCACATGCACACTTGCAATAGGTTGTTATAGCTGTGTTTTTTTAATTGGAGCCTATGCTTATTGGGAGCAAATTTCTTCCCTGTCCTGTAAGAAAAAATGTGTGAATTTGTGACTTTGATTAGGTCTCATTTGCGCATATGTCCTGCAAAATGTCAACGAAATACTACCTCTTTTACTCACATTTAATCAGCCATCACAGAGTGTCTGCTCGAAGAATACCAGATCACTCTTACTGTGTACTATAAGACGACCTACCCCATGAGGCATTGTAAATCGCCAAAATATCTAAAGAATCCTGCATCTTCATCTGTACAGAAGAGTGCTTTGATATGGACGCTATGGAGAAAATGTAGCGCACAGGTGGTGCACAGTCATTTCTGTTTTCGTTTTTATTTTTATTTAAGTAGCACTTAAATAAACATTAAATAAAACAAGTTAAAGAGACCTGGGGCGGAAGGTGTAAGAGTGAGTGAGAGAAGGAGTGTGTGTGTGTGTGGTGGTGGGGGTGGGGGTGGGGGTGGGGCGGGTTGTTGAGCTGTGGTATCAGCAATTATGTGCAGCACTATTAGCAGCAGCTGCTAAAGTCTCGTTTCAATAATGCATGGTCTTCTGCTGCCACTTATCCTTGCTGGCAAAAGCCACCACTGAGTTAAAGGGGCATCCAAGGTAGAGGGAAAATACTTCAGTTATCCCAGTCCTGCGTCTATAACAATCACCAACAAAAGGCATTCTGTAATGTTGCTTTGTCTGATGATGTCAGCTGGGTTTTTTAAATTGTGACATCACTCACTGGATGGACCGTTCAGAAGTGAGACTAACTATGTCACCCTGAAATTAATGCAGTCGCCCTGAAATCAACGGAGGTGCCCTAACTTACAAGACGGCGCACACACTTAGCTGCCCTGGGTGAATTTAATGTGTCTGAGTGTTGCTGGTAAAAGCAACCGAATAGACATCACAAGGAATTAAAACCCTGCACAACAGCGCTGGCATCTTTTTTAGACAGTTGTAATCATCAAACCTACCCACAGTTAATGGCCATTTAATCCATGGCCTCTCTGGAGAGACTGCCGAGGGAGTGTCCTCATAGGGCAAACTGTAAATGTGAATGTGTGGTAAATAGGGCGTGGAGGTGCATAGCTCGGCAGGGGGGTGGAAGTTGTGAATGCATCCAGAGGACAGCAGGCTCTACTTGTATGCACGGAGTCACGGATAAACTTGTTGGTGAGTGGGCACGATTTATCATAGGGCAAAAAGTGACAAATAGTAGGGGCACTAAGGCATACTGGCGAGGCCCTCATTCATAGATGGCTTGGCTCACTGCAAGTTTTACACACATCCACTCACGCGGTCTGTCTGACTCCACAAGTGCATAATGTGTAAGCAACAGAAACCAGCTAATAAAACTGCTTTTTGGCTGCGCCCCACAATAAGATTAATTCTTTTTAAATCATGTAAATGTATCCAATCTAGGTAAAAGCCCTTAAACCTAGTAAAGTACAGTGTGAAACCTTCTAATGTTTTGTATTACACTCTGTTCTGTTGCAGGTGAGAAGTCCCAAAGATGCGGTTTAGCTGGAGGTGTGGGGGTTTCCATCCATTGTGTACAGGCGCTTGCATATGAAAGGAGGAATTGCAGGCCGAGGATGGGCATCGGCTGCTTGCACTTCTACAGCCATTATCTTGTGTGAACTCCCGCTGTGAGGGGGGCCTGAGTGTCTCTGCACACACAGCGATCCCAGTTCTTCCATCTCTGAAAGACTTTCAGGGCAGTAGTTCCCGTTTTGTTTGGCCACCCCTGTGCACCTCTGACTCGGATTTTACAGAGGAGCACAGAGGCAGGAGGAGCATTTGTTGTGTTAGTATTTTCCCGTTTTTATATATAAATACAGACAAAAACAAAAAAGTTTTCCGTCTGTATTTATATGTAAAAATCCGTTTAAACGGAAAACCGGGAGCCTTAATTATAATTAATTAAATATGTAAATTAATTTATTGTTATTCATTTTTAATTATTTGTTAATTAATTTATATTTGGTAATTAATTAACTTTTAATTGGCAATTAATTTTAATTAATTGATTAATTGCTAAATATGTTAATTTTACTAAATTATTTTCTGTAGCGGGTTGTGGGTTTATAGGGGAATTGGGTGGCAAGTAATTTATTTATAATTAATTAAATATGCTAACATATTTATTGGTATTGTTTTAGAATTAATTGTTAATTTTTTATGGGTAAATTATTAAATTAGAATTGCTAATTAATTTTATTTAATTGATTAATTGCTAATTATGTTAATTTAATAAAACAAAATTCTGTAGTGGGTTGTGGGTTTATAGGGGAATAGGATGGGAAGTAATTTATTTATAATTAATTAAATAAAACAACTTTTTTAAATTGTATTTAATTAGAATTTATTGTAAATTAATTTTTAAATGTGAAATTATTAATTGTTAATTTCTAATTAATTTGTATTAATAGTTAAATAATTGTAATAATTAATTTTAATTTGTAATTTTAATTGATTAATTATTATATTATATTAAAATTCGTAATAACTTTTAAGTAATTTTTGATAGATATTAATTTATATTTATTGAAATAATATATGAAGTATTTAATTTCCCTACTGTTGCACCTACTGGAGTGGGAATAGTAATTTTTACCCCTACGCTATCCAAAGCTTTCCCTACTATTGCACCCACTGGAGTGGGAATAGTAATTTTTACCTCTACGCTATCCAACGCTTTCCCTACTGTTGCACTCTTTGGAGTGGGAATAGTAATTTTAACTCCTACGCTATCCAACGCTTTCCCTACTGTTGCACCCACTGGAGTGGGAATAGTAATTTTTACCTCTACGCTATCCAACGCTTTCCCTACTGTTGCACTCTTTGGAGTGGGAATAGTAATTTAAACCCCTACGCTATCCAATGCTTTCCCTACTGTTGCACTCTTTGGAGTGGGAATAGTAATTTTTACCCCTACGCTATCCAACGCTTTCCCTACTGTTGCACTCTTTGGAGTGGGAATAGTAATTTTTACCCGTACGCTATCCAACGCTTTCCCTAATGTTGCACCCACTGGAGTGGGAATAGTATTTTTTACCCCTACGCTATCCAACACTTTCCCTACTATTGCACCCACTGGAGTGGGAATAGTAATTTTAACCCCCTACGCTATCCAACGCTTTCCCTACTGTTGCACTATTTGGAGTGGGAATAGTAATTTTTACCCCTACGCTATCCAACGTTTTCCCTACTGTTGCACCCACTGGAGAGGGAATAGTAATTTTTACCTCTACACTATCCTACGCTTTCTCTACTGTTGCACTCTTTGGAGTGGGAATAGTAATTTAAACCCCTACGCTATCCAACGCTTTCCCTACTGTTGCACTCTTTGGAGTGGGAATAGTAATTTTTACCCCTACGCTATCCAACGCTTTCCCTACTGTTGCACCCACTGGAGTGGGAATAGTATTTTTTACCCCTACGCTATCCAACACTTTCCCTACTGTTGCACCCACTGGAGTGGGAATAGTAATTTTAACCCCTACGCTATCCAACGCTTTCCCTACTGTTGCACTATTTGGAGTGGGAATAGTAATTTTTACCCCTACGCTATCCAACGTTTTCCCTACTGTTGCACCCACTGGAGTGGGAATAGTAATTTTTACCTCTACGCTATCCAACGCTTTCTCTACTGTTGCACTCTTTGGAGTGGGAATAGTAATTTAAACCCCTACGCTATCCAATGCTTTCCCTACTGTTGCACTCTTTGGAGTGGGAATAATAATTTTTACCCCTACGCTATCCAACGCTTTCCCTACTGTTGTACCCACTGGAGTGGGAATAGTATTTTTTACCCCTACGCTATCCAACACTTTCCTTACTGTTGCACCCACTGGAGTGGGAATAGTAATTTATACCCCTATGCTATCCAACACTTTCCCTACTGTTGCACTCACTGGAGTGGGAATAGTAATTTTAACCCCTACGCTATCCAACGCTTTCCCTACTGTTGCACCCACTGGAGTGGGAATAGTAATTTTTACCCCTACGCTATCCAACGCTTTCCCTACTGTTGCACTCACTGGAGTGGGAATAGTAATTTTTACCCCTACGCTATCCAACGCTTTCCCTACTGTTGCACCCACTGGTGTGGGAATAGTAATTTTTACCCCTACGCTATCCAACGCTTTCCTCACTGTTGCACCCACTGGAGTGGGAATAGTCATTTTTACCCCTACGCTATCCAACGCTTTCCCTACAGTTGCACTCTGTGGATTGGGAATAGTATTTTTTACACTTATGCTATCGTACGGTAATAATATTGGATATTATTTAATTATATTATGTTAATATATATATATATGTTTGAACAAATATGATTGTAATTTTTTTTATAACTTTCATTAATTATTTATTTATTATAAGTTAATTTAAGTATTTTTAAGTATATTTTAGTAATTAATTTTTAATTTTAATTTAATTTAACACTGTTTTTAATAGTCGATATTTTTTAAAACTATATTTTTGTAAACGATATTTTGTACTCGATATGTTTGTACTTACCTGTTTATAGATACAAACTCGATATTTTGTCTGTAGATATTTTTTCCTCGATATTTTTGCTAGTCGATATTCTGTCAGTCGATATTATTTCAGTGATCCCTCTGGAAGGGGACTATAAGAAGGGGAGCTTGAGGCTTCCAAAATGTTTCTACTGACAGGCAGCCATCCAGGGCTGTGCGAGGACGAGTAGCTCTGCGAGACATCTACTTGCGACTAGAACTGGAGGCTGAGGACTGCCAGTCTCCCAACTAGGTGAGGGGACATCATCCAGGAACATCCAAGACCACCTTCCCTTGGAGTCTGGAGCACCAGTGCCTGCCTGCTTGCCAAGACCAGTGTGCCCTGTGAGGAAGAGGTGCCACTGGAGGTAGCGAGGTTCAGTGGGTGATCCTGACACGTGGTTCTCTGTAGCGAGGTGTGAGGAGATGGCTGCTGCACCGATTGAGTCGTCGCCCATGTTCAGATTCAAGTCGGTGACCCCATATTCCAGATAGGGCTGTTGATAAGTTTGCTGTGGTTAGCATCACTGCCGTGCTGATCAGGCTGTAGCCCATGCTCAGAGTGGAGTCAGTGATGGCATATGCCAGTGGGGTCTGTCATGAAGAGGAAGTTACTGCCCTGCCGATCGGGCCATCACCTGTTTGCAGAGTAGAGTCGATATCTGAGTATGTCGGGGGGCCCCAGAAAGGACAAGAACTGTTGCCTGGATCAAGCCATTGTTGAGAGGAGAGGCCGCCATGGTGACCCGTGCAGATCCGAACCTCCAACTGAGGTGTGATGACACTGCTGTCTGCAGTGACGTTGATGCAGAGTGACGCATTAAACCTGCTGCCCCTGGCCAGCGCCGACTCAAAGTCTGCAGTATTTCCTTAGCTAACTATCTTACAGCCCTGAGGATTGTGAGATCAAAGACATAGCCTTGAGAACCAGTCTCCACCCCATGATGATGTGGGGGTGAAATTAGCCTTGGTGTTTTAGACTGAAGCCCTGTAATGCTGGGGCTTTATGTCAATCAGGGAGTGGAGAGCATGGTCACACCACCCTTTTCCAACTCGTTGAAGGTGGGTGGGTCCCACTCTGTGACGAGTTGGGAAAGGGTAAGGTAGAGGTTGCAGGCAGGTGGGAAGCTGAGAAATCGAGTCTGCCCAGTTTATCATCAGAGCTCTTGAAGACACACTGCGCAGGCTTGATGTGTTGGCTTCCAGCTCTGCGCTTAGTGAGGAGGCCATTTGAGGTCTGGTGACTTAGACGTGTGTGGCTTTCAGAGTCCCTGCCTGGCAGCCTGGAGGAGGCCCGTGGAACTGGTGGCATGGAGTGAAGGTGGAGCGCGTTGCAGGTGCGTGTGTACTGTCGGCTTTTCAGTACATTTGCTATAACCTTATTCATCATGCATACTTTTGTATACAATAATTTTTTGTAAGAGGACCGGTGCTTCTATAAATGAACCAATTTTTGGGAAAATCACACACTAACCATGTTGGTCAATTAAAAACCCGTTGATCTATTTCTCCACCAACATATCCAGAATAGGCCTAGTAAATTGTTCTGTCATTTGCAGAAGAGTTTTTACCATTCCTGTTTAAGGGTATAACTAGTCTCATTTTTTAACAAAAGTTTCTTTCATTGCACTTCTTTTTCAGGTAGTGCTGTCTCACGTCTCTTTTTGTGTTGCATCTTCATCCCAAGTGGCAAGGGTATGCCCAGACGTGAGTCCCATGCGTGTTACCCCACCAGTTTCAAGCTAGCCTGGCTGATGAGGGGTAATACCATGAAACCGGTCCCAGGATGCTTGTTTTCCGATCCAGCGAGGACCTGGCCTGGCAGTTCGGGCTGGACTGTTCCCATGGAGAACAGGATCAAGGCTGATTTGCATATGGCTGGGTCCAAACTGGAATGGCGTGGTAAGCAAAATGACAATGGATTAAACCCAGATCTGTGACTCGGAGAGAATGTTTGGCAATGTTCAACATTCCATCCATCATCTTTTTGTGTTGCAGTGTTGTCTCACGCCTCCCTTCCCACACTCTCTGCTTTGCTCCTTTTTCTCCCACTGGCCTGCTTCATTCCGGAGAGTACTAACAACTCCCCTAGCTGTCCTTGTAGTAAAAAGGGCTTATTTATAAGGCCTGTGTGTCGCCTTTACGACACCTTTTACCATAATAAAAGTGACGCATTGGCGTTCCTCCTAGACCGGTCCTCCTACACAAGCTACCAGCCAGTGCCGCAATTACACTACAAAGAGGCTGTGTGGGTGGAAGGTAGTGCAACCTAGGGACAGTAGGCGAGAACTCAGTCAGGGAGGCTGAGGGCCGAGGCCTGTCAGGCGGTGGCTGTCTGATCGATAGTGGAGCCCTGTTAGTTGCCTTTTCTTTCCGAGACTCCAGGAGTTACTCTGTACCACATGCAGAAGACTGGGAAGCCGGGTTCAAGTTTCAATATAGGCCGCTCAACATCATGTGATTCTGGGCAAATCACTTAATCTCCCCGTGCCTAACAACACAAAAATGAATGTGCCCTTGTGTAATGTAGCTACAGCTCTTGTAAAGCGCTCCAATGCCTTAGCGTCGAGTTCATGCTTTTTAAAACCACGCAAAGAAAAATAAAGACAACGCACACTTCTGGCAGTGCAGGCGGCACGGAGGATTGCAAGCAGGCATTCAATTAAAGGTGAGTTAATGGCTGGGCAAGGTGGAGGACAGGGACCCGTGTTGTAGGTGACTGTATGACCCTGATAGATGTTCCTAAGGAATCAGAGGGAAACAACTGCCTCTACCACAACTTGTGGGGTTGGACTCAGGGAAAGGGTCCATACAAACCTTTCAGCCACCTTCCCGTCCGTCCCTCGAGGGAATGCTGCGGGGCAGTGGGTGGGGGGGGGAGAGTGGGGGAAGGGGGGGTGAGGGGGCGGGGGAGGGGCTAGTAAACTCCGGCATATGGCCGAACGGAGGTATGTAAAGAAATAAATGAATAAAACACATTTCATTGCACACGCTGCAATACCAAATGGTGATGCAGCGTGCTCAATGTAATTCGTTTTATTTATTTATTTCTTTTATTTACCTCCGTACGGCCGTATGCCAGAGTTTACTACCCCCCCTGCCCCTACCATCCCCGCCCCGCCCCACAGCACTCCTTCGAGAAGCAGCTACTGCGTCCAGCTAAAGCGCTCCGACTCCTTTGGAATCGCTCTAGCAAGGCAACACTTCCAGCCACATGCATCATTCTCGGCATTTGCGATTCCTTAATTGCGATTTTTAAGGAATCGCAATTAAGGAATCGCAAATGCCTATGCATTAAAAAATCGCATAAATATTTGCGAATCGGTATTTTTCCTTAATTGCGATTTACAATTTGCAAATCGCAATTAAGGAAAATCTTTCCATTGATTCCTATGGGCCAAAAGGCCCATAGGAATCAATGGGAAGGCATTTACAAATTGCGATTTTCTTTTTGCGAATCGCAATTTGTTAATGCATTTCAAGGGTGCAGGGGGAGGGCCAAAGGACCCCCCTGCACCCCTGAAATGTATTTGTGAGTACAAGTTACACACACACATGTCCAAAGGACATGTGTGTGTGTAACATGAAGGTTTCAAAAATGCATATTTGTGCATTTTTGTAATTTTTCGCAATTTAACACGAGGTCCAACCTCGTGTTAATTTGCTCCCTCTAATGGAAAATTCGCAAATCTTTAAACATTCATGCATTGCATTTAAGGAATCGCTAAAATGCGATTCCTTAAATGCAATCGCATTTTAAGAAGTCGCAATAAATAGCGATTTCTATTGAAATAGATGATGCATCCCAAAAAGCGATTTAGGAATCGCAAACGGCCGATTTCTGCGAATCACACCGTTTGCGATCCCTAAATCCTTTGATGCATGTACCTGTTCGTCCCCAAAAAGTTCCCTTACATTTACTTAATAGATACCGTCGCGGTTCTTCTGGTGACACTTTGGCATGAACCAAAAACCTGTTCACCAGTCACTGAATCAGGTGTTTGCTTTATCTGATTTTTTTTAATGATGAATTTCTATGAATATTGTATGGTGGATGTATTTGAAGGAAACGTGTAATAAACAATGTGTTTACTGGCAAATGGTGCCTGCATACTCTAACCCTGTGAACCACCAGGTGAGAGGCTTTTATTTTATGTCTGAGACAGACCTTTCCACCTCCTTCAAGGATCTGTCCTTTGACCTGATTAACGAGTATGCCCTCTGATCTTTTGCAGAGACTTTAAGTCATGCTTGTGTACATTCACCTGCACCCCAAGGCAGTATCTGTAAGTTACTCATTACAGCCAGTACACAAAGCTCTCTTTTCTAGAGTGAAGCTTTCATTGCTGAGCTGCAGGCTTCCTCGTGTGTGTGGTGAAATACAACCGCTGGCTGTTTCATTACACTACAGACAGTTCTCACACACCTCAATTATCATAGTGTTGGATTACAAAGGGAAGTTGAGAATCTTAAGTGAAAGAAGGAGAGCCCCAATTAACATGTCTCAGAACCTGCACCTATAACCTGTATATACATAGGTAGGATGATCTCTTCTTCCCCCCCAAGACCCTCCATCCTGAAGAGCAGCATCATTCTGCAGCCTAACTCCAGTCCCAGTTAGCATTAGGGCCTGCCCTGATCTGAGCAGCCTCACATCACAGCTCGTAGCCCCAGCTCCACATAAATAGGATAGTGCTTAATTTGTAAGAGCCAGGGCTCTCGTCAGAAGTCCACTGTGGCTTGCACCCCGCATTGCCCCCGCCAGCACTGCCACTGATAGTAACAACACAACTACTAACAATTGGCAATAGTCAGTTTTACTGTAAATTGAATTAATAATTACCTGTTGTTGCGTTCATCTCTAAATTAGCCAGACAGCACCACCTTGTGGCACATTGTCACAAATGCCGATGTTGACAATTAACTGCCAGTGCCAAGCACCAGAAACCACTGGCTCAAATTAAGCACTCGAATAGGATTTCACAAACAATAACTGCAGGCCTGCCTCCATGACCAACAACAAACCTCTGCCTGTAATCCACCTAGAATTTTGTTTGGGCACAAATACCCTTTTTGGCAGCCTGCCGGGGAGCGCATATTAACAAATCAAAGAGGCTTCTGTGTCAATTTAGTAAGGGCTGGGAGACTTATGAACATCTGTGTATAGGAAAAGAAAGTTGGCCGAACTCCTGCTGGAAATATTGGAACGCCAAAGGAACAGACACCAATGCAAGCCTTCATGGAATTCACAGAAGCAGGCGGAGCTCTGAATTTTAAAGCCTGCCCTGTAAAAACAGGTCTCCCTTGACTTCTCCTTTTCATGTGAACTGAGAAAACTGTTTAGACTGAAACAACAGCATTTAATTCCAGATCAACATTTGGAATAACGAAAATGTAAACAATTACTTCTTCATCAGGCCAAAGTGCTTTGCACAGCTTACACTGCCCATTCTTTCTCTTTCAAAATCCAAAGAGAGCAGTGCTTTAAATGGCCGGTACTGTTTGGAGTGGGGGAGTACCTGCACTTTCCAAGAGGGAAGTAATACTTTTAATTGGAGAGTACTGACACTTTTCAGAAACAAGCAGGTACTCTGGTGCAGAGTACCTGCACTTCTATTTTTTAGGTTCAAGCACTGAAAGAGAAGCACCTAGTTGCTCCTTTTATATTCAATGTCTTTGTAAAATTCTGTATTCTGTCTAGGTCTTTACTGCGTGATGCCTGGACTATGGTAACTCTCTTTATTTGGGGGCACCATCTTATGTTGCTATTTATTCATATTTTAAAAAATTAGTGCTGGAAATGCACAATTTTCTCCCAATTTTTTATAATAAATTGCACAAGAAATTCCGACTGGTCTCCCAAATAATGTTGTGCCCCTCATGTTTCTCCAACCTCAAGGCCAAGACCAACCCACCACTCATAAACTTCACCGGCCGCCACTGGATGCAGTAACAGTCTACTTCCGTGCGTAGTAAATCCTCCAATCACTCATTGACTGTATCTTTACCTTTGACCACTTACAGCTCTCTTCTGCCTTTTGGCTAGTCCCACGCACTCCAAATACCACAAACATGTCATGCATACATATAGATCTAACACACACACAGTGTAGAACGTTGTTATCTTTCTGACAATAAAAAGTGTGATTTACACGTTACAAGGCTATCCTGCAGAAGATTTATTAACTTGACAAGATGACTATGCTATATTACAGACTCTGCGATTCCAAAGGGGATGATGGACGGAGCTTTTGAGCAAATCAAACACTCACCCCCAGTCAACTGATCTGGGTTTAATCCATCACCATTCTTGAGCTCACTCCACCACCCCAGTTCAGACATGGGCATATGCAAATCAGTCTGACCCTGTGCCTCATGGGAACAGTCTAGCCCGAACTGCCAAGCCATGTCTTCCCTGGACCGGAAACAAGCATCCTGGGACCGGTTTCGGATTCATAATCCTCATCAGCCAGGCTATCTTGAATCCAGTGGCAAAGTGAGCAAGGGACTCACGTCTGAGCATACCCTGGCAACGTGGGGCGAACAAAGCGATACCAAAGGGGATGATGGACGGGTATGCCCAGACGTGGGTCCCTTGCTCACTCTACTCTGAACTGGGGTGGTGGAGTGAGCTAAAGAATGGTGATGGATTAAACCCAGATCAGTTGACTGGGGGTGAGTGTTTGATTTGCTCAAACGCTCCATCCATCATCCCCTTTGGTATCGCTTTGTTCGCCCTAAGTTCGCAGGGTATGCCCAGACGTAGGTCCATTGCTCACTCTACCACTGGATTCAAGATAGCCTGGCTGATGAGGATTATGAATCAGAAACCGGTAATAATACCCTATGTAACCTCACTCCACCCTCCACCAGTCTCTCAACATAGGCTCAGCAACTCCACCACTGGAACACAATAAAAAAACAATATACTTGGCATGTGGTCACCCTTCCCCACTTCCTTTGAGACACCCTGACATTCCCCACCTAAATATTTAAAAGAAATGCTTGGAGTTCTGCTTCCCTCCAATAACAAAGTTCATACCCACCTCCCCCAATCAGTCTACATATAAAAAATATTAAACATCCTGCCATCCTTCCAGAGTGTTTGGATAAAATATAGAATACAAATTATTGTGATACCAAAATATTGTGTCAAGATTATAGAGATGTCAACAATATTGTGGACAAGAATACTGAATTAAGAATATTGGGGCTGATTAGGATGGTGGTGAGACTACCACCGACAGCCCGTTGTTGGCAGTCTCACCACCATCCTAAGCAAGCTTTGCGCCCACCACATTAGAATGGTGGGCAGTTGTTGGTGGTCGGCAAGATCGAACACCACGCATCCGAGGGGCTCCTTGAGCCCGCCAGTGTGGCGGAGGAGGAGTAATGCCTACGATGGGGGCAGTGCCTGCCAGGCCCCGCTGTAGGCATTACGATGTTTCTTTCCGCCGGCCCTATGGTCCCCCCAATATATCCCTGCACCATGTGACAGCCCCCACATGGTGCCCGCCACAACGTGCAGGCATATGCACAATGTGCATTTTTTGGACTGCGGGGTGTGCCAGCAGCACATGGCGCAATACAAAAAATACACTTTGCAACCACCTTGAAGGCAGTCTCATAGTAATTTGGGGTGTGGGACCACAAACAGCTTGTCGGGCGGTCCCATCCCATCCGAATGTCCGACCGCCATCGTGATCAGCCCCATTGTTCTAAGTGTCGTTTTTAATATTGTAAAAATATCACTTTAGAATATGTCACTGTATACAATGTTGTTTGTAAGGGTTATTTTGTGTATTTCATTGTAGTGTATTTTATTTTAGGTGTTTAGCAAAAAGAATTATTTGGGTGTTTAGTAAGATAGGGGCATATGCATCATAACATAAATTTGCGACTCGCAATCCGTGTTTTTTACCGAATCGCAATTTGCGTGTCGCAAAATGCGATGCAACAAAATAATCGCCCAAAAATTGTGAATCAGTAAAAATCGCAAGATGCGATATGTAAATTGCAAGTCGCAAAAAATTGCGATTACGCTATTAGCGACTCGCAAATTCCGATTCCCAGAATACTATTCACCATGATGATATCAGAACCAGGAGGTGGCCACACCCATGCAGTTACCTGTGTGCTGAGAGGAAGAAGGAGGAGGATGAACACTGGAGAACAGCATTTGAGAAAAGTTTGTGAGTTTGAAACTGTTTCAGATATCAGCATGGCAAAGTAAACACCACTGAAGGAGAGAAAAAGGCAGAAGAAGTTCTCAGAGAAGGAATTGGAATTGCTAATTGAAGAGGTGGTTAGGAGCCATGACAAATTGTTTGGTAAACTGTCTTTGCAAGTCCCAGAATCAGAAAAAAGAAAACTGTAGCTGGCAATGCAAACCAAAATTAATGCAGTGGGAGTTGCACACCGCAGCATTGGAGATCTGCGCAAAAGATGGTACGACCTGCGCAGTTGTGCAAAAGAAAGGGTTGCGGGGAGGCTTGCAGAGGTTAAAACAACTGGAGGTGGACCATCAACCCAAGCCAGCCCCACAGCCATGGAGGACCTTGTGGCGTCCACCCTGCAGCCAGAGGCAGTAGTTGGTGTCACAACAATTGATTCCTCTGCAACACCCTATACCTCCCAAAGTAAGATGCATGCAACTTTATTTCCACATTTCAGTGTTAGCTAACAACCAGTGTAAATCAGATCAGGCTTGTGCAGGAAAAAGTAACCCATTGCAACATGGAAGTCAGTCTACACACACTCTAATTTAAAAATATTTTATTGTACAATTTGTTAAAAAAATTAGTAAACATGTCCTAACAGAAAGTTAATAATGCACTGTTCTAAACCACAGATACATGTGACCAAGAGTCTGAGGAGACTGATGACCATGCACCAGCTGAGAGTGAGTCCCACTCAGAAGAGGACATAGCTGTCTCACCTACACCCACCGCACTAGCACCGAAGAAACGCAGGACCACTGTGGCCCCATTGCTAGCATTTGGAAGTGAGGATGATGGACAACCTGAGCCCACAATATCAGAAGTAGTAGTGACACCCACATTCAGACCACGCGAGCATCTGCGTCGTAGGAACATGCGAGCTCGGAGAAGCAGGGCATCAGCACTGTTGAGATCTGGAGCAGGCGAGACATCCACATCACATGATGGGCTGGAGAGTGCCATGTTATGGGTACAGCGCCTGCAGATGAAACACATGCGTTTAATGCAGGGAAACCTTACAACACTTGCATGCAAAGTGGGGGACATGTGTGACAGCATGAATAATCTAACTACTGCTGTGCTGGAAGGTCACAGGGAGAACAGGAAAGATTTTGGAGAACTGACTGGAGTACTCAGGGAGCTATGCAAGGTGCTAAAGGATGATCAGAGGTCCCATCGCAAAAGAGACACACAATTACTCGGACATTTGGATGGGTCCACCAGGGCCACCAACCATATAAGTACTGCCACAGCACACCCATGACGACGTGCAATAGCCATGCAGTTAAAAATGACCCATTGCTGCAGAGATGTTGCCAAGGGACTGGTCCAAGTGACTAATGCTGCGGATCAGATGCAGACCAATTCTGTTGCTGCCAGTAGTATGATGGGTGGGGGGGTGAAAGTGAGGAAGCATCCAGTCACAGTAGCAGCTTGGCACCAGTGCCAGACTCTAGAAGGTGCAACACTCAGAATACTGCAAGATCTGAGACCTCACAAAGGGATGCGTCTGACCCCCAGAACGGGCGATGGAAGTGAG
The DNA here is from genome assembly GCF_964261635.1 of Lissotriton helveticus. NCBI lineage: Eukaryota > Metazoa > Chordata > Amphibia > Caudata > Salamandridae > Lissotriton > Lissotriton helveticus. The sequence goes on along the minus strand of NC_136071.1, from coordinate 1,147,665,078 downwards.
AGGACGCAGGAGATAGTGTGGCCATGCTCATAGCAATGGTCACTGGTGAAGCAACCAGTTAATACTCATGTCTGGACTGAACTTAAGTTCCATTACATACCATATTTGTGTTTTAAATATTGTCATCAGGCTATGCTAGTGTGCATTAACACAACAGTTTAATTTGTTTTCAATAAATCTATTTAGCAAAGTTACAGTCTTGTGTTGTGTAGCATTTGTACTCACATCAAAAATAATGCTGTGTGTTTTCTGCCCGATGCGTCCTCCCTTCAGCTGCACTAGCTGGATTTTGGCCATGTTGTGGGTTGATGTTATCCTCTTCATCATCGGGATCACTATCAGATGTCTCAATAGGTATGCCTCTGGCGGTTGGTACATTGTGCAACATGGCACATATAGCGATGATCATACAACATAAGTCCGGCCTGTATTGCAAGGCACCCCCGGTTTTATGGATACACCTAAATTGGCTTTTGGCAGCCCAAAGGTCCTCTCTATCACATTTTGTGTTGTCCTGTGTGCTGCATTGTAGAGGTGGTCACTAGGTGTGCTTGAATGCAGGTATGGTGTCAGGATAAAGGGCCTCACTGCATAAGTGCTGTCACCTGTTGAGAAAAAGCATATGTATTACTCACTGTGATATTTCGCCATGAAATGTAGGTATGCATGAGATAATGAAAAATGTTTACCGAGCAGGACTCCTTCTCCAAATTCCCCTCCAAGTAGACATGTATGAATCCGGCTGTGGCCAAAGATGTAAGAATCATACGTACTACCTGGGTATCTGGCCACACTCTCTGTGATCATGTACTTTGCATTGCATATCCCCTGGATGTTTAGTGAGTGAAAAGACTTGCGATTCCTGAATATATATTCATTGGCTGAGGGAGGACATATGGCTACATGTGTCCCATCTATGCAACCTATCACATGGGGGATGTGGGCTATCTGGTAAAAGTCCATTTTAGTTTGAAACAATTCCTGTGGGGTGGTTGGGAATCTGATGTGTTGGTGCGTACTCAGCAACATAGCGTCCAGGAACGCGGTAAGAAACGCTAAAGGGAACTTTGTGACACTCCGCCAGCTGTAGCTATTACCCCCTGGAAGCTACCAGAAGCTAGAAGGTGGAGGGAACACAGGACCTGCACATGGGTGGGGATAGCATGTGTCCTGCGAGTTTGGGGCTGCAGTAGTGGGTATAAATCAACAATTAGGTTATGTATCATTGTTGCATTCAATCTATACTTCTCATATATTTCCTCATCGGTTTGCCCCAACAGAGTAATGCACACTCTGAAAATGCGCACTTGTATCCTACGTCTCCTCTGTGCCTGTGCTCTTAGCCTCATCCTCCTCGCCATGACGTAAAGCGCAGCCATTCAGAAACATTCTGAGGCCTTCTGGGCCAGTTTAAAAACTTTCCTGATCTTCCCCACCTGTTCAGAGTGTTTTCACCTGGTTACCACCTAGTTTGATTTGGTGGTAATTTGCGAATGCAAAATAGAGATTTGCACATTTTTCGCAAACTGCGACTGTTCATGCATTGCATTGCGACTTCGCAAGATATAATCACAAATAGAGATTCGCTATTTTTGAGCTTCGCAATTTTAGTAATCGCTAATTATGAGATTGCTATTTTGGGATTCGCTATATTTTGCAATTTCTTAAAAATTTCTTATTTTTGGTTAGATGCATTGCTTTGTGCTATTTTGCGATCGCAAACAGTCTTTTTTTGCAATTCACACTGTTTGCAATCGGAAAATAGCTTGATCTATCTGGCCCATGATTTCTTAATTGTTTACATTTTTATTTTCAGTTGCAATAATGTGTAAAATTAATGGATGTGTAGTTTATTTTAGTACTGGATGTTGGGTTTTTAGGGGATAACGGTGGGAAGATTTAAAAAAAGGAATATTTTAATTTATATGTAATGTTTATTTTTAATATTGTAAAATTAAGATTGCTTTAGTTATACATTTTTGTTTAAGATATATTTAATAATTACATTTAATTTATTGATACTTTAAATACATTTTGAAAACATTGGTATTTTATTGTAAAGATTAAAATAATTATTTTAATCATAGACATTTTTGAAAAAAGAAAACGTTTTTCACTGTAAATTGTATAATGTAAAAGCTTTTGAAATCAACTTATTTGTATTACATTTTTCGTGGAACTTTAATAATTTTGAATTTTTTTTAAATGTTGAAAATTATACTGTCATAGTTAATAAGGAACTGATTACGAGTCTGGTGGTCTTCCAACCACCAGACTCATGGTGGCACAGCAGTGGTGCTCCACCGTCCACCGTATTATGACTTCTAAAGTCAAGGCGGCGGTGGACCGTCCGTGGCGCCAGGGAACAGTTTTTTTCTCAACAAAATCTGTTTCGGTTTGTAATAAACCAATATTTTTTATTTTGATTTCCTTTTTTCAGGTTTCCAAGAGCGTTTCTTTTTTTAAACATTTTCTCTGATTTTTTCTGGTTCCTGGACCCTTTGGATTGCTCAGTGTATCTCTGTTGGATTGGTTTTACTTTTGTATTTCTTTTGGCGTGTTGGGAAATTATTTTTACTTATTAACTGTGTGAATTAGTAAGTCATATTTAATTCATTTTGTTTTGGGTGGGAAATGTCATAATATATCATTTATGTAAGTGTTATGTCATTATTATTTCGTATTATATATTTTATTTGATGTAAATATTTTTCACAATGGATTGAGTTTGTTATTTGAGGTGTCTGGTTGGTGAGGTTTCATTTTTCTTAATATACACATTACATAATTAATTTTATTTTATCAGTTTTATTTACAATTGGAGTTTTATATAATGTTTTGACTTATGTAATAAAATATTAGTTTATTTATATAAAAAACGCTTTGTAATATGGGTTAAGATTATACTATACTTTTTGGGGAGTTTTGAGGGTTAGTATTTATTTTTATAATATGCCTTTGCCCATTGTTTCTAAGTAATCTACTCCTTTGTTATTTATGAAGAGTTTTACTGTAAGGGGTTTATTACGATGTTGGTTGGAAAGGCTCCGAACGGCATTCGGATTTTCCTAACCTGTATCAGAACCTATGTTTCCGACCAACTCAGAAAAATTTCCGACAGATCGATTATGATAGAAAGGTAACAGTTCGGTCTTTCTGACTCAGTTCCGACCGGCATTTGGATACTCCTTGTCGGTTGGAGCTGAATCGTACGGGTCTACGGACCGCGCTTCTGACCGACGTATTATGTTGTCAGATTCAGACAGCCTTTCCAAATTGGTCTGTCAGACACTTATGATGTCGGATTCAGACAGCCTTTTCGAATTGGTCTGTCAACCGGTTTCGGCTGTTGGAAACTGACTTTGGGGACCCGTAGCAGGCCCCCCTTCACCCGGTGGCCTCCGGTTGGGGCCTGTGGGGTTAACCATTGGAACCCTCTTTGCAACCATGCACAGGGTGGCAGGCACCATGGGTTGCCCGACACAAGGTGCAAGGTTTTCTGCAACCCCCCCTTTTGGGAGCCTGTGTTGTTGGTCGGATCACAGGCTCCCATTGAAGTCAATGGGAGTCCAACCGAGCAGTGTTTGGAAACATCTTAATTGGTTGGTTGGGCTCCACGAACCGGAGTCAGTCAGAAACAATTTCGACAAGTAGGCGTTTGGAATGCTTTCAGACAACATCGTAATGAGGCCCTAAATGTAGCATGTCGTACATTCTTTTTTTAGGTGCTAATTTCAGGTACAACTTGGGTTACAGTTTGCTCCATTCGTAGTTGTTGGTGGCTTTGTTCTTTTTGAATGGTTCTGTATATTTATATTGTGTATGTTGAGTTCTTCCTAGTGGGGATTGGGAGGAAGTGTGCCATCCTTCCACTGTGTTGTGTGTTCTGACTTCCTATGCCAAGGTGCTGCCATAGACACTCCACCATGGTATTTGGATTTTTGAGTTGGTGTCTGTGTCTGGATTGATGTAGTCTGCCAACTCAAGTGTTATAAAAATTATCCTTTAGAGTGCTTATATTATGTTTGTTTTGTTGGAAGAAAGGAGTTTCTTTAAGTAAATTGTAGTGATTTGCTAACTCGGTGACACAGACATAGGCGAGTGCTATAATTTTCTTATTTGAAAGGCAAATTGTAGCATATTTCACACATAGTGCAGAGTATTTTATTAGTTAGTTGTTATTTTACATTTTTAATTCTGATTAAAAGTAAGTTGTAGTTTAAATATGTTTTAATTTGCAAGGTATTTGTCGATATATATATACCGCATTTTCCGGCGTAAAAGATGACTTTTTAACCCTTTAAAATGTGCTCTAAAGTCGTGGGTCGTCTTATACGCCAGGAACCAAATTTTGGGAGTGGAAACAACGCTCCACCAACCTTGAAATTGGAGCAGATTGGGGCCCTGTCAGTGCCCCCGGCGTGTGTCATGGCTAAATAGGTATGTCCCTGGGTTCAGCTGGCCAGTGCTGGCTCATAGTCTAAGGCCTATGCCTGCCCGCTGTTGTCCTTACCGGCTATGGTAGTCGTGCCGCTCCGCTTTCACGACCCAGGTGCTGATGCCACTGAGCTGGGCCACAGGATATGCCTCTGCGTCGGTGCAGTCAGTGATGGCAGCGCAGCAGCTCCAGTGGGGAGGAATTCGGGCGCCCTGTTATCTGCCAGTGCTCGTGGGAGGGGGGATGCAGCGGCATGTGCTGATCTGGCGTCTCTCTCCTTCCGATGTGGCCATAAATCTCGCATTCATCGGAAGGAGAGGAGCGTCAGTTAATGGCCATAGAAAGGGGACTGTAGAATGTTCCCGCCGGCAATACAGCAACATAATGTTTTGCTGCAGTTACCGTACGGTATTTCAGAAGGGTGATTACAGTACATTCCTGTTGAATCATCAAGACACTGCATTCTTTTTAAGATCGGATGGACAGTTCTTTACACTTCATGTCACAGAGGAGGGCTAGAATCATGGGTAGTCTTATACGGCGAGTATAGCACGAAACCTACATGTTATCAAGAAAAGTGGGGGGGTCGTCTTATACGCCCAGTCGTCTTATACGCCGGAAAATACGGTAATTCTGTTTTCAGGTTCTGGTCAGAGAATCCAGCAGAGTTTCCTCTTCTTGTAGCTTTTTCAATTTTTAGAGTATTAAGTTGATAAATAGTGTGTGCCTTTTAAATTTTGGGTTAATTGCTTATGTGATTTTATTGGTTACTTTTGTTTATAGTTTACATTTTTTGGTTAGTTCTGTTTCGGTTCAAATGATTTTTTCTATGTCCTTCTATGCTAAATGCTCATTTACATATCATTATATATTTTACTTATAATGTTTAATATGTAGTTTGATACATTTTATTGTAATTGTATATGTATAAGTATGTGTGTACATATATATACATATATATTAACATATTTAGATTGTTGCATAAATGTTTGTATTTTATGTAAATGTCTTTTTTAACTCATGTTGCTATGTATTGAGTTATATTTTTATTTGAGGCGATTTCTATTTATTTAGGGATTTTTTATAGTTAAAACATGTGTATATGTTGTTTATGTTTATTTTAATGTTTTATTTAATGTAAAAACTAGTTATTTTCATGTTTATTAATGTTAATGGAATTGTTTTTCTGGTATTATTGTAGATGATATTGTGTGAGGTGATATGTTTGAGTATGTATATGCTTATTTAAAGGTAACAATATTTTTGGTTCTGATATTTTTGTTTTTGATATTAGGAAAAAATGATATTTTTTACAGCAATATTTGTGTTCTTGATATTTATGGTTTTATCAGTCAAGTATAGGAAGATGCTATTTATGTTAACTATATTTAATTTCCGATATTTTTGTATATAAATATTGTGTTCATTGATATTGTGCCATTGAACCTCCTTCCCCACCATTCTCTGCGATTTCCCACCATCCAGGGCCAGACAGGTCTTTTATTCACTCGGCATTTCCCCGGTGGGCTGGAGCTCATAGATGCTGGGTTTGAAAGCCAAGAGCCGCCCCTATTGCCTCTGTCACTTTCCTCAGCTTCCCGAGGTTAATATCAGTAGGCACTGGGGAGGTTTTCAAGAGAACTAGAGGGAGGGAGGGGAAGGTAGAGAGAAAGCAATCAGAGTAGCAGAAGAGAGAGAATGAGGAGAGAAGGAGAGAGAGAGAGAAAGAGAGAGATAATGCTTGCATGGATGGAAAGAGAGTGATAGTGGGAGGAGACGAGAGGAGCGGGCTGTTTCAGAATTTTCGCCAGGGCCGCTTTAGGCTTCCCAGTACTGCCCTGTCTCTTCTCACCAGATGCAGGCCACAGTCTTCTACGTCAATGCAAGAGCATTTTATCATTATTTAACGCAGCGCAGCTAACCACCTTGGTGCATTGCGTGAAGGGTCTGGAATGAGTTGTATTTAACATCATACAGCGCATTTCTGTCCTTTCCTTGTGGTAGCGCTCAATGTGCGGCCTAGCGCCGACGCAGGCACCCTTGCGCCATGGTACAAGGTTGCCTGCATTGCAGACAAGATTGTTTTTGTATAGGAAGGGACACCTTCCTGCATAAAAACAAACATCTGAGGCATTTTCCTCTTTTTTTCTGTGTGCTGCAGGAAAAAGAGTAAAAAAACGATGAGAAATAAAGATATTTCTCCTTGTTACGCCTCTCCTGGGGAGGCGTAGTCTTTTGAGACAATCCCAGGCCTACCAGTGATGGTAAATCTGGGAATGGCCCAAAATCCATGGGTGAATGAGTGGGAACACCCATGCTCCACCCGTGGAACGCTTCCCTGGGGCAGAGTAATGCAACGCAGCGATTTGCGCTCTGTTACATTACTCTAAATTTATCAAGCTACTCAGGGCCACGTAAGGCGGCCTTCCATGGCTGGATAAATAAAACTTAAGTGCTGCGTCACCCTTATCGGTACAAAAGGGGGTGGTGATGGACGGAGCATCAGAACCAATCAAACACTCGCACCCAGTCAACAGATCTGGGTTTAATCCATCACCGTTCTTTAGCCCACTCTGCCACCCCAGTTCAGACATGGCTATATGCAAATCAAGTCTGACCCTCTGCCTCATGGTACAAAAGGGGGTGGTGATGGACGGAGCATCTGAACCAATCAAACACTCACACCCAGTCAAAAGATCACCACCCCCTTTTGTACCGCTTTGGCCGCCATAAGTTGGCAGGGTATGCTCAGACGTGAGTCCCTTGCTCACTTTGCCACTGGATTCAAGCATGCCTGGCTGAAGACGGCTGAAATGCCAGAAACCGGTCCTCGGAAGCTTGATTCCGGTCCAGGGAAGGCATGGCTTAGCAGTTCGGGCTGGACTGTTCCCATGAGGCACAGGGTCAGACTGATTTGCATATAGCCATGTCTGAACTGGGGTGGCAGAGTGGGCTAAAGAACGGTGATGGATCAAACCAAGATCTTTTGACTGGGTGTGAGTGTTTGATTGGTTCAGATGCTCCGTCCATCACCACCCCCTTTTGTACCGTGTCACTCTTATGGCCCCTTCCGTGGTGCAAGGGCGATGCAACACTATGATACATTTGGGCCATGGATTTTTACTACAGGGTCAAAAGAGCAGTGATACACAAAACTATTTTTCACTGCTCATATGTCAGAGTGGTGAATACCTGGGTCTCCGAATAAAAAATCTGTTATTGTGCATTGCGGCTTGCAGTGAAAGCCTAACACAGCAATAGAATTAGTTAACAAAGAACATAAGACTCATGTTCAGTTCTCATTTTCTGCAAGACACCAAAGACACACTTGTTCAAGAAGCCACTGCTAATTGAAAATGCACATCTGAACTAGTGTACATGATTTCATATAACAAAAAATCATAGAATACCATTTCTGAGAAGCCTTTGAATGAAGGCATTTACCACTGGGTAGAAACCTATTCACAGGAAGCCTTTTTTCATAAAATGCCTTTCACCTGTTTTTTTAAAGGATTCAAGGCCATTCATCTGAAAAATGGGCCCTTTATGTTGTTGGTTGTATAAAGTTTGTATAATTCCTTGTACACTTATCCTTCTTCACCAATCCTTTCTTCTCCCCTTCCCACGCCCTGTCACTGGGTGGCAGGGCACTTTTTTTATATTGGTGTTGTTGGGGATTATCTGCTGAACCCATTGCATTCTTTCCACTGCTTGTTACCTTCACACATTTATTTTCCCTCCCTTCTACTCACCCTCCCTGTATTTTGGTGAACAGGACCCCTTCTCCGATCTGTGAAATAGGATTTATTTGACTCTCCCTCTTTATCCTCTCTCTCACATGCTGAATGTTGCCTCATTTCTCCTTCTCCACCACCCTCCCTCGTCTTTATCTCCTACCTGGCCTCTTTTTACAACTTTATTAAAAAATAAACTGGTTCATCGCCGTTCGTTATTTGATTTTTTAAATATTTTTTTTTTAAATCATTATTATTTTTTAACAGTTCTTGTTTTATTCTGTTACATTTGCAAACTGCTTTTCTATAATACGTTTTTCTACTAAAGGTTTTTTTCAGTTATTTGGGTTCGAAGCAACGGGTTTCTAATATTTAGTTTTTCTGTGAATTTACACAACTAAAAACTACACAAAATATTTCAATGCCTGAATCTTCTCACTGCCTATTGTTCATTTGCTTTTAATGTGTGATCTTGGTTAAATGGACAGTGCTCTGATATCCTATTGGCTAGGCTTTGCTGAAGAATATAGTAAGGCATAAATATTCTGCAAAGAGATCGAGTACTCTCGGTTGTACGTCACTAACAAGTGAACATTAACCACACAAACCAGCAAAGATTGCAGTACATGCTTTTTCAGTATGAAAGTGTTGACAAGGCTTTTGCTTTTCTAACCACAGCTGCAAGAACTCTCTGACGTCAGCTGACAAAACTGATCTCTGGTTCACAGCACTGTCAACACTGTGATCCCTACAGAAGTACATAGATCTGGGCTTGAGCCTGCTTGAGCTTTCCTGCCAACCTCATATAATCAAAACAAATCCTACACAAAAACACATACATACACACACACACATACACACACACATACATACATAGATACATACAGGTGCTTTGGGCCGGCCATCTTCAGTCACTGGTCTGCTCAGCTGTCATTCTTTGCCTCATCTGACCAGAGCATTGAGCTTGCGGCAGGGTCGGACGGGGACAAAAATAAGCCCAGGCAGTAAAATAAAAGTGCCCCCCATTAGCAAACATGATAGCTGAAAAAGTAGCCCACATTTGCAAATCAAGCCAGTTTTGTTAGTGTAAAGGCGCGCTGTATGGGTATTTTGCAAGGTAAGAGATGCTGCTTGGTTTTGAGTTTGCTGCAGGCAATGCTTGTGACAATATCAGGGAAATCAACAAGAAAAACATGCCCCACCTGGCTATAAAACAGACCCACAAACTGCTAAAAAAAAATGATCCATACACTGATCTGTGAGGCCAGTCCATCGGGCACTGCCTGATTGTCCTATGGCCAGTCCGACCCTGGCTTAAGGCAACCAGTTAATCCACTTTAACTACTGGCTGTAGCGGGCACCTGGTAATCCCCCGGTGCGCCACACGGGTTGGGGGCTGGTTTTGGGCCCCTGGGGGCCATTTTTGTTACAGGGTCGGCCCTGTAACAAAATCGGCATAAAACCGGCCCTGGCAAAGAGGTCGGCGGCACCCACAACCCCCCGGGGGGGGGCAGCCGAGCACTTTGCCAGGGCCAGTTTTGGTTCCCAGTCCGGCCCTGTGTATGGCTTGCACAGTTCACATTACTTAAGAAGATCAGATTATGCTGCAGAGTGGAGACAGCGCTGAGACTTCTGCGTACATATCGTGGACACTCCCCTCCTGACCACAAATGAAGATGACCCCTGCCTCCTGAAATTGCTGGACCTCTCAGCTGCCTTCGGCACAGTTGACCAGCACACCCTCATACTCACCCTGAAGTCTTGAATGTGATTCACCAGCAACGCTCTTCGCTGGTTCTCCTCCTACCTTGCCAAATAACAACACTTTCTTCACTTGGTCAACTCCAGGTCCCAAAAGATCCCCATCTCCTGTGAAGTCCACCAGAGTTACATATATCCCCTGTTATCTTCATTGCCTACATGAAGCCACTTGGTGGTGTTCTCAGAGATTACAGCATCAAGATTCATGACAAGTGCGGGTCTCTGTGGTACAGATAATGTCTTCTTTTAGCTCCTAGAAAAGGACAGAAGCTCTCCATTTGCTGCTCTGAGTCCAGAATTAGTTTACCGATATTCAGGCAGGTAGAAAAGAGCAGCAAAAGCCTCCAGAAGGAAAACAAACTGTTGTAGCAATCCCCCCTCCTAACCCTCACCCACCACCACCCTCCAGAGATGCAGGCGAGTCAGAGCAGGGAAACAGGTGCAGGAAAAGTTCCAAAGCATTGAAAAAGAAAGGGGCTTAAACAGGAACATCTCCCAAGCAGAACAGTATAAAGTGTTGTGATATGCTGATCTATAAGTCCAGATTTGCTTAAGTAGTAATAGGTCACAGATTTCCCCAGAAGATGTTTACGCCATATTGAATTGGGCTTCCCACAGCCGAAAGAAATGGAAAAAATATTTCCCCATGATGGAAACCCTGGGTCGATTGACTCAAGTTTTCAATCGAGAAGATCGAGATCCTGCGGCCTCCGAAGAGATGTGATATTATTATTGAGGCACACACACCTGAGGAGCTTGCGGCAATAACAACTAATACTCATTGCATCTCTTTCTCTCTCCTCAAAGCGCAGGCCAGAACATCTCTCAGCAAGAAGGCCACAACCACTACAAGGAGAGAACATGGCCAGGGAAAAGTTGAAAACAAACCGGTAAGTATGTATAACAATTCGTCAATATGCTCATGGTACACAACTCTCTCTGAAAGTCTTCTTTGCTACAGACATTCAACACCTCAAACACTGCCTTCACATCCTCCAGGCCTGAATGTTCAGTATCTAACTGAAGCTCAACACAACCATGACAGAACTGCTGTCATTTGCCAAGAAATTGAAACAAGACACAGTACAAACCTGGCTCAAGGACATGAACCTTGATGGCTTTGAACCCCAATTTTCAGTGAATGCCGCGTCACTTTGAATTCACACTGGACACCAACCTCACCCTCGAGAAACACAATACCAAACAAACTAAGACAGGCTGGTACCAGCTCTCTCTTAAAAAAAAAAATGGAAACCCTTTCTTTTCAGGCACCAATTTCAGAACTGCTGTTCAAGTCCTCATACTCCTGCATCTGGATGGTGGCAACCACCTGCTTCATGGCCTCTCAGACTCAAGAGGATCCTACACACTGCAGCATGTCTTATCCAGGTCCGAAGAAATATGAGCCCCCAGCCTGATGGAACTCCATCCATTGGTGGCTCATACCATCTTCAAAACCAGCAGCATCATTTACGCCCAGCACCCCGCTTATCTTGCAGACAAGCTCACCATCTCTGGTAGTTCTCAGCATACAGACTGTCAGGACAACATAAGATTGCAGACTATCAAGTGGAAAAAAGAATAATAAGTCATTAAGCCTTTTTCATCTATGCACACAGGATCTGGAACAACATCCTGGTATCCATCAGGACCACCCTAATGCGGCTCCAGTTTAGGAAAGAGTTGAAGATGCACCTCGTCAAAGAACACTTGACTATATGCTAGACTTTGACCGTACACAGAGCTCTGCTGACTTTTGGCTAGGTTTGTTCTGTAGAAACAGACCTTTTTTAAATTCATCCTTTTTTCTATAAACTATGGGGGTCATTATGATGGCGGGCAGACTTAGTCCGCCCGCCATCATATCGGGACCCGGGACCGTCCGCCATAAGGGCGGGGGTCCCGATCAGGGCATTAGGATGCGCCCGCCACACAGGCGGGCGCATCCTGTATGTTTACCATTGCGGCGGGCGGAGCAGAAATCTCCGACCCGCCGCTATGGTAAAAGTGCACGTTGTGCTTTTCAAAGCGCAACATGACAGGCACCACGCGGTGCCTGCCATGTTGCACTTTGAAATGCGGGGGGGTACCATAGGTACCCCCCATGTGCACCCCCCCCAAGCCAAGGACTCCCAGGGGGCCCGCAACGGGCCCCCGCAGGGAGTCTCCGCATGCCTTTCCGTGGCGGCATTGCCTCCACGGAAATGCATTGGTGAAAGCCCATTGTAATATGGCGGGCGGTGTCTAACAGACACCGCCACCATGCTACTCGTTTTCCGCCCCGGCCGCAAGGCGACCGGGGTGGAAAACATGCGGGCGGTGTTTCTCACCGCCGCGGTCCCCCCCCACCATACTAATATGGCGGGGGGAATTGGGCTGTGGATGTCGGGCGGATTTCCTCCGCCAGGCTGGCGGTGGCTACCGCCAGCCTGGCGGAGGAAATCCGCCGGACATCCTAATGGACCCCTATGTATAAGATCTATACATGTTCTAAATGCACCTGCCTGGTAGCAACGCCCATACTATTCCATTAAAATTACATATCATGGTTATTTTTTTTAATTCAATTTCTTCTATTGGAAGCTTATGATCACTATGTTTTTGCAGTGGCATCTTTGCTTTTTTTCTTCTTTCCATTTTAAAGAAGGTGCTGGCAATATGTTTTCAAGGGTCACGTGTACCCTTCCTGGCATTGGGTCATGTGCATCCTTCCTGATATGGGGCTACGTGCGTCCTTCCTGGCATGGGCTCATGTGCACCTTTCCTGGCATGGGGGACATGCACCCTTCCTGGCATGGGGTCACGTGCACCCTTCCTGGCATGGGGTCCATGCACCCTTCCTGGCATGGGGTCACGTGCACCCTTCCTGGCATGGGGTCACGTGCACCCTTCCTGGCATGGGGTCCATGCACCCTTCCTGGCATGGGGTCACGTGCCCCCTTCATGGCATGGGGTCACGTGCACCCTTCCTGGCATGGGGTCATGTGTCACGTGCATCCTTCCTGGCATTTTCTTTACGAGCCCAGACAGAGTGTGTTACCATTTTACTGATATTGGCAGCAGCCGAAATGCCTCGTAAACACTTTCAAAAGCCCTGGGGCACAAGGGGTGCATATTATTTTCGACCGAATGGCGGACCCTTGCAAACACAGATGTATAAGTCGAGCGGTGATACTGGCTACTTACATGTTCATCCCGTAGGAAGTGATCTCACATGCTCTTTGACCTCTGATAAAATCTCAGGAAGTGACAACATGCAGCCTTTCTGTGCAATCCTTAGCGAAATCGGCAGAATGTTATTAAAATCTATAAGAGGCACAAATTAAGTTAAATAAACACAGCTATGCAAAAACCCATAAACTGAAAGCAGGGTTAAGCGATTGGCATTCAGAGTTAGCAGCAACACACCTAAATGAAGCCCTTCCCACAATGCGTACGTGTCAGCTACTTGACCACACAGGAAGTGTTTGCAAACAAACCTTGGCCTTAAGGGGGCCTTGTCATCCCCGTGGCTCACGCCATCAGCTCAGAAAGCGAGATTCACTAATCTCCGGGTTAGATGTTTGTGCGTGTGGTGGATTTCAGGCCTAGGGCCCGTGTGTTATTACCCGAGATTAGATGAAGCTACATCAACAAACATGATGTCAACAACCAAGGTCCGGCCTCCCGTGGTCGGGCACAGAAGCTGGGCATTGTCGTGTCTCTTGGCGGGCAACTCTACCAGCAAAGGCCTAAACCCAAAACACGCCAGAGTATCAGAGGCATAAACATCTGCGCAGTCATCACCGCCAGATAATGCCACCAACTTTAAAAGCACAAAAGTGACCGTAAAGCACTTTGGAAATCACAACAAGACCATATGAATAGCTCGTATCGACTTGTTTCGACTTTCCTTAGATATACGCCAAGGCCAAGTGGATGCGCCATGCGCGGGTGGATTTGAACCAGATTAGCAGCAGGTTTTGCTCTTCCCTTCGCTTCCTTCGAAACTAGGTCTGTGACTGAGGGTCAGACCGTCTTTTTAATGCACAGGCACTGCCAGATACTGAGTATCCACACTTCATTAATTTTAAAGTGAGGTTACCTGCACTTCTCAACAGAGGTGAAGCAATTATAATGGCACTTCTTGTAGCAAACATGCCCTCTGTGAAAGTGAGCATTTGTTCTTCTGTTTCCCCATTTCATGTGCTTGGGTCTGGTGTAAGTGTGTAAAAAGATCAGCAGACACTTATTCTAGTTGGCCTTGTTTTGCTGTTCCGCTGGCAGGAACTAGGAGCAAGAAACCTGACTCTGGCTTCAGACGCTCAGATGCAGGCAGAGGACGCCCTCACTGGTCTCAGTTTTCACCTGCAACAGCCAGCAGTTGTGGCTGCTTCTGCTGTGATGCACCTTAACTCAGGATGTGCAAAGTGTTCCAATAGACGTTGATTCACAAAAATGCAAGGGGAGCGGAAGTGATTTCAGACATCCATGACCTTAAGGACATAACAGGAAGTGACATCATATGACCTGTGACCCCCGATCTTCCCAGGAAATGGTGTCACAAGAACTTAACACTGATAAAATCACAAAAATCAACATTACTGAAGTTCCATGATAACTGCATAATTAATAGAACAACACAATACAAGTACATCTGTTTTAGCTTCCACCTGTATCAGGGTGCAAACAGGACAGGACAGGAAAAAGTACTTGTTTCTCTGTGTTCTACATGAAAAATTATGTGTTCATCTGACGAGGAGACAGTGCCACAAAACACACAACCACATTGTGTATATCAAAAACTGTCATGATTTAATTGTTCACATAGAGTATATCGCAATGAGAAATGCATTGATAAATCATAGGGAGAAACTTAAGTAAAACAATAGCAGTTATGTCCACATGTATTAATTAATTGATAAAGACCATATATTAAACATGAATTATGTCATTGGCTTAAATGATTCCTTATTATTAATACATTTTGATTTAGGATCATTTACAAGGCACCATCACTCATATCAATGAATCTGTCAATCAGGTGACTTGTAAATGCGGCTATTTGCCAGTGGCGTAACAATTGCCCCTGCAGCCCCGGCAGTGCGGGGGGCGCCTGAGCTCCAGTGGACCCGCTGCAGCACTGTACAGGGGCAACGAGCCACTGGCCTGACAGCTCCTGACTGGGTCTGAGGCGTGGGGGGCTCGTCCATGTATTTTGCAGCGGGCCCCCTCAAGTTTCGTTACGCCACTGCTACTCACCCGTAAGGGTCTCGAGGTGCTGTTGGGAGGGGTGGTAATGCTGATCCTTCTAATGTTCTGTGGTTCAGCCAAAGAGCCAGGTCTTGATGCCCTCCCTGAATTGAGGCAGTGACGGTGATTGCCTGAGGTGGAGAGGCAGGTTGATCCAGGTCTTTGCTGTGAGGTAGGAGAAAGATCTTCCTCCGGCCGTAGTCTTGCAGATACATGGGGCAGTGGCCAGGGCAAGTTGGGCGAAGCGGTGGTCTCTAGTGGGAGCGTGGAATGCGAGGCAGGTCCTGTGTTGTGTAGGGCTTTTAGGCGTGTGTGAGGAGCTTGAAAGTGACTCTTTTGTGGACTGGGAGCCAGTGGAGGTCTCTCAGTTGGCCGGTGATGTGGCTCTGGTAGGGTATATTGAGGATGAGTCTGGCAGAGGTGTACTGAATATTCTGCCATTTCTTGAGGAGTTTCTGGGTAATGCCAGCGTAGAGTGCGTTGCCATAGTCATGTCTGCTTCTGAAAAGTGCGTGGTGACTGTCTTTCTGGACTCAATGGGGATCCACTTGAATATCTTTCTGGGCAGGCGTAGCGCGTTGAAGCCGGGTTGATGTGCCTGCGTTGATCTGGCGGTTCATCGTGAGCGTGAAGTCCAGGATGATGCTGAGGTTTCGTCCTTAGTCTGTTGGTTTGAGGGGAACCCAAGATCTGTGTGCCACCATTAGTCGTCCCAGTCAGAGAGGATGGAGCCCAGGATAAGGACTTCGGTCTTCTCTGAGTTTAGCTCAAGGCATCTGTCCTTCATCCAGGTGGCAACAGCCTTCATCCCATTGTGGAAGTTGTTCTTGGCAACTGTGGGTTCATTGGTGAGGGAGAGGATCAGCTGGGTGTCATCGGCATAGGAGACAATGTGTCCGTGGTTCCTGACGATTGCTGCGAGGGGGCCATGTAGATGTTGAAGTGCGCGGGGCTCTGGGAGGAGCCCTGAGGGACTCCGCATCTCATCTCTGTAGGTTCAGAGTGGAACAGTGGTAGTCTGACTCTCGTGAATTACAGGTGTGCAAACTTTATTCTAACACTTTATTTTTCATGTATTCATAATAATGAAACATGGCAACAGCGTCTTTAAAAATGTTAGCTTTCTTAGTTCATTGTTTTTATTTAACCCCTTGGCTGCGGGGCTCATTCCCCTGCCGTGCTGGGGGGAGGGGGGCGCGCACAGCGCCCCTGTGCTCATGACGAGCTCAGCTCGTCATGAGCCACAGTTCTCGTGTGCACATGACGAGCTGAGCTCGTCATGACCACGCCCGTTCCTTAGAACGCCCAGCACAGCAGGGGAATTAGCCCCACGTGTGAGCGTTCTAAAGGTTATGACGAGCTCAGCTCGTCCTGAGCACACGAGAACCGTGGCTCATGACGAGCTGAGCTCGTCATGAGCGTGGGAGGGGTTAATCAAAAGAGTGCATGTTTCATTGCTGAATTTATTTATTTTACAAAACGTAACGTGTAATATCCCCGTCCCAGTAAGCAGTTGTCAATGCTTTAACTGAAAAGTTCAAAGGGTTGAGATGCAGGTTCAGGAACATGTGAGTCCCACAGGACCGCAATCCAATGACAATAAAGACAACCTTCAAAGGACAAAATTAAAAGTCAAAACCTTAAAGGTTTAATCAAATTTCAGAGCCATTATAGAAAGCAAAAATAGTTTTAAAAATGTGTAAATAATGCATCAAATAAAGTCAATAGTGAGAGGTCATAACATAGGTCTCCTTCCATTACAAATGTGTAGCCAGAACCAAAATATGGTTCATCAAAGGACTAGTATAAATCGTTCAGTTCAAAAGTCAAGGTAATTACATAGAAATTGCTCACTCTGTACAACAAGAAAAAGTCTAAGGGGCTTATTTACAAGCCCCTTGCGCCACCAGTGCGTCACTTTTTGAGATTGCACTGGTGGCGCAACCTGCTGACCCAATATTTACAAAGTAAAGGCACACTGCGTGGCTTTTCATGTCCTTGTAAATATAGCCCCTTCTCGTGCAACACTTTGCCTGAAAGGTCCGTGACATGGGTGTTGCTGTGGGTGTTCTCTCGCAACACCCATGTAATCTGCCACATTTCCAGATTTGTGCGAATTCGTAAGCCTGGAAATGCGTCAGAATGCTACGCCACCCCAGGGGAGGCGTTGCGAGGCGCAACAATGAGAAATGTTTACATTTCTCCTTGTTTTTTCCTCTTTCTATGCGTGTTGCATTCTGCAGCACACATAGAACGAGGAAATCGCCCCAGGTGATTATTTATGTGCAGGACAGGACACCTTCCTGCACATAAACAATCATTGAAGCATTAAGCAGCACACATAGGAGTTGAAAAACAAAATTTCAGATTGTTTGTGTGCAGGAAGGTATCCCTTCCTGCACAAAAACAATATCACCCCAACAAAGGCACCCGTGCACCGTTGACCAAGGGTGCCTGCATGACACATGGCAGCCGATTGTGCACCAGCGCAGGGGAATGCACAGGGATGCGTCAAGTTGTAAATATGGCGCATCCCTGTGCTTTGAAAGTGCCTCAGTGTGGTTCAGCCAAAGGGCTTGCGGTGCTGCGGCACTTTCTTGTAAATAAGGCCTCCTGCATTAATCTAATAGTGTAACTAGCATGGAGTCTGCACAGCACAGAGAGCAAGAAAAGTCAGGCATCTCCTAAAAATAGCACATTGTATAGGTTTTTATACATTGAAATGCACACTCATGACATGGTGTGAATTGAGTTCATACGGCTAACAACAAATCATTCTTTGTATAAACATGATACATCAAACAGGAAACATTTGGGACACATACTTTGCATACATAGTTATACACAGGAAATAAAAAAAAATTAATGTGACATTTGTGCGAGAAGTAAAACAATAAAGAGTGCACTGCTTAGAGCAGTCCCCATCATAGGACTTTGAATATGTTGCAAATAAAGGAACACTCAGCCCATGACTCCCTACTCGACGAACACAAATAAGACATTTCATTCAACACTAGAAAAAAAGACCATGAAAATAAGCTCTTTTTCGCTTATTTTGTGCAAAGGAAAAAACTAAGAAATGAAAACATGCACATGGGAAACTCATTCACAAAACAATCAATTGTGCATTCATCTTCGGCAGCTGTAAAATGGATGTCAGTGTGAGCGGGATGAGGCTTAGCAAAGCTAACTTAAGGCCTATTTTTTTTATTGTGGCTATTAAACACTACCCTACACAATACTTAACACATCAAAATAAACATTATCTAATTATCAAAATGTATTTTTCCCAGTGCTCATGAAGGGCTGTTTACCTTCTGTTCTACGAGTGGCTCTTGGGGATCCTTAAAAGTGGTGGGCTGTTCTACATTAACCCTGGGGAAGTACTACGCTACGCTCGCATAGTTTGCGCTACTTAGCACTACGCAAATTGCACGTAGCACAGTGCAAACATGTGTTGCGTAGCGTAGCCTAGTGGCCATTTTTTCCTGCTCGCGGTCCTCAACATCAAGTTAGCGACCGCGAGCGAGCAAAATGACGTCCCGGCGAGACTTTTTCCTCGTTTGCGATCAGCACCATCAAGTTGCCAATCGTGAACGAGGAAAATAAACCTCCCACGAGATTCTCAACACGGGGATGTCATGTTTCTCATTGCGAGTGGTCGCGAATGCTCGCGACCGCTCGCGTTGAGAAACTACCAGTCCACGTTGAGTAGATTTCTACTCGAGCGGCAGAAAATGACCGCTTGCACTATGCAAGATGCAGTTTGCACTGATTGCACAGTGAGGACAAGCATCCGGCTCTGTGCAATCAGTACGAACAGCATTTTGCACATTGCACTACGCAGTTTGCGTAGCTCGCATAGTGCGAAGTGCACTTCGCGTATCTACGTGTAGCGCTACTACGGGAACTACGCCCAGAGTTATTCTACATGACCCGAACTGTAGTGAGTGTGTGAAGCGTAAGCTTGACTTCTTCTAGGGAAAATTCTGGAAAGTTACCCCCACAAAAAAAAAAACTAGGAGACCTGAAAAAAAGTTAAAATATGGGGTCAGAGAGTTTTCTCATAAATTTGCTTAAAAACCACAGACTCAGAATGGGCACTAATTATTCAAGTCCTTTCATAGTGCGCCAGGTCATTTAAACCTGAGGCTCCCCAGGAGCTGACCCCACTTTTTCCCCAAATATGCTACAAGTGCTCCCTTATGTTAAAAATGATCCCCACTGTGCCAGAGCCATATTTTTGTCATGAGTTCTCCTCATACATTTTAGGAGTCCCATTAGGCCATAAAAGTACATAAAATATTCCAACAGTGATGTTCATATTCCATGGGTGACACCTAAATCAAGAACGACCTCTAGTATATCAGGGCCAGCCTTTTGCCGTGGTTGCCCCCCTCTCATATGCTACAATTGCCCTCCATATTCCAAGAAATCGCTTCAATGTGCTAGTGTCAGCATTTAGACATGGGTGCTCCCTATGCCAAGACTTTCCTTCAATATTACAGCACCAGCAGTTTCCCATGGATGCCGATAGGTAAAGAATACCATCCAGTATGCCAGCCCAGTACTTTGCTGGCTATTTTCCCATTGCCAAGTGTAACCCCTAGAGTGCCCTAGCTTGCCAGCATTTTGTCATGAGTGCCTCTTAATGTTAAGAATTACCTTCAGTATGCCCGGGCTAGCAGCAGACCCACAAGCAGAACACAACATTATCAATCAATCAATCAATCAGCGTATTTGTAAAGCGCGCTACTTACCCGTGAGGGTCCCAAGGCCCTTACATTCTCTCAATCACACACATACTCTCTCATTCGTTCTCACTTACAAATACTCACTGTTGCTCTCAAGCCATCTTTTGCACTCACTCTGCCTCGCTCACTTGAACATGTGTGCACTCGCTCTTACTTTCTCACTCATTCTTGCTTATTCCCAGTCACTCACTCACTCACTTTTACTGTCACTTGTACTCTCTCACTCACTCATACTGTCATCACTCATTTTCACTTATTCTCAGTCATTCTGATTCACTCACTTTTACTCAGATACCCTGGCTCACTTCCACACACTCTCACTCATTCTCGCTCACACTCCCTCATACTCTCCAACGCTGCCTCACACACATTCATTCTCACTCACTTGCAGTCACTCTTACTCTCATTCACTCACTTTCACTCACTAACTCACTCATACTCACAGAAACTCATTTTACAAAAAAAAAGTGCAAAACAGCGGATTAAGCAAAGTTGCTATGCAGCGTTGTGCTAGGGAGCGAGAGAATTGCGGAGCATGACCTGCTAGGATATTGCCCTGCTGCTCTCTCCTCCAGTGCTGGTGCGCAGTGGGCTGCTTAGCACCACGCACACACCTTTGCACCATAATGCAAAATTGTCTGCATTCTATCTAGGAGAGGTTTTGTACTGAAAGGATGTCTTTCCAGTACAACATTCTATGTCTTGACAAACTTTAGAACTTTTTACTCCTCGGATATGTGCTGTACACGGCGACACACATGCAACGTGTGAAAACTTAAGAGCAGTTAGAACATTTCTCCAACCTAACGCCTGCCTCTAGGAGCCCTTATTTTTTGGTGCAAAGCCCATTCTAAGAGTTCTTTAGATAAAGTTTGTGTCAAAGCCATGCGTTGTAGTTTGGGAAATTGAAATAACACCCATGCCAAGTTACCTTCATACAGAGCTCTGCAAAACTCTATGGGGCAGATTTACAAGCCCCTTGCGCCACTTTTACGCTGCCGTTGCGTCACTTATGTGACGCAGCGGCAGCGCAAAAGACGGGCCATGGTATGGGGTATTTACAACGTGACGCATCTGGGAGATGCGCCACGTTGTAAAGCCCTGCGTCAGAAGTAGGCGTTCCGGCGCAGCGGGGGGCGTTCCGGCGCAGGAACGCCTCCTAAAAGTGGCTGAGTGAAATCTACAAGATTTCACTCAGTCACTTTTAAGCCCATGCTGCGTCAAAACCCTGCGCCTGCTTGAAGCAGGTGTAAGGATTGACGCAGCATTGTACATATAGGGCACCCCGGAGCCTTGCTGGAGCGGCGTCGCGCTTGCGACGCAACTCCAGCAATGCGCCGCCTTTACGGCACAGATGCGTGACGCATCTGTCCGTTTTTGCCCCATGGTGCGCTTCATTGTAAATGTGGTGCATCCATGGTGGCGGAGCCCTGACGCACAATAACTGCTGCATCCCTGCTGATACGCAGGGATGCGCCCGTTATTGTAAATCTGCCCCTTATGTGAGCAACTTTCAGGCTACTTTTCAGTGCAACAGAAGTGTTGCTCCGGACAGTAGACAGTCTATCAAGACCTTGAGCCAGTTTCATCTCTTTGTGCGTGACCTTAGATTGAAGGCTGTGAAGCGGGCAAAAGTGAGCTCAGGACAGGGTACAGAAGAACGAATCACCAAAAACGAATTGACGCAAATACCATGCTCCAATCAGATGCGAGCTCTCACCTGTGACGTAATTCAGAGCTGCGGTTAGAGGTGTCCTTTTGTTCTTCCTAACCTTCAGGCTGTGCTCGTGGTGGCATCATTTTGTGAGCCAGAGGGGCCACGCGCATCTGTGGGCTCCCAATCATCGTCATTGCCATTCGAAATCATGACTACAAGGAAAACATTTCTAGAATTAATTGGATGAGAGTTCTGGGCAGGCCTTCCGTTTCTATGGATGTTACAAACATTGGGGTCACCCTGCCTACTTGCCAGTCGCTGTCGTGTTCTGGTGGCATAGTTGGTGCCCGCGGTGGAGGGATGGAAGGGCACTGCTGCCCCTGCCACAGAGGAGCTGACATTCACCTGATGCAATGGAGGAGTGTGTGATGCCGGAAGAGCTGCTCTGACATCCCAACACAGAACACTGGAACATCCGGGCCTCTCCCTTCTGTGACATCACTGTCTCCAACTGTGACGTCTCAACAGAGGGAGCACTGCTGATTGGACGAGCTGGGGGCACTTTAGACTCTATTCTAGGGGAAGACAGATAGCCAAGACACTAAGACTGGTAGATACAGCCAAGGGTCTTTCCTGCAGAATCACGTGACTTGAGCTTTGAGCTTTGCATCATCTAATGTTCCAGCCCCTCGCACACAAGGCTGTGTGCAGAGCAGGCCTGATAGTAAACACTGCTATATTATCCATAACGTTACCTGTGCACAAAAGGGCGGGGCTGCAGGTAAGGAACGCCTGGTCTATTCGACCAGTGCTTAATTTGTAAAAAAACGTAAGTGCCAGGGCTCTCGTCCCGAGCCCCTGCTGTGCTGCCGAAGATAGTAACAACACAACTACTAACCGTCACACTCCTACAAGTGTGACAATTCAAACTATTGCAAGCCCCCAAAGCTATCAGAATGGCTTGGGTGGCAGGTAATAGTAATTTTTAATGTATATTAAATTAACTGTTATTGTGGTGGTCTCTAAATTAGCTAGACAGCGCCATCTTGTGCCAGACTGTTACAAGCTCCAGTGTTGACAATTAACTGCAGGTGCCGAGAACAGGAAACCAGCAGCTCAAATTAAGCACTCTATTCTACCTCTTTGTTTACCTTCTTGACATAGAAAACCTGACATTGTGTATATTACATTTGGTGACTCAGTACTAGCTTCCTCCTGATCTCTCTGTAACAGGCCTCTCTGAATACAAATCCTTTTCCCACTCTACTTATTCTGCAGGGAGATAGTTTTTGTGGAAAACTCACATTTTTCTATCCTAACCCGCACTCACTTGCGCGCGCACACACACACACACACACACATGCGCAAACACACACACACACTTCCGCCTGATGCAATGATCTCTAATTATAGCAGTAGTTTTCCACTAAAAACTCTTTTCCACCTCGACTGTTAGTTTTCCATCCGCCCTGTGGTTCTTTAAATCAAGGCCTGACTGTGGTCCAACACCACCAGCAGAACCAAAGACCTGCCCCTCCCGAGCTGCACCCCAAACCCAGTAGTGGCTCGTGGTGGGAGCGCTGCGGGCCGGTGGGGCAGGGCACGGGAGGAGCAGGGTGGGGGGTAGTACACTACGGAACACGGCCCAACGGAGGTAAGTAAACATGTAAATAAATAAAACGAATTTCGTTGCGCATGCTGCATCGCATTTGGAAATCTTATAACAGTGGGAATATCTGAACACAGTCATTTTCTGGAGGCAGAGGAAACTACAGATCCAATTGCCGGAGGACAAAGCAGTGGGGTAAGTTGGTATGTGTACAAAAACGGTAAACCAAAGGGGCTCTGAGGGACACTGAGAGAGCCCCGGGCAAGAAGTCTATATTACCTCCAAATAGCTCTTGTAAGGACGTAACAAAGGCAGCCTCACATTATTCCAGAGAGTCATATCTTGGAAAAACTACAGAGCCCAGAAATAAGGGAAAGTTGGTCACAGAGCAATCCCTCTCGGTTGTAGGGATTGTTTAAAAAAAACCACAGGGCCTCATTTATGAGGCTGTGCATCACTTTTACGCCACCAGTGCGTAACTTTTTGTGACGCACCAGTGGCGTAAAAAATGTGCCTTGTTGCACCATATTTACAAAGTGACGCATCTAGGTAGATGCGTCACTTTGTAAACCCCTATGCTACATTAAACCTGCGCCAGGTATTATGTATGCAGGGGGGGCGTTCTTACGCAAGAAAGGGTCATGGAAGTGACGCAGTGAAATCTAAAAGATTTCACTGCGCCACTTCTAGGACGCAAATGCGTCAATTTCTTACGCCTGCCTCACAGCAGGCGTAAGACTGAAGCAGGCCCTTTCACATGGGGCTTGCCCCATGTGAAAGGACACATTGCTGGAGTTGCGTCACTTTTGTGACACACTCCAGCAATGCGTCATTTTTGCTCCTACAGATACGTCAGAAATACTGACGTATCTGTAACTCCTTGTGACATGATGCGTCATACTGTAAATATGAGGTATAATTGGTGTCGCAAGGAGGGCGCTATGAAAAGTGACGCATCGCTGTTTTCATGCAGCGATGCGTCACTTTCCATAAATGTGGCCCTTAGTCTTGACTGAAAGTGCTGTTTCAGGAAAGGGTAGACTGTTAACAACCAGAAACCACATTCCAAAATTAAAATCAGGCCCACACACTGCACCTCTTTGGAAATTCTCCCTAAAACTCTTGTTCTAAGTGAATCATCAAAAAGAGAAGAGAACGAAGTTCCCAGGAAGTTTCCAGAGCAGCCGCCAGTTCAGTCTTTGGGTCTTGAGAAGCCTAAGTTCAAATTCTAGCTTGGGCAGCATGGCAACCAGTGGAGCTATGTTTTTGACCAGTCCAAACAGATATCAGATTTTGGAGGTAGATGGGGTGGAAGAGATAATTAACACCGAGCAGCAGTCCCCCGGGGTGGTGGGGGGTAGCTACATCTCTAAGGGAGATGCTACCTAATGAGGAGTCTCCTAATCACATTCAGGTCTCCAGAGGGAAAGATGATGCTTCTACAATAAGCGGTCCACCGACACAGCAGAGAAAAACATGATACATGCCTTAGCCTCAGAGATCAGAGGTAGACTTGAGGTCTCAGAATTGCATCAGAAAAGAGATAAGAGGGGCATATGAAAACCTGGAGAAGACGATTGACTTGCTGGCTAATAGGACTGTTTTTCAGGAGGACACCATGAAAGAAGTTAAAGCTGCCGTAGAGTCTAACAAAGATGTGATTTGCCTCTTGAAGGTGAGCAATGGGCAGTATCAGGAGAAGTTAGAGGCATTGGTAAACAACCTAAGATTCGATAATCTGAGGATTTCGAAGGATCCGGAAGGAGTTAAGTGTGATGACTTGAAAGCATACATAGTGAAGCTAATTAAAGCAGGGACTCAAATAGAGGAATCATAGCAGGATATGTTAAAAAATATCCAAAGAGTACACGAGATGCATTCAGAAAGATTCCAAATAGAAGTAACCCTAGGACGATCTTGGTAATTTTTGACACATATGCAGTAAAGAAACATATTCTCTCTAATGCCCTAAAAATAAAATCACGGAAAGTAGATGGGGGTCCCTTTTGAGATTAGATCTGATATCTCACGAGTCACCTTAAATAGGCAACAGGAGCTGGCACAGAGGCTAGAGCCGCTGAGAAAGCGAGGGGGCATTGCCCAACTAAAATTTCCTACCACCCTCAGACTCATGCATAATAACAAAATGTATAATTGTAAGGGTTATGAAGAGGTTGACTATCTGATAGATATCCTTAACAAAAATGGCGGTGCTAAAGAGTAGGGATGGCAATTGGTTAGAGTGTCCTTGACTCTGCAACCTTTTTGACAGTTTATGCCTGTATTTTAGATGTAGTCTTTTTTTCTTTTTTTTCTTTCTTGCATCCTGGTTGTGTCGTAACTGGATAACTTTAGCATATGTAGAAGCTAGGGCGGGTTCTCTGAGGGTGGGGTGAGGGTGGAGGGGGGAGTTGGAAGGATGGGCACGAGGTGGGTAGCATTCGAGAAGAAAATAAACAAAATGTCCTCTGTCGCATCAGATGCCCCAGATTTTGATATTCCCCATTGAAGCTTGTGCCTGCTATAGTTACTCAGGGGATGGATGGCAAGGGGAAAGCAGCCCCTAAAAAATATTGTTGTGGACTATAAACATCCTACGAGTAAAAGGGAGAAGGCAAGACTGCTCCAATATTTGAGAGACTCCGCTGCACATATTAAGACTTATTCCACTCCAGCAAGTGGACTCAGCAGGTGGTGTGCACGGACCAGAATGCAAGTACTAATGGGATGACAATTGTGATAAAAACATCCAAATGCTCTCATTAAAGAAAGCTTTACTGATATGGAATGTAGATGGGTCATTGCTAAGTTGGCGATTTATAACCAATGCTATACTTTAGTGGGATACTATGGGCCCATTGTGGGTGAGAGAAATGTTCTTGAATTTGCTTAACTTTTCTGCCCCACTTATATTGGCAGGAGACTTTTATGTAGCTTTGAATAATATACTGGATAGGTCATCAACAAATAGATAGTTGACCTCTCCAAAGATTCTGCCATTAATTAAAAGCATAATGAGGCTGTTGGGGCTGTGTGACATATGGAGGGAGAGGGCGGGGCTTAGTCAGGGCTACACTTTTAACAATAAAGAATATGGTCGCCAATCCAGGATCAATTTTTTCTAAAAGATCAGAGTCTAAAGGAACAGATTCAAAACATTAGGCATGTGGTGGCTCATCTGTCAAACCACTCTGCAGTTTCACTTGAGTTTGAACCAGCCTCAAGGGTGAACGTAAGGAGGTTGACTCTAAATTGGACCATACTGCTAGATGAGGAAGCTGTTAAGGTGCTTCGCTCAGAGACAGAAGAGTTCTTCTGAATCAACATGGGTACGGCCGCATTTGGGTGTCGTGTGGGATACTTTCAAAGCCTTCTTGAGAGGGAAAATTACTAGTATATTATCTTTCAAGAGGAAATCCTATTTTAAGGAGGTTAGCGAACTAGAGAGAGAACAGAGGAAGAGGGAAGAAAGACTGTCTCTCCAGAACCTAAACCACAGGGACATAAAAGCACTACAGGAGACACTACAAGCGATAAAACCGAAGCTAGATGCGGTGCTGGAAGAGAAAGTTGGGAAGAGGTGGGGAGATGGTAGAATAGCCCATTTTGAATATGGGGAGAATAGTGGGAAGCTGCTTCCTTGGAAGAAAAAGTCTGACCTAGCAAGAAATAAAATTAGGGAAATAAAGTGTAGCATTTAAGGGGTGACTCTAAGAGGCAGTAGGGAATTCGAAGACGTGTTTTGGGAATTCTTCACAGACTTATATTAAGAAAACATAGTGACTTCAGAAGAGATGGTGAGGGATTAGATTGAGGGAGATGAGTTGGCTAAAATCAGTGAGGGTAATATGACTCATACTAACAGCAATATTGAACTTCATGAGGTCAAACAGGCAATTAAGTCTGGAAAAACAGGAAAGGCAGCTGGGCTGGATGAACTATACAGAGCCCTGGGTGATATAATAATACCAAAAATCACCAGACTCTTTGGGGACATTTTTTAAGAAGTGTAACCGTTACCCCCCTCATGGAAGGAAGTGATTGTATCTCTAATTCATAAGTCTCGAAAAAGCCCCAGTTGCTGTGAGTTCTATAGACCAATTTCTCTCCTCAACTGTGATTATAAAATCTTCACAAAATGTTGGCTGACAGATTGAATAGGGTGACTGGGGGCCTCTTACATGAAGATCGAAAAAGTTTTTTAAGGGGGCGGGCACTTCATGAGTTGACCAATGGTCTCTTTGGGTCTTAAGATTTGACTACTGAGAATAAGGCCCCGTTAGCTGAAGTAACGTTGGATGCTACAAAGGCATTTGATAAAGTAAAATGGACCTACTTACAAACAATGCTTAATCATTATAATTTGGGGGGAAAATTCAGCAGGGCGGTGCACTTCATCCATCAAAAACCCTCTGCTAGAATCCTGCTAAATGGAAATCTTACAACAGCTTTTAGTACATATAGGAGAACAAGGCAAGGATGTCCCTTATCTCCCTTACTATTCAATTTATATATTGAGCCTCTGGGGGCAGATTTACAAGCCCACTGCGCCACCAGTATGTCACTTTTTGTGAGGTACTGGTGGCGCATGTTACTGATCCATATTTACAAGGAGAAGGAACCCCACCCTGTGTGGCTTTTCCTGTCCTTGTAAATATGGCCCCTTTACACGCAGCACTTTGCGTGAAAGGGGCGTTCTGTGGGTGTTGCTGTGGGTGTTCCCACGCAACACCCACGGAACAAGACACATTTCCAGATTTACGAGGAATCGTAAATCTGGAAATGCGTCTGAATGCTACGCCACCCTAGAGATGGCGTAGCGAGGCGCAACGATAATAAATGATTTAATTTCTCCTTGTTTTTCCCTCTTTCAATGCGTGTTGCATTCTACAGCACGCACTGGAAGAGGAAAATGCAGGAAGGGGCACCTTCCTGAAAAAAAGGTGCCCCTTCCTGCAAAAAACAATCTCCCCATGACGCAGGCATCCTTGCACCATGGTGCAAGGGTGCCTGCACATGACAGCAGTTTGTGCACCAGCGCAGGGGAGAGCACAGGAATGCGGCATATTATTGTAAATATGTCGCATTCCTGTGCTTTGAAAGTGCCACAGCGTGGAACATACTAGAGGGCAATGGCCTAATTAAAGATGAAAGGAAGTATTTAGGCCTAAAAATCACGCATGGCATTAGAAACTCAGGGAAGTTAATTTCAGCAAAGTTATGACAGAGGTGTGTTAAATGATGAAGGGTTGGCCTCACCTACCGCTTACCATTTTCGGAAGAGTCAACTTGGTTAAGATATATATCCTGCTCAAATTCACCTTCTTATTTAACACAACCCCTCTGAGTTTTAAGGAGTGGTTTGAGAAGATGCAGTTTAGATCAATAGTTTTATTTATTTTATCAAAGGGGGCATGGATAGCTTGGAAGAAGCTTCAGAGAAGAAGAGACAAGGGGGGGCTTGACGCTCCCAGACTTACAAATGTATTCATGGATTTTCCAATAAAGATGGCTTCCAAATAGGGAACTAATATAAGGCCATTCTAAAGGATGTCAGCAATAGGGAAGCCCATTTCTTGTACAAATCTGGTGACCCTGAGTTTTACAAGAAGGTGAGACTAAAGGTGTTACAAGCAATGGCTGAACTTTGGTACAACATTAGGAAGGTAATTAAACTTACCTATTTAACTAAATATTTTGCTCCTGTCTGGGACTCTCTGGGATCTCCAGAACGTGTTATGGATACATTGACATTTCCCCTTAAAAGGGACGGTATCCAGAGGTGGGGCCAGCTGTTTGAGGACAGCAACATTTTAACCTGGGAATGAGATGAGCTGTATATGATGGCAGATGGGATGTATCTAAATGTAAGTATCAACAACTCAAGAGTTGGTCCCAGAGTTCACTGGTGGAGATAGGGGGCTCCAATGAGCTTAATCCATGGAAGGTTAAAGAGTAAGGAAGTTTCGAGATGGTACTGTTATTATTGGATCTGGTAGATTGAGAGTTCACTTTGCCGGAGGAGCTGTGGGGAGGATGCTTGCCTGCTGCGGATGCAATTGAAAGAATTATGGCATATATCTATGCATTTACTCTACAGTACTGTCAAACCAGAAAGTTTAAGACAGAACCATCTCATTTCCCTCCACAGAGCATACTGGACATCATATAGATTATCGAAGCTGGGAAAAGGAGGTGTGACAAATTCACAACATGTAAGCTAGAAAAGGCTAATGATGTGCATATGTTTATGGAATGCTCCAGAATTCTCAGCTTCTGGGGAAGGTGGGTGAGGCTTGGAGCAGCATTATTGATCCCAACGGGAATGATGGATGGAGCGCTTGAGCAAATCAAACACTCACCCCCAGTCAACTGATCTGGGTTTAATCCATCATCATTCTTTAGCTCACTCCACCACACCAATTCAGACATGGCCAGGGGAGGACCTGGCCTGGTAGTTCGGGCTGGACCGTTCCCATGAGGCACAGGGTCGAGACTGATTTGCATGTGGCTGGGTTCAAACTGGAATGGCATGGTGAGCAAAAAAACGATGGATTTAGGCCCAGATCTCTGTAGTGGGGTGAATGTCGGACATTGTTCTGCATTCTGTCCATCAACAGTTGTTTTTGCATTTGAGCAGCATTATCTGCATTAACATCAAGGTAAGCCTCTCTTTGGTTATAATTGGGACCCTGGAAGATGACGTTAAGCTGAGTAAAGATCGAATGAAACTGTTATTCTTTTTGGTCCTTCTGACCCAAAGAGCAATCTGTAAAACGTGGTTTAGTGTCTCCCCTCCATCATATGTTGAATGGCTTAACTCAATCAGTTATGGATACTACAGATGAAACTGCTTGAAGATACACGTTTTGGTTACCATTAGTGAGTTGGGTGGAGGGCAATAGCCATGGGACATCAATATAAAGATGTGAGTAAAGTAAGCTCTGCCATAATGACTGTCCTATGATTACACCTAAAGATGCTTTAACACTTCATTCCCTGGTGGAAAAATTTGAGGCAAAATGAAGAACAAGCACATTTTCTTGCTCTGGCCTGGAAACCCCCATAACATCAGGGCAGCACACAAACAGACAGAATCTTTGGGGTTAGCCTGAGATGAAAGAAAAAAAAACAAGTGACAAAGGCAACGGAAAGGGAACCACAATGGAAAACTACATCTTTTTCAAATGAGGTTGCATGAAAGCTAAGAAAGGGCAACACAAGGGCAGGATGAGTCACCTGCAAAGAAAGAGAAACCTAAAATCTTTTGAAACAGATTTGTATAAGCAGAGTCTAAATATAGGAGCACATAAGCCCTTTGCAGTCAGGAGGGGAAAAGAATACGATCAGGCAACGCATTGTTGGGAAGGGAAAATGCATTATTGTACAGAAATCCAACAAGATTAGGTAAAAGACAGAGAAAAGGTGCAGACAGAAAATGCAAAAACTGCTCCAAACCACACACAACAAAAAACGAAAATAAACACTGAAACCCAGGCTCTTTGGAATGCTGCTAGCTTCAAGAAATGAAAAACATAGACAGTTCAGAACAGACCCACAAATAAAAATGTAAAACAGAATAATCCCCTGAGAAATAAAAAAAAATGTCATTGCAGGTATTGGATTTTTTTAAAAAAACAAACAAAAAGGAAACTCAGTTTAAACAGGAATGCAGCTGACGCATAATAACTCAAGATGTGAACATTCAAAGTGGCACTTCAAAAATATGGATCCAGCCCTCGAGGTTCTGCATTTTAGTCTATGCACTATCTCCCCAGAGGTGAACAGAACCCCAGACAGACATGAGCGGGACTGCAGCATATACTGTTGTTACCAGACAGCCCAACAGCACTAGAATCAGCCGCCTCTTCCCTCCGATACTCTACAAAAGAACAAAAAGGAGTTAGAACAGAATAGCCCTTTTCCATTTCACCCTACCCCAGAACACTGCCACCTAACTCACCAGCTTACCCTTAAAAAACACAGTCCCTTTCACCAAAACACTGCCGCCATCCCTTCCCACCAAAATACTGGCCCTTTCCCTTTGCCCCTATAACACTGCCCAGGCTGCCACCTACTCCCACCCCAACAAACTGACCCCATACCCTACCACCATCCCTACCGCCAAACACCAGCCTCTACCCCCACCACTGTACAAAACTGAACCACACACCCTTTGTACTGGTACTTGGGCGGGAGGCCCCTAAATTAAAATATTGCCCCCCTGGCCAAACTTATGCTTGTGGGCAGCGGGTATTCATTAATTACTGGCCCCCAGGGCTCACTGCATGCCCCATGGGAGGCAGTCCCCTTTATTAAAATATTGCAGCCTGACATACAGCATATGCGGGGCGATGGGCCTATGCAATGATTATTGCCCCCCCTGGGCCCGCTGAGTGGCTTGAGGGCCCAAAATTTAACAAAAGATATTTGTCACCCGTGACTGCTGTGTGCCCCGTGGGCGGCGGGCCCTAAATCCAATAACATTCAATGCCCAATGGGCCACTGCATGCCCTGTGGGTGGCGGGCCCTAAATTTAAGAAAATGAATGGCCCGTGGGCAGCAGACTCAAAATGTAAGAAAAACTATTTGCCCCGGGTCCTCAACATGCCCGGCGGGTGGCAGGCCCTAAATGTATTAAAATGATTCCCCCCCCCCCCAAGGACCTGCTGACGGCACTGTGGGTGGTGTGCCCTAGATTTAATAAAAATTGATTGCCCTCCCAGCCCGCCGTGTTCTTGGTTGGCCCAGATGAAAGAAAATTAATTGCCCCCTGACCCCTGCGTGCCCCATGGGCCTGGGCCATAAATTTAATAAAATGAATTGCTCCTAAGGGCCGCAGCAATGTCTTTTTGGCAGCAGGCCCGAAATATTATACCATAAATTGACCCCCTGGGACAACAGCCCCGTCATTTTATTAAAAATATACATTCCCTGGGCCCGCTGCGTACCCTGTGGGCTGTGGGTCTTAGATTTAATAAAATGAATTACCCCCCTGGGCCCTCCAAGTACCCTGTGGTTGGCGGGCCCTACATTTAATAAAATGAATTGCCCCCGGGCCCGCTGCAAGCCCTGTGGGTGGCAGGCCTGATATTTGATATAGAAAATTACCCCCTGGGCCTCTGGCATACCCCATGGGTGGTAGGTCCAACCCAAATGCAATAAAAAAAATTGACCCCCCCTCCCCCCCAGGCCCACCACATTCCCCATGGGCGGCAGATCCTAGATTTAATACAATTAATTGGATTGCCCACTTGGCCCACCATGTGCCTGTATTGTACATTTTTGGCCAACCCACCCCATTCCACCGTCACTCCCGGCCCATGACCCCTTCCATTTCAGGGTGAGGAAATGGAAGCACACTGTTGCAGGAGGCCGTGATACTGGGATAACCTACCTCTTTTCGGTGTCCTGGTCATCAACGTGCAGTCTTCTCTCCTCTGGGGCTACAGGAATGGGAAACTCCTCTCGTCTTGTCCAGCGGCAGTATTTGGGAGTCAGCAGCGTGGCCCTCCAAACAAAGAATGGGAAACAGCAGGCAGGTGAAAAGTAATAAACAAACTACACCTCTCCTGCCTGCTGTGAGACCCTCCTTTCATTTGCCCAGTGGCTCGCCACTGGGCAAATACAAAGAGGTGGTTGCATTATTCAAATGTCATGGGCACGTTTGTAAAAAGCATGGGCTTCTTACTAAACTGCTGATTTAGAGATTTTTTTGCAAATCACGAAATCCTGAAGGGTCTAATTAAGGAGTGTTGTGTGCCAAGTTGTATGAGCCTGTGTATCAAAAGAGGATAGTTGAACTTTACCCTAATCTCAGCAGTGAAGGAAGGGCTCTGAACTCATGTTAGCAGCAGACATAGTGAGCACTAGCAGGAAGTGTAAGAAGCTACCTCCTCTTTTCAGGAGGGCTGTTGTACTTCTAATGAGGCAACTGCAACACTACTCAGCAATGCTGTCATATTTCAATTGTGACTGTATCACTCTTAAAGGTGCAGTCCAAGAACTTGGAAACGCACAATTTAAGCTCCACCGCTGCATGTCACAGAAGAGTAGTATTTACATGCATTGGCACAATATACTTACAGTGCGTCTTATCCATCTTAATATAAAGTGAAGTTCCAACTATATTATTGGAGTGCATTCACTGTTGAAATTAGGGATTCAGAAATTAGTGTGCTCTAATGTCTTCATTATAATGTTATAACTTGTAGTTCTCAAGATCTGTGTATTTTGAGTTATACTGTTTTAGTGAAATTGCATTTCTTATGGACTCAGTATTATGAAAGGGGAATGTGTAGGGCATCTCTTCCTAATACCAAATCGCTGTGGTATGCATGAATGTTTTACGAACGAAATGCAGTCACAAAACATTTGCAATTTACCACCAACTTCAAGTAGGTGGTAACCTATTCGCAAATGGTAATGGGTCCCCCAGGGACCCTTTCCTCATTGAGAATGGTGTGGTCCCACTTTTCATTTTTCTTTTTGAAACGCATCTCGTTTTCCTTTAGGGAAGAAAAGTAACCACAGACATGGTGGTCTGATGACCGCAGCAGGCTCTGTGAGTTTTATGATTCCCAATGGGTTGCAAACTGAGACCTATGTCATTAATATTCATGAGGTAGGTTTATTTACGACCCACTGGGAATCACAAAGTTTGTAAAACCACATTTGTACATTGCTGTTTGTGATTACCAAATAGCGAATCTCAAAAAATTGCTGTTTGGTTATTACAAACAGAATTGGTTGTACATGTGGCCCTATGTTTGAATTGTCTAATATAGAGGTTTAAAGCATCTACTATACTTGCCCAGATATCTTCTTTTCCATCATGTTTTGCGTACAGTTCTACATCAGTGCTGGTTTTCTTGATGCGCCTGTGCTCTTTGCTACCCCAGTACCGAATATCACAAGCACCACCCATTGGCCAGCTTTTATATAAACTGCTAATGCAAATCAGAGGAGTGTTTTGTTCATGAGCATATTGTTCCCAAGTGTATTGTTCCTGGAAGTATTGTCCTGTGTGCATTGTTACTAAGTGTATTGTTCCTGAGTGTGTTGTTCCTGGGTGTATTGTTTCTGAGTGTATTATTCCTGAGTTTATTGCTCCTGGGTTTGTTGTTTCTGAGTGTATTGTTCCTGCTCGTTTTGTTCATGGGTGTATTGTTCCTGAGTGTATTTGTCATGGGTGTATTGTTCCCGTGTGTATTTTCCATGGGAGACTAGTTTCTGAGTGTATTGTTCATGGCTCTTTTATTCTTGAATGTATTTTTCATGGGTGTATTATTCCTGAATGTAATGTTCCTGGGTGTATTGTTCCTGAGTGTATTTTTCATGGGTGTATTGTTCCTGAGTGTATTCTTCCCATGTTCCCAGGTACGTTTTAAGGGTTTTGGGTGCTCTGGGCCAAATGTATTTGGGGCCCCTGGGTCAAATGTATTTTGGAGGCCTCTGTTCGGAACAGCTTTAACATTATGATCCAATCTTAGCTCTTTTCAGCCCTCTTTGGTCAATACAATTCTAAATATGTGTACATCTGATACTCAGGGATAGTGATGTGCGTTTCTTTATTGTAACGCAGCAGCTCACTTTTGTTACTGCAAATAATCTCTGTCACACCCCATTTCTCATATGTGAGGTCCTATATTGATCTAAAATAAACTTTTATATGAATGTTGCATGAAACAGACACATTTTGTCTGCAAAATGTCTGTAATAGACTCTTACACATTAAAAATAAAATATAGAAAAAAACGCTATTTACAAAAATCTGTTAAAAAATGATTCATGGTCATCAGGGCAAGACTCTCTGCAGAACATAGCTGGCCCAGTCAGGGGCCCGAGCACACTTTGCCCATGCCTTAAAACGCCTCTGATTGTTCCTGTGTGTATTGTTCTTGAGTGTATTGTTCATGGGTGTATTGTTCATGGATGCATTGTTCTTGAGTGTATTGTTCCTGATTTTATTGTTCTTGAGTGTATTGTTCATGGGTGTATTGTTCTTTAGTGTATTGTTCTTGTGTGTATTGTTCTTGAGTGTTTTGTTCATGGGTGTATGGTTCCTTAGTGTATTGTTCCTGCGTGTATTTTTCTTGAATGTATTGTTCATGGGTGTATTGTCCTTGAGTGTATTGTTCTTGAGTGTATTGTTCATGGGTGTATTATTATTGAGTGTTTTGTTCATGGGTGTATTGTTCATGGGTGTATTGTTCTTGAGTGTATTGTTATTATTATTATTATTAGGTTGGTTTTATAAGGCGCACAGCTACCCAACAAGGGTTTCCCAGCGCCAGCCTGAAGGAACAGAAAGGTGAAAATTATTTGTTAAACAACCAAGTTTTTAAAAGTTTACGAAAGGTTGCATATATTGTTTCACTGTGAAGCTCAATGGGGAGAGAGTTCCATAGAGAAGGACCTCAAGAAGCGTAGAGGCAGCACCAGGTATGCAGTCACAGAACAGCCAGAAGTAACTTTTATCAATATTCTTTTATTCTTCTTCTTATAAAAATGGAACAACAGCCAACTCATTTCGTTCCTATCAAAGGAACTTCGTCAGGGCAGGTGATACGATGAGTAAACCACATAAGGTTCCAAAAGAAAGGTAATCGAATCAGGTGGCGCCCAATCGAATCAGAACGGTATTTGTAGCCAAGTTCCTAGTAGTGTACTATATAACCCATATACAGACGTCATCAATATGCTTCAATTCAAGTCAGTACAAGAGTAATCAATGTGATCACAGTATTATCGATATTCTATTTCATCCAGAACAGTACAGAGCCACTTTTCCAAAGCAGCATATCAGATCACTTCAGGCCGGTGTAATAAACCAGCTCAATTAATTTTCAAGACCCAAATATTGTCCAAAATAGGAGGAAAATTATATGTCAATAGTCAAGTATGTAGACAGCTCAACTTCCAACTGTAGAAAAAACAGGATAATGGAGGTAGATACGCCACCAACCTTCCCAATCAAACAGATGGGGTATCCACCGTGCGTTCCCGTATCACGCAAGACGCCATTAGAGAAGGACCCAAGTATGCAAACGAGCGACCTACCATCCTCGTAAGTTTGACTCTGGGAACCATGAATTTTTCCTGGTAAGTGGAGCATAGCAAATGGGAGGGTAAATAGGTGTGATCCAGATTTCACAGATATTGTGGAGCAGTTCCAGTCTTGATCTTGAACATATATACCAAGGCTTTAAACTTGGTGCGGCTTTCAACCCTAAGCCAATGCAGATCTCTCAGGGCGCTAGAGGTGGAAGATGTTTTAGGAATTTGAGAAAGCAATCTTGTGGCTGAATTTTTAACTACCTGTAGCTTTCGTATTACATCCTTATTAGCCCCCAGATAGAGGATGTTCCCGTAATCCAGTCTGGGGGTCACAAGTGCTTGGACTACGTTTTTTTGGGTATGGCTGGGGCGCATCCAGATGATTTTTTCCAACCATTTCAGAATGATGAAGCATGTGGCTGCCACCTTCACCGCCTGCTGTTTCATCGATAATTTGTCATCGATAATAAATTCCAAATTGCGGACTTGATGGGTGGGCTAGGGTAGGATACCCATTCCGGTAGGCCAGAGCTGGGGGCCCCAGAGATGTTTATTTTTACCCAAGATCAGGACCTCAGTCTTTTCGCCGTTAAGTTTGAGTAAGTTAGCCTGCATCCAAGATGCGATATCACTCAAACCGGCCTGAAGAACTGATGGTCCGGACAACGTTTCCGATGAAAGGGATAAGATAATTTGGTATTGTCCGCGTAAGACAAGAGGGCCAGCCCAGCCTCTTCTGCGATAACTGCCAGATGTTTAATGTATATATTAAACAGAAGGGGGCACCCTGTGCGGAGGGAAATAGAATTCAGAAG
This sequence comes from Lissotriton helveticus, assembly GCF_964261635.1. Lineage (NCBI taxonomy): Eukaryota > Metazoa > Chordata > Amphibia > Caudata > Salamandridae > Lissotriton > Lissotriton helveticus. The sequence goes on along the minus strand of NC_136071.1, from coordinate 1,147,628,019 downwards.
TAGTCTTAGGTGAGAAGACTTGAAATTTCCGCTTGGCGAGAAAAGATTAAATTCAACCCAGTGCCGGGGTCGGAAATGCCAAGGGATTGAAGGGATTTGATTGACACGGTGTGAGATACCATGTCAAACGCGGTGCTCAAATCGAGCTATATAAGAGCAACTGTGTCCCCAGTCTCCAGACGTTGTCGTACCATTTGTTCATAAGTGTATTGTTCATGGGTGTGTATTTCATAGGTGTATAGTTCCTGAGTGTATTGTTCCTGTGTGTATTGTTCTTGAGTGTATTGTTCATGGGTATATTTTTCTTCAGTGTACTGTTCATGGGTGTATTGTTCTTGAGTGTATTGTTCATGGGTGTATTTTTCATGGGTGTATTGTTCCGAAATTGTATATTTCATGGGTGTATTGTTCCTGTGTTTATTGTTCATGAGTGCATTGTTCATGGGTGTATTGTTCTTGAGTGTATAGAACCTGAGTAGGCCTAGTCCAGTTCTGAACACACACATAGGCCCTACTAAAGATGTAATTTGTAAAGATTAACATTTTGTTTTGTTTTGTAACCTTTACAACCGTCTCTGGAAAACTTTGCAACTTTGTGAAGCTTCTGATAATTTTGCTTTGTCACTTTTGCTTCAAACTCAGACCACTAGTGCCCAGATCTCTTTATTGCACATGCACAAAATAGTTCTGCAAAACTGTGATGCATAAGATATCATTTACAGAAAACAGCTGGTTCCTCAGTGCCCATGTTGCAGGAAATCAATGTGGTAATACTGCACCCACCAGGGGCGTAACAGAGGCCCCTGAGGCGCGGTGGGGCACCCTTCCTGCGGCACTCAATCCCTCAAAGGGAGGCCGCATACAGGCCAATGACTATCTATGAGATATCTGTGACCAGGGGACCCTCATCACATTCTGCAAGAGGGTCCCATCAGTTTGCATTACACTACTGGCCCCCAGAGTTATCAAAGGCAGCGATGAATGGGAGCAGCAATACTGAACCATTGCGGGCTTTCACCCAAGGAATGGAGAATTTCCTTGGATATAAGTTTGCGTCCTGATTTCCATAGATTTTCCCCTTAGTCTAGGATTTCCTCCATCTTTATTCTGCCTCCTTTTACTCTTTTAAACTTGTCCAGGCAAACACAGAAATGTGTTCTCTTTCCGGTGCAATTTGTTCGCCCTGTTCGGCCACTAATGACCATTTCCTTGATTGGATGGTTTTGATCAGAGTAGGCATTTCTTTATGTGGGGAAAATGATGTCGCAAGTGGACAAAACTTTGTTTGGGGGAGGCAAACTGGTAAACAAAAGGTCAAAACTAAATTTACTGGTGAAAACAATACTTTACACACCCCTACACCCGAGCAGGTGGGTATGTCAGATCTGTGACTGGGGGTGAGTGTCTGAAAAGTTTCAGAGCTCCGTCCATCATCTCCTTGTGTTCGCTTCATTCGCCCTAAGTTGGCTGGGTTGCCCAGACGAGGGTCCCTTGCTCACTTTGCCACTGGATTCAAGCTAGCCTGGCTGATGAGGGCTGTTCGCCAGAAACTGGTCCTAGGATTCTTGTTTCCGGTCCAGGGAAGACATGGCTTGGAAGTTCGGGCTGGACTGTTCCCATGAGGCACAGGGTCAAGACTGATTTGCATACAGTTGTGTCTGAACTGGGGTGACAAAGTGAGCTGAAGAACAATGATTGAGTCAACCCAGATCTGTGACTGGGGGTGAGTGTCTGAAAAATGTCAGCGCTCAGTCCATCATCTCCTTGTGTTTGCCATGGATTACAACCACCACCGTAGCTGGATCTTGTGCTGAGTCACGTGTTCATTCACTTTGGTGGAACCCGTGTGTGTTTAGATCTGAACCGGCCCCACCCAAGGCCCATCATCTCGACTGACTCCCAGAAGCAGCAGTTGGGCCAGATTTTATGGCCCTAGGTTTCCAGCGGCCTGTGTAGTGCGCCGCCTTCCGTGCCTACCTTAGCAAGGAGAGTGAAATTACATTTTACGAGCCCATCAAGGGATAATGGTTAACCTGAAGCCAGTCGGTGTGTTTACTTAAAATGCCATAATGCACAATGCAGTTATTTTATGGCACACAAATCCTGCATCTTGGTTTAAATGCTCAGCTGCATCCTGCCCCCGCTCTCCGTGGTCAACAGACCAGCAATCTCTACGTATCCTGCGACTGGATCTTACGACAGTGCATGCTGCCCAGTTGACACAGATTTTTAAAAAAATTAAATGGATTTTAGGGAGAATCTCAACTGCATTGTAAATACTCAGAGGTACCACACCGAGGCCATGTCTGGCAAATGGCCGACGCACTGTTGGGATGATGTATTGTCCTTCTGGAGATAGTGCCAGGTTTTTCTCTACTGTTTCTAGCCCTATCTGGAGATGTCCTAGAAAACAGTACTGGGATAAGTGTTCCCCTCTGTTTCTCTGCTGCTTATGTATACATACCAGGGTCGGACCGGCCTATGGGGCAACCTGGCAGTGCCCGAAGGACTGGTCTGACAGATCCGCGTGTGTGCTGTTTATGTAACAATTTTAGGGCCTGTTATGGTCTGGTGGGCCAGTTTTTACTGTTGATTTCCCTGATATGGAGTCGCATAAAGAATGGGACCCCCTCTATTAATAATTTAATGACCAGGGAAAAGAGAGGACAATATCAACAGAACAAGTAAAGATTCCCCCGTGGTCAATGCATACTTTCTTATGTGGGAAGACTCATCAGATCAATCAGTTAGCCTTCTTATTCATGTAGGTACAACACAATTTATATTTTATTTCTTTTTTCTTTTCTTGTAGTATAAAAAATATTTTTTCCTTTTTTAAATCATTTCTTACATGTACATCAAATTCATAACTATTCATTCTAATTCAATCAATTTTAAAATACAGTGAGATATACCATAAACTAAATGGCAATTTTATAATTCAAATTTATACAATACAAAACATACCCCTGACTCTCACACATCAACCATCAAACACACTACCTCATCCATACAATATCACACTTATTCCACTCCCAACAAAAACAATTCCTAAGGTTGAGGTGACACAGATGTTTGTTTGTGTAGTTTTCCACGCCAGGTCTACGCGCGTTTCGGTGGGACAAGACCACCTTCCTCAGGACCAAGATAGAAAGAGTTTTATTCTCTCCTCAGGGTGTGTGTGCAGGGTACCCAAGTTGCGTTGTTTAGCAGAGGTGTCTGCATTCCTTTATAGGTAGATGTTAGCTTCTCACTGTCATTAGTAAACGAATAGGCAAACCCCTAGGTTTGTCATAAAGACATCACTCGGGGAGTATTCATTATTTTGATTTGTATAGCAGAGCAGGAGGTTCTCCAATGAAGTCCTCGTGATCAAACGTCCTTTTGATTTTAGATGCCAGAATCTGGTTTTTGATCTTCGTTTATTTTCGTGGTGCATAGTCCATGCCGTGTTACTTTTGTATCATTTCCTCACTCTCTCAGTTAGAATGATCTATTCTTATTAGTGCAACCAGGGTGCACGGTCGTCTTGCCACGTCTCTCCTACTCCGACAGGTGATTTCCCTGATATGACCACAAGCATTGCCTGCAGCGAGCACAAATGAATGCAGACTGCCAAACCTTGCAAAACACCTTGGGGCATATTTATCATTATTTCAATCAGCGCAGTGTAGAAAGCCACCTTGCTGCGCTGCGTGAAAGGCGGGAATGCGCCGTATTCAACATGATACAGTGCATTCCTGACCTTTCCTTGTGCTGGCGCACAATATGCTGCCTTGCGCCATCGCAGGAATCCTTGCACTATGGTGCCAGGGTGCCTCTGTTGCAGGCAGTATTATTTTTGTGCAGGAAGGGGAACAAAACCAATCCTGAGAGGCATTTTCCTCTTTCTAAGTGTTCTGCAGAATGCAGCACACCTAGAAACAGGAAACATAAATACTTCTCCTCATTGTGCCTTCCCTGGTAAGGCGTAGCTTTTTTATGTATTCCCAGGTTTACCAGTGTTGGTAAATCTGGGAATGTGCCAAAATCCATGGGTGGATGCGTGGGAACACCGACACCCACCTATGGAGCACCTCCCTGGGTCCCTGCCTTGTGTTGCTCCAGCTACTTAGGGCCGTGCACGGTGGCCTTGTGTGGCTTGATAAATCTCACTTAGGTTTTACGTCAACCTGCGTCCCCTTGCGTGGTGCAAAAGCAACGCAATACCATGATAACTTTGCTCCCTTGTCTTTATAAGTTCCAACCTGGCCTGATTTGCAAATGCGGGGGCATTTCTTTAAGCTATTTGGTTTGTTAACGGGTATAATTTGTATTTTGGTCTATTTTATGTCCCAGTTTGGCCCTGATACATATGTGTGACTATGTGCAACACATGCCAGTCACTGCCCACTATGTCTGGTGTCCCTGTCATCTGATGGAAATGGGTAAGAACGTTCAATTTCTTTGCTCCTTAAAACTTTTGGCCCAGATGTACTATGCTTTAGAGTCAGTTTTGGCATTTGCTAAGACACGCAAAGCCACTTTGTGTGGCTTTGCGTGGTTTGGTAAGTACAAAGGGGCAGGTTTACAATAAACTAACACAGCGGGGTGCAGCAAGTCGTTTTGCTGCACCGCATTAGTTTGGAAGCACAGGGATGCGACATATTTACAACAACATATTTACAACAATATGTTACATATCTGTGCTTCCCCCTGCGCTGGCGCACAAACTGCTACCATGTGCTGATTCAGGCAGCCTAGCACCATGGTGCTGTGTTGTGGGGAGATTGGTTATGTGCAGGAATGGTTCTCTTCCTGCACGTAAACAATCAGAAATGGCGTTTTACAACTTCTCTGTTTACTGCATTAGCGCACATGGAACTTGCAAAACGTCATTGTTTAAATGATTATTTATGTGCAGGAAGGGACACCTTCCTGTACATAATCAATCACCAGATGTGATTTCCTCTTTCTATATGTGCTGCAGAATGCAGCATGCATGGAAAGAGTAAAAAAACTAGGAGAAATTAAAACATTTCTCCCTTTTGCGCCTCCCTACGCCTCTCCAAGGGAGGCGTAGCATTCACACGCATTTCCAGATTTACAATTTCTTGTAAATCTGGAAATGTGTCTGGTTCCATGGGTGTTGCGTGGGAACACCCACAGCAACACCCATGGACGCTAATTTCACGCAAAGTGCTGCGTGTAAAGGGGCCGTACTTACAAGGGCAGGAAAAGTCACACAGGGTGCCTTTTCCTGTCCTTGTAAATATGGGGCAGAAAAATGTGTTGCTGGTGCGTCACGAAAAGTGATGCACCGGTGGCGCAAGGGCTTGTAAATCTGCCCCCAAGTTCCCATGCATTCATCCATGTATTTTGACTCAAACTCAGATTTACAAAGACATATAAACCTGGGTTTGCGCCAAAATAGTGCACCTACCCGACAGAGGAGTATCAAGGAGAAATTTCCCTATTTCTCCTTCACTACTTTCTGTTTCCATGTGTGCTGCATTCTACAGCACACATGGTAAGGATTGCTTTTGTGCAGGAAGGTGCACCTTCCAGCACTAAAACAATCCTGCCCGTAACACAGGCACGCTTGCACCATGGAGTCTGCGTTGGACGTAGGCAGCAACAGCGCGCCAGCGCAAGGAGAGAGCGGAAATGTTACATATCTTTGTAAATATGGAGCTTTTCTGCTCTCTCCCTTTCACACAACGCAGCACAGCAAGTTACCTTATTGTGATGCGTTGCGTGAAATAGTAGTAAATGTGTCCCGTGGTCTCTTAGGTGGCAGTGCCAGTGGATGTATCAAATACTGCTAAACTGTAATGGTGCTTTTTATGTTTGCCTTTGTGAATGCCACCGCAACAGTTAGATGGCAAACCTTCCAGAGATGTAAGAGTTTTGCTCTTCATGTTTGCAGAGTGGAGGTGCTGGAAGTGTCATAGTCCTGGAAAGGATTTTTGCTTCTGCACTGTATTATTCATCTGCTGTTTTGACTGGTTTGGCGGTGCCAAAATCAAAATATATTTTGACTGCAGCCACTTGAAGCATACATTTGCTGTTCTGTACATGCTCTGAGCATATCCATGCTGTTTCCTCATGATATTGTGACTTTGCAACTTAGGCTTATTCTTTTACAACGATTTATTTGCATGAACAGTAAACACAAGGCAGGCAAATGGAAAATATTGGCTTGTTCAGCAGAGTGGAATGCTTCAAAACAATGCATTTATTACATTTATTTTTTCCATAACCTGCATTATCTTCTCACAATTACTTTTGTGTAGGGCTTTCTACAAACTCAACAACTTATTAAGAACATTCTTGTAAATGTATATGTGTCTAGGAAAATGATTGACCAAATATAACCATTATATGATGACCCATTCTTGCTTGCTTTTTATTATGGTATTTTGAAAAGTAAAATGTAATTCTCTAAGAGGTGCACAGTAACCAAAATATGTACAGTTATCACCTGACACACTTTACTTCGTTGGAATATGGGGAACAGAGAATGTTTTTAAAGAGCAAAACAAAAACCTAACAATTCTCAACTTCTTGAAGTAGAAATGTATGTTTTCTTTTATTTTCCATATATGCCTTGGTGTGCCAGGTGCTGAACCAATTCTAGCTTTTTAAGAAAATAACTTCAATTAGTTCCCAAAGGCCTCAGCCATAACTCCTCCCACTTATGACTCAACGTTCCTTTTCATCTACCCTTAATTCCGTCCTTCTAGAGATTCACTCATTGCACCATTCACACGTGCTAAGTAGTAGTACCCATTCCAGTGGGTTCGGCCAGGACTGCGCCTGGGTGACCCTCGCAGTCGATAGAACATGGTTTAATACGTAATGACAATTGCTATGGTTTTCCCTACTGCTGAATGAATTGCTCACAGAATATACTAGGGGCCTCATTTATGAAAATTGACGCATCGCTGCGTGATAACAGCGATGCGTCACTTTTCATTGCACCCTCCTTGCGACATGCGGGGTGCTTCATATTTACAGTATGACGCATCATGTCGCAAGGAGGCACAGCTACTGACGCATTGCTGGAGTGTGTCACGAAAGTGACGCAACTCCATCAATGAGTCATTTCACATGGGCAAGTCCCATTTCAAATGTGCCTGCGTCAGTCTCACGCCTGCTGTGAGGCAGGTGTAAGATATTGGCGCATTTGCATCCTCGAAGTGACGCAGTGACATCTCATAGATTTCACTGCGTGACTTCTACGATGCTTACTTGCGTCAGAACGCCACCCTGCATACATTATACCTGGCGCAGGTATAACATGGCACATTTTTACCCTGCTGGTGGATCACAAAAAGTGATGCACCGTGGCGCAAAAGTGACGCAAAGGCTCATAAATAAGCCCCTAGGTTATTTATTTTATTGTTACCTTTACCACCCCGGGCGTACTTCAGAATGGTCCATATTCTGAGTCAAGCAGTGTGAAATTACAGCATGGAATTTGCCTCCACCTGATTCAGGGTAAGTAGGATTTTTCACCCCTTGGTTTTCCAAGTGTGAGCGAAACATACCCTATATTTCCAGCTGGTAATTATGGGCAGAAAAATTGTCAGCAGCTTAGGCCCCAGCAGCAGAAAAAACACTTCCTTTTCCCTTTTCCACTACTTTGCTCATTCCCCTCTCTGACCCCCCCCCTCCACCCACAGGTCCTTGCATACATTTACTGCCTGCTTAAAGCAGGTGGGAAATGTATGCATTAATGCCCCATGGGCCTCGGAATGTCATGTGGTTTTATGACCAGAAAGAAACAGTTTCACATAGTAATTCCCTATTCCATTGGGTTTTGCTTGTAATTGCACAGTAGAGGTGCGTATTTACTGCACAGTAACAGTGACATTGAATGCAGTTGTACTATTACTGTAGTAACTTACAGCTTGTAATCAGGCCCAGAGTGTGCAGTAGTTGCTTATCAGTGCCCTCAGGGTTCGAGGTGATTTTGTTCCTGGGTTGATGCCATGTAGGACCATCTTGTTTGGTTAACTGTGTCTCCATGGGGTGGCTGTTCTGTACTGCTGGATAGATGCCATACCCTGCAGTACATCACTTGGGAATCCTCTGACCTACATCAATGGTGGTTTCTGCTCTAAGACCTGGAATGGTGTCAAGGATCCTGATGAGAATTGGAGCACTTGGTGACCCAGTCTGGAGTAGGAAACGCTATAGAGTGTGATAATACGATGCAATATAACAAATATAGGCTAAAAAATCCCAGAATGCTGGAAACCTTGGTTTGGCTGGTGGGAAAAAAATAATGCTGAAAAAGCAGACTCCCCCACCCACTATGCAAATGTCTGAACATGCTTCACAATTACCTTGACTTATGAACCAAAGAGCTGACGTGAAGCTATGACTGCTTGAACTACTTCTGAGCTCTGATGTCTCCGCACAAGTAGTGCCGGACATTCTAAATCTTCAAGTGGATTAACAGCTGTGGACCAACGTAGGAAATCAAACTGCGCGAGTCCTGGCACATGTAGTACCAGTGCTGAAGGATCTGCACCTCTGATGCAGAGCTCACTGGCTACCGCCTTTCCTCCCACCCACTAAAGCTGGAACTGGCAACTTCTCGTCCCCTGAGCACCACTCACAACCTCTGGAGAGCTGCTCATGAGCCGGCAATATCACTGGCATCAGAGATTGCCCAAAAGGTCCCAGCCGAGAAGACCATTGGCAACCTCTCAGCTTGCTCACCAGGATTTGAGAGACCCGACTGCACCTTGCCTGCCAAAGTCCTGCTCTAAATCTGTGGTGTACAAAACCTTCTCATGCCTGCTGGCTGCCTCACCTGCGGCACCCGTCTTCTTCTTAACTGGTGCCCGGCACCTTCATCAGGTGGATGTTTTTGAACACTGAGCGGCCAGGAGTCTATCCACAGGGTTTAATAGAGAATTATGTTGAGCTGCCATCTCCCTTAATGAGCCCAACCCAGGATGACTTTTGCCCGCTTGGTTCTATAGTGTATGAGTGAAACCTACACTTGATTGCGGTCTCTGAGAATCCCTAAGATCACACAACTTAGGCAGTACAAATGGCGCAGTAAAAAGGTCATCTGCTATTTACCATAAAGTTCAGGTGCCTTCACAATTCTGGTTACTTCCATTGTACTCTCGTGTGTCTGATCGAACTTCTACCACTCCCGTGGTCTTCCAGCCAACACGCCTTCATCATATGTGATCTGCTTCTTGGCTCGCTTCGCAGCCTGATCTTATCAGTGCCAATCTTCACCACTGCACGCCTCACATGGATGTCTGAACCTGGTATTAAATGTCTTTTGGATAGTCGGCTGGCACCCATATGGGCCAATAAAATATTGTCCTTAGCTTTCATCTACTGCTGTTCGACTTAAAGACTAATGCACCCTCAAGTGGAGAGGCTGCTTTGGCCTCAGTACCACTGCCAATCACTTCAAACCCCAAAGCAATGCAAAATAGACCTATCTTCTTATTCAATATTACCTTTCAGAGCTAGGCCAAACTTGGCACCTTTCAAGTAGCGGAGCTGGAACCACTGCTTACTACGTAGCATAGGTTGAGCCCAGAAAAGCGATACTTCACATCTGCTCATGCTAAGTTTCTTTCAAGGAAGGAAATACTGTCAGTTATCACAGTGTTGGTACCCTCTGGACAGGCACTGTGTATGGAGAGCACACTATGTGGCAGCATTCAGAAATTATCAGCATGCCATGAGCTCTCACATGTTCTGGAGATGGCGGCCATTTTGAATTATTAGGTATAAATTTCCTTGTGGTTTTTGGCTTTTTTGCTGGGCAACTATTGTGATATAATGTAGCTAGAGCCATTACCTTGCTACATAGATATGAGATGAGAGAGATAGACCTTACTACATAGAACCCAGATTTCCATGCCAAGACATATTGATACCATATTGATTCCAGTGGATTTGTACTGTCGAACATTGGGAATACAGAGAAATTTTCAGGAAGTAGTGTTCCTGATGAAAAATGCACTTTGTACTATATCTTGAATATTTATATTAACACTAGCAGCCCGTCCCGACGTTGTCCAGGTATGAAATAGAATGTGTGTAATGTGTGTATTTGGCAAGGGCAATTTATTTTAAAATCTCGCGGAAGACAAAATTTTTTGTTTCATTAGAATAGGGACGGAGAAGGCCCAGCTGCAGCCCTGGTTGATGTTAGCAGACGCGTGTAATTGGTGTAGTGATCTGCCGCCTGAGCCCGGCTACAGCCCTGGTTGATGTTAGCAGGCGCGTGTAATGTCGTTGAATGAGAGAGTTATCAGCCGCGGGTAAATCTGTTTAATGAGAGAGTTGAGTGACATCGAGTAGGAGAGGCTGCAGTAATTGTACCCGCAGACACGCGCATTTGCGTGTTCCCCCGCTTGAGGCCCAGATGCAGGCGTGTTTGATGTTAGCAGGCGCGTGTTCCCCGGCTTGAGGCCCAGCTGCAGCCCGGGTTGAGGTTATCAGGCGCGTGTAATTAGTGTACTGATCCGCCGCCTGAGCCCGACTAGAGCCCTGGTTGATTTATTTATTTATTTATTTATTATTGATATTTATTAAGCGCGAACGAATACCCGTAGGCGTCTAGGCGCTATACCAACTACGATCTTCAGAGAGTGTTTCGCTACAAATTTATTGGTTAAAAAGCCAGGTCTTTAAGCGCTTACGGAAAAGCAGACGTGAGGGGCTGGTCCTGATGGATTGTGGAAGAGTGTTCCATAGCTTAGGGGCCGACACCACAAATCGACGGTCACCCCAGGTAACAGTTTTTGTCCGTGGCATCGCTAGCTGATTCAAAGTGGCGGAACGAAGATTTCTAGAGGGAGTATATGGAGTTAACTGATCCCTGAGAAACTGCGAACCTTGATTATGTAGTGCTTTATAAACTATACATAAAGTCTTAAACTTGATTCGATTACGAATCGGCAGCCAGTGATAATTCCTTATTGTGTCTGAAACAGATTTAAATCTGGGTGTTCCAGAGAGGAGTCTGGCCGCCGCATTCTGAATGGTTTGCAATTTGATAGTCACTTGAATCTGCGCATTTGCGAATAGTCCGTTGCAGTAGTCCAGGGAAGATAGATCTAGGGCAACCACCAGGGTTTTTCCAGCTGTGTCAGGTAGAAAAGGAAAAATTTTCCTTACCAGTTTTAATTTATGACAAGCTGCGGCTGCTGTTTTCCTAGCATGGGCCATGAAATTAAGGCCATCATCAAATGTCACTCCCAGGTTCCTCACCTTGGAAGCTGGCTTGGGAGGAACTCCAAAAGATGCTGGCCACCAAGCCGGAGACCATCCTGGTGAGAGAGGTCCAAAGATGACCACCTCTGTTTTCTCAGAGTTTAACTAAGACAATTGGAGGCCATCCACTCCCCAATTGCTAGCATACCTCCTTGAAAACGTTCTGCCACCCTGTCTCCATCGCTATTTATGGCCAGAACCAACTGCGTGTCATCTGCGTATGAGGTTAGGCTCATCCCATGGGCTTTAATGAGTTTAGCCAGGTCCGACACATAGATATTAAACAGTGTCGGACTTAGGGATGAGCCTTGAGGGACCCCACACGGCAGAGACAGCTGAGCTGATTGGAAGGATCCTAGTGTGACCATCTGAGTCCTCTCAGCCAGAAATGAGGCCAACAAATCTTTGGCCACCAGTTGGATGCCCATTTTTCCGACACGGTCGACTAGAATCTTATGGTCGACCGTGTCGAAGGCTGCAGATAAATCAAGCAGCACCAGGACAGCTGTTCCTCCCTGGTCCCGAATGACTCTAATGTCATCAGCTGCCTTGATTAGTGCCGTTTCCGTACCATGGAATTTACGGAATCCAAATTGGGTACTGTCCAGCTGGTGATGTTCCTCAATAAAATATGAAAGCTGTTGATTCATGGCTTCTTCAGCTACCTTTGCTAGGAAAGGAAGGCTAGCTATAGGTCGGTAGTTTTTTAACTCGTCCCTATCCAGGTTTGGTTTTTTTAACAGTGGTTTTAAAAGTGTCTTTTTCAGTATGTCTGGGTAAATCCCAGATCTAAACATGGTATTACATAATTGTGTGATCACCCTAACCAGAGAGTCCATTACCGGAGGCAGGACTCTAAAAGGACAGGGGTCTAAGGCTGAGCCTGTTTTAATGGATGAGATAATATCCATTGTCTGGTCGTCTGTAAGATCTGCAAATTGCAATAGTGGGGAGTGAGAAACAATACGGCAACTGGAATTCCAGGAGATATCCATTTTAGAACGGAAAGCCAAATATATGTCATTTACTTTCGTGAAAAAGAAATGTGCGAGCTCGTCGCATAGTGATTGAGAGAGTGTTGGCGCTAAATCGGGAGTACTTCCCGCCAGTTGTTTTGTTATCTCATAGAGTTGCCTGCTGGAGTTTTTTGCCTTATCTATTTGTTCGGTAAAGAACTTCTTCTTTGCCTCGGCAATCATAGCTTTATAAGTTGAGAGCATTTCCTTGTAGCTGATTTTGCTCTCTAAGCTATAGGATTCTCTCCAGTGCCTTTCCTTGTTCCTACAGAGTTGTTTTTGTTTCCTTAAATCATCCGAAAACCATGGTGCCGAAGGGGTAGCTCTATTTCTGGACACGGTTTTTATGGGTACTAATGAGTGAGTAGCATGCCCTAGCCATTCTTGATATTGATGGGTGGCAATGTTAGGGTCCATGGATAGAGTGGGGCGAGTACTATCCAATAACTCTTTTAGGTCTGCTTTGTTTAAATCTTTCCAGACCTTAAAAGATTCTGGTTTAGTAATAATTGCCCTTTGAATTGGGGTTTCCATAACAACTAAACTACATAAAATGGCGTGATAGTCCGACCAAGGCAAAGGGAGGATATCTGTTATGCAGAGGCCCTCCAGATTAGAAAAAACGCCATCCAAAATATGGCCGGCTTCATGAGTGGGAGAAGTAACCAGTTGATCAAGCCCCAAAATTTCCATATCTGTTAATAAGGAGTGTATTTCTTTATGATCAAGCTGATCTAAGTGAAAATTCCAATCGCCCATGACTGTATAGGAGTCTTCAGCCACCAAAGGCTCCAATATCGAGCCTAGATTGGAGAGGAAACCTGCCCTTGCTCCTGGAGGTCGATATAATAGCACTCCTTTGAAGTTAAAGGAAGCAGTTAGCTTAATATTAAAGTGTAGGGCTTCACAACACGAGGCAGGAATAGAAAAAGTCCTTACTATGTAGCTGTCCCTAGCAGTTATCGCCAACCCACCTCCTCTTTTACCCTTTCTATCTTGACGATAAACCTTATATCCAGACGGGACCGCAATCACAAGGTCCGGATCCGACGTATCATCCATCCAAGTTTCTGTGATTAGGAGAATGTCTAGATTAATATCCAAGATAAGGTCCGCTATCTCCTGTCTATGTTTTCCCACAGATCGAGCATTAATGAGGGCTATGCAAATCGTAGTCGTTTTATAAATATTTTTAAGGTTCGATTTCACCTTACCGTTAATCAAGGGAATGGCAAAATGACAATAAGGGCAGCTAGGTGGAGGAGAAGTTACCACGCACTCCAGATCGTTTCTAGTACAATTAATGGGGGGTGGGCACAGCGCTAACAGGTTAGATCTAGAATATGTCCGTCTGTCATCCAACTCTTTCAGACCAGGGGGAGTGGCCCTGGGCCCGGTCCTGGCGCAGACGGGCTTGCCTTTGGCGCGCCTTCATCGCGCCGCCGGCGCGCCCGCTGCGCCCGCCCACAGCGTGGACGAGATGACGTTCGTCTTATATCCAGTGTTTGAGGAGGGTGGGAGGCGGCCAGCTACTAGAGCGGCACCCTTTCCTTCCCCCAGTATGGCTGCTGCTCACCTCTGTTTGAAAGCGTCAGCAAGTATTCTGCAGCGCTGAGACAGCGTGAGTGCGTGACAGTGCCTGGAAGCAAAAGGCTCTAATTTAAAATTGCCAAAGTAAAGGAAAACGAATATCACAAAGAAAAATAAAATGCACACTATTTAAAACAGAACTGAGCCCCCGGCTTCCGCCTCAGGGGAAAGATCGTAGTTAGATCAGCGCGCTCGCGCTATTGGGCGAAATAAATAGCCTGGGAGGGCGGGAGGCGGCCAGCTACTAAAGCGGCACCCTTTCCTTCCCCCAGTATGGCTGCTGCTCACCTCTGTTTGAAAGCGTCAGCAAGTATTCTGCAGCGCTGAAACAGCGTGAGTGCGTGACAGTGCCTGGAAGCAAAAGGCTCTAATTTAAAATTGCCAAAGTAAAGGAAAACGAATATCACAAAGAAAAATAAAATGCACACTATTTAAAACAGAACTGAGCCCCCGGCTTCCGCCTCAGGGGAAAGATCGTAGTTAGATGGTATCAGGCGCGTGTAATTTCGTTGAATGAGAGAGATCAGTAACAGCGCGTAGAGGTTGCAGTAACGTTACTTACCAGGCCTCCAGGTGAACGCGTTTGTCATGCCCCCAGCACACGGCCACAGCAGACGATCTTCTGATTAATGTACGACCCACATGGCATGAAGGGCGGAACGTAGCACACGCCCCCAGCATTCCCCTTGATGCGGCGCAATTGCGTTCACATGGCATGAAGGCCGAACACACGCCCCCAGCGTTTCTCATGCCCCCAGCATGTCACGCCCCCAGCGTGTCATGCCCCCAGCGTGCCCCTTGATGCTGCGCAGCAACGTAATTGGCGCTTGTATGCACGACTCACATGGCATGAAGGGCGGACACACACCCCCAGCGTTTGTCACACCCCCAGCACACGCCCACAGCCCACGATGTGATGGCCGTACCACACGCCCCCAGCGTTAGTCACGCCCCCAGCCCACGCCCACAGCACAACGCAGACACGCCCACAAGGGACTACTTTGCTGGCACGGTTCTTTTACCTTTTAAATGTATAGAGGAGTTGGCCTAATGGCTAAGACGCTCGACCTTGTTAACGAGTCTTGGTAACGACGCCAAACATCCTGTGATTCTGGGCAAATCACGTAATCTCTCCGTGCCTAACTAAAATGAATGTGTGTCCTCATGTAACGTAACTGGTGCTATGTAAAGCGCTCTGATACCAGATTCAGTTCGGGTCAAGTTTGCGCTATATTAAACTCTGCAACAACAAAAAAAAAGAAATATGGTGGCCGTCTGCATAGCCTATGTCCTTCTGCTGCAACTGCCCTTTCCAACGCTGTATTGGGTGTTGTGATTGGTGCTGTGGTTACTGAGATTACCCGCCTCAAAGGTTTGGGCTCTCTCTTTATTATATTAGTATGGATTTCTAAGACGGGGGTGGTTTCCTCCTTCTAAGATTATTCCTGCGCTGGAACTGGATGGGGTCTTAGAGTGAAATATGTTTTGTGTGCATTTAAGAAAGAGGAGCATAAGGTATTACAGTGCTGGTATGCACATATGAATTGCCAAGATTAGGGAACATCAGAATATTAACATTGTCAATTACGGTGCACTTTTACCGCAGTCAAGCAGGAATTATATCTCATCTTCCAAAAAAAGAAGAATGAGTAGTGAGGTAGTTTCTGGTCATAGGGAGAAATGCCATTACATACATATTTGATTTTATTTGATTGTGAGATTTATATAGCGCTCGAATGCCCAAGGGCGAGATACTCATTCCTTGTGTGTTTAGTTTTTAGGAATTACAAATTCAAACTCAACGAACAGAGAGTTGGTTATACATAGATGTTCCTAAGGTATATCCATACACTCTTACAGCTAAGATTGTAAACTTTAATGACAAGTCTTGTCTTGTACAGATTCACTACTTCCTGCAAATGTTCTTGAGCAACAGAAGGGCTGAGCCAGAGTGGTGAAATATTGTGTCCATGATTTGTTAATTGTCAGATTCTTTTTTCCCTCTTTCTATCAATTGCCCTCATATGCCTATGCAGACAGTCACTGATGGATGCGGTGAGAGACAGAAAAGAGCACCACTCCCATTGGATTCTGACCACAAAGCTTAGTGCACCACGACTGCATCCTTCTCGAGGAGCAAAGGCCGTTTATTCCCGTCCCCTACTTTGGACGCCAACTCATAACTAACCTAATGTCCCAAACTATTTCAGGAACAGATAGCCCAACACAGATGTTTTGTGTGCTTCTAGGTCCAGTGGTGTAATGAAAATGTAAGGGCCCCCTGCAAGGTACAGGGAGGGGCCCCCACTCCGCATTTTATCCGGAGCTCTTAGGCCTGAGTACTGTGCTGAGGGGGCCCCCTGCAGCTCGGGGGAACCCCTGCACCCCGGGGGCTGCGGGGTCCTGTGTTACACCCCTGGCTAGGTCACATCTGCCAGGAACTCAGGGCCTCATTTATGAGGCCGTGCGTAATTTTTACACCGCGGTGGGTCACTTTTTGTGACGCACCAGCAGCGTAAAAAATGTGCACTGTTGCACCATATTTACAAAGTGACGCATCTAGGTAGATGCGTCACTTTGTAAACCACTACACTACATTATACCTGCGTCAGGTATAATGTATGAAAGGGAGGTGTTCCGACGCAAGAAAGGGTCATGGAAGTGACGCAGTGAAATCTATAAGATTTCACTGCGCCGCTTCTAGGACACAAATGCGTCAATTTCTTACGCCTGCCTCACAGCAGGCGTAAGACTGACGCAGGCCCTTTCACATGGGGCTTGCCCCATGTGAAAGGAGGCATTGCTTGAGTTGCGTCACTTTTGTGACACACTCCAGCAATGCGTCACTTTTGCGCTTACAGATACATCAGAAATACTGACATATCTGTAACTCCTTGCGCCATGATGCGTCATACAGTAAATATGACGCATCGTTGGTGTCGCAAGGAGGGTGCAGTGAAAAGTGACGCATCGCTGCTTTCACTCAGCGATGCGTCACTTTTCATAAATGAGGCCCCAAGTGCCTCAATTATGAAACCTCTTTGGTCAGTTTTACCACGATAGGCTCAAAGCATTCAAACTGCGAGTTTTTAATACAGAGAAGGCCTGTGGTTGCTTAGAACGATACTTCTGTTCTGGGTTTGGCTTCCCAGAGGGATTTCTCCATCTAATGCAAAGACTATACCACATTCTCAAGACTTTAATTATTGCAAGCACCTCTCACTACTTTCCCTGTTGAATCGCCAATGAGGCGTTATTGTTTACTCTCACCATAGAACCCTATTTTGGAGGAAATGCTACTAGTCAATGAAATGAAAGGGAGTTACATTTCTGGCTGTGTTCAAACTGTTGGCATATGCTGAGGAAATCTTCCTGATCCACTTGACCCCCTCCACCCTTGACCCCCGTTGGTCCTGGAGGTCACCCATTATTCAGCCATTTCAAGCTATAAAATTAATCTTAAAGATATGAGGTCATGCCTCTTCCAAATTCTGTTCTCCCCAATTCAGGAAATAATCTTTCATCTTCAATTAAATATATGGGGGTTCTCTACACTAAAGTCTTTAATTCCGCTTTGGCCATTGATCCTATATTCCTTCATATGTAATCATGACAGATTCTCCCACTCAGGTTCCCCTGTTTGAGATGCCTAGACAAGGTACAAATGGTGATTTTAACTATCATTCTCCACCTCCTCTCTTTGCTGCCCTCCCCCTGCACTCCACCCTCCGTGAGAACATTATCAGAATCCTAAACACATTTCTATAAACGACAAACAGCAGAGAATTCCGTTCTGGCCTCGAGAGACTGATAGACTTGGGTGGTGTTAACTTCTCAAACTTTTCTTCCTTTACAAATGGCCTGGAGTTTCAATGTGGACCCACTGGTTGACTCTAAGACCCCAGTCAGAGTTGAGAAGAGTGGTATCTCCACGGTAGATTCCACCACACCCTCTAACATAAGTTCAAGTTTTATTAGTTGCATGAGCGTAAATTGTAAAACCTAATGCTTTTCGGGTATATTTTCCTCCTCCTGAAAGCAGATGGAAAATGTGTGTGGAAGAGGACCCAGAATGGGAAATCCCACACAGTAGTGGACACATTAACTCCTGGTCCTACATGTTATTTTCCACACATGGCTCGAAAACTTGCGCTGGCTCTTAACTGATGTGAAGACACCAGCCAGCATAGGTGACCGTGGACACGATATCTCCAGCTCCAGTAACTGGCCGTCTCTGAATATGGTTCTAAGTGGTCTAAACTGTGGCTCAAATTTGCTAACTGCTAAGTGCAGACATTATTCTTCAATACTCACAGATCCCTTGGATGTCTGTTCTGGGAAGATCTTAACGACTCCATTTGCTGCTAGAAGTACCATCTAAGGGCTAGATGTAGGTAATTTCTATTTACCGATTCCTAAATACCGAATTTTACCGATTCAGTATTTAAGAATCGGTAAATAGAATGTAGGTAAACAATCGGTAAATGTTACAGATTCAGTAATATTCGTTATTACTGATTCGGTATTTACCGAATCGGTAATAAGGAATACCTTCCCATTCATTCTTATGGGCCTGGAGGCCCATAGGAATGAATGGGAAGCCGTTCACTATTACCGATTCGGCAAATACTAAATCGGTAATAGTGAGGAAAAACAGACCAAATTACAACCGATGCCCAGGCTGCTGGCACAAGACGCCTCTTAGTTCCCATCTTGAACAGTTACCAAATAAAGAGACGGGCGCTGGAAGCGGGAAGGCAGGAACAGATTTTTATTTCTCATGAGGAGAGCCTGTCATTTCGGACACACACACAATGTCTTCAAGAGGTGCTCTAACAAGTTTCTCTGAGGCTCCGTCTTTTATACACAGGTTTATGATGCACAAACATTCCTTATTGCAATAAAGAAACTTTGAAGTACGAAAAAGCGCGTCTGGAATCCCAGCTTCAGGCCTGTTCCCATGCCTGTCGCTCGGATGTCGTTTCCCCTCCCAAATGTAACATGTGATTGTAATCTAGCAGCCGGACATTCCAACAGGACACGAGGGCAAGAGGGGGTGGTCAGATCTAAGGTTGGGCAGGCGATAAGATCGGGCACTTCGGTTGGTGTATCACGTTTCGCTATGCAGGGCCAGGGGGGGTACATCCATGAGGCTTCGTTTATGACTTGGGACCGGGTCGAGAGGCCAGGTGTAGCCGGGGGGGGTCATCAGAAGAGGGGAAGGGTGTTCCTGGGAGGAATGTAGGGGGTGTTGGTCAGGCAGGGGTGTCATTTTTAGAGCAAGGTCGCGCAGAGGGAGAGGGTTTTATGGCCTATGCATGAGAGAGCGGGGGTGTTCAACGGAGCCGGGGGCGTGCTGGGGATTTAACACACGGGCAGAGAGGCCTTGGTGCCTAAAATGGCTGTCGTGTACGTGCATACATGGGCCTATGCTGGCGGGATGATGCGGTCAATGCTTCGCGGTATTCGTTCTGCTTACAGCGAGGAGTATGGTGAACACAAATGAACGCCGCTTATGTACATATACATTGTCATTTTCCACAGTAGGGGGAGCATATTCAAGGGTGGCAGGGTGTCACATTGACACCCTGTTGCACCCCTGAATCGTGCATGTGTGCACATGTGGTGCACATACATGCCCTAAAGGCATGCATGTCTGCCACATGGCACTTTTAAAAAAGCACAAAATTGCTTTTTAAAAGTTATTCAGTATTTACCACCAACTTGTAGTTGGTGGTAAACAACGAATCCTTAAACCAAAAATGCACTCCCTTGAGTGCTCCCTACATAGTATTTAACCCCTTCGCAGCGGGGGTAATCCCCCCCGCTGTGCTGGGGGGCGGTGGGGCGCGCACAGCGCCCTGGTGCTCGTGACGAGGTCAGCTCGTCATGAGCCACGGTGCTCGGTTGCTCATGATGAGCTGAACTCATCACGGCCACACCCGTTTGTGTAGAACGCTCAGCACAGCGGGGGAATTAGCCCCGCGTGCGAGCGTTCCAACGGTCATGAGCACACGAGCACCGTGGCTCATGACGATCTGAGCTCGTCATGAGCATGCATGGTGTTAAGGATTTGGTAATTTACCGATTCCTTAATTAAGGAATCTGTATTTTACAGATTCCTTAAAATAACGAATCAGTAAATTACCGAATCCTTCAATCCAGCCTCCTAAATCATAAAGGGCTAAATACCGGTCGGTAATGGGAAATTTAGAGATTGTCGCCCGTTACCGACCGGTATTAGCCCACCTACATCTAGCCCTTAGTGATGTGATACTCGACTATCTCTCCAACAGTCACTGTCACAATCCCTAAACTCCTAAAATTGTACATCCTATCTAGTGGCTTAGCAAGGGTGGCATGGGACCTAATGCAGGTAAGGAAAACAGGCTCCAGACTGGTGGTAGAGAAGTGAACTGTACATATAATCAGGGTTCAGTGTGGCCTTAAGTCGCCTGGCTCCTGATGCTTCTGCACCTGCTGCACTGTTGATAGCTATTGACTTGATCGTCACATGTCGTTATCCATTGTAAGGTATCAAACAGCCCTATTGGCATGTAAAAAGACAGCTTCTTATGTAGTTTGTGATATTAAGTGTGTAGTACCTTCAAGGGCTGCATGACAACAATTTGCAAAGATGCTTCATTGAACAAGAAGGTTTGAAGCACTGAATGTGGACCTCGATAACCTCAAGTGAACTGGCGTTTACTAGCTAAAAAAGCCTAATTCAGGTTTAGGGATTGAAAATGTGTTTTTGATTAGTAGCATTGGGGAACAGCTTCTGTTAACATGCGCCCTTTATAGTTTCTAGGTTTCTACATTTCTAAATTTGTAAAAGTTGGTGATAAACATCGAAGATATTATTATAATTAAAATGTTATAGGATATTATTTTTCTCATTGTAAAAATATTTTCTTGATGTTATTCAACATGTAGTGCTCTATCGTTCTTATTATATTTGACATATTTTGATCTGCTTTTGAGGCACCATTATAAATAGGTTCACTTATTGATTCGTGCCCCACATAAAATGTCCCACATTATGCAAACTATTTACTTCCTTGGGGGTAAACATGGCATTGATATCACCCCAAGGCTGTCTTTTACCCAGGGCCTCCTCGTGTAATGAAATCCTGAATACAGATCTCAAACTGGTAATATTGCGAAGAAACTTGAGCCCAGACATTATTAATTTGCGTTAAAATCACAAATTAGGAAAACACTACTGCTACAGAATGTGGCAAAACTATGTACGCTTCATAATGTCCTTTTCTTGCTGCATAATTTAGTCAACCCTGTTACATAATTAGGTCCTTCGCTGGTGACTCTCCCCTATAGTTGTGAGTAGTAAGTTCAAGCACTGTCGTGTTTCATCTACTTTGACATGTTCTCAAAGGATGTATCTACTGTGCTCTATTTGTTTCTTCAGTATCTGCACATAGCACATTTTGTTGTTTAATGTATCTCATCTGTTCTGAACACATTAATGAGAAGTGTAATTGTATTTGCATTCTGTTCGTACTAGTTTTATGGATCTCGGTACTAGAAATAAAATAAAATTTTACCTTCACTTACATTGCTCTCCTGGGTTGTTTACACCTGCCTTTTTCAGAATTATGGCTTGTTTCTATAGAATTTGTTTTAGAATGATGACTTCTCTAAATAGAGATTTATTGCATACTTTTGCTACTTCTAGGTGCAGTAATTAAGCAGTGTTACTATTACCCACTTTAATAGTACTCTATTTACAGACCTTCAGAAGGATGGAAGTTGAAGTCAACATTGCAGGGATTTAAACTCATTACTTGCTGATCTCTGTTGGTTTATCGCAGAGAATACGACTTCTTGGGTTATCCCCTTCTGAAGGGTGGCATGGGGCGGCCGCCAGAGGGGGTGTTGTTGGTAATTAGGAGGGATGCAGGTTTGAGTAAAGAAAACGGTTTTCTTTGCCTGCCCTGGACTTTCCTTCCTATCTGTTTCTCTATCGCCAGCAACCAGCAACAAGAGGCGTTCTAGAATGTTCCTTTGATGATGATGTCAGCTTGGGCTTTGAGAGGCACTGAGACATCATTCACCTGCTGACCCCCTAAGATGGAAATGAGCATTGAGCAAATGGGATGAATTGGACATGGAGAGAAACAAAAGAGAGACTTTTGCAAAAGAGAGACAGTGCGAGCAAGTGAGGCAATGGAGGGAGAAGGACACAGAGAAGCAGAAGGAGGATAAATATTGAAAAAAAGAAAGTGGGTGAATAAGGAGAGATGAAGATCCAAGGAAATGTGTAGACACTTGGTAGTTACAGGCAATGGGATGAGTGAGACACGGTGGAGAATCAATGGAAAGGGAAAAGACTGGGGAATCAGGGGAAGGGACCGGGTGTTAACGAGAGAGCCATGGATGGAGGGAGTGACTTGCCAGTCAGGAAAAGTGGAGGTGCAGGGCATTTGCGAGGGTGAAGGAAGGAGAGAGGGTGTAGAGTCAGGCAAATCATGTGTGGTTAGGGTGGTGGGAGAGCCTTTCCGAGAAGTTTTGGTGGTGGAGCAAGAGTCTGGAGTCAGAGGGTTGGAGGGAGTCAGGGGAAGATAGAAAGGCCGGTGTTCATGCGTAGAGCCAAGAAGAGAGTGATACTACATGCAGCGGAATTGTTGGAATCCATCCAGGGGCGATTGAGGTCAGATGTGCTTTTGGAACTTTCTACCAAGAGTCCCAGACATTGTTCAATTAACTGGAGGTTGTTGCCAGGAGGGTGGTAGATGATGTGGAATTTGATGTGGTTCAAGGCAGAGTTTTTCATATCTAATGAAATATATTCACACGTGGAGAACTGTTCCGATTCCACTCCCCTACATGCGATTGCGTCTGTGGATAACTGGCACTCCACCACCAGCTTTGGCTTCCTGATGCTGACCTAGAATTGAATAGCTCAGGGAGTAAGAGGGTTTAATACTGGTTGTATGGGCTGTTTGGCCAAGTTAATCTGCCTGCACACGAGATCTATCTTACGGCGACCTGCCGCTACTCCATGGCTTGCAATTGGGGGCTCGGCAGCAAGGAAACACCTTCCTTTGAGTTTTTCTAGCAAGAGTCTCAATCCCTTTGAGTGCACCACTCAGCATTCTAGGACTGGAGCTGAAACACTGCGCCTTGCAACTTTGAGCCTTCCAGCCAGCCGGCACGCTGTAAATTTGAGACCACTTCAGGGGATAAGACAATGCGGTGATATCTGCTGATTTGAATTTGGAGTATACTTTTGAACTGAACGTGACTCATAGAGCAACGTTTGACTATTTTTGGTCTATTTTGCCCGGTTGGTTATTTTTAACATTCTTTTTTTAATATTCCTGTTTTTAACAGTTTTTATTGATTGTTCCCTTGTGTGTTATTTGACTTGCTTTATTATTATTTTAATTCGTTTGAAACTTCAGGTTCTTTACCTCTTACTGTTTGGCACTTTAGCTAGTTGTTGCAAACATACCACATGCCCTCTCTGAAGACACCTTGCTGCTTCTGCCAAGCTACCAAGGGTGAACCAAGAATGTGTTTAAGAAATCAGGTGACATCTGTGGGTCAGATTGTTTGGGAGCTCATGGTCAGGCCACATCAGTATGCAGCACTGCCATTCCAACTCTCTACAAGGTGTCATTGGTTTATATGGAGAGCTATGGATTTATTCTCATGAAATATGAATCTGGAAAATATAATGCTTTTGATTATTTGCAGAGGAAAAGAGACACCCTTTTCACATGTCCCACCTTCTAGAATTGTTACAACTATGTTGTATTGTTTCCTGTTGTACTTTGAATGCAGTTACTGTTTTACTGGAGGTGTTTGTTACATGTCTGTGCTGCAGTGCTTAATTTGTAAAATATTAAGTGCCAGTGCTCTGATCCGGAGGCCACTGCAGCTTGCACCACACATCGCCCGTTTCATCGCCTCCAAAACATCCACTAACCATCTGTCTCCTTTGTAAATGCGACAGTTCAGAGCCCCACAGCTAATGGAATAGCTGGGGAGGCAGGTAATAGATTTTTTTAACGTATATTGTTTTCCTAAACAACTGATAAACTGCTCATCTCTAAATTACATGAGCAGGGCCACCTTGTGGCAGACTGCCCTAAGTGTAGTGTTGACAATTAGGTGCCGGTGCCGAGCACCAGACACCAATTAAATGCAGGTGCTCAGCACCTGAAAGCTCCGGCTCAAATTAAGCACTGCTGTGCTGCAAGAATATCAAATGAAATACAATTTTAAAAATGACACTGTGATCAATGTCAAAGAGTAGATGGAAGACAACGAATAGGCCAATGGGACAGGAAGCATGGGGTTCCTGGAAGCAATTTCAGACCCAGTATGAGATTAGCAATGACAAAATGATACAGGCAAAGGTAGAAATGTGTGTGGGACAAACATCCCTGCAGCTTTCTTTATAGTGACCAACCAGGAGGGAGCAGGCTTTAGCAGGAGGCAGACACCTGTATCTGTCCCGAAGTGGTCAAGGTGTTTGCATCCATCTTGAGTCCTCAGGTCACTATGGAGTCAGAAAAGTGCTTGAAGACTTTTGTGCAATCACTTCTGTAATAGGCATTGTAAAGGGCAATGAACGATGACCTTGCCCTAGTTGGTAGAGGTTGCAAACCCATGCAAATGAGGGAAACCCTTTGCCCGTGCCATATCACAGAAGCAGGCACATGGACAAAATAGATGCCAGGGGACAAGCTGTCTGCTGTGGCCACCTTGGAGGTCAGGTGGCAGACAGTGGGTGAGCTCCGGGCGCAGCCTCTGGCAATATCACAGAGGGTTCCTGGCACACCCTGTAAAGAAAGGCCTTGGTTAACCAGGCGGACCATTGGACAGTGCCTCAAAAGCAGCCTTATCCGCGCTTCTTTTGGGGAGGGGGCGGGGGGGTCATGGAAGGCAAACTCCAAAGTGGGAGCAGGGTTTGATTACACTCACCTTTCAGAGAGCCGTCAGGGCTTTATCAAGGGGTGGGGTCACCTGCATGGAAACATTGTGGGTGAACCTTCCCTCCATGTTTCCCTGCTGCTGAGTTGTCTGAAGCGTGTGTATTAACTCCCTGAGTTAGCGTATGTGGGTCAGGCAGAACGGGTTCTGGGATTCCAGTTCACAGCTCAGTTCTGTACCTGGTGAACCCTGTGTGAGCACTTAGCATACATCAGGGGCATCTGCAAAAATGGCTTCAGGCAGGCCTGCCAGTAAAGGAGAAGATGAGCGCTTTAACAACCCATCAAGAGAAACAAGCGCTACATAAATGCAAACCGTTTCCCTCTTCGATCCCTCCGCTAGCCTTCTCAATCCAAATAACTGACTAACCTAACCACCACTTAAATGACTTTCATATTTCACTATACTAATTCAACACTAATCCTTTATGGGTTCCAGAGTGGCGTGCTACTCGCCGAAAAAGCGCTTCATTGCCTCGTCAGGGGTAATAAGCGCTATATAAATGCAATTACAATACAATATGTATTTATAGATAATATTTTGAAAACAAAGCTGAAGTCTTTATTAATGACGAGGAGGCGAACAGGGCTAACTTCACTAGAGGGCGCCAGATGCTCATCTGCCCGGTTTTTTTTTTGCCTACATAATATATTTGTAACAAGCTCTCCTATTGTGAAGGGCCCCGCTTTAATGTGATCGCCTGGCCCACGCAAGAACCTCTGAGGCTTCAGGATGGAAAACAGACTTCATCACACATGGACGCTGGATACGGGTACAGCATAGAATATAATATAAACTGAAGCAGAAGATTGTTAAATTGGTAACCAAACAGAAACTGCCCACCAGCAAAATGTGGTGAGGACCCCCGGAAATCTCACTTACGGTCTCCTTTTTTGCATATTTACTAAAGCTTCGGGCTTAGCAGGGCCTGACTATTGCATGTAAGAATTCAGAGAAAAACAACAAGCATTAGCAAAGCCAGTAGGTATTGATCTTATTTTTTTCTTTACAAAAACACTGTCCATGAATTGACGATTTTGTATCTATGATTGTTTGGTAACAGGGTGAATGCATGGATGGATGAATGAGCGAAAGGATGAAAGAACTGCTGAGCGACAGTGTGCATGGAGGGATGATTTCACTGAATTTATTGATGAGTTAGCAATGAATGAGTATGAATGCTCACCAGTGCAACGAGGCATATCTGCTGCCGCCCTGTGGTCTCCCTGACTTACCTGTTCAACCTGTTCAACCGACGGTCATACATCCAGCTCTTCGCTCCTGTCTCCCCCCGGCCGCCGCAGCCTTTTCCATCCCGGCGCGGCCGCTGACTGGGGGAGACTTCAATCCCCAGGGTGCCTCACGGCAGGAGCCGCCTCTGCTGATTTGCGCCCCTGGAGGGGCTTTAAAACCAAGGCCAGCCCCCACGTCGCGGGACACGCACGGGCGACGCCGGGCTAAGCCCGGGCCAAGACTTGTCCCGTTTTACCCCATTCTAGCACGGTCAAGGACGGGACGGGCCACCCCCCTAACATCATCAATGAAGGTCAGTGAGTGGCTGTATTTATCATTCTCCAATATTGATCGAGTATCACTCTACAATTGAAAGGAGGTTTCCGAGCTGTTTGATTCCAAAACCATGCCTACTCCACCATCCACTGGCGGAAATGCTAGGAAATCCACTGGAGGGTCATTAATGGGCACTTTGGATAATTTCCTTGTCAGAGTGTCCACAGCACTAACTCGGGACATTGAACTAACAGAAAAGAGACTATCCCTTGATATTGCCCTTGACAAGAGATCCTCCATGGGCAGTTTGGCGAAAGTCCGGTCACCAGTTCCCCAGCAGGTCAACATTTATGAATCACTATGCTCCTTGGAGGATGTAGAGAGAAGCCAAATATTACAACCTGTTGACCCCCTGACATGCCATTAAGATTATCCCATCGCTACACTGGAAGTGAGACTTATGGAAAATTGTAGCACTACTGCAGCGACTGTGCCTTCGCCCAATATTAAGACTCGGTCAGCTAGTAATGCTAAAAGGGGAAAATCTCAGCGAATATTGAGTCTGGCATTAAAAAGGAAACGTACCGGGGCACAAGCACAAGCAAAGGGGAAGAAAGCAAAAACTACAAAAGCGGCGGTACCTAGTGGGAACTCGACCCTATCTCCTTCTCAAAACCCTATTATAACACAACCTGTAAATGAAGGAGATAACCGGCCATCATGCAATGGGGATAAAGTATTGACTGAGATGGATCCGACTTTTTGGGCAAAACTGGAATGCACCATTAAGAGAGTATGCCTCCCAATATATGATAGACTGGATTCCATTGAAACGAGACTTGTGTGCCTTGAACTCTCACTTGCCTCAATACAGGGGAGAGTGGGAAATCGAGCTAATGGGTCAAAAAGCAAGCAGGCGAGTAGTGCAGGGAAAAGTGTAGCAGATATTGTTCCTAATGTATTTGCCAAAGGGAGTGATAATGCCATCCTGACTGAGTCCCTCGCCATGTCTTGCACCCCCTCCTATTAGTCTGACAGTGGCAGAACAAGTAGTACAAAAAGATAGGACACAGCAAGCAGAGTCCAATACACAAGTAGCCCAAAATCAAGTTATGTCTAAAACGTCCTCTGCCCCAATTGAAGCTAACCTACCGATTTTAGAACTCCTCCCAGAATCATCCCCTTATGTGGTGGTTCTGGTGGGTGTCCCTCCACTGAACCAGGATAGAAGGGAAACGTATATGGAGCTCAAAAACAAGTGTATTTTGTGGCTAAATAGTAATCGCCCGTTGCCAACGCATGTAAGCGCAGAAATTCTCTTCGCAAGAAGAGTAGGCTGGGTGGGCAAAAAGCAAAAGTCTGTGAGGGGGGATTGCATAATTATTAATTTCAGGGATAGGAGGGCTGTCGAATACATCTGTGACTGGCCCAGAAAGGATTTATCGTCCACAATTGAACCACTACCCCTGACCTATTTCTATTTGCCATCTCATTCCTCGTACAGAGAAAAATTCCCAAATGGGGGGTTAACGAAATGGTGTGCACCAGGGAATATATTGCTAGCTAATAGGTTTGATGCTTTATCAGGGCTGGAAGAGTGTGACTGACAGCAAGCCCATGATTGTGGTCGGAGGGCTAGTATAGGGGCCCTTAATGAGGATGATGTAGCTAAGAGGACAAATCATTTTAATGCAAGCCTGATGGGGGATGCTCTGTGCTCTAAGCTAACTGAAACTAAACAAAATGAAAGGAGGGTCATTTCTAACGAGCAGGAGAGAGAGGTGTTACCCCCCATGTGCAGAGAATGGAAAATCCCCAACCACTCTCTGCCCTGAATGTATTGTCCCAGCAAGACTTCTTCACTGCGGGGGGGGGGGCTGAGAATACTGACAGTGCTCCCAATGAATCATGTTTGACAACTCTGATGTCATTGAATTTGGCCGGCATGGGCACAAAACTAGCCTCCCTAGACTAGTCAGATCTGGTCAATAGCTTTGACGTCTGTCTCTTCCAAGAGACCTGGGCTATTGAACCAGTATTTAGGTTGGGTTATCTTAATTTTTATGTTCCCGCTGTAAAAATGCATAGAGGACGTCCAGTAGGAGGACTGGTGATCTGGGTTAAGCAAAATTAAAATTGTAATATCCAGTTTCTCCCTGTCCCAAACTGTGACATCTTGGCTGTGAGCCTTACCTCCCCCTCTACCCCAAATATCATCATATTCAATGTTTATGCCAGGGGTCTACCTGGCGGGAAAAAGTCAGAAGTAATACCTGCCCTAGAAGTCTTAATTGAGGCCCTGCCAAGTAATAGGCTGCCCCTAATAGCGGGAGATTTTAATACGACCTTTGAGTCATTGGGGCAAGATGACCTGAGTTTAATGGAAGAGGAAGATTCTAGGTGGGGGATTCCCCAACTTGAGCTTAAACCCATCAATAGATGGACAGAGGCCGCAATACAACTGAAAGGGCTATGTCTGGGGAACCAGCTTAGGGCCGCTAATGGTCGAACATCGCAAGATAGGATGGGTGCCAGCACATACGACAACGGCTCAAGGTCTAGCCATATAGATTATTTACTTGTCCACTTACAACTATGGCATTTTCTTGTGGACATGGAGGTAAAGACCCGCATAGAGAGCGATCACAACCCCTTGACTGCATCATTTAGACTCGGATTAGATGGAGTGGGAGCAGCAATTCAGGGTACATTAGTCCCAGAAATCGCCTTGGCAAATGATGAACGCCACCTTAAGTGGTGTAACGTCATCAAAGACTCCAATGCCTTGACTGCCATTAAGAACGTAGTGGACAAGGCATTGGAAATTGTGGTGGCGGGTGTGACTAATGGGACAATGAACCCTGATTTTACGGATGTCCACTCCAATCTATTTGCCAACCTTAAAATGTACTTTTGTAAGCCTAGCATAGCTAGGAAAAAACTAAAGAACAAACCTGAGACATGGTATAATGATGCCTGCAGGCAAGCACGTGCCAAGCTGGGTTTAGCATTAAAAACCAGGGACCCTGACGAAATAAGAGCGGCACGAAGTAGCTATAGGAAAACGCAGGCTGGAGCAAAAAAGACATGGGAGGAGTGCAAATAGCGGGAACTAAAGGAGGCGCGTGTGTCCAAAAACTCGAAAGCCTTCTGGGATCTTTTTAAATGGGACAGGGGTGGACGTCCGGACTGCCCACAGAATAATGTTGCACAAAATTCGTGGGTTAATTATTTTGGTCCGCAGTATGTTGGTAGTGACAGTGATGAAAATGTTAATATACCCGCTTTTATGTTTTATAAAGATGCAGTTTTTAGCCTAGGGGATGTTGATAGGGCGCTAGATTCGGTAACTGAGGGACGTGCCCCGGGTATGGACTGCGTTCCCGCCGACGTGTTTTTAAATGATAAGCAACGTTGGCGACAATATATTGTTTATTTAGCAAATGCAATAATATAATAATAATAATAATAGAGATTGTAAAGCGCCTGGTTACACTAGGAAAACAGTGTGTCCCCGCGCTATGGAAACAGAAACCATACCGACTACAATAGGCCCCATCCCGACACGAGCTTGAAGGGCCAGGGAAGGGACATCGGACCTAAGCTAACTTGGGAAAGAGGTATGTCTTCAATTTCTGACGGAACCTCACCTCGGATGGTTCCATACGGAGCTCAATCGGAAGAGCATTCCATTGCTTGCTGGCTAGATATCTAAAAGAGCGGCCACCCATCCGTGCTCTATAGATACGCGGGACCTGGAAGAGCATACTCCCAAGGGATCTCAACAACCGTTTTGGCTGGTACACGGTCAATAGTTTTTGAAGGTAAACAGGCCCCTTTCCCTGTGCAATACGGTGTGCCATGCCCATTGTTTTGAACACGATCCGTTCGCGGATAGGGAGCCAGTGCAAGGTGGTCAGGGCCCGTCTCCCGGAAGACCTACGGGAAAGGTTCAGTGCCAACCTAGCAGCCGCGTTCTGCACACACTGAAGTCGGTGCAGACCTTTTGTACTAAGGCCGATGTACAGCGAATTCCCATAATCCAGGTGAGGAGTAACAAGAGTGTGGATTAGCTTTTTCCTACAGGTGATGGGGAGTAGGTCCAGGGTTTTACGCAGGGTTTTTAAAATGCCGTAGCATTTACATTTACAATTACATTTACATTTACAATAGCGCAAGGGATGGCAGTCCCCAATTCCTGGAAGGGAGCAGAAATTGTACCTATGTACAAAAAAGGAGATAAATCTTTAGCATTCAACTATAGGCCCATTAGCCTTATAGACTCCATCCAGAAAATTATGGGTCATCTTGTTCTGGGAAAAATACAGACCTGGATGGAGGATAATAACATCCTGAGCCCACTCCAGGCAGGTTTTCGTCCCAAAACAAGTACGATTGACCAAGTCTTCCGGTTTATTATCCTCTACTGGAGGACGGTGGTCCTGGGAAAAGGGACACTGTATGCAGTGTTTGTGGATCTGAGGGCGGCCTTTGATCTAGTGCCACGCTGCAAACTATGGCAAGTTCTGGAGGGGCTGGGAATGGCCCCGGAGCTGTTGACCTTGGTTGTGCGCCTACACGAGGATAACTTTGCCCGGGTCCGGTGGGGGATACGGGGTGAGGTCACGGAAACCTTCCCAGTTGAGCGAGGAGTGCGTCAGGGATGCGTTATAGCGCCTACCCTGTTCTCACTCTTTGTTAATGGGGTGGCGGACTACCTCTCCTTGGTCCCCACTGATGCCCCTATGATGGCAGGTAACCGTGTCCCAATCCTCATGTTCGCGGATGACACGCTGATAGTCTCCAAAACACTGAGTGGGCTCCAGCGGGCTCTCCAGCGGTTTGGAGACTTTTGTTTATGTCCCTTAACGAACGCAAACCCTCCAAGCTCCCTAAACCATTTAGAGGTAGCATATATATGAACAACAGCCCATTAGAGCAGGTAGACGCCTTTACTTATTTGGGGGTGACCCTGCAGAGGGATATGCGCTGGAACAGCCAACTTGATTTGGCTGTACTAAAACACCAGCAGCTGTCAGGACTTCTTTTGAAAAGGTTTAAAACTTCAACAACTAAACCTATAAGCCCTCTCATGGAGATATATGGGATGAAGGTACTAAGTTCGGCCCTCTATGGGTCCGAACTATGGGGATTTGAAAATCTGAAAAGCTTGACACTGGCAGAAAATGAGTTCATACGAAAAGCTATAGGTGTCCCGCAAAGCATCCACTAATACCACTGCTGTGGGACCTTGGGAGAAAAGCGGTTAAAGACCTAGCTACCCTAGGTCCATTATTGTATTGGCGTAAAATATGGACCACCGATGAACTCCTGCATTATGCTCAGGGTCTAAAAGATATTATTGACAAGGATTCCTTCCAAAAAATAACCCGGCTGAAGGAAATTAGATCTCTGCTAGTTAGACTGGGAATGAGAGAATTGTGGGATGATCCATCAAATGCAGTATTTCCCTCTAAAAAGATATTGAAGGCCAGATATTGGGAGATGATTAACCAAACAATATGCACAAAGGGTCTCTCTTCTCACCTCACAGGTCGATTTCTGGAATTTAAAGCTCGACCAATGTTGGAATTATATTGGGATGCCATAGAGAACCCTGTTGATCGCAAGCTTTATTTTCAATTCAGGGTTGGTACCCTCCCGACAAGGCTATTTACAGGAAAATGGGTAGGAATATCTAATTATGATAAATGCCCGAGGTGCAGGGAAGAGCAAGAATCTGATAGTCATATCTTGTTTTTCTGCCCACTATATGAAGTGGGTGAAACCTATTTGCCAACTAATTGGAACCCGCCGACATGAAGAGGCGTTGAAAATGTTATCTACAGACCCAAGTACACCCATTGCTATAGCTGTAGCAAAGTTCTTGAAATGGGCATGGGTTATCCGCCTGAAGCAGTAATTACCGTAAAATTTATGGTGCTCTATCCTGATCCCCTCTGACTAACAAAACTGAATACGAAGACATCTTTATAATGAATTATGGACCATTAAGTAGAGATTGTTGATTTTTTTAAAAAAAATGTAAATTTGTGATCTAATGGTTTTATGCAAATAGTATATTCGACCATAGTTACATGGTAGTTTAATTACATTTTAAAACATTTCTACAAATGTATTTTGACATGTTTTGGAATGTTATTTATGCATTTTATCTTGTAAATACTGGATGATTTATGAAATACTTTTATGACTTAACTGTCGAATAAAGTTTACGAATGAGTATGAATGCATAGATGTACACAGAGTGAGTACATAGATGGCTGTGGGAAGGATGGTAATGGTTGCTTTGGTCCCTTTTCTAGAAGGAGGCAGCTCTCTCCTGCCAATGTACTAATTCATTCCTTCATTTATACATGGAATCACTTATGCAACCATTCCTCCACCCTTTCACTGATTTCTTTATTCATCCACTCTCCGATTCACACAACTTCACAAACAAAAACATCACAAATCAAGGCACTTTCTTCAAACAAACAATGACAAAGCCAGCAGGTCTGGTTTGGGCAAGCATGCAGTACTTTTTAAAAATTATTTTGCCAACATATACAATATGCAAGACAATTTAGCAAATCTTAAAAAGTAAGATGTAGCCCAGCATCTCAAGCACACCCGCCCTGGCACTGTAGTACACTCCTTTTCAGGCAGCTGTGCACATATGGTGTAGTGGAGACGAGCCTTACATTCACACAGTGCTAAGTTAGCATGGGTTTATTAGAAGCTTAAATGCCATTTTTGCTTTCCTGCTCTGCTTTGCACACGACACGCACTTGCGATATTGTTTGAAAAGGCTGAGTATTTTGCTTCACATGAGAATAGCTTGTTATGCTACATTTCTAAACAGCCTCGCTAGTTTAGTCTGCACATGGAGAGCCGAAACCGTCAAGGTTATCTTGGACACTGTGTCTGTTATTCGGAATGATCCTCGCACGTTCTAGTCATAACACATATGCAGCTGTGCCTACCTCTGATACTGGTGCTTTTAATAAGGCACTGTGCAGGCATGATCACACACACTTGGAGAACATTCGTATCCTGACAGCTTGTACAGAACTCGATGTGATCCACTACAGCTGAGTATCAGAGGTATGGGGCCGCCCATGTAATCCTATGAGACCTTCTTTAGTTATAAATTAACTCACTAACTAGGGAGGGTGAAATCTAGGTACATTTTAAACCTGTTTCCCGTTAGTATTATAAGATGCTTTCTCCCTTTGTATTTTATGGAATAGTAACAATGCTGACAAACATGCTTCTGATAATATGTTTGCTTGTATTATTTAAGGTACTGCGCATGAGATCTCGGCGTTAGAAATAAACATTTCAAACTTGCACGTGTCTCTATTTACTCCTTGTTTTGGACTGGTGTAAGACTGTAACGAAAGAGTGCTCTTGTTATCCACCTTACCTGAGTTATCCTCAGTCGCATGTTCTGGGTTGACTAATCATTGGTGTTTTTGCTATAGGACGAAGAACCAATGAGTCACTGATTGCTAGTCTGGTAGGGGGTTTGGGTACTAAGGTGGGTTTTGGTACACCCTAATTCACTGAGGTCCTAAGTCTCTATGCACAGTTCTGTGTAGGAGCAGAATCCCTGCAACATGGCGCCCAACATGGTTTGTTCGTATTTACAAGGCGCTTGAGTTGTGCTTTTCTGTATCAGTCCTTAACCCCCTCACTATCGTTTCCGGATAATGGTGGTGACGGATAAACCTACCTGTAATTATATAGGTCTATTCAAGCCTGAATCTAACAAAACGGTTTCCTTGTGAATTACTACCCAGTTGTGCTACATAGATTCTTCATTGTACCACATTTTTACTGTGTCGTTATGGGTGACGTTGACATACCGCAGCATAGTCGCATTGCGGTTCGCAATCATTTGCAAACTTATTACGTCGCCCTGGAGGGCATGGCAGTAATCTAGGTTGTGAGTGCTGAAGTAGCTTACCCTTTTGAGATCTTTTACTCGTGGGTGACCTTCCCTGCTGTGAATGCAAATACTGGTGTGTTCCACACGTATACTCACATAGCCGTGCCCGCGGAATGTGTTCCTTATAGGACACAGGAAGTTCAAATTAATGCTTGGCAGCACCGAGTTTGGTTTAATGGCGCCCTTCCCCACTCTTTAACAATGATTAGATTAGGTCCTTTGTCCATTCCAGGCACTACTTGGCCTGTTTTGGCTGGATTTACACCACATCCTCAAGCAGGGGCGGTTCCAGTTGCCGATCTAAGGCGACTACATACTATCGCGATTAGCGTCATTAGGTCCTTGGTACAATACATTACCCGCAATCTCCCGGGCGGGGCCCCTGGTGTTGCGGCGCTTCCAGCCGGACCGAGCGGAATGAAACTTAGTCCTGTAATGTTTAATGCACTAATGGGCAAGCGTCCCCAGGATAAGGATATTATGCCTTTCTGGCTTGCCGAGAAATTTGACCAGCTGGAAGCAGTATTTCCTAACACTACTCCTGTTGAAAAACATAGGATTCTTACAATTAGTTTGCCTAAAGACTTAATACCGGAAGCCGGTGACTGTGAGTCATGGGGTAAGATCTTTACGGCAGTGTATACGAGGTGCTTCGGCACACCGTCAATGGCTGTCCTACCCTCGGTCATTAAGCGTGTTCAAGACGAGCAGGGGCCTGAGTCGGCGGTTGAATTGGGAATGAGACTGTGCGGCACGTTTGACGTAGTTTCCGATCTCATCCTTTCTAATATAAAGGGAGATGCGATGAACTTTAAGGTGTCTAATGCTTTGCAAGCGGTCCCTGATGCCGATAAGCCCGGACAGTTGCCGAGAATTATTACGGCTGCTTATAAAACCATTGGCCGTAATAGTTTGGGTGTCAAGCCGTTTTCTACTAAAGAGAAAAAGCAACCCCAAGGGCCAAAGTCTGAAAAAGATGATCAGCCCAAATCTAAAAAGCAAAATTGGTCTAAGAACAAAAAACAGGGTAAACAATAACAGAATCAGGAGTCTCGTCCTGCATCCCCGGTGCCTGCGTCTACTGAACGCGTATATGATTTGCATGACCGCTCTACGATTAAGTCACCTGATCGATTTCAGGTTTCTGATCAACGTTCTCCTCGTTCTTTACAGGACACATTGGCCTCATCGACCGGTGGTGGAGGAGGCGGCAGGGGTCGGGGTGGCCAGCAGAGTCACGACCAGCCCCGCCCGAAAGACGGAAAAGGCAAGCAGGACAATTCTACACCGAAAAGACCCCAGTTTCAGAAAAAGAAAGTCGCCGCATTGACAGCGAGATATGCCGCAGATAGTGAGAACGCAGCTTCGGAATCTGACATGGGTGCTGACGCTGTTGGACAGCACGGCGGAGATTACCATAGTGCGCAAGGCGCTCCGTCCACTACTGAAGGTGACAGCGACTGATACTTAGGTTGTTGTAGAGACAGCTGACACTAGAGTAGCTCCCCCTGACAGGCTTTTTGAGATTCAACTTTTAATTGAGGGTGACATACAACGTACAATAAAACGGGTATTTTGGGAAAATCTTACTACAACATATGACATTTTATTAGCGGAGGCTGACTGGCCCCC
Source organism: Lissotriton helveticus (assembly GCF_964261635.1). NCBI lineage: Eukaryota > Metazoa > Chordata > Amphibia > Caudata > Salamandridae > Lissotriton > Lissotriton helveticus. The sequence continues at coordinate 1,147,592,112 of NC_136071.1, read as the reverse complement.
ACCTTTTGTTCTCGCTGCTCCGAGAGGGGAGGAGGTAATCCTCCCTAGTTTCACACACACGGTGTCGAAAGAGCCTGCGCTGAATTTTGCAGAAGAGTGGGCTAAGGCCCTAGCTCCGGCTTTGTACCGTACTCACTGTGGTTGGGATAAATGTTCCCGCCAACACGAGATTTCCCTACGGTCAATGCCACAGCCTCAACCTCAGTATCCCATGCGACGTGAAGCCAAGGTTTCCGTGGCAGAAATCCTTGAGCAATCGGAGTATCAAGGAGTGATTGAAACTTGTGTGTCTCCGATGAATAACCCACTATTTACTGTGACTAAACCTGACAGTTCGTACCGTTTGGTATTGGATTACCAGCATTTGAACTCGCATTGCCGTACCTGTGCAGTACAGAACACCCACGGCTCTGCTTTGGTAGATGGTCTCGTGCATAAAGGTTTAAAACCACACTTGACATATCCAATGGTTTTTTTGCCCACAACTTGTCCGGTTTGAGTAGTCAATGGACCAGTTTTACGAGTGGTGGCAAACAACGCCAATACAAATGTTTACCTATGGGCTATAAGAATAGTCCAGGTGTGTTTGCTGCCCGTATTATCTCTCTTTTAGAGGGAGTTGACCCAGAAGTGTGTTCGTACCTGGATGACATCTATCTCACGGACGACGAAATTTGGACGCATCTGTGTCGCGTTGACCGCATAATTTGTTGTTTTGCGGACTTCGGTTACAAATTCAACTTTGCAAAATCTCATATTGCAGAGTACTCATTGTTGTTTCTGGGCTATGAGCTTAACAATGAAGGTCGTGGCTTAGCTCCACACTTCTTGGAGAAATGCGCACAACTGCGTGCACCTACAACTCCGAATAAATTACAATCTTTGCTGGGATTTTTGAATTTCGGGCATACTTACATTCCCGATTATGCCCAGCGTACCAAGCCATTATGTGCCTTGATACAACCAACTTATACCAAATCATGCTGCCAGCTTAAACATACAGCCATCTTGCAATCCTTGCAGGCTGATCTTCTTGAATCTAAATTCTTACTGACTCGTGATAACCACACCAACCTGGTGATAAGAATCGTACCTGGGGCGGTGGGTTTCACGTACCTAACTTTTAATGAAGGAGACACAGTACCTATCGCTTACAAGTCACACTTGTACACTTCGGCTGTAATGCGGTTTTCCTCTGTGGAAAAAGTTTTGACAGCAGTGCAAATGGCGATTCTGAAGGAACGCACACTGTCACAGGGAAAACGCATGTTGGTTGTTACCCCGTATCCTGCACTGGAAGCAGTGACGAAAGCCAGTGTACCAAATTCTAAGGCCTTACAGCCACAGTGGATACAATTTGCTACGTCTTTGACGTTTCCGGATGTCTCGTTTGTCTTTGACGCCTCCTTACAGTCGCAGGAGTTCTTGCAGTATGAGTTTGTTCATCCTGCTCCCCTGACCATGCGTCCTTTGGAGGATTTCCATAGTGTCATTTACACTGATTGTTCTGCGCAAGTAGTGCATGGGTCTAAGGACGCATATGTTCAGCCTGCGCAATTGTGGTTGGTACTATAGTGGATGGAGAATTCTAGTCCGATGTCGTACATACTCAGACATTAGGGGACTGTACCGACCAATTGGCAGAGCTCCGTGCTCTGATGCTTGCATTGGAGTACGCAGATCCTGGTGTGACTACTCTCATTGTGAGTGATTCTTACTACAGTGTCCAGTCATACAATGACAATCTAGTTTTTTTTACTCAAAACGATTATCGTGATTCCAAGGGTAGCACAATAAAACATAAAATGATCTGGGTTAGAGTGGCAGAACTCAAAGAGCGATTGCCACTCGTGTATGTGATTCATACTCTTGGTCATCAGCGTATGGGAGTTCACGCTGTTGACAACTCTTTGGCCGATGAGGCCGCAAAATCAGCGGTAGCTACATACTTGGTTGCAGCAGTTACGCGTTCCATGAATAAGATAGATGATGGCATCTTGGCAGCTATTGCCGCAACTGAGAAGGGTAAGAAGTATCCTTCCTACTGGATTCCCTTCGAAGTACACTTATCACTTAAGTCCCGATAAAGTACCTTATGTGAAGATGCCCGCAATGGTAACAGATTGATTCCCAACGCGGACCGCAGGCACACACTGATTATGGCAGCCCATGAAGGTGTTGCGTCCGCACACGCGGGCGTTTCGGCTACTGTAGCTCAGCTTCAACTGCATTACTGGTGGCGGGGACTGTACAAACAGACGCGAGATTATGTCCTTCAATATGGCATATGTCAGCAAATCAAGCCTTCTTCAGCTGCGTGTCCGCCCCAGACACAGTTGTACATTTCTAATAAACCACTTGGCTGTGTTTATTTGGATCACTGCGGTCCTTTTTCTTATGATACTGCGTATGAGTACATCTTAGTTGCAGTTGACTCTTGCACCCGCTTTGTTTGGTTATGGCCGCACCGAAGTGCTGATTCACGAACTGTCATAAGAGACTTGCGTATCTTTGTGGGTATTTTTGCCTGGGGCACTTTCCATTCTGACCAGGGTCCAGCGTTCGCCTCTAAGGCGTACAAGGATGCCATGAGGTCTTTGGGAGTCCAAGTCAAATTTTCGTCTCCATACCGGCCTGAGGGCAACAGTGTTGTGGAGCGAATGAACCGTGATTTAAAGCAGTCTTTGCCGGCTCGAGTTACAGGTACTGGAAGGAACTGGCTAACCCATCTCAATAGCGTACAGCGTGCTCTTAATAATCTCCCTAGAAGGTCTCTGGGAGGGCGGACCCCATACGAAATGCTCTTTGCCATCAAAATGTATGTCCTGGACCTTGACGGTCTAGACTCTGCGGTGTTTGCTGCACCCTTTGACGTAGATGAACATTGTAATGTTTTACAGACTCTACAAAAGACGAGAGACAGTCTTGCAAAGGAACACTTGCCCTCCACATCTGATGCTGCGTTGCAGATCCCGGTAGTTGGTTGGCTACCACGAGTTGGAGAACTGGTCCGTGAAAAGATCGAGAACAAGAAAGAATTTGGCCCCTCGTATCGAGCACCAGTTCCTGTACTTGGAGTGCAGGGCACATGCACAGTCATTTTACCACCACTTCCAGGTCGTAAAGAAAAGAGGTACATCTCCATAGACAATGTCAAATTACACAGAGTGGCCGATTCTTCTTAGTATGACTCCTGCGGTCTCCTGTCCGGGTATGCTGAGAAATTCTGTTTTAGCGCCAGCGTTGGCCTAGAGATGCCTGTTGTTTCAAATCCTTTATTGAATATTCCAACTGATAATCCTCTTAATGAAACTGACTATACCTACCCCACAGACTTGTCGTTGCCTGATCTGCAAACAAGGCTGGCAAATAAGTCCAGATTTTCATTTGACACTAACTCTTCCACATCAAAGTCCCCTTCGAAAATTTCAGTTTTTGTGACATGGTTCAAAAAACATTTTTTAATTCCTCCTTGGGCTTGCATTTGGCTGGTGCTTTTTTCAATTTTTTTGTTTATGTCAATTGGATTTGTGGTGTTTTTCTTTCGTTTGGTGAATGGACACTATGTCGAGAGACGATTAGTTGTTCGGCCAAATAATGGAACATTGGCACCCTATTTCTCCTTCCACAGAATCAAGAGAGACTTGGAGCATGTTAACATCACTGCTTGGCCCGTTCTAGATGGAATTGTTTGGGATGCAGTGAAGTTCCAGATTCATGGTCCGACTGAAGTCATAAATGTCCCAAATGTGCTGAAGGTTTCCATGGGTGATGGAATTAAGCAAAATATACATGCTGATGATTGGGATGTTCAGGCCGTAGAGGCTTTGTTTTCAGATTTGAAATAGTATGCTGCCTTTGATGCTGAAGACTTATATTTAAATTCTGCTAACTATGGTGATTTGTACTGTTACCAACACTTTGGACGTCACTATCTACACAAGGCGAACACAAGAAAGAATATGGTAAATTATACCCAATGGGAATACTGCCCTGCTCCGATAGAAGGGAGCTCTAAATCTCTTTTAAAGAGATACACATATTTTACTGATTTTAATAGAACAAATCCTAATGCGTTTTATTTTAGAATGACAGAAAAGTCCTCTACCAAAGTTAGACTGACCCACACCAAATTATTATATTCAAAGTCCTTTCTTGACCAATTGGCGCATGGGGCTTTGAACTGTGGAAAGATACCATTGATCTTAAATCTGTTTGGGGTTCTAGAAGCTGGCAAATACAAGGCACAGAGGCTTTGCATCGTGCATGTCTCATCCTGAACCATATGTTGTTTTTGAATGCGACTGTTTCACAAACCACCTGCTTTGGATTGGCTACTACTAAAAAATTAAATGCACCGTCTTTTCCAGAGTTGGAAGAGTATCCCTGCTGGGATAATTATTCCAAAATCTCCATTAGAGAGTTACAAGCATTGATGCTGAATTCTTCCTTTAACATCTCTAGTTTGGATTCTGAGGGTTGGTTGTTGTGGCACAGAAGTGCAGATTCCTACCAACATCGGTTTCTGGGTTTGGCCCATGGCTACACACAGGTTAGGGTGGATCCCCGGTTTGAGAGTGACCATTCTGTCACTACCTATTCAGTAGGCAAGCTATGTCAGAATTGGCTCAAACACTCCACATTAGCGTCAGTTAAACTTCACCTGTCTAAACTGACTGAAGCTGTTGACCTGAATGACTTTATTAAAGGCCCTACAACTGGCAGGTCGAAAAGATGGGTATATGCTATTTACAACAAAGTTTGGAAACTGTCCCAGATCGAGGCTGCTTCCAGGTTAAGAGCTATAGAACAAGCTAATTTAGAAAAAGTGCTTGCTGTTGTAGATAATAGCATTAATACGCTTTCTTCCCGCATTTACAGTTTAGATAATATTGTATTGTCTGTTGTTGATATAGTGCAAGAAGATGTCTCTGTTTTGTTCCCTGGTCAAAATTAATTGCGTTCCATTATGCAGTTTGCATGGACCTTACAAACATTAAAGGCAGGACGAGTTCCTTGGGATTACATGAACACGTCGTCATTATTTGCTCCTTTTAATTTGACTGACAAACAACAATTCATGTCGATGAAAGATGCCACGTTTTCTATGTTGCATATTGAAAGACTTGAACCCTTGCCATTTTCTGTGGCCGAAACAAATTCTGCTGTGTGGCTTATTCACGGTATGACAACGTTACCTTTCAGCCTGTTTAAGTTTGAAGCTTGTGTGAAATATTATGCTATAGGCAGATATGAACCCTTAGGCAGCACTTATCTCCATGAAGCTTGGTCACTACCATTTACCTATAGGTGTCTGAGGGAGGGTAAAGAAGTCTATTTGAATGGTGAGGATTGCACAACAGCACCAGATCACTCTTTAATTTGTAGACACATACAATTGCATGGCTCTTGTAATCAGGAGGCCCCTAATTTGGCCTGTATTTTGACAGGCACTCCGACACCTGCTATCGTACCAACATTCACTTTACTGGCAAACGGGAGTTATTTACTGTTAAATAATGCGGATTGTTGTGGGATGTTGGCCGGTATCGCTTATGTGGTTACAGTCACTGAGCGTGTAATTTGCTGTAAAAATGTTCTGTTTCCTCCTCCGCATGGGAATCTGGATGTTTCCATCTGGCCGTCGATTCCGACCTTGAAAGCAGAGTTCAACCAAATGAGTCGTATAGGAGCGCTATAGTCTCAAAAAGAGGTCGCTCTTACATTTGCTAGAGAAACATTTGTCCTTCACGTGGCAAATACCCGCACTGAAGTGCATGCGTTATTGAATACTGACCTGCCCTTGCATTTTGGGGAGTTAATTCACACTATCTCGACTGCGGGGTTAGCACACTTTTTTAAAGTCATAAGCAGTGACCTTGTGACTTCTTTTCAAACTATTTTTGGTGTTTTCCCCGCATTTTTCCATTCGATTTTTTCCAGCCTCTTTGGTGGATTTCCATTAATTCTCGCTTTAGTTGCTGGTGTGCTGCTCTTGATTTGTTTGCTTAAAAATGGATGCACATCCTGCAGCACCCGACAATATGTCCCGGCTATTGCTGCTATGCAACCGAATGCTTAGTTACTATGGAGCGCTGCCTCTAGCGACATTGAGTGCGGCTTATGGATTATCGTTTCGATTCTCCTTTTTCACATGCGTTCAGCCTGTCTTCCATTGCGTGAGCTGCGATTTTGACTGGGCCCTGGATTTGTGTCTCTGCGGTACGATGTCTCCCAACACAGATTATGACCAGCTGATGAGCCCCTTAGTGGTTCATGACTTGCTCTGTTCTGGTGGCGGGATTATGGCCGTAGCAGCGATACATGGAATATTAGGACGTTGGAATGTTTTTGCAGCGGCGCATGACTTCTTGGCACGCAGTTATATTGAAGATGATCCCGAGTTTTCCTCTGATGGTACTAGAGGCTCCGGTCATTGAGGAACATGTATGTTCATTCCCACTGTTGGATTGGATGGCTGATATGTTTTCAGATGATAACAATGACTTCCTATTGGAGGCTGTTGCAACATACTGTGCTTATATGCTGTTGGAATGAGACTCTTTATTTTTATACCTGTTCTCTATTTTTTAGCTACTGCTTTCTATCGAAAAGTGAATAATATTTTTTTGTGCACATTTTAACTTTACTCTGCTTTTCAGGCTTAGACTCTGCGTTCCTAATTCCCCCACGTTTATATCACGTGCTTCGATCAAGGGAGGGTGTAGTGGAGACGAGCCTTACATTCACACAGTGTTAAGTTAGCATGGGTTCATTAGAAGCTTAAAAGCCATTTTTGCTTTCCTGCTCTGCTTGCACACGACACGCACTTGCGATATTGTTTAGAGAAGGCTGAGTATTTTGCTTCGCATGAGAATAGCTTGTTATGCTACATTTCTAAACAGCCTCGCTAGTTTAGTCTGCACATGGAGAGCCAAGACCGTCAAGGTTATCTTGGACACTGTGTCTGTTATTCGGAATGATCCTCGCACGTTCTAGTCATAACACATATGCAACTGTGCCCACCTCTGATACTGGCGCTTTTAATAATGCACTGTGCAGGCATGATCACACACACTTGGAGAACATTCGTATCCTGACAGCTTGTACAGAACTCGATGTGATCCACTACTGCTGAGTATCAGAGGTATGGGGCCGTCCATGTAATCCTATGAGACCTTCTTTAGTTATAAACTAACTCACTAACTAGGGAGGGTGAAATCTAGGTACATTTTAAACTTGTTTCCCGTTAGCATTATAAGATGCTTTCTCCCTTTGTATTTTATGGAATAGTATCAATGCTGACAACCTTGCTTCTGATAATATGTTTGCTTGTATTATCTAAGGTACTGCGCATGAGGTCACGGCATTAGAAATAAACATTTCAAACTTGCACGTGTCTCTATCTACTCCTTGTTTTGGACTGGTGTAAGACTGTAACGAAAGAGTGCTCTTGTTATCCACCTTACCGGAGGTATCCTAAGTCGCATGTTCTGGGTTGACTAATCATTGGTGTTTTTGCTATAGGACGAAGAACCAATGAGTCACTGATTGCTAGTCTGGTAGGGGGTTTGGGTACTAAGGTGGGTTTTGGTACACCCTAATTCACTGAGGTCCTAAGTCTCTATGCACAGTTCTGTGTAGGAGCAGAATCCCTGCAATCAGGAAAAATGCTGTCTCTCAAAGTGCAGAACAGCAAGTGATGGGTGAAGGAGGCTGACACATTGCCCTGTGCCCTAGGCTGTGGTGGGAGGAAGCAAACTGTCAATGTCACTTGAAGAGATTTATGGTTGAAGCAAGGTGACCAGAAGCCTTCTTTATGTATGTATTATATTATAATTTTTGGGAAAAGACAAGGTTGGCATGTCAGTTAAAGCTGTCTCAAGGGCAGACCTAAAAAGCTCAGTTTTAACTATCCACAACAAGGTTTTTTGGAACATGACAGATTTATATTTTTTGTTAAGAAAACTCTTTGCCTCCTTGTCCCAGCTGGTCTTGTCCTGGTTCGGATTCGGAGGGCGGTCAGACCACACATTGCACTTAAGCAGTAGGAAGCATTGTCAATGTCTCACAATGCATAGGATCTCACAGCAGCTCTACATAGGGGTAGCAAGGTCTATGCAAATGCTAAAATACAATACAGTACTCGCTGACACAAACAAATCCAGTGAGCGAATACACTTATGCTCCATAGTCAACCACTGGCAGCAGCTGGCTTTGAACAAAGGGCCTTCATAGTGTCAACAACCCCCTAAGCCGCTGCCGCTATGCATGCTGGGAGTCTTGGTTTTACCATTGGGACAATGGCCCTACAAGTCACAGGATGCCAAGAGCGGAACATCAAAGACTGGCTAAAGGATACCCACATGACATGTGGCCAGTTAAGTCCTGCGGACAACTACGTTGCAGAAATGATTGGTGTCTTAACTTTGAGGATTGCTTAAATTAAACAAAAAAATATCTGAACACTGAAAGTGAGTGCTGTCAGTAGCACAAACACAGATTCCCATTATACTGGGAAACAAGGTTCGGGGGGCAGTTGCAAAACCCTGGTTGTTCAGTGTAAATAGGTTTGCACTGGTCATAGGGTGCAAATGTCATTTAGCCACCGGTTTTGAAATACGTATTCTGGCCCCGGTCTTTTGTTAAAAAACTAATCTACAGAAAGTGCCTTCATTTTGAGGAACATAGTGTTAATCAGCATTGCATGCAACAGTGGGGCTTCTGCCTTCAGAAAATGGTGGCTGGTATGTTACAACCCTAGGGCAGATATTATGGCCTCTGCCTTATGAGGTCAACAGAGGTGCATAGACCAGAGGTGCTGAGCAGGAATCTTCTCCAAAGAACATCGTGCATGACACAGTCAGGAGCGCAGCTTCCATTGGTTCAGCAGGTGCAGTAGCACCGCTTCCCACAGGTCTGAATGGCCCACTGAATCCTGATTATTACTGTATTTTATCATTCAAATTACAGCCAGCAGGTCCTTGACTTCCTTGCCATGGGGCCCATGACACTATCCACTTTACTGGGCACAGTGGCCTACTCGCTTCGCACCGTTCCAATCGTCAGTCTACTGCATAAATGCAAACAGTAATGCAGTGGCGTAAGAATAGTACTTGAAGTCCCCGCTGCATGGTGGCCCCGAGCTCCAGGGGACCCCCTCGGCAATGCGCACGGGCGGCAGGCGCCTTGCCTGAGAGCTCCTGACTGGGACAAGAACATGAGGGGGGACTCTCCATGTACTTTGCAGGTGGCACCCCTCAAGTTTCTTAACGCCACTGTAATCAAGTTCTACAAGCTTCCCCATATATATTCAGCGGGTTCATGAAAAACTATATTTTTCACTTAGAAAATGTTTACCATGTTGAGAAATGTTTTCTTAAAGAAATAAAAGTTATGGTGTATTTGCATATTCACCATGACCCAAATCCAGCAGAAATCCGCTGTATTAACTACTAGCTTACCCATCGCGCGTTGCTGCAATCTCAAAAGAAAGGAAATTTAAGGAAACTTGTTATGATAACATTCAATTTACATTGTGTAATTTTTAGTGAAACTTATTAATTTTAATATGGAAAACATTTTAAAGTGTTGTTTTAATTCTGTTTATTTATTCGAGTGCTTGTGGATACACGGTATTTTTTGTTTTTCCGTCTGGTGCGTACACGAATAAATCCGAAGGTTTTCCGACGTGTGAGCTGGCCACATACAGTTGTCCATGTGAGAAGCACGGATTCTCCAAATGTAGTCCACACACTTACAGCGATTGTCCTTGTGCTTTGTTGATGGTCATTGCAAAAGAGAGTCGCACCGGAAACTGTAAATGTTCAGTATTGGAAAGATTATGAGGGCCCTGGGGGCCGGGGGGGCCGATATTTAAAACATTTTTTTTTAAATTATTATTATTTTTTTTTGTTGCCAGGAACCTTCGCAGGAGTGTACTCAATAACTTCCCAAAGTTTCAGGCCGATCGGATGAATGGTGTAGTAATGCATAAAGGACAAACGGACATACTTTGGTTTTTACATATATATAGATAAAGTGTCACTGAAACGACTGCATCACTCAAAAACTCCAAAAGAAGCTGCAGAACATACAGAATGTCTCCGTCAGTCTCATCCTGAACTACCCCCGCCACAACCACATCACTGGCCACCTGAGAAACCTTCATTGGCTCCAGATCAACAAAAGAATCACCTTCAAGCTCCTCAGACATGTCTACAAAGCACTGCATAACACTGGACCTGCATACCTCAACCACTGCCTCTCCTTCTACACGCCCACCAGACATCGCCGCTCCGCCAGACATGCTCTGGCCACCGTCCCACAGATCACAAGACCTCAGCTGGAGGAAGATCCTTCACCTACCTTACTGCGAAGACCTGGAACTCCTTGCCTCTGCATCTCAGGCAATCACAATCACAGCCTCAATTCAGGAAGGACCTCAAGACCTGGGTCTTCGACCGAACTGCAGAGGCCCCCCGCAGCGCCTTGAGACCCTAACCGGTGAGTAATTGCACTATACATGCCTGTTGATTGATTGATTGATTGACTGAAAGGACAGGGCTATTCAAGGGAGACGTACAAATGGACTGGGGTGTGGACAGCACTTAACTCGTCCAAAAGTAACTACCAGGGCCTAAAATATTTCTCAGAGGCCACTGCAGTTTGCTCCTTCCGCTCCCTTTCTACGCCAGTGTTGCCCACTCCCAGGATCAATTTTACATACTAGTCATCACGCTCCTACAAATTTGATGTTTTTGACAATTCCATGTCAGCCAAAGCTGCAAGAAAGGCCTGAAAACACAGGCATTTTTTTAACCGCATGCGTGCGGCCGCGATTTTCGCGCTGTGCGGCAATTTGAAAAAAAACGCGTTACATGACGAGTTGAGCTCGTCATGAGCATGCGAGCGGCGCAACTCATGACGAGCTCAGCTCGTCATGAGCATGGAAGGGGTTAAAATGTATATTGAATTGTTAAATGGTCTGCAGATGTGCATTGTTTAAAATTACACAGATGGCACCACCAAGTGGCAGGATGTCATAAATATGTGGCGGTGTTAATAAATAAGTGCTAACACTGAGCACTGGATAACACCAGCACAAATTAGGCACTGTATGGATCAAGGTCTTACATGGCCCAGCAATCTTGGGCTGACCCCATCAGTTGAATCGGGTGCCTTAGAGGGGTGCAGCCGACAGTGGTGCAGCCAATGCCTTGGCCCCGGCATCCAGGGGGATGAGGTACACAGCCTACCCCGCATCATCAGCAGTTTACTTAGCACGTTGTCAGCACCGACCTTTTTAAGAGTGCCTACCTGGGGTCTGGCTTTGTGTTTACTCTAAGAGGGTAAGAGTGAAACAAGGAGGGTAAGTACATGGGATAAAAGAGCTAGAGGGGTGAGCATATGAAAGGGCAGAGAGACTCCAGCAGTGAGGACTAGAGGAGAGCTTAAAGATACAAGGGAGGCTGTGTATGCAAAGGGACTAGATGGAGGTGGGGAGGGTAGATATATACAGGGCAGGACGTAGAGATACAAGCAGGAATGTAAGAAGGCAACAGTAGCGGAGAGACAGATGGTAGAGTGAAGGGGCAGTACATGGTGTAACGCAGCTAGCTAGATACAGAGAGATGCAGGAGAAAATAAGGAAAGCAGGAGAAAGAGAAGAGATGGAAGGGGAATAAAAAAGGGACCAGAGTGATGTAGAAGAAAGAGAGGTGAAGGGAAGGCAGGATATTCGGGGGGGGGGGGGGGGGAGGTGTTGGATTCCAGGTTTCAACTGGTGTTCGCAATGGGTAGAGTTCTTGGAGGCACACAAAACTGAATGACAATCTCATTCCATCACAAAGGGCCCTATCATGACAATAAAGAGATGTGTTGTGTTCAGAAACTGCCAGACTGGGGCGATGCTGGTCCCTGGAGAGCAGCCAGTTCCAGGATGCTGCATTCAGGAGGCAGTCCCAATATACTCTTACTGCCTTGTAACCACACTGTGATATAAATAGCCATTCGACATTTAATACAGCCACCAAACATGACATTGGAACACTGCCAAAGTCAATCACAACAAAGCAACATGAAACACGACAGGAAAGCCAATACTTCTATAAAAGGAACACCTGCTCTGAGCACAGGGAAATACAATACTTAGAAAGATATAATTACTTTTCACAATTGTAACTAATCATACTGCAACAAAGGCTTCTGGGAACCGGACACCTGGCCTCGGAAGCACCCTTAAGAGTCTCTGCGTTCACTGCCCTGCACTTCCTCTGCGACACTGCGGCTTTTGCCGCTGGCCGCGCGACGCGAAGGGGAGCTAAGCGAGACAGCATCTTAGTCCCACATTCCGCGCGAACAAACGGTGCACGCCAGCTCATGGCCGCCCCCTTTCTGTGCGTCCAATGGGCGCGGGCCACCAGGTGGGAGGGGCGGCCCTTAAGGGGTTTAAAGTTTAGCGCGGCAGCGAGGCTCGGTCTTTCCTGCCGTCGCGTTCCTGGCTGCTCTGCGCTGTTACTGCTCTCCGCTCGATCGTCGTCGGTTTGGAGGTATGTTGCATCCGCCTGGTCTCCCCCCGGCCCGATCCCTGGACATGCTCAGGTCGATTGGGCCCTGTGATGTTGATCACGGGGGGGGCTGGGGTTTGCTGGTCGCGTCTATGGAGACGAGTGTAGAGCGGGTTCGGGTTTTAACTGTGATGCCAGTTTGAAGCGCGTCGGTTGGAAGCGTGGTGCGCGGGTTCGGGTAGGAATTGTAAGGGCTGTTTAAAGTGCATCGTGAAGCATAGTGTAATCGGCAACTTGCCGCGAGCACCCGCCGCCATTGCCAGCCACGAGGCAAGTTAAGTGGCAGGTCCAGAGGCCGAGCAGCCATATGGCTCTTAATGGAATTATGGGCTAATCGAAAGCGGATTACTAGCACTGCAAGGACGAGCGGAAAATAGTAGGAGAATTGAAGCCTTGCATTTCTTGACTAATTGCGAAGGCGTTTTGTGAAAAATCCCTTTCTAGCAGAGCAGACCCACGCCTAGCACTATTTGTGAACCCGGGGGACAGCGAATATGGTTGTCCTACAAATTGCCTTTACAGTGTGACCACTGAACTGAACAGCGGTAATATAATAGCGATGATGCATTTTATTGTATTTGCGAAAATAAACGAAACTAATATTACCACCACTAGAAGACGGGTTCAAATTGTCTAGGCTTTAACGTGGAACAACTGCAATGGCGAACCTAGAGCATGGGCCAGACTGCTGGTGCTATGAGACAGGTCAGAAAGTAGCAATATTTCTATTCAGTCACAACCTACAGCTATGCCTGCACTCCTCAAACAAGAGTGCGGTTTGTGGAGAGTTAATGAATGCGCCTATTTCACTGCAAGTAAAACGGGGTGGAGTCAGCCTCTTCCGACATGTTTTCGCCCATTACCTCTGTCAGCCGCAGGCTTACAAGGCACCATGACTTGCCGCGAGTACCCGCCGCCATTGCCGACCACGAGGCAAGTTAAGTGGCAATGTGCAGTTAGGGCAGGAATAGCAGCGCGTGATGCATGGGTGCTCGTGGGAAGCGACGGCGTAGGTGTGTGCCCCCCAGGGCAACGGGGGATGTACCACAGTTTCGCCTTCTGCCCGACGTTTGTTGTGATTGTCCGGGGGGGAGCGGGGCAGAGCAGGGGCAGGGAGGGCTCTGGCCGGCGACGTTCGTTAAGCCGCCATTACCGCCCGCCTCTTCAGCAAATTAAACGTGCTCGGGTTCGCGACTAGATTTAGAGAGGTTTACCGGTACGCGGGCAGAGTCGACAATTCTTGTGGGGCTTTGGCAAAGCGGTCTGCCGTCTTTTGTGTCAAGGAAACATCGTGTGTTAGTATGCACGCATCATATAAAATTCCAAGCTCTCGCTTTGTCAATTCTTGCTAGAAGTTGCTTCATCTCAAATATTTAAAAGTTAGTTTCTGCATTTATAAATTGCTTGGAATGCACCCTTCATAAATGCTGTCCTTCGAAGACCTTTGCAGAGCCACGGTTCTCTAAACGGCACTTTTTCAATTCAAAAAGGTTATTTCACCTGCGGAACGTATGATTCTCCCAGCAACCCCCTCTCAGAGTAGTACACGGAGAGGAAAGGGAAGTATTACCGAGTGTGACCTCATTTGAAAGCGCTAACCTCTCTCGTTATGAAAATACAAGATAGAGCGCGTCATGCCGGCAGCCTGGAACAGCCAGGCCAGTCCTGCTGAGTTGCGGGGCAGGGGCGGGGCAGGGCCGGCGCAGTGATTTGTCAATCAGGTGAAATCCGGAGACCGCTTCACCTTGACATGTCTTCTATTTCATTTCTCCCTCCTTCCGTCGGCCCTGACGGTTTTCGGAGCATCCTGATAATTTCCAATCAGCTCCTGGGCTAGCGATCCGCTGAACGTAGTGCCGCTGAGGGCATTCTCCGAAAAATCATGTACCCAGTGAAGCGGGACTGGGAGGTGTAAGTGTGAACTCTTAGACAGTCTAGATTAGTCGAAAATATGACCTTTCCCAGAACGTGAAGACGTGCGGAAACATTTCAGAAGCACGGAGTGACATTTAGGTGCAAAATCACTCGTGCAATATCAGCGTGTGGAAATGCTTTCAGTTAACAAGCATTTGCAATGCAATAAGCCTCACATTAGGAAAGTTTGAGCTATTGGTATGGTAAATGACACAATTTTTATTTAAGTGTTGGTTTTGAAAATAGCGAAATTAATAGCTTTGTGGGCCACGGGGTCAGGGGAGTGACAGGGCCAGCTGGAGTATCGGAGGTCACACTAAAGTTTGTTGGCACATAGGTGCATATGCCGGCGAATAACAGTGTGTTGTTCTTTTCAGATACCTCAAGGTAGCAGCCACTGGGGGGAAAGGACCGGCAGCGGCTGACTTTTAAGGAGTAGCAGGTAATGCACGTATTGCGTACGTCGGTTGAGAGCGGGGCATCGTGTGGCGTGGTGGACTGGCAAAGATTGGTTTGTCCACAAATAACACAGTGTTGTATTACAGATTCCGTTCAGGACCGCGGGTTGGGACAGGCAGCGGCTGCCTTGAAGGAGCAGCACATTGCCAGGAACACGGGCAGGGATTGTCACCGGCTATCTTTGAGGGAGCGGCAGGTAATACTTGGTTGCATAGGTCGGCGGGGAACGAGGCAGCGTGTAACGCGGGTTCTTTTGCAGGTGTGCTGGCAGGGAATACGTTCCGACCAAATGGGTATGTAAAACGCGTGTACTTTCTCATCCGTAGGGACCCGGAGGGCAGAAGCATTCGCGATGAGTTCCCACGGCGCTGCGTTGCCGCAGGATGGGCTATGGGCAGAATTCTTGGCGATCGCGCAGGCTAAGGGGCCAGCTTGGGCACAAGGCTTCATCGAGGGGCGCCGGCTCGAGGAGGCTGGCAGAACTGCGACCCCTGAGGACGCCCCGGGCACTTCAGGAGAGGGAGAGGGGACTCGCCGGTCCACCCGTAAACGGAAGGGCACCCGGAAGGATTTCCCAGCCGCGCCAGCACGCTGTAATAAAACGAAAC
Source organism: Lissotriton helveticus (assembly GCF_964261635.1). Taxonomy (NCBI): domain Eukaryota; kingdom Metazoa; phylum Chordata; class Amphibia; order Caudata; family Salamandridae; genus Lissotriton; species Lissotriton helveticus. The sequence goes on along the minus strand of NC_136071.1, from coordinate 1,147,576,562 downwards.
AATCCGCTCCAGCCGGGCCGCCAGTAGAGACTGTGGCCGTACCTACCGTGGTACATGAGACAGTGGCAGGAATGACGGACTTAGCCCAAATGGGTAAGACAATGGACGATATGTTGGGGTTGATGAATATGTTTCAGAAGCGTTTAGACACCATGGCGGCTGCACAGGAAGGGTTGGTCCCTCTGTCAGGGTCGGCATCAAGGGATCCGGTGAGTCAAGTATGGGCTCAGCCAGGGCCGCCATCGTTAGCAGGGTCACCGCTACTGGTCGGGCCATCAGTATTGTCACCCGCCAACGGTGCCTATGCTCCTACCACGCAGAGTGCCCCACCAGCTAGCCAGCAGAGCACGGCAACCAATGTTCCCCAAACGGTCGCCCCGATTCTCACGGTCACCCCGCAGATTGTTAACACTTTTAATTCACAGAGTGTATCGGCAGTTGCCCAGCTGAATGGTGCTCCCGCTGTTCACCAAAGTATGGCCCCCATCTGCCCTCTAACGGTGGCCCCTCAGATCGTCAACGCCCTTAATTCACAGGGCGTGTCAGCAGTCAGCCAGCAAAGCGTGGCTCCCGTTGTTCCCCAGAGTGTGCCCCCCATTATTCCTTTAGGTACCCCACAAGTCCTATCCCAGACTGCCGCTCCTGGCCCACAGGCAGCAGGCCAGGCGCCGGCTGCGGAGGGAGCAGCGGTAGGCGCAGGGAATGGTACAGGTGGGCCAGTGGCTGGGGCCCCTTCAGTTCTGGCAGGGGAAGGGCAGCCAATGGGCGTAGGGAAACATGGCATCAAAGCGAGAGGGGGATGCTCCTTGGCCAGGCAGGTGCCTCAAGCGACAAAGGAAGGTATATGGAGAAGGGAGTACATTGATATCCTGACCTTATTAATGCACGATAATGCGGGGGCTGACACAAGGAGGATGGGTAAGAAGGAAGAGGACAAGGTTCGGTTTCAGCGATGGCCGGAAAAGACCATTGAGAACTGGACTGAGGCATTCAATATATTGGCAGCTATCGTAGTGCAGAAGGACCCGGCTCAGAGCGAGGCCCTGCTGGAGTATGCAAACTCCATTCAACAAGGTGCAAGGGAATCCGGAGGGATGGGTTGGTTTTCATACGACCAGGAATTCAGAAAGACCATGGCCAGCTGCCCGGAAATAGGGTGGGACCACACTAACATTCAGCTCTGGTTCAAACACATGTGTAGGACTGGGAACAGCAAGAGGGACACACCTCATAGGACACAGAGCGAGGGTAGTGATGCTAAAAGGTGGGAGCAGGATCAAAGGTGGGAACAGTACCCAAGACGGTCCTTCCAACAGCCCTTTCGGGGGGGGCGGGGGAGGGGTCATGGAGCGGGTACAAGACGCTTCAACTCAGGGACATGTAGACTTTTTAATAACGGGGCATGTACCTGGGGGAGGGCGTGCAAGTTCGCCCACGAGTGCAGCAAGTGTGGTTCCCAACATGCAGCAATCTCCTGCACCGGCGGCCAACATCCACCCCCCACAACAGCGCAAGGAACAGAGGGTGCCCGGCAATAGGTTACTGGAAGGGCAGACTGGACAGACTGAGCAGGACAACGAGACAATTGGCAGATTCCCTTGGCAACACAAAGAGCAGGCAGGACACATCAGGGGCCCACCGTCCAGCGAAGATCAGGGCAAGGGTCAAATGGACAGCTACGATCCAACGACTAATGACGCAGTCTCCCAGCAGGGAGGCTGGACGGAGCATTCCAAGGGTCCATCCCCCATAGTGCTGCAGAACATCCTTCCGCTGCTCAGGGTGTATCCACTCGTAAAAGAGCGGGAGTTATTGGTCGACGGATTTGTAGACGGCTTTAAGATCCCTTACAAAGGCCCCCTGGGTCCCAGGGACGCCCTGAATTTGAGGTCAGCTAGGGAATTACATCAGGTGGTCAGTGACAAGATCAGGAAGGAGGTTGACCTGGGGAGGGTGGCTGGGCCATTTCCTTCTCCCCCGCTACAGAATTTCTTAGTTTCCCCGCTAGGCGTGGTCCCAAAAAAGCAGCAAGGGTCGTACAGACTGATACACCATCTGTCGTATCCAGAGGGCAATTCAGTAAATCATTGGTTGGAGGAAGGGGCGTGTTCAGTCTCATATTGCTCGCTGGACATGGCCATTGATCTGATTAGGAGAACAGGCAAGGGAGCGTGGCTGGCCAAGGCAGACATCGAGTCAGCGTTCCGCCTCCTACCCGTTCACCCAGACAGTCAGCACTTGTTGGGTTTCAAGTAGGAGGGGGCATTCTTTTTCGATCGCTGGTTGCCTATGGGTTGCGCGGTTTCATGCGCTTTCTTCGAGGCATTCAGCTCCTTCCTGCAGTGGGCCCTCACAACCAGGCATGGCATTTCACAAGTCACTCACTATTTGGACGACTTCCTGTTCTTCGGCAGGGACGGTTCTCAGGAATGCGCCGATGCCTTGCTGGCCTTTGAGGCCCTGTCGGAGCATTTGGGAGTTCCTTTGGCACCAGGGAAAACTGAAGGGCCAGCTCAGGTGCTCACATTCCTGGGCATAGAACTCAATACAGTTAAAGGTGAATCCAGACTTCCAGTAGAAAAAGTGTGTGAACTGCGAAGGGACATCAGTGCATTTATTGGAAAGGGCAGCGCAACGCTGGAAGTAGTGCAGAGCCTGTTGGGAAAATTGAACTTCGCTGCAAGGGTCATTCCGGCTGGCAAAGTGTTTTCCCGCAGGTTGGCGAAGGCCACGGCTAGTGTGAGGAAGAAGCATCACCTAGTACGTTTGGGACCGGGACTGAGATCAGACATGTGCATGTGGGACGAATTTTTAAAGAATTTCAATGGTACAGTAATATGGAGGGCCCCCTGGGAAAGCAGCCAAGGCCTGTGTCTCTTTTCTGATGCTTCCGGTAGAGTAGGTTTCGGGGTGATCTTTAGAGAGAAGTGGTGTGCAATGAAGTGGCCGAATGCTTGGCGCAAGAAAGGTGTGACGGCAAATATTACGGTCCTGGAGCTGTTTCCCATTGTGGTGGCACTGCACCTATGGCCAGAAGGATTGGGCAACAGGAAGGTGGTGTTCTGGTCTGACAACCTAGCTGTGGTCCAGGCAATCAATGGTTCGACTGCTAACTGCCCGCTAGTTTTAAGTCTGCTGAGAGAACTGGTCAGGGCTGGGCTGCGTAACAACATTGAGTTCAGGGCCAGACATGTCGAAGGTGTCAAGAATGTGGCAGCTGACGCTCTCTCTCGTTTTCAGCTGTCACGATTCCGGGAGGCATGGCCGCAGGCAGGGGAGGAGATGACACCGTTCCCGGCAGCACTATGGCGACTACTTCGGTGGGGGAACGGTTGAAGAGGATGGGCCAACGTTCCCTGGCCCAGTCAACTAGGAGAAGATATGAGGCCCAACTGACAACTTTCCGAGCAGTGATACAGTCCCTGGGAGCAGCAACTTTGAGTTCAAGGGAACAAGTTGAGGTTTTTGTAGTTTGGGCTAGGGAAACGGGCAAGTCCCACTCTTGGGTGTCCAGCCACCTGGCAGCGCTCAAACACGAGACACGTTTAAATGGCGAGCAGGACACAACTGGGGAGTTCAGAATAAGGGCTGCACTGAAGGGGTGGGCCCGGGACGAAGTCAGGTCCCCAGACAAGAGAGCAGGGATAGAGTTCCCCGCCCTGCAGCGCATGGTAGACACGCTGCCGTCTGTCACAAATTCAGCTTTTGAGACGCAGCTTTTTGCAACGGCCTTCTGTTTGGCGTTCTTTGGTGCCTTTCGGGCCAGCGAGCTGGTGGCGAAATCCAAATTGGACAAGTCAGGGAGGGCGCTAGACATGATAGACGTTTGTGCCAGGGATTCATTAGTTCTGTGGCTGCGCAAGTCCAAAACGGATCAGGCTGGCAAAGGTGTTGCCATAACATTGCATGCATTCGAGGACCCTAGATACTGCCCAGTCACCTTGGTTAGGGAATACCTGAAGATAAGGCCCTTGCTAGCGGGCGCCTTCTTAATTCACGCTGATGGCACGCCACTAACACATTTCCAATTTGAGCGAGTGATGGCAAAGGTGTTGGTCAAAGCAGGCTTGTCGCAGACAGAGGGAGGTCAAAAATTTTCAAGCCACTCGTTTACAATAGGGGCAGCCACTGCTGCATATAGGGCTGGGATGGGCGAGGAAGGTGTCAAGAGAGTGGGGAGGTGGTCATCCTCGTGCTACCAGCGATATGTTCGCCCTTGAAGATGCCTGGATCCTAGAAGATTCAGGGCGGTAGGTCAACGAGGCCCTGCGAAGCCAAAATTCAGCAGTACAGTTAAAGTTAAAGTTAAGTTGTGTTTTTGTGCAGTGTTCAGTATAAAGAAGGATTAAGGACAACGGTGGTACAGTTCAAGTTAAGTTTGCTTGTGTGCAGTGCTCAGTTATAAATAAAAGATTAATGCCAACGGTGTCTTTTCTTGCAGCTGACTGTTGCGTATGGGTGATGGGCCATTCGCATGTTACCAGGCTGGAACAGTGGGCGTCATACAGGAAATGGGATGCGGCCTTCGCAAGGACACAAATTTTATGGCTGGGTTTCCTGGGTATGAGATGGGGCCAGCTGAGGCGCAGGATTGACCAATGTTTAGCAGCGCAGGGTGGGCCTCCCAACATCCTCATCATCCACTTGGGCGGGAATGATCTGGTGACGATGGGGAGGAGAGCTTTGGTAGATGCCATTCAGAGGGACACAATTGCCATAACGAACAAATTGGGTGCCACCGAGCTAATATGGTCGGAGATCGTTCCTCGGAGGGCCTGGAAGGGAGCACGATCAGCTGTTGCCCTAGAGCAAGGCAGGAAGAGGGTCAACAGGGCCATGCAAAAATTAATGGAAAAGAGAGGCCTGGGGTTCATCAGGCATGCGTTGATACAGGAAAGGACTGTGGGTTATTACGAAAAGGACGGGGTACACTTGTCTGGGCTGGGTATGGATGTCTTTCTCCTAGACTTAGAAGAGTGCCTAACAGCAGCAGGGTGCCAGTGATCTTGCTGATAGGTACCAATGCGGCGAGACACAGAAAGATACAGGTGATGAAAGCAGTAACGGAAAGTAGGAGGTGGTGGGGGGCTCTGTCATCGACGGGGGCCTCCTCCAGAGCTGTGGCGGAGTACAGGGCGATCTGGAAGCAGATGGACAGTAGGGGTACCTCTGCTGCAGAAGGACACAGTCAATACCTCTGCCGGGCACAGTAGGGGTGCCGGAGCCAAGAACCTGGAGCCGAGGGGGTTCCAGGAAACAGCGTCGGCGCCCCGTTAGTCCTTCGGGCGGTCGGGGGGCCTGAACCGACCGGGGGTGTGCCTCATCGCTCCGCCCTGACAGGGGGGGCGGGAGTGAACGAAAGAAAGTGATAATGGACTGCACCGTCAGAGCATCGACTCGCCGTGCAAGAATGGCTCATTAGGCATGCGGGCCAGCGAGGGGCTGCCGCATTGGATCGCCCGTAAGATGACCCACCTTATTTCCACTTGTTGTGCAAAATAAACCTGCACCACTGCTTTCCCACTAATCTGTCTCATGAGTTTCCTTGGTATGTAAGTGTTATGGGGCGCAGAGTGGAGTAAGCGCTGGGAGTGTGGGCACTATGCCGCTGGCCGCGCGACGCGAAGGGGAGCTAAGCGAGACAGCATCTTAGTCCCACATTCCGCGCGAACAAACGGTGCACGCCAGCTCATGGCCGCCCCCTTTCTGTGCGTCCAATGGGCGCGGGCCACCAGGTGGGAGGGGCGGCCCATAAGGGGTTTAAAGTTTAGCGCGGCAGCGAGGCTCGGTCTTTCCTGCCGTCGCGTTCCTGGCTGCTCTGCGCTGTTCCCTCCCTGGCCCAGACCCAGCGGCAGAGCGGCAGGCATGTTTTGAACTGTTAACGGTCTGTTTTTGTGTTGCAGGCGGAGTCACAGGGCGATCTGGAAGCAGATGGACAGTAGGGGTACCTCTGCGGCAGAAGGACACAGTCAATACCTCTGCCGGGCACAGTAGGGGTGCCGGAGCCAAGAACCTGGAGCCGAGGGGGTTCCAGGAAACAGCGTCGGCGCCCCGTTAGTCCTTCGGGCGGTCGGGGGGCCTGAACCGACCGGGGGTGTGCCTCATCGCTCCGCCCTGACAGGGGGGGCGGGAGTGAACGAAAGAAAGTGATAATGGACTGCACCGTCAGAGCATCGACTCGCCGTGCAAGAATGGCTCATTAGGCATGCGGGCCAGCGAGGGGCTGCCGCATTGGATCGCCCGTAAGATGACCCACCTTATTTCCACTTGTTGTGCAAAATAAACCTGCTCCACTGCTTTCCCACTAATCTGTCTCATGAGTTTCCTTGGTATGTAAGTGTTATGGGGCGCAGAGTGGAGTAAGCGCTGGGAGTGTGGGCACTATGTCCCTGGCCAGCCTGCTTTGTCCCTGGCTGTGTTGTACCTGTAAATGCGTTCCTGGTGGTAGCTCCACCCCTCATCACGATCAAGCAACCCTGCACACCTGATCAACCCGAAGCATCCCAGAAGCTGGCGCTGCAGCGTGAATGTCGACTCAACAAATGCAGAGTAACGGAAGTGACACTATGAACCCTTGACCCCAGATGACATCACAGGGTTGATCCCTTGTCCTTCTTTTGGCTCTAACACTGTACTGTTTGCTGCTGAGGGACTAGAAGGAGGACTGGAAGTGGAGTCCACAGGCAGTAAGCAGAGCTCTGAAGTCCTTCCTTCCTTTCTATTTATGCTGAGTGTAGAATCAAGGCCCCTGAGACCAGGGGCAGGAAGGGCAGTGATGGGGTACCTCAGGGGTAGCCAGGAGCAGCATCTGCTACACACGATGGCCCCTAAATGAATTCCATGCTCCTAAAACAGAACGAATGCCCACACTGTTGGACTCTTTGCAGTATTATGCATAGGACAGATGTCTCTGTGCTGAGCCATCGGCCTCCTTGCGCACTGGAGAGTTGCCTGCAGAAACCAACAGCTCTCCTGCGGAAGTTGCTGTGTCCTGTGACAGCAATGGGCAACTTGGAAATGTTTGGCTGCAACTTCAGTATGCCTGTCTCAAGAGCATCCTCGAACTGTCAGGGCTTGATTTGAGCCGGTGGTTTCGTGCTGCACGCTCAAAATAACAAATGGACACGATCTCTGCGTTTTGCTTCTTTATTCTTCCCCGTAACCCATCAACTGGCACTCCCTCGCGCCGCCCCACCCATCTGCTTCCTGCCATGCCTGACTCGGAAGTCCTGGACAGAGTTAGGCATGGTGACACAACATCTCCCCCTTTTGTGATTTATCAGTTACCTTAGATCTTTTCTATTCTTTAAAGTTCTTCAATGAGTCGAACCGGTCTTCGAATGGTCCTCAGTGGCCGGCGAGGAGGGCGCCACTCTCTGAATTCATCTGTGTCAATTACACAACAGCGTTCTTCGAGGTTGTCCGCTCCTGGGTCTGAGGTGTCCGTGTCTCCGTCTGTTTCGTCTTCTCGATCATATGATGCTGGATTGCACTTCTTGAAGTGTGACACGTTTCTTGTGGTCCTCCTGGTTGTGGAGGCAGCTGTGATCATGGTCTCTTTCCTCTTCAAAACTTGTAGCGGTGGGCATGATAACCGCTGTTGGCTTTGGTTTACCGTTCCTGCTTCACTAGTACCCAATCTAGTTCTTGAATGTCAGACATCTTTGCATGACGACGATTATCAGCGTAATCCTTCATCTTTACCTTCTCGTCTCTATCGAGGTTCATCAGTGTCTCATAATCCGAGGTCGGGAGTCTGGATTGTATGAATGCATCCGAAGTCGGTATCCTGGTGCGCGGGGTCCTCCCGAGCATCAGGGTGGCGGGGAACCTGTTGGTGGTGCTGTGTGGTGCGGTTCTGTATGCTCGTAGTACTTCGTTAAGCACTGGTTGGATGTCACGCTGGGACAATTTAGCTTGTTGTATTGTTTTCTTCAGGGTGGCCATGAAACGCTTAACCATCCCATTGGCTTGAGGCCATAAAGGGGTGATTTTCCGGTGTTTAAAATTCAGGTGATTGTGAATTCAGTGAACTCGTGTCCATTGAAAAGTGGTCCATTGTCTGTCTTCACTATCTTGGGGATTTCCCATGCTGCGAATACTTCGTCAAGGATGGGTATGACGGCAGACGCTTTTGTGGATGATAGTTGTTGTGTAATGGGAAATCGGGAATAGTTGTCCATGATGACAAAGACATATTTCCCAGACTTTAGCGGCCGAAGAAATCGACAGCTACTTGTTGCCACACACTGTCTGGGTGATCCAACATCTGCAGTGGGGCGTGTGGTTCTTCTCGCCCTACTAGTTGGCATTGTAGGCAGTCTTGAAACATAGCTTCTACCATTTGGTCAAGGGACGGGATCCAGACCCTCTCTCTCAGTGCTTCATTCGTGGCTACTATGCCTCTGTGGCCTTCGTGTGCTAGATTGATGGTCCCTGGTCTTAGTTGGTGAGGGATGACAATCCTTCTGTCTCTCAGTATCAACCCCTCTGCACTGATTGTGAGATCATCCTTGACGTGTCTGAAAGATGAAAGTTTTTGCATATTATTTATTTATTTATTTATTTATGGGCTTATTACGCGCCGGCATCACACCCGAAGGTGTATCTCCGCGCGGTGCTGTGATGTGAACTGGTTGAAGAAACTCCTCCTAGAATAGTACAGTTTTTAGGCGCTTCCTGAAAGCTGGGTGACTGGGGCACTCTCTAAGGGAGAGGGGGAGGCTGTTCCATAGACGCGGACCCATGATGGAGAGGGCGCGGCCTCCCTGTCTGGTCTTATAATGTCTGGGAACCTGAAGCAGCTGTAGGTTGGTGGACCTGAGGATACGGGATGGACGGTGGAAAACAAATTTATCCGCCAGGTAATGGGGTCCCAGATTGTGTAGACTCTTGTGTATCACACAGCAGATCTTAAATTCTACCCGTTTCCGGATAGGAAGCCAGTGAAGGGCTTTGAGGAGGGGGAGGGATGGAGTTCTGGGGGGGGAGTTAGTCACCAGCCGTGCTGCGGTGTTCTGCACCACCTGTAGTCTATTGAGCACTCCCTCGCCGGCCGCTAAGAGTAGGCCATTACAGTAGTCCAGGCGGCTCAAAACGAGGGCCTGGACCAAGGTCTTCCGGGTGTCATCGGGTAAAAGGGGGAACACCTATTAATAGCGATGGTAGTTTGTGAATCCTCCAGATGTCTCCATGAGTCTGCGTGGATGCGTTGCATGACGTCTTGGAGTGTGGCAACCTTGGCAGTGGCTTCTATAATTGCATTTAGTGGGACGGCAGGTGGGCGTGCTTGGTCAGTGACGAAGTGGCGGTATTCTTCGGCTAGTGAGTTGCGTGTCTGTGTCAGTACTTGGGGGTGACGTGATATGTAGTCCGCTGGGTTCTCTGTATTTCCCAGTTTGTGAATAATGGTGTATATGTAGTCTTGCAAGCGCATCCCCACCTCTCGATCTTTGGGGTCATCTTTGCTTGTGGGTTGCCGAAGATGGTGATTAAGGCCTGATGGTCAGTGATAAGTGGGAAGTGCTTCCCATATACAAATAAAGGGAAATGCTCGCATGCCTACACGACTGCCAGACTTTCCTTCTCCGGTAAGGAGTACATCTTTTATGTGTCAGTGAGGCTGTGGCTGGCATAGGCTATGATGTGATGCTGGTCTCTCTCATCATCATACTGGGCTAGGATGGCACCAAGGCCAACGGGGCTGGCGTCGACTGTGATTTTGGTTTTCCGCTTGGGGTTGAAGTAGACCAAATGGGCGGCAGAGTTCACAGCCTTTTTGATCTTGTTTAAAGCATGCTTGCATGCTTTGGACCAGAGAAATGTTTGGCCTTGTCTTGTTAGCTCTCGCAGCGGGTAGCTGATGGTTGCATGTCTTTGATGTATCGGGCACAATAGCTGGCCGTGCCTAGGAAGGACCAAATGTCGCTGACATCGTGAGGTTGTGGAGTGCCAGCGAGCGCTGAGACTTTTTCAGGATTCAGTCTTATGCCATCTTCAGAGAAGATTTGGCCGTAGAACTTGAGAGTTGACTTGTGGAATTCACACTTGTCTCTGTTTAGTGTGAGGTTGGCGTTAAGGAGGGCATGACACACACGTTGCAGGGCTTTGTCATGGTCTTCGCGTGTTGCACCAAATACGAGGATTTCGTCACTATAGTTGAATGAGTTTGAAATGTGGTGGATCACTCGCCGAACGGCTTCTTGAAAGATTTCCGCCGCTGAAAGAATGCCAAAATGAAGGCGTTTATATCTGAAGAGTCCTTGATGTGTGGTAAATGTGGTGATGTATTTTGACTTTTCATGGAGTTCGAGCTCGTGGTATCCTTTGTTGAGATCTAATTTTGAGAAGACTGTTTCTCCGTTCAGGCGAGTGATCATGACGCTGATATGAGGTCCAGGGTGTCTTTCCCGTTCAATGGCAGTGTTCGGGGCTCGCATGTCCACGGACAGGAGCACTTTGTTCTCATGTCCTCGCTTAGGCACAACTACTGCAGGTGACACCCACGGAGTAGGTGCGGATGACTGTTCTATGGTGTCTGCTCTCAGTAGGTCTTGCAGCTCGGCATCGACTGATTGTTGGAGGTGGAACTGAACTTTCCTGTGGTGTTGGGCCACTGGCGTTACTTGCTCATTTATGTGTAGCTTGACTTTGACATCTGCAAATTTTCCTAGGCTTGAGAACAGCTTTGGGAAGTTGTTTATTATATCAGTTGAGTCATACACCTTGAATAGGATCTCTACCAGCTTCAGCCATTCTGCTGTGGATAGGCTGAGGAGGCAGTCAGCAGCTTCAGGACCTTCTATTACGTGTATTTGGGCCTGGATTGTGCTGTCCTTGTAAGTTAGCATTGTGGGAAAACATCCTAGGCACGGCAGTGGTTCCTTGGACATCCACGTGTAGACGCGCACTGCGGCTGGTTCTAACTTCGGTTTCGGGCACATTTTTTCATATTCCGTTGTGCTGATGTAATTGAGTGACGCTCCCGTGTCCAGAACAAATTTGGCGGAGTAGTTTCCCATTTGAATGTCTAGTGGGAGATATTTCCTCAACCGGTCTGGGTCAGTCACCATGCACACATATTCATCACTGTCTTGTGATATGGGAGTGAGGGCGGACGATTCTCTTGATGTCGACCGGCGAGACCGATATGAGGCCTGTGACTGGGTGCTAGACCTGGACGAGTTAGTTGAGTGGTCTCTCCTTCCATGAACCGCCCTCACATGGTGGCGTGTTCCAGTGCTTCGTCTGGCTGGTGCTGCTTCTTTACGCCTATTTTGACACATAGCTTCCAAGTGATTATCTCTCCTGCATCGGTGACATTGTTGTCCCATGGCCGGGCAGGTGCCTGTATGTGGGTAGTCCAGGCCACAGCAATAGCAGTGTGGCGGTTGTTTCTGGGTATTGCTGTTTCTGGTCCCACCACGGGACAAACTCGTGGGTTTACCAGGCCTCCGATGATCTGACCGATGTCTTACTTCCGTCTGGGATTGAACTCGGAGTGCTTGTTCTTGTTTCTCTGTTTTCCCGGCTTCCATTTTCTTTGCGTGTTCTTTGGCTTGATCATTTATACATGTGAGTTCCTCAATATCGTCAAGTGAGTAATGTTTCTTTAGTAGCCGATGTCGTAGTGACTCTGGCATCCTTCGATGATGAGTAGGCGAAGCGCATCTTCAGTATTGAAGTTGTCAAACTCACAGTATCGTGCCAGACGCTTTAGTCGCAAAATGAAGTTGCCTATGGATTCATCGCGTTCTTGGGATGCGAGATTGAAGGTGTAGCATTCGTACTCTAGGTTACATTTGTGAAGAAATTTCCTGTTCAGAGCTTCTCTCACGTCTGCATACGATGCAGCGTTTGCTGGAGGCAGTTCTTTGATTATTTGTCCAATGTCTTTACCCACTAAGTTTCTTAGTGCTATGAGTTGATGGTCGGGGTCATGTGCTCTTGAGCCTTTCATAAAGTCTTCAAAGTCTTCTATCCAGCTCTTCCACTTGGGGCCCATGCTGTTTCCAGAGGTCAGTATTTGAGGTTAGGGGGGACGCAGGAATGATACCCCCATTAGTATGGGTCCATGTGGCGCAGCTGGGGCTGGACCTGGCGTTGCATCTTGCGTAGAATCACGTTAAGTGGACATGGTGGCGTGTTGCTATCTTCACTGTTCCCTCTGATACTTCCCACAGCGTTTGCAAGGCCTCAAAATCTCTTTTGGCGGGCTCAGGGGTTGAATTCTGTTATTTCCCTGACTTCAAGATGGCCGCTGGACTGGTGACAATGCTTTCCTATGGAGCGCGCCTGACTTCAAGAAGGCCGTCAGATGCGACTTCTGGATGCCGGTTTAATAAATGGGGAATTAGTGCTCTTACCCCAATGCTGTGCACTTTCATCTGTCTTTGAGCCTCAGGAGCCTGCCTTGCAGAGCGCTCTCGTCGGGGCTTGTGACATAAGCTGATCAGCAGTGCTCATTCAATTTAATAACAGTGCGCCTCCCTCTGTGGCTGTAACAATCTTCAAACAACGTTATTTCTTCATGCACGCTGGGGGTCCTCGCAGCCCACCCTCGTCACATGTTTTCGTGTCGTATGCTCAAAATAACACATGGACACAATCTCTGCTTTTTGCTTCTTTATTCTTCCCCCGTATCCGATCAACTGGCGCTTCTTTGCGCCGCCCCTCCCATCCTCTTCCTGCCATGCCTGAATCGGAAGTCCAGGACAGAGTCAGGCATGGCGACATGAAAGGGGGCCACAATACTCATTTTTGGGAACCAGCACGAACTTTTCCCCACCAGACATTTCTCAAGAGCAAGAGAGAGAAAAACACACAAAGAGGAAAGAGAGAGGAAGAGAAAGAAGGAAAAAAACATCACAGAGGGAGAAAGCAAGAGTGAGATAAAGAGGCATGGAGGCCTGGCAGTGGATTATAGAGGCATGAGCTTGATTCTGGACCAAGCAGCCTTGGTATTGGGTGTGCCGCTATTTAATACCGCCAGCCAGTCAACTGAGCAGTGCTGTGGGCACCGGCACTCATTATTTTACAAATTAAGCTCTGCTAACTCTATTCTATCATTTACTGAGTGTGTGATCTCTCTGTATTCTAGAGGGGTGTCGCTGACTGGTGGATGGTGACGACAGTGACCACATCCTCAGGGTCAGGTGGTAGGAGAGCAAGGGCATACACAACCAGTGGCGGTTCCTCCGCTTAGGTGGAGGAGCGTTGTCCCACTGCTCGTAGAGCAGTGTAAACAAAAAAATAAAATGATAACTAAAGCTATTATCATTTAATTTTTGTATCGTCATGCTAGAGTGGGGTAGGGCTTGGCTCCTCTGACGTCAGGGAGGAGGTGTGTTTGTTGTGCACTCTGTGAAGTGCGCATGAATGTTTGACCAGCCCTCTCGGGCCGGCCAAACAGTCATGCACAATTCTCATGCTCTCCATACAGGCTGCATTACAGCCTGCATGGAGAACATGCCCAGGCCCCCTTCCCTGGCTGAGCGCCGACCAATCACAGCACTGCATTGCAGCATTGTGATTGGCTGTGGGGAGCCTGGGTGTTTCCCGGAATAGACTCACTCGAAGTGGGAGAGACAGTAAACAGACGCGGCAAGATCAGGTAAGTGATTTTCAAAAATATTCAAACCTGTACCCCCCTGGCTCTACCCCCCTGCCCCGCCACCCCCTACCTTACTGGCCGCCACTGTACACAACTGAGTCAACAACTAAAATGGAGGTGCTGCGGTGTATAAATGGGACAGGGACTCAGAGATCAGCCTCAAATTCCTGCAATTGTGTGGGCTGCTGGCTCCCCTGCTTGCCAGACATGCTGCGAGGTAAGTATGGTGTGCAGTAAGTGGTTGGATGATAGGAATCCCTGCCATGAAACTCCTCATCTTAACCCTCTTCTCACTTGGTCTCTCTCTACCCTTGTACTCTTGCCTTTTTTTATTCCTCTCCTCTTCCATCATTTTCCACATTTTCGTCGTCCTTACTTTTTAGGGTTACTTTTTTAGCTTTCTTGTTTTCTAACTTCTCTTTCTGCACAAACGATCACATGTGAGAAATCTTTATGTTTTGATATTATTAAAACTATCTTCCATAACCAGTATTCGATAAGGGGTCCTGACTTTTTTTATTCTTATTATCATTAGAATTATATAAGGGCTAAAGTACCCCCTGCAGTACATTATAAGGATATTTCCAGTCACTGAGGAATTCCATAACCTTATAGAGGACTGAGGCAGAAGGCCACGTTCCTTTTTAAGGTTATGGAGCTCCGAAGTGACTATCAGCCTGATTCATGTACGGGCCGTTTTGCGTGGCCCTAATAGCGAATCATAGCGACTCGCTATTGAGGACACGCAAAACGGTATTCATGTAGGAATTGCTAAATAAATAGCGATTCCTACATGTTCTCTATTTGCGAGTAGAAAATTGCTACTCGCAAAAAAAGGAATAACTCCCCATTCATTCCTATGGGCCGGGGAGTATCCCTTATTTGCGAGTAGCAATTTACTACTCGCAAATAAGATAGCGATTTTAAGGGTGCCAGGGGTGTCCAAAGGACACCCTGTAGCACCCCTAAAATGCACATTTGAACAGGTGTTGCGCACACACATGTCCAAAGGACATGTGTGTGTGCAACATGCAACTTAGAAAAATGCTTTTAAAAGCATTTTTCTAAGTTTTTGCTATTTACCGAGAGGTCTGACCTCTTGGTAAATAGCGGCCCAAATTTGCAAAATCGCAATTTTTGTAAATGTCATGAATAGCATTTAAGGAATCTCTAATAGAGATTCCTTAAATGCTAATTCTCGCATATTAGCTAATTCTTCATTAGCGATTTTTGCATTTGGGATTGTGAATCCCAAATGCCAAAATTGCACTCGCAAAAGGCAAGATTCTGAGAATCTTGCCCTTTGCGAGTGCAATTTTGCTTCATGAATCAGGCTGTATATCTTTTTCATGATCCAAATAAAGCGACAGAATGCACACCCTTCTAATCTTCTAGTAAACAATCCTTTATTTTCAGCATGCTCCTCGGCTGCAATGTTTGCGTGCAGACTGGAGTTGTTTTTTTTGCTCCATTCACCAATCGCACAGTCAATTCAAAAAGTGTTTCACGAACTTCATTTACAATTAAATAATCCTTTAATTCATTAAATCCTTCTTTTGTTCCATAACTTTCTCTTTACTTTTTCCTTTCACATAAAGGCTGCATTGCACCCAATTTTGCAAATGCTGAAATTATGCCTATCCAGGCCTTTTACTGTAGTGGGATGCAAAATTCACTCTGGACAGCTATATTTGCTTTTTCCCAATGCATTTCGGGCTGGACAGCCCTTTGTCAGGGGTAGCTACTCATTCTGAACTCTGGGGCCTATTACCAAGGGTGGCGATAGGCAATTATCGCCGGTTTAGCGGCTGTTTTCGGCCGCTAAGCGGCGATAATTCTATCGCTCTATCAGCAAGCTGTCGCTAACTGATGTTAGCGACAGCTTTTATGCGATACCGAGCGTTTTGGGGCCCGCTTTGCATGTCAGCGATATTTATCGCTAATGACATGCAAAGTGGGCGTACCCAACCTGGTGGCGACTGAAAGCAGTCGCTAACGTCGCTATCGCCTATTAGCAAGGCAGGCATAGCGATGGAAATATTCCCGCTATCGCCAAAAACCAACACCTGTTCAGACCAGTTCTTAGCCATGTTATCCAATGGGAGGTGTATAACATGGCTAAGAGCATTTCGTCGCTAATGCGTGAATATCTCTGTATTCTCAGCAATATTCACGCATTTCGCCGCTATCGCTGGATATTTTAGCACAATGGAGAAAAACGTTGCTAATAGCATGTTTTCTCCGCTAACATATCCAGCGATAGGCAGCGATAAAAAAATCGTCGCTAAGCCTATTTAGCGATAATTATCGCTACTTGTTGGTAATATGCCCCTTTGTTCCTAACAATGAGACCAGCTCCTCTTTTTCTTGTCGCATCACTGTGCGAGTCTTCAGCACATGTTCAGCAGGGCGGTACTTTATAGGCACATAATACATGGTCACACCATCACCTTTCCCATGAACCACTGTAAACCTTGCTGCGTTGCTCTTTAATATGAAAGAGAGAGCATATTTTCAAAACGAAGAAAAAGGGCAACTTCTAGTGCAAAATTATACACATCAAAGTCCTGATATTTCTTTTTTTTTATGTTTAGAATGAGGCGTCTAAAGGGCTCCAAAGAGACTCCATAAAGTTTTGGCCGTAGGCCTTGCAAAGACGTCTAGCAAGCATGCTGCCAAAGGCACCAGGGGTGTGGGCGAGAGAGATATGAATCCTGTCTGGAGATTGATCAGGCTAGGCTGTCCTCACCTTTGGCCTTATTTAATGTCCAATTTCTACCCTTACCCACCATTTCAACATCCATCACCCACCTCATGAGAGGGCAAAATGTGGATCAGAGTAGCAGTGGTGTAGCTCGTTGTACTGCCACCTGGGGTGGCCCCTAAGTTTGCTACCCGGGTGCAGGTAAAGGCGGTGGGGGGAGGGTGGGGCCGGCGTATGACTTGTTCCAGGGGAGGGGGCGACTGACAGCCGACTTGCCCTCAGGGCTAGGGGGATGGTGATAGTCGACAGACACGACTTCTGCTGCCCCCCCCCAAAAACAGTGCCCTCCCTCCCGCTCCCCTCCTATTTGCACCACTGTGGAGTAGGCCATAGGTGTTCATAATAAAACTGTACGGCTTGCCCTGAAGCACGGACTCGGAGGGAGTGGTGCTGGAACAATTTTCGGAGGGGGGGTGCTGCAGATGCATGATGTTACAACGCGATCATTTAGATCGCGGTACATTACATCGCTGTTTTTACAACACAAGTCGTTACAACGACTTGCGCTGTAGGGCGCTGGACTTAGGAATAGTATGATTTACTATTCCAACTCCAGCGTACGTACAGTAGGGAAGGTGTTGGAATAGTAAATCACACTATTCCTTAGTCTAGAGCGCCATCCAGTGTAAGTCGTGGGAACGACTTGCATTGTAAAAGCAGTGATCTAAATGTACTGCGGTGTTTTGACCGCGTTGTTAGGGTCGTTTCCCAGTGCTGCCATCAAAGTTACGCCAGAGAAGTCACTGGGACTGTGCAAAGTTCAGTGCCACAAAAAGAACAAGTGTTGCAAGTTAGTCACGCCCATTCAGCAGGAGAGTGGTAATGGCGTAGCACGCCCCTATTGGTGCATTTTTGAGCGCACTCTAGTAAATATATCAGTAAAGCATGGTGTGGTAGCCGCAGTCATTTACAGACAGTACATTTTCCACTGAAATGGTCACTTAATTTGCACAGACATCCAGTTTATCTGATTAAACTATAATGTGTGGGAAACGGGCTTCAGTGGAAATTTTTCATTTGCTCACCTTCAAGCAAGGTATCTGGATTTGTTAGATCCTATTATAATATTTGTTTCCATCACACTTCAGAATAAAAAATGCAACTCATTTGTGCTTTCCTTGCTTCTGATACATTTTGAAATATTGTTACAATCCATTTACAAGTTTTCATATTTTGTTGTGAATTAGAAAGAAATGGCACCGTACAGCTTGTTCCTGTCACACTCCCTGTATCCCAGCAAGATTGTCACATAGTTCGCTTTACAAGGCCATCTCACGCTGCAGTCAGAGAAATAAAAGTAGACACCAATATCACTTTTAAACAATAAGCAGTAACTTGTCAAAAGACATAGCCTGACATTTCACCCTGTCTTTAAAGACATTGCAAATGCCACAAGATATAAACAACATTTAAAGGCATCTTTATTGCTCATTCTCCTTCTGAACTACATTGTGATCATTTTGGGGGTGCTGAAGCACCCCCTGGCTAGCTACTCTCAGCACCTAGAGAGTTTATCTGTTTGTATCTCTTCGTTGAGTGACTTTACAACTTGTACATTTGCAATTTTTTCTGTTTGTATATCTTATGTAACTCATTTAATCCAAAGTCCTTATGTAACGCAACTTGTTCTTTTGTAAAGCGCTCTGATACCTTCGGGTAATGTTCGCGCTATAGAAAATCGCATCAAATAAATAAATAAATAAATAAATAAACCTATGTTCGGAGGAGATCCTACAGGACTGAGTGAGCTTCCAATATTTACTATGTGACACCTAAGGACCCCTGCACAGGCCACGTGACTCCTAATGCCCTTTGATGATGGATCAGGGGAATCAATGCAGTTCAATCCGGTTCTTTATTAACCCCTCCCATGCTCATGACGAGCTTAGCTCGTCATGAGTCACGATTCCCGTGTGCTCATGACGAGCTGAGCTCGTCATGACCGTTAGAACGCTCAGACGCGGGGCTAATTCCCCTGCTGTGCTGTGCGTTCTAAGGAACGGGCGTGGTCACGACGAGCTCAGCTCGTCATGAGCACCGGGGCGCTGTGCGCGCTCCCCGCCAACCAGCACAGCGGGGGAATCAGCCCCACAGTGAAGGGGTTGATGCTGTTCTAATGCCTTATGCATATTACAACAATGTAAAAGAAATGTAACATTTTAAAAAGTTGTAATTGTTTTAAAACGTTTATTAAATAGATGCACGTTAGAAGAAGTGGGTAAGGTCTGTGACCAGGGCAAAAAGATATTGTGAAGTGAAGGAATTAATTAATCAATATTCCTAAAACATGCACAAAAGTGTCACACAAAGGCATGTTATGGTGGACTTGTAGGCATGTGCAAAAGGCCTTTTGGTGATGGGTTCGCCCTGTTTAGGTGGCTACTTTAAAAGTTTTAGACCTTTTTTCTTTTTGCATGTCATTTTGATTATTGCTACAGTAGCTGAAGTGGTTTGTACTGGAAGGTTTGTTTATATATTGTTCAGTGGTTTTATTGTATTTATTATTTAATCTCTTTTTTTTGTGCAGAGGGGCGAGATCATGGTGAGCAGTTTGGACCTTTCTATTTGCTGTTATGATTTTTGACCTGTTCTGCCCATTCATTTTCCTTAAGGATATTTACTCTGGGAGACCTTGATCTTTCTATTTCCTGTTATGATTTCTCTCCTGTTCTACTCTTAGATCTCATGTAAGGGTTTTAATTCTGGGCGACGTTGAACTTTCTATTATCTCTTAAGATTTCTATCCTGTTCTTCCCTTAGATTTTATGTAAGGTTTTTTTATTCTTGGCGACATGAATCTTATATTAGCTGTGATAACACCTCTTCTGTCTGCCCTTATTGTTTATGTAAGGATTTTTATGTAAGGTTGATGTACATCTTTCTATTAGCTGTTTTGATTTCTGTCTTGTGCTGCTATTATAGATTATGTTATGGTATTTACTCGGGTTAACTTAGATCTTTCTATTAGCTGTTATGATTCCTGTCATGTTCAGCCCTTAGATTTTATTTAAGGGTATTTACCCAGAGTGCCTGCTCGGAGGTTGACTGAAGTCAGATCTCTTCACGCTTTCTCTTATGAAGACGGTGACTTATTCCATTGAATCACTACTTAAGTGCCAGAGAAGAAAGATCATAATTTTTGTGTCGAATTCTATACTAGGCCTGGGTGGAAAACAACGCTACGCTTGTGGAGTTTGTGTAGTTTGTACAACTACGCGCTATGGGAATTGCACGTAGCACAGTGCAAAAAGGCGTAGCGGGCATTTTTTTGCTCGCTCGCGGTCCTCAACGTCAAGTTGGCGACCGCGAGCGAGGAAAATCAACATCCTGGTGAGACTTTTTCCTCGTTCGCAATCAGCAACATCAAGTTGCCGATCGCGAGCGTGGCAAATAAACCTCCTGGCAAGATTCTCAAAGCGGGGAAGTCAGGCTTCTCGTTGCGAGTGGTCGCGTATGCTCGCTACCGCTCTCAATGAGAAACTACCAGTCCGTTTTGAGAAAGCTGCCACTCTTGTACAAATCTACTGGAGCGGCAGAAAACGACCGCTCGCACTGTGCATGATGCGTTTGCAATGATTGCACAGTGTGGACAAGCATCCGGCACTGTGCAATCATTGCGAACAGCATTTTCCCTACCGCACTACGCAGTTTGTGTAGTTACGCGTAGCATGCGAAGTGCACTTCGAGTAGCGCTACTACGCGAACTACGCCTAGGGTTATTCTACACCCGAGTCCAAAATTGACTTTTACGGCATCCTTCTCCAGGCATCATTATAGTGAGGTCCCAGTAACATGGCGCACTCCATGCTTGAGTTATGCTTATAGTTCTTGCGGAGGTCTCATTTTTCTGACCGGACCCCATACTTAGACGGCACTCTTCTTCTAAAGTCATGTCCCACGATTTGAGAACAACAGGGCCAATGAAGCAAAAGATCTTTGGGATAGTACACACCATGAACTCCAAATGTATGGACCTCCATCAGTCTATAAGATGCAAGTTCCTTTGTTTGCAACATCTCTGTGTCAGTTAGATAAGTTTTATGTTATCGGTGCATGTGGGCCCCATTTTTGATGCAGGTGGAGTCTGTGTAAGCCATGGGTGCTCGCAAACATTTTCCCAGGGGCCAAAAGGTGTGGTCTGTGATGTGATCGATGGCCGCATTGATGCCAGAAGGGTGCGATCGGGCCGGGGTTGGGGATGGGTGTGGGGGGCGTTGGCAGTAAGCTAGGTATAGGGGAAGCAAAGTATGTAAATCTAGTTGAAGACACAAAACCTGGGATTAATCCCCAGCTTCCCCACTTTACCAAGTTGTGTGATCCTAGGCAATAGTTTAATTTCACTTTTCCTCCTTTTTCTTCATTATCACATATACGAGGACCTCGAAATATAGCACTTGTTGTCAGGTTGGGGGTAAGAGTTAATGTTTCTAAATTCATGTTTGAAAACCATCACTTTTAAAATAATACTTCTCAATGGACTGATGAAATCTGATGTACTAAAGTGAAAAGGTTTTGCATATTATTTAAATACGCTTTTAGAATTTAAGAGACTGTATCCTATTTTACACTTTTGGTTCAAGATCGTTTTAAAAATTAAAGTGCTCCTAAAGTTAAGTGGTGCACGACTAATAGTTACTTCTTTTCTTTGACATATATTAACCTTTAAATAAATGTTTGCCTGTTAATTTAACATGTTTTTTATTGTTAGCATTCCTCTAGTAAACAGTGGTGCTGTACACCATTGGGCCGCATGTAAAGGTCAGGAGGGCTGCATGCGGCACCCAGGCCGTACTTTGAGTATCAAGGGTGTAAGCCATTAGGCTGACAGATGGACGACCTCAGATACTTGGAAAATTTGTTTGCAGATCTTCCTTTCCACCTTCCCAGCTCGTTCTTCTACCGTAGGCTGGTGAGAGGGACACTGGTACAGGAAAGGTAAAAAATGAGAGGGAGTGGACGGCACCTTAGGGTTGTAATCAGACTGGGAGGGCAGCAAGTGTGCCAGTGGTTCCTGGCACCCAACTGCGGTGGAGAGATAGAGGTCTGCAGAGGTCCTTTTTCAGTTCATCAGATATGATAGTTTCCTGAAGATGGGGGGACATAATTCAGATGAGTACAATTGCATAATTGGCGATAGTTCTACTAGCCATGCCAGTAAAACACCTTTGGTGTCAGAAGTGGGATTTAATCTGCTCAATATAATGGTGTAACCAGTATGTTATAGCAATTTATTAAGTGCACGAATACCGAAAGGTGTCTTGGCGCTAGCAATCCTGAGCATTAGATCCAGCCCTAGTAAATAAATAACCAAGTTTTAAGATTTTACTTGAAGGTGGTTAGAGTGAGAAAAGCCCTAATATGAGTTGGTAAGCTGTTACAAAGTTTAGTGGATCCTGAAATGAAGCTTCTGCCCACCCCCAATTTGTCTTTTGCATTCTGGAAAGCATTGTAAGATTGGCCCCGGATGAGCAAAGGAGTCTGTTGGGAGAGTACCATTTCAACGACATCCTAAGGAACTGAGGACCTATATTGTGTAGCGCCTTGTAGTTAATGCATAAGGCCTTAAACTTAATCCGACTTCTCATGGGAAGCCAATGAAGGTATTTCATATCCTCGGGCACCGAGTGGAACTTGGGAATGCCTAGGCTAAGTATGAGATTCCTCTATAAAGAAAAAGGTGTCTGATGAGGCTAATGGCAACCAATGACATATACATGCACTTTATCAACTTCAAACGCAGGACCAGCCTCTCAAAACCTTTGTTTGTGTTCATGAGAGGATAACCCACCCCTTCCTCTCTCATTCCCTCTCACCAAGACCACTCCTGTCACACTACCAAACTTTGTCATCCTTCAGACTCTTAGTGCCTGTCACCCTCTCTGCCACCCCAGCCCTGCCACACTCGGAGCTTGTGTCACACTCCTACCCCATCACTTACACCCGCTTGTTGCTGAATTCCGAGGCCTCACCACCTCCTCCCTAGATCTGTCACACTCAAAGACCCTGTCTTCCATCTAGGTGCTAGCCCCTTCCCTGTCTTTGTCCTCTCTGACTCCCTGTCACACTCCCAATAAATGTCACTGTCCCTTTTCTTCTTGCACTACTAGTCTGGTGGAGGCACATTTTTGGAAACAAAAGTGATTGTTAAAGATAACGTGAGAGATATGTGCCTTCTTCGGACTGGAAAACCAGGCCACACATCACTGTGAACCAGTGGTCGAAGTGGGAAAAAAAAGTAGGGGAACTGTGGGTGGAGAATCAGGGGGCGGGAGTAACCGAAGATTGAATTAGTGGGCGGAGTCAGGGGTGTGGCTAGAAAAAGCAAAACATACCATTTTTTTGTACATTTAGGATTTCACTGATCAGTTACAGCTTATAACGTTATTTAATTCAAACAATGGATAAACATATTTATTTGAGGTTTAATTCAGGAAAAAGTAAACAGTCATAGGGAATACAGGTTTATGTAAAGCGTGCGAAATATAAACAGTAACAACATGTTACCTTAATGCTTTTACTCTCATTGTTCAGAAATCCATGATTATTTTCTGCCTCAAACATTGAGGTCATGAATACAGGGCTCCTCCTGTACACATGTGTTAAGCAGGGCTCAGAAGAGAAAGGGACTCTTCAGGAGAATCTAGACTCACGGAAACCCACAAAGGCTCCTGCATATTCATGTCAGCCATCTAGCTGCTCAATCATAATATAGCAAAAAGAACAACTGATGGACAGAATACAGAACAATATCATACATTCACTCCAGTACAGAGATCTGGGCCTAAATCCATTGTTTCTTTGCTCACCATGCCATTCCAGTTTGGACCCAGCCATATGCAAATCAGTCTTGATCCTGCACCCAATGTGAACAGTCCAGCCCGAACTGCCAGGCCATATGTATTCAAGTGTCCTTTCATTCGGGAAGTGAACACAAAGCAGTACCCACTGAACTATGCACATAAAATATTGCTCTTTGATTCGCATGGTATATGTTCTTTGCATCAGGCATACTACCCCTCTGCACTACCTTAGATGAGTAAAACAGCCACTAGACAAAACATGCTCCCATCTCTCTCCAGCAGGTACATTGATCACCAAAGTTATCTTGGCACTTGTATTGTAGACCGAAACCTGCTGAATATACAAAGAACTTTGCAGTGTTTTTAAAACTCCTGCACTTGCACAAAACCGGTCCCCCCAAACTAAACTGGCCCCCTACCCTTCCAGTCGCCCTGGGAAACGCCTGCTCCTGCCCTTTCACTGCTCCTGTCCAGTCAGTACTCCTGCTCATGCTCGATCAACACTCCTGCTTCATCAATTCCCCTGCCCCCTCCTTTCTCCTGCCCTGTCACTTCTCCTGGCCCGTCACTTCTCCTGCCCGTCACTGCTCCTACCCTTTTCACTGCTCCTGCCCAGTTCACTGCTCCTGCCCTGTTCACTGCTCATGTCCTGTTCACTGCTCATGTCCTGTTCACTGCTCATGTTGTTCACCGCTCCTATCTGGTTACCGCTCCTGTACGGTCACTGCTCCTGATCATGTCTAATCACTGCTTCGGCCCCGTCACCTCTCCTGCCCCGTCACCTCTCCTGCCCCATCACCTCTCCTGCCCCATCACCACTGCTGCCTGTCACTTCTCCTGCCCGTCACTTCTCCTGCCCGGTCACCTCTCCTTCCCTGTCGCCTCTCCTTCCCTGGTGCCTATCCTTCCCTGGTGCCTCTCCTGCCCTGTCGCCTCTCCTGCCCTGTCACCTCTCCTGCCCTGTCCCTTTTCCTGTCCAGTCACTTCTCATGTCCTGTCACTTCTCATGTCCCGTCACTTCTGCCCCGTTCACTGCTCCTGCCCCGTTCACTGCTCCTGCCCCGCCACTTCTGCCCCGTTCACTACTCCTGCCCCGTTCACTACTCCTGCCCCATTCACTACTCCTGCCCCGTTCACTACTCCTGCCCCGTTCACTGCTCCTGCCCCGTTCACTGCTCATTCCCCGTTCACTGCTCATGTCCGTTCACCGCTCCTGCCCAGTTACCGCTCTTGCTCATGCCTAATCACCGCTCCTGCCCCATCACTTCTCCTGCTTCGTCACTTCTTCTGCCCTGTCACCTCTCCTGCCCGGTCACTTCTCCTGCCACATTACTTCTCCTGCCACATCACCTCTCCTGCCCCGTCACCTCTCCTGCCCCGTCACCTCTCCTGCCCATCACTTCTCCTGCCCGGTCACTTCTCTTGCCCGGTCACCTCTCCTGCCCTGTCATCTCTCCTGCCCGTCATGTCACCTGCCCGTCACATCACCGGCACGTCCCTTTTCCTGCCCTGTCACTTCTCCTGCCCGGTCACTTCTCCTGCCCGGTCACCTCTCCTTCCCCATCACTTCTCCTTCCCCGTCACTTCTCATTCCCCGTCACTTCTCATTCCCCGTCACTTCTCCTGTCCCGTCACTTCTCCTGTCCCGTCACTTTTCCTGCACCGTCACTTCTGCCCCGTTCACTGCTCTTGCCCCATTCACTGCTCCTGCCACGTTCACTGCTCCTGCCCCGTTCACTGCTCCTGCCCCGTTCACTGCTCCTGTCCGTTCACCGCTCCTGCCCGGTTACCACTCCTGCTCATGCCTAATCACTGCTCCTGCCCCATTACTTCTACTGCTTCATCACTTCTCCTGCCCCGTCACCTCTCCTGCCCCGTCACCTCTCCTGTCCATCTCCTCTCCTGCCCATCACATCACCTGCCTGTCATGTCACCTGCCCGTCACCTCTTGTGCCTGGTCATCTCTCCTGCCCTGTTGCCTCTCCTTCCCCGTCACCTCTCCTGCCCTGTCGCCTCTCCTGCCCCATCACTTCTCCTGCCCCGTCACTTCTCCTGCCCCGTCACTTCTCCTGCCCCGTCACTGCTCTTGCCGTTCACTGCTCCTGCCCCGTTCACTGCTCCTGCCCCATTCACTGCTCCTGCCCCGTTCACCGCTCCTGTCCTTTCACCACTAAAGTCCTTTCACTGCTCCCACCGGTTACCATTCCTGCTCATGCCACGTCACCTCTCCTGCCCCATCACCTCTCCTGCCACATCACCTCTCCTGCCCCATCACCACTGCTGCCCGTCACTTCTCCTGCCCGTCACTTCTCCTGCCATCTCTTCTCCTGCCCGGTTGCCTCTCTTTCCCTGGTGTCTCTCCTTCCCTGGCGCCTCTCCTGCCCTGTCCCTTTTCCTGTCCCGTCACTTCTCATGTCCTGTCACTCCTCCTGCCCTGTCACTTCTGTCCCGTCACTGCTCCTGCCCAGTTCACTCTGTGTACAACATTGCTTAATTCAGACACTCTGTTCATCACCACCCCCTTTTCTGAATCGTTTTTGGCCACTATAGGTGTGGCAGGGTATACTCAGACATGAGTCCCTTGCTCACTGCTCCATCAGGATTCAAGCAAGCCGGGCCGACGAGGCTGAAATGCCAGAAACCGGTCCCCGGTAGCTTGTGACCTTTCTGGTGAAGAATTGGCTTGGTAGTTTGGTCTGCCCTGTTCCCATGATGCACTGGGCATGGGACAGGCTAATTTGCATATAGCCAGGTTCTGAGCTGGGATGGGGCAGTGAGCTAAATAACGGTGATGGATCAAGCCCTGATCTTTGGACTGGGTAAGAGTGGTCTGCTTAATTCAGACACTCTGTTCATCACCACCCCCTTTTCTGACTCCTCCTGCCCTGTCACTTCTGTCCCGTCACTGCTCCTGCCCAGTTCACTCTGTGTACAACATTGACAAATTACACAAGGGGGCAAGTTCCCCACAGTACTCTGGGGAAAGCTCCTCTGTAATCACTCACTACGATCTCACTGGCTGGCACATGGTATGCTAAAGGCAGACGGTGGGTGCAGGCGCATTGTCATTCTAAAGGGGATAATCGGTCTCAATCGGAATGACAATGGGCCGCCCTCAGTCTGTAAGAGCTCAGGGAGGGGCTGCTGCAGCCTCTGGAGCTCAACAGAGAAGTGCGAGTCGCCCCTGGAAGCTGAATGAAAAAGTTAACGTTTTTAAGTAGGACTATTCTTGTTGTTCCGGGATGATTTTTTGAAAGAAAGAAGTAGGGGAACGGACTGAAATAATTTTTAGATGTTGGGGCACGCCGTGCCCTTCCGATCCCGCCCACTTCTACCACTGTGTGTGAACACATGGCAAGGAGGATTGCTGCATGCAAGAGGTTGGAGGCAAAGATTCCCTATGGGCGGGCAGTTGGGATTGAGAGGCAGAGGGGACAGGGGAAGAGAGAGAGAGAGAGAGAGAGAGAGACTATTTATAATGCACTCATTATCACATTTATAACACTGCAAAAATCGACAGCTAACAACAGCATGATATCCAATTCAATCATATACACACATACTCGGACTTCTGGGTCCTGAAGTCCAAAGAGTTCATTAACCCTTTGTGTGCTCATGACGGAACCGTTCCGTCACGAGCCTCGGGTGGGCTGTGCTGGTGACGGAACGGTCCCGTCATGGCCCGCTCGCCGCGCCTGCGCGGCGGCAATTCCGCACCTGCGCTGACGTTCTAAAGAGCGGGCGGGGCCGTGACGGAACCGTTCCGTCACAAGCACAGCTCACCCGAGGGCCGTGACGGAGCGGTTCTGTCATGAGTACGGGAGCGCCGCGCAGCCCCGCCTCCCCCTTAGTGCTACGGCGGAATAGCCGCCGCAGCTAAGGGGTTAATATGAAGCTGAGCCACAGGTTCCTTTCAGAGTCTGTGGCTTCTCAGCAAATTTAGCTACAAATCATGCTGTGGAAGGCCTTATTTGGTCATATTTTTGCATTTTTTCTGGAGAATGGAACACTTACCTCACCACCTTCCCCCAAGACCTCTGGAGAAAGGGTGGCTTGCTGGCTGCCTGAATGCAGTTTGTACTAAGTATTTATGCCCCATCCTTGTTACACTTCTCCAGCCACCACTGTGCACAGCTCTGCTTTATGTCACCTCCATTTGAAAGGCCCACAGCCTGGACCCTGACTGATCATGGCGCCACCCATGATCCATTTGGCTTCTCTTTGCCACAAAAACCTGCCTCTGCCATGGAAGCCGTCCATCGCGTCTCACACTCGTTTGCCACGGATTTGCTTTTGTTTTCCACACTTTGTTGTGTGGCAGTCCTTAAAACGCTTGGGAAAAGTTAGTGTAATATATCACTAAGATGTCACCACTTATTGTGCCCAGGCAGTGCCTTAGTCCTCTGTGGCCTCATACCTTTGTTTTTCGAGTAATGTTTAGGTACATTTGGGATTTGCAGCGGCCGAGTGACATCTAGTGTCCAATATTGAAAACTACACCATCTGCGACTTCCCTTCTTCTATGGGAGTCCTATTTTAAATATGTGTTTTCTTTGGATGAATATCTATTATCACGCATTGCCTCAACATTAAATTGTGGAAATTCAGATATTAGTAGAACATGATTTCACCAGTTCGGGAGATAGCTATGAACTTTAGAATGCTACAAATCTTTTCCGGAGCTCAGTAAAAGCATTCAGTTTGAGAGGTTGAGAGGGAACTGTGCTTAGTTCAGACGAGTTCTACAAGACTTTCTACGGCTGCGGTGGGTGGGCTTACATCATAACACGTTTGCTATGATTGTGGGAGGGTATTCAAGAGGCGGTGAAAACGTGATCAGTTTATTTTCTGCACCGTCTTTGAGGTCAGAAAGATTTTTATCCGGTCCGACAGTTTGGTTTAGTTAATTGAGGGTCAGTATCTCGGCGCCAGGTGGGAGGGGGGATTCACTATTGACCTTGAAATTTCAGGTGGACATATCAGGGACTTTGACCCAACAAAAGCTGAGATTTAGACTGTATTGGATGCTGTCTACGATGAGGAAAATCAAGGGGGATATTCACAAGGAGTTATCGCTGTGTTATTGGCACTTTTCTGCCGCTAATGCAGCGATAATTTTATTGCCCTATTACCAAGCTGTCGCTAACAGCTGTTAGCGACAGTTTTTAGGCGAAAACATCTGTTGTAAAGATCGCCACTTCTGTTAGCGATAATTATATGCAAAAACTGTCGCAAAAATCCACTTCTCCATATTCACAAGGGAATCCTTGAAGTTATGAAGATCCAAAAATCTGTCTCTAACTGCAGTTAGAGTCAGTTTCTTAAGACCATAAATAGCTAGTCTGAAAAATGGAGATAACACTAGTGGCCTCATCTCAGCAGGTTTTGGTGCTGGACAGCGCTGCAAGCAATGTTGCAGCGCTGCTCTGCGACAAAACTACAGTGCAGGAATGCGCACCATCAATAAGATAGTGCGCATTCCCGGGCCCCAGTCATGAAAAGTGTTGTAGCGCTGCGACAAGACAGCGTTGCAACACTTCCCACTACGCCCTTCTTGCGACAGCATGGATGTGCTGTATTTACTGGACAGTGCTCCATGACCCAAGTAATGACAGATACGTCAGGAATCCTGGCGTATCTGTCTGCGTTAAAGTCACGCATTGCTGCAGTTGTGTCACAACCATGACGCAACTCCATCAATGCATGGGCCAGCCTATCCCTGTGGAACTGCGTTACCCTCATGCCTGCCAACAGGCAGGCGGAAGGCACTGATGCTGTTCATGACGGGTGCCCGAATGTCCGCGCTGTTGGAGTTCCATCGGTGGTGGTTGCGCGCTGCGGGGTCATTGTTTGGAAGCATTGGTGGAGTGTTGGTGGGAGGGAGTTGACGAGACATTCTTCGGTGGCCTTGATCCAGCTGCGAGGGGATGTGATGATGGCGCTGGCGGCCGGTGGGCAAGGTGAAGATGTGATGGTACCAATGATGGTCGGTCCAGGATAGTCTGGTGTTGTGGCTGTCGTTGAAGTTCCCATTGGCATAGGTGACGTGCTCGACCGTGTGTCCTGCTATGTGGCTTGTTGAAGTGACTTGTTGCTTTTGTCTTATGTAGGGGACCTTCCCCAGGAGGGGGTGGTGTTCTGGTCATTGGGGTTGTCCAGGTGGATCTTGAGTTAACCGAGTAGGATGTCGTCGGTGGATGGGAGACCCTGGTTTGCAATGAGGTCTACAATGGTATTGGAGAATGGGGGTCTGCACATGAGGGTGCAGAGGATGTACTTGGGCTTGGTCCGTATCTGGGAGTTTGCTTCTGTAGGTGATGGCAATTACTCTCTTGATGGTCGGGGTGCTCCTTGTGGGTGATACTGCAGCCATCAGAGATGGCGATGGCGATGTCTGGTCCGGAGCAGAGGTTTGTCCTGGCAGGCGAGGTGGCGTCCAGGTATAAGGGTGAGGAGGGTGCTGGCGTTGTAGCGGTAGAGTGTCCCAGAGGAAGGTTCCTTGGTGCTGAGCGCGGTCCAGGGGCAGACGGACGCAAACGGCATAGCCTATAGGTTGCCTTTGGCACGGGAGACGACCATTACAAGGCAGGCAGTACATCATTAACAACGCAACTCCGACAATGCAGTTGCCTTTACATCGCATTTGATTACAACGCATTGTGAGGTCAGTAATGGGGTAATTAAAAGTTTTTCGGTGGGTATGGGTTTTGGATGTCTGATCAGAAAATTGGGGTGTGATTTGGGGTAAAATATTAATATTGGGGTGTGTTTTGGGGTAAAATATGAAAAATGGGGTGTGTTTTGTGATAAAATATGAAAATTGGGGTGTGTTTTGGGTGCTCAAAAATTAATTCCACGTTTCACGGTTGAGTTTGGGTTGCAAAGGTTAATTTTGGGTTGCAATCACTGAGGTGGGAATAGTGATATTTATGTCTCCGCTATGTAACACTTACTCTACTGTAGCAATGTGCCTAGTATTAGTATGCATTGGAATGGAATGCAATGTTCTGGCATGCGTTGCAACTATGTATGTGCCTTTGGCACACGAGTGGTATGCCCGCTGTGCATGGGCGCACAGCGGCTGCCATTGAGAAGTTCTGGGGGCGCTGGACAGCTGTGAGGTGGTAAACGCTGGTAAGAACACTGGATGGGGCATGGACACGGGGATGTGTGTGTGAGCGGGTGTTGCAAAAATGTTAAATGAGGAAAGCATTACCTCGAAGTCGGGTCCCATGTCTTTGTAGCTCCTGCTCTCCTACATCTGATTCCAGGAAAAGGAAGTAGGCAGTAAGGCTCCCTCCCCTGAGTCAATCACAATGCAGCAATGCAGCAGTGGGATGGTTAATTAGCAATAGGACAAGTCATGCAGCCAGGGGCCGGGGGTGGGCATGTTCTCCATGCAGGATGCAATGCAGTCTGCATGGCAAACATGGAAGTGCGCATGACTGCTTTCGGCGGCCTGAGTGGGCCAACCAAACAGTCATTGCGCACTTGAGTGGGCATGCCAATCCGCCCATGCCCTGCTCAATGTTTGTAGCAGTCCTATCCTGAGGATACATAGCATGATTACATCAGTTAGTTATCCCTTGTTTTTCCCTTTTGAATCTGTTTTTTTGGCTTCTCTGAGCTTGCGCTTCCCGCCTCTGCTGCCCCTGCGGCCCCGCCCCTGTCCTCGCCTGTTCCCGCCACCCAGCCGATTGTTCCTCCCGCCTCCCCTACTAAATGGCAGCCGCTGTGCGGTGGCGCTCCGCTGGCGCGCCATGCCTAAGGCAAGCCCATCTGCGCCCATCCGTGACCCGACCATGACCAGCGCCAGGAACCCTGGATCTCGAGCCACCCACTGCCACAGTACAGCCACTCTCCATGCACTCATTCCCAGAAAACGCAGAGACTGCCAACAGGCCTCGCTAAACATGACCCACTGCCAGTTCTCCTGCTTCCACTGCTGCCAGACCTTAACCTCCACCCCAGCCTCCAACACAGCCGACGCCAGCACCAGCGACACCCTAAGAAGTATTCTCCTCAATGTACGCTCCGTGCGCAAACATGCTGTGGAAATCTGGAACCTACTCGACTCTCTCTCGCCCGACATCACCTTCTTCCACCTGGACCAACGCCTCCTCTGCCCCTGACATCAACACCGCCATCCCGGACGGATACAAGATCCAGAGGAAGGACCTCCCCAACCACCCAGGAGGGGGCCCCGCCATCGACCACAAGAGCACCCTCCGCCTCACCACCTCCAGCAAAACCTTCCCCTCTGCCAAACACCTACACTTCCTGATCCAGACCAGCCCCAACTCCACACTCCGAGGAACCCTCGACTACAGACCCCCTGGCCCCGGGACACCCTTCGCCACCACCATCACCGACTTCATCGCACCCCACGCCATCGCCTTAATGAACTACATACTCACTGGAGACCTGAACTTCCACCTCGACAACCCCAGCAACCCCAACTCCACCATCCTTTGTGACAACCTTGCCAACATCGGACAACTCATTTCCACATGACCCACAGAGCAGGACACACCCTCGACCGCATCTTTGCAGCAGGAAACAGCCCCGTGCCCACCACGAAGGAACTGGAGCAAGGTTACCGACGAGCAACTCAACTCCACCCTCACCCAAGAAAACCACCCCTGGGCACCCGACACCAACATCGCAGCCAGAGAACTCCACACTTGGATCTCCAACTAAGCAGACGAGCTTGCCTCGCTCCACAACCCCTACAAACAGCACCCCAGGAAAGCCACCTGGTTCACCACCGATCTCCAAGAAGCAAGACGCTCCTGCAGACGCATGGAGAAGAACTGGAGAAACACCAAGAAACCCGAAATCTACACCACCTATAAGGATACCATGACGGACTACCACAACCAAATCAGAACCACAAAGAGGAACTTCATCCACAACAAAATCCTTGCCAACTCCACCAACTCCAAGCAACTCTTCGGTGTCATTCAGTAATTCACCAACCCACGCAACAAAGCCACAGACATCACCCTGTCCCAAGACCTCTGAGATAAGCTTGGAACCTACTTCTACCTCAAGATGAAAAACCGCTACGACAACTTCGCCGACCATCCACCAGATGCCACAGCAGGCCACCCGCACCCCAGACACACCAGCCAGACCACCATCTCCACCTGGATGCCGGTCACAACTGAAGACACCGCCTCGACCATGAAAGGCATCCGCTCAGGGGCCACCACCAATCCCTGCCTTCCTCACATCTACCGCGGCCGCCATCGCACCCAAACTAAAATGCACCATCAACGCCACCTTCAAAACAGGCACCTACCCAGATGACTGGAAGCTTGCATTAGTCAGGTCCCTGATCAAGAAGCCCACAGCTGACCCCACCGACCTCAAGAACTACCGGCCCATCTCGCTCCTTCCTTCGCGGCCAACGTTCCAGAGAAAACAGTCAACAGAGAACTGACACGATTCATCGAAGACAACGCCATCCTCGACCCGTCCCAATCCGGATTCTGAAGCAACCACAGCACAGAGACCGTCCTACTCGCTGCCACAGACGAAATCCGCACTCTCCTGGTCCAAGGCCACTCCACAGGCCTCATCCTACTTGACCTTTCAGCGGCCTTCGATTGCGTCTCCCACCGCACTCTAGTTGTCAGACTACACGATGCCGGGATACAAGGAACAGCCCTAGACTGGATCCGATCATTCCTCACCAGAAGAAGCCAAAGGATCAGACTGCCACCCTTCCTCTCTGATCCCGTGTAAAGCACCTGGGGGTCCCACAGGGGTCATCTCTGAGCCCGACCCTCTTCAACATCTACATGGCCCCCCTCGCCGCCATCGTCCGACAACAAGGCCTCAACATCCTATCCTTCGCTGATGACACCCAGCTCAACCTCTCCCTCACCAAAGACCCCCATCATAGCCTGACGCAACTTCCAGAAGGGTATGCAAGACTTTGCTGTCTGGATGACCGACAGCTGCCTGAAGCTCAACGCCGAGAAGACAAAAGTCCTTGACCTTGGAACCACCCCTTCAGCATGGGACAAGACTTGGTGGCTGACCGCCCTTTGAAGACCACCTACCCTCTAGGAGCACGCCAAAAACCTTGCATCGTACTTGACTCATTCCTCACCATGAACCAACAGGTCAATCCGCCGCCTCCAGCTACTTCAACACCCTCTGCATCCTCCGCAAGACCTTCAAATGGATGCCCATGGAGTCAAGGAAGACAGTTACCCATGCACTCATCACCAGCAGACTGGACTATGGACTGGACTATGGAACCGCACTCTACTCCGGCATTGACAAGTCCCTACTCCGCAAACTACAGACATTACAGAACACCGTCGCCAGACTCGTCCTCAGCATCCCCCGGCATGAACACATCAGTCAACACCTACGAAGACTCCACTGGCTCCCCGTTCAGAAAAGAGTCACCTTCTAAATCCTCACTCACTCCTATAAATGCCCACACAACAACGGACCCAAATACCTCAACGACAGAATCAACTTCCACATACCGAAAGAAACCTCCGATCTTCCAACCTCGCACTGGCTGAAACCCTGCACGTCCACAGAGCCAGAGCAGACCGAAGATACTTCTCCCACATTGCAGCCAAGGCCTGGAACGAGCTACCGGCAGACATCATATGCGCCCCCTCCCTGAACACCTTCAGGAAGAACCTCAAGACCTAGCTCTTTGGCTAATAGATCTGCGGAAGACCCCCCCCCCCCGTGCCTTGAGACCCTCACGGGTGAGTAGCGCGCCTACAATTCCCCAGATTGTTTGATTGATTGAGTTATCTTCATGTGATGATTGTTCCTCTTCTGCACTGCTTGAAGCAGTGGGGCAACGCACTTCCACCATTGCGGAAGTGCCGCCACTGAGGGTGCGTCATCTACGTGTGATAGGCCTGAGCAACTCGCCTCGGCCCTCCTGTGCTACGCGTCCCACCTTCTCCTTACCTGGACATTGACACCAAGGTGCAATCCACTGCACTCTCTTCAAATCTGTGACTAAGCTAGCAAGAGCCTCAGCCAGAGGTGATTTCACTAGGCTAGGTACAGCAGTCACTGCGTAGTCCGCTGGTGGACCTCCTAATGCAGCAGGGCCCCCTTAGGCATGACGTTGAAGCGCTCACGCCACACAAGTTCGGCGTAGCACCGTGGCCTCACCCTCCACAGCATACGGCCAGTCCAACATCATCGGGCCTGTGATGCAGGGAGACGGCACACTGCGTTGGTAATCCCCTTATTGCACCCCGGTGTAGTGGTGGATCGTAGTATGCGATGCGGATCTCACTACGTTGGTGGCAGGAGCGTCTCTCCCACTAACAGCTCTAAGGGTTGCAAGGCGGTATTCTCACACAGGTCAGCAAAGTGTCTCCATGCTACCTGCCAGACTTCACCACCATGTACAGGCAAATGTTGTGCCTCAATGTCTACCGCCACGGCTCATTGACTCCACAGCTCCTCCACATCCCATTCCAGGCTCCAGATGCTGGTCCAGCAAGGCATCCAGGCTCTAGGTGCAGGTCGAGCGAGGCATATAGGCTCCAAAATAATTTCAAAAAGGGGGTGGTGATGGACAGAGTATCTGAGTTAATCAGAACACTCCTACCCAGTCAACAGATCAGGGCTTGATCCATCACCGTTTTTTAGCTCACTGCACCATCCCAGTTCAGAACCTGGCTATATGCAAATTAGTCTGTCCCTGGCCCAGTGCATCATGGGAACAGGGCAGACCAAACTACCAAGCCAATTCTTCACTGGAAAGGAAACAAGCTTCCGGGGACCGGTTTCTGGCATTACAGCCGTCTTCGGCCCGGCTTGCTTGAATCCTGATGGTGCAATGAGCAAGGGACTCATGTCTGAGCATACCCTTCCACACTCATGGTGGCCAAAATAATTTCAAAAAGGGGGTGGTGATGGACAGAGTATCTGAGTTAATCAGAACACTCCTACCCAGTCAACAGATCAGGGCTTGATCCATCACCGTTTTTTAGTTCACTGCACCATCCCAGTTCAGAACCTGGCTATATGCAAATTAGTCTGTCCCTGGCCCAGTGCATCATGGGAACAGGGCAGACCAAACTACCAAGCCAATTCTTCACTGGAAAGGAAACAAGCTTCCGGGGACCGGTTTCTGGCATTACAGCCGTCTTCGGCCCGGCTTGCTTGAATCCTGATGGTGCAATGAGCAAGGGACTCATGTCTGAGCATACCCTTCCACACTCATGGTGGCCAAAATAATTTCAAAAAGGGGGTGGTGATGGACAAAGTATCTGAGTTAATCAGAACACTCCTACCCAGTCAACAGATCAGGGCTTGATCCATCACCGTTTTTTAGCTCACTGCACCATCCCAGTTCAGAACCTGGCTATATGCAAATTAGTCTGTCCCTGGCCCAGTGCATCATGGGAACAGGGCAGACCAAACTACCAAGCCAATTCTTCACTGGAAAGGAAACAAGCTTCCGGGGACCGGTTTCTGGCATTACAGCCGTCTTCGGCCCGGCTTGCTTGAATCCTGATGGTGCAATGAGCAAGGGACTCATGTCTGAGCATACCCTTCCACACTCATGGTGGCCAAAATAATTTCAAAAAGGGGGTGGTGATGGACAGAGTATCTGAGTTAATCAGAACACTCCTACCCAGTCAACAGATCAGGACTTGATCCATCACCGTTTTTTAGCTCACTGCACCATCCCAGTTCAGAACCTGGCTATATGCAAATTAGTCTGTCCCTGGCCCAGTGCATCATGGGAACAGGGCAGACCAAACTACCAAGCCAATTCTTCACTGGAAAGGAAACAAGCTTCCGGGAACCGGTTTCTGGCATTACAGCCGTCTTCGGCCCGGCTTGCTTGAATCCTGATGGTGCAATGAGCAAGGGACTCATGTCTGAGCATACCCTTCCACACTCATGGTGGCCAAAATAATTTCAAAAAGGGGGTGGTGATGGACAGAGTATCTGAGTTAATCAGAACACTCCTACCCAGTCAACAGATCAGGGCTTGATCCATCACCGTTTTTTAGCTCACTGCACCATCCCAGTTCAGAACCTGGCTATATGCAAATTAGTCTGTCCCTGGCCCAGTGCATCATGGGAACAGGGCAGACCAAACTACCAAGCCAATTCTTCACTGGAAAGGAAACAAGCTTCCGGGGACCGGTTTCTGGCATTACAGCCGTCTTCGGCCCGGCTTGCTTGAATCCTGATGGTGCAATTTATTTATTTATTTATTATAGAGTTTTGTATAGCGCGAACAAGACCCGTGGGTATCAGAGCGCTTAACATAGAGTAGGTGAAAGCATAACATATATATTAACAGTTATAAGAATCACAGATATGATGTAGATGAAATGTAATCATTCTTGACACATGCGCATTGCTGTTAAAAGTGAGTTGCAGCTCCAATTATATCAAAAGCAAAATATATACACATAGGTGAGGTAGATAGTTATAATATATACACATAGGTGAGGTAGATAGTTATAAGTCCCTGAGGGATGCGGTTGTAAGGTCATTTAAAGATAGAGTTTGGAGATAAATTTATGGTCCGTTTCATATCCTAGAATTAGCAATCTTTATAATACTGATTATTCTTCGCCTTCCTGATGTCATAAATGTTCTGAAATAAAGCAGCAATAGTTCAGGGCAGTGATCAATGATCTTCTCTATTTATTGTATTTGTTCATCAGAAGGCTCTTCACTTCCCGCTTGAATGTTGCCACATTTTTGATCTTCCTAATGGTTGGAGGGAGTGAGTTCCAGATTCTGGGGGCAGCTCCTGAGAATGCTCTGTCATAGGTTTTTTTCTTTCTGAAGATGGCTGGTCGTAATAGCAACTCCTCAGCGCTTCTTGCTGGTCGGTTACCTCCAGACAGCTGAATTTTCTTGGCTAGGTATCCTGGGGTGTTGTAGTGGAGCGCTTTATGCGTGATACATGCTATCTTCATTTGGATTCTGGCTTCGTAAGGTAGCCAGTTTAAAGCTTTCAAGTGTGGGGATATATGATCATATTTCCTAGATCCGGTGATAAGTCTTGCCGCGGCGTTGAGGCAGGCTTTTAGTGGGGCTGTGGACGTTTTTGGTAGGCCAGCTAAGGTGGTGCAGCCATATTCAATCCTAGAGATAACCAAGGATTGGATTGCCAGTTTGAGATCCGGCTCTGAGATGAATGGTTTCAGTTTTCTTAAGTAGTTCAGGTGGAAGCGGGCATTTTTAGCCATTGAGTTAATGTGGGCTTTCATGTCCAGATTCTCGTCTAAAGTGATTCCAAGCGATTTAGCTGAGTTGACTAGGGTTGGGGTGCAGTTAAGCGCAGTCACGACTTTCGTCCATTCCTTTATTTCCGCCTGGCTCCTTGGTGGTGAGATTAGTAGGAACTCTGTTTTGTGAGCATTTAGTTTCAGATGATTATTAGTTAGCCATTGTAGTGCCATTTTTAATGTCTCGTTCATTATTTCAATGTCTTTTAGGGATGCGATCTTTATGTATATCTGCGTGTCATCCGCATACATGTGATATGATATCTGTGATTTTTGGAGAATTTCTGTAAGTGGTTCGACGTATAGGTTAAACAGATCTGGGGATAACGTCGATCCTTGAGGGACTCCTTTTGAGATAGGGCATGGAGGTGAGATAGATTAGTTGACCCGGAATCGCTGTGTTCTGTTTTGTAAAAAGGAGTTGAACCAGTTCAGTACAATTCCCGACAATCCCATCCTGTCCTGCAGCCTGGTCAGTAATGCTTCGTGGTTTACCGTGTCAAACGCCGACGACAGGTCAAGGAGAATCAGTAGGCATGCTTGATTTTGGTCAAGTGCCTGTATCGCATCATCAACAATATGGAGAATCGCTGTTTCCGTGCTATGTTCTGTTCTGAATCCTGACTGGCATTCGTCAAGCAAGGAGAACTTGGTGATGTGTTGGCTGAGTTGGTTCTGGACGCATTTCTCAATTAACTTGGCTAGTACAGGGATATTGGTCACTGGGCGAAAGTTGTTTGGATCTGAGGTGTCCGCTGAGGGTTTTTTGATTATGGGTGCGACTTCACCTGTTTTTAGGCAGTCAGGGAGGATCCCTTGTGATAGAGAAGCATTTATTATTTCGGTCCATATTGGAACTAAAACGTGGTTGATTTCTCTTAAGCACTTTGCCGGAAGTGGGTCTTGATAGTGATTGTTTGGTTTGATTTCTGAGAGCGTCTTGGCGGAGCAATGAGCAAGGGACTCATGTCTGAGCATACCCTTCCACACTCGTGGCCAAAATAATTTCAAAAAGGGGGTGGTGATGGACAGAGTATCTGAGTTAATCAGAACACTCCTACCCAGTCAACAGATCAGGGCTTGATCCATCACCGTTTTTTAGCTCACTGCACCATCCCAGTTCAGAACCTGGCTATATGCAAATTAGTCTGTCCCTGGCCCAGTGCATCATGGGAACAGGGCAGACCAAACTACCAAGCCAATTCTTCACTGGAAAGGAAACAAGCTTCCGGGGACCGGTTTCTGGCATTACAGCCGTCTTCGGCCCGGCTTGCTTGAATCCTGATGGTGCAATGAGCAAGGGACTCATGTCTGAGCATACCCTTCCACACTCATGGTGGCCAAAATAATTTCAAAAAGGGGGTGGTGATGGACAGAGTATCTGAGTTAATCAGAACACTCCTACCCAGTCAACAGATCAGGGCTTGATCCATCACCGTTTTTTAGCTCACTGCACCATCCCAGTTCAGAACCTGGCTATATGCAAATTAGTCTGTCCCTGGCCCAGTGCATCATGGGAACAGGGCAGACCAAACTACCAAGCCAATTCTTCACTGGAAAGGAAACAAGCTTCCGGGGACCGGTTTCTGGCATTACAGCCATCTTCGGCCCGGCTTGCTTGAATCCTGATGGTGCAATGAGCAAGGGACTCATGTCTGAGCATACCCTTCCACACACATGGTGGCCAAAATAATTTCAAAAAGGGGGTGGTGATGGACAGAGTATCTGAGTTAATCAGAGCACTCCTACCCAGTCAACAGATCAGGGCTTGATCCATCACCGTTTTTTAGCTCACTGCACCATCCCAGTTCAGAACCTGGCTATATGCAAATTAGTCTGTCCCTGGCCCAGTGCATCATGGGAACAGGGCAGACCAAACTACCAAGCCAATTCTTCACTGGAAAGGAAACAAGCTTCCGGGGACCGGTTTCTGGCATTACAGCCGTCTTCGGCCCGGCTTGCTTGAATCCTGATGGTGCAATGAGCAAGGGACTCATGTCTGAGCATACCCTTCCACACTCATGGTGGCCAAAATAATTTCAAAAAGGGGGGTGGTGATGGACAGAGTATCTGAGTTAATCAGAACACTCCTACCCAGTCAACAGATCAGGGCTTGATCCATCACCGTTTTTTAGCTCACTGCACCATCCCAGTTCAGAACCTGACTATATGCAAATTAGTCTGTCCCTGGCCCAGTGCATCATGGGAACAGGGCAGACCAAACTACCAAGCCAATTCTTCACTGGAAAGGAAACAAGCTTCCGGGGACCGGTTTCTGGCATTACAGCCGTCTTCGGCCCGGCTTGCTTGAATCCTGATGGTGCAATGAGCAAGGGACTCATGTCTGAGCATACCCTTCCACACTCATGGTGGCCAAAATAATTTCAAAAAGGGGGTGGTGATGGACAGAGTATCTGAGTTATTCAGAACACTCCTACCCAGTCAACAGATCAGGGCTTGATCCATCACCGTTTTTTAGCTCACTGCACCATCCCAGTTCAGAACCTGGCTATATGCAAATTAGTCTGTCCCTGGCCCAGTGCATCATGGGAACAGGGCAGACCAAACTACCAAGCCAATTCTTCACTGGAAAGGAAACAAGCTTCCGGGGACCGGTTTCTGGCATTACAGCCGTCTTCGGCCCGGCTTGCTTGAATCCTGATGGTGCAATGAGCAAGGGACTCATGTCTGAGCATACCCTTCCACACTCATGGTGGCCAAAATAATTTCAAAAAGGGGGTGGTGATGGACAGAGTATCTGAGTTAATCAGAACACTCCTACCCAGTCAACAGATCAGGGCTTGATCCATCACCGTTTTTTAGCTCACTGCACCATCCCAGTTCAGAACCTGGCTATATGCAAATTAGTCTGTCCCTGGCCCAGTGCATCATGGGAACAGGGCAGACCAAACTACCAAGCCAATTCTTCACTGGAAAGGAAACAAGCTTCCGGGGACCGGTTTCTGGCATTACAGCCGTCTTCGGCCCGGCTTGCTTGAATCCTGATGGTGCATTGAGCAAGGGACATATCCAGCGAGGCATCCAGGCTCCAGACGCAGGTCCAGTGAGGCATCCAGGCTCCAGACGCAGGTCCAGTGAGGCATCCAGGCTCCAGGCACAGTTCCAGCGAGGCATCCAGGCTCCATGCGCAGGTCCAGTGAGGCAGCCAGGCTCCAGGTGCAGATCCAGCGAAACATCCAGGCTCCAGACACAGGTCCAGCGAGGCATCCAGGCTCCAGACACAGGTCCAGCGAGGCATCCAGGCTCCAGACACAGGTCCAGCGAGGCATCCAGGCTTCAGACGCAGGTCCAGCGAGGCATTCAGGCTCCAGGCGCAGGTCCAGCGAGGCATCCAGGCTCCAGACGCAGGTCCACCGAGGCATCCAGGCTCCAGAACCTGGTCCAGCGAGGCATCAAGGATCTCATCCTGGTCATCCTGGATGTTGGCTGGCTTGCAGGAGCTGTTGATGTGTGCTGCACTTGGCCATGGCTGCTTCATTCTGCATGTAATTGTTTTTATGCCTATTTTATATTGGAGGTTGAATGATTTCCTCTGGCCATCGCGCTGATGTTAGCATCAGTTTTCACCGCCGTTCCCTTATACCATCGCCATGTAGCGATGGCTTGTTAATACACCGCTAACATGGCGATAGTTTTCAGAGTTAGGCGGCGGTAAAAAAACTGCCGCTAACTGGCATTTGAGATAGGTAACGCCAGTCCTTGAGAATATGCCCCTAAGTTGCTTAACTGAAATCCTTACCGTAAAATGGAAAGATGGTGAATGCAGGTCTACGATTGTGCTATTTTTCATACTCTAAAACTGTGTATTTTTTAATAGTTAGTTATGAAGCAATCAGACATTTTAAAAGCGCACAGATTCGTATAGCTATAAAGTGGGCGTTTATTAACAACATCACCAGTGTACTGGTGTATTAAAGTGGTCATCTGGTGAAGACAAAAATCTATTCTCTATACCCAGCCCAGCATCAGTAACAGTCACTAAACAAGCATTGGTAAAGCCAAAAGATTTTACCTCTGCGAAATCTATTGATTTTGTCAACGTTTTTTAGACATGGTACACAGGAGCGTTTGCTGCTGTGCAGCATGTTTTAAAGTTTTAAAAAAGCTATATGACGTGGTCAGCGCTGTTTCTGTCATAGTTCATTTAAAAAAAAAAATTTAAGCCATATTGTACAGCAGCTAGGGCCGCTGTGCAATATGCCTATGCGTTGACTGCGTCAGTTGCTGCCACTGGAATGCTGTGCCATTGATTTTCACTTAATGTTTTTTTTATATTTCTGGCTGCATTAAATATTAGAACATTGGAATGTTGGGAGCTCCATTGAAAACAATGGAGTGCTCCGGGCTTATAATGGCTGGTGGAAGCCTGGAGCTCCAACATTCCAATGTTTCTTTGTTCACAGCTCTGGCTGTGAACAAAGGCTTCAGGGAGCCTGAGGGGATTCCAATCCCCTCACGCTCCCATAAGGCATTGTTCTTTTTTGTTTGAACATTCTGCCCTCTAGTGGCAGAATGTTCTAATAGCCTTATAGCCCTTCGTAGCTGGGCTATACCGGCTATTAACCCCTTCACTGCGGCGCCTATTCCGCCGCAGTGCTAAGGGGGCGGTGCTTATGATGGAGCGGTTCCGTCATGGCCCCGCCCGCTCAATAGAACGTTCAGCGCAGGCGCGGAATCCGTGCCGCGCAGGCGTGCCAAGCGGGCCGTGACGGAACCGCTCCGTCATCAGCACAGCGCGACCGCGGCTGATGATGGAGCGGTTCCGTCATCAGCAGGGGAGGGGTTAAAGTCCCTCTCCCTTGTGGAGAGGGCCTTTAATAGCCGGTATAGCCCTCTTCGACTGGCTATAAGGCTATATTAATGGTGGCGGGTGGTAGAGAGAGTTATGAATGAAGCTCTGTAGGTTCTGGCGCTGCCATGAACGGACCACGTCAGTTGGTGAACAGTCTGAATGCATTATGGACATTACCGCTCCTTGACTTGTACAGTTCCGCAGACAATGCAGCACTTCAAAATATAGCACACACACTGCGAGGGGGCAGTGGGCAGTTCACGGCATGTCTTACCTTGTCAACTCTTGTTTTAATGAATTTCCCTAAACCAGTAGCTCTTTGTAATCTTGTCAATGCATATTACTTCCAAGACAACACTTATAAGTAGCAGCACCTGAGAAGCCGAGTCAAGCTCTGCTCACTGTAGCCCGGCTGTGAAAACAAATTCGAACTGTTAGCAAGCAGAAAAGATGCACTTGCATGGAGCACTCAACAGCAAATTTAAAAAAAAAATACCTTCATGGTGTGTAGGCATTGAAAGGACACTGGCCAAAAGCCAGTAGCCAGTGACTGGAAGCTGTACTTGCTCCAAGCAAGCTCTATGCCAGGCAAGGACAGCAAAGCAAGAGCAGAAGAGAAAGCGGACAACGGCAGGCAAGGTGCTGTCCAATCAGAAGTATGTAAATTAGAGTGACATTGGAAGACACGAATGGCAAGTTCAGGTAAATAAGGGGCGGGTTCTAAGCCACTTTTGAGATTTTTTGAACTTTCAAACACTTTACAAGCACAGCGCTGTGCAGGTGAAACCTAAAAGAACATTCTAGAAAGTTGCTTGGTTTGATGCCCGTTTTTATAGATTATGAGCTCAAAACACCATTCTGACAGCTCAGAAGTTGATTCTCCTCAAACAGCAGATTAACAGTCCTGCTGACAAGGATGCTGGGGGACGAACTTTCTAAACTGCCTACTTTTGAAAGAGTGGCTCATCAGGACTACTAGAATTATACGGTTCTGCAACTGTGGCGTTTTCTTCATAATTATCAAGTTGCCACGTTTACCTCATAATTTATTCCCTGCTGCATAGTTTGCAGATCTGTAATAAAAAAATCGGGTTTCTTGGTCACATGGATAAAAGTTACTATAAAAAAGCATCACACGTACTGGTGCATAGTGAAATACCCTTTTCAAAGGTTAAGTGGTGACCTTTTAGCTGTTTATTCCT
The DNA here is from genome assembly GCF_964261635.1 of Lissotriton helveticus. Taxonomy (NCBI): domain Eukaryota; kingdom Metazoa; phylum Chordata; class Amphibia; order Caudata; family Salamandridae; genus Lissotriton; species Lissotriton helveticus. The sequence goes on along the minus strand of NC_136071.1, from coordinate 1,147,533,110 downwards.
GTATTCAAGCGCTAGACCTGTACTGATCAAGCGAAACCTTTGTTCATGCTGAGGGGCCCTGCGGGACAGGTGGCAGAGAAAATGGGTGGAAATGAGGGCATGGAAAAATGGCTCCCTTAGAAAACAAAACATTCGTGCAAGATACCAACAATATAAAGTGAAATGAAACCACACAACCCAGTTTTTTCTTCTTCTTGTCTTGTTTTCTATTATTATTCATCACGTTTCAATGGACTGGAAAGATTAACTCTCGAAACTGAGAAAGCTAGCAAAAGGAGAAAGCGATACAGCAGAACAGTAGGGAAGAAAGTGACGACAGCAAGACAGACAGAATAGAGTAACAAGAGAAAACTTGAACAAGAGATTCAGGTCACTTGAACAAAGAAAAAATAATAGAACAGAGAAAAGAAAGGAACACAAAATAAGAAACAAGAAGTAGAAAGGAAAAGACTTCAGACGAGGAACGTAAGACGAAGAAGCACGAGCTGATTTTTTTTTAATCACTTTTTTTTATTTTTCCCTTCCATACTTATTGTTTGCTCTCTCGAGGGTACCGGAAGAGGGGGCCCCGCTGAGCTGCAGAGCTCGGAAACCTGGAAAAGAACAGACAAAAGAGCTGGAACTCTCTGAAGAAAGAAACCTAATAAGAAGAGACTTGTTGTATGTCATAGAAAACTTCAACCATTGTTGCCCTGGAAATAGCAATCCTGGCTTCTTCGAAAATGTGTCCTAACAAAGAGAACTGAAACTCAGCGAGACACAGGGGCATATTACCAAGGGCCTTATCGCCGCTTTAGCGGGAATTTTTCCCGCTAAAGCGGCGATAATTTTATCACCCTATTACCTAGCTGTCGCTAACACCAGTTAGCGACAGCTAGTAGGAGATAACGGGCATTTAGGTGCCCACTTTGCATGTCAGCGATAATTATCGCTAATAACATGCAAAGTGGGCGTGCCAAGATGTTAGCGACTGGAAACAGTCGCTAACATCGCTATCTCCTATTACCAACTTTTGGAAATAATCGCGCTAAGCGCGATTATCTCCAAAAGCTAACGCCTGCCCAGAGCTGTTCTTAGCCATGTTATCCAATGGTAGGTGTATAACAGGGCTAAGAGCATTTGCTCGGTAATGCATGAATATTGCTGACTTTACAGCGATATTCATGCATTGCGGCCGATTTTTATCGCTTAGGAGATAAATCTTGATAATAGCAAGGCTCCTAAGCGATAAAAATCGGCGGAGCTCGGCGATATTAATATTGCCGCTAAACGAACATAGCGATAATTATCGCTAGTTGTTGGTAATATGCCCCTTAGTGTCCTTCCACCAACGTATCTGTGACTCACCCACCTGCAGCCACCGGTCCAAATTAAACACTGCTTGAAGTACGCAGATTTAAAATATAAAAAGATTGCACTTATATTCAGCAGATAAACGTCTGTCTTAGTTACCACCCATGTGTTTATTGGGCTCTGCCAGTGGTGAGTTCCTCGCATACTCAATAATCATAATCAATAAAAAAGAAATACTCAGGAAGGTTCAAAGGGAAACTTTATGACACAGCTGCATGGGGTCGGATGCACATCGCCCCCGGACTCCCCAAACAATGATCAGGGGATTTATACTTTTCTGTACACATTGCTCAAAATACACAGCCAATCAGAGCATCTACCTGGCGTAACAATCCTCAACATAAATCCAATCATATATAACGAATTGGTAAAACAAACATAAAAAGACTAGATAAATATAACCATCCCAATACGCCAATATCAGTATTTTATATGTATTTTAGCATTGCATAAAATCAAATTGTCCCAAAAATTCATTTTAAGCTACAGGACTTTCACATATTTTTTCAATGATCCCGTTGTGTAAAATATTATGGTTTTATTAACTGAAATAAATATACTTTGACAATCATATATCAGAATGAACATTTGCCTATATGTGGATTCTTGATTATGAATCTGAAAGAAGGTGCTACCCGAGGGGTAGAATCCAGAACTGTTAACATAACATGTATTTGTAAAACAAACGTTCACCTGGAGGCATCTTGGCACTGAATAACACATGTTTATTGTTACCCACCTGAATGGTACTCATTTTATCGACCTCAGATGGATGAAAGGCTGAGTGGACTGCCGGGATTGGAACCTGTAACCATGAGGTCAAACACAGGCCCCTGCAATGGATGCATTTGTCCACTGAGCCACCAGCCAAAGCATGTTAAGCACAGCAGCCGTGTGTCCCAAGCACCCGTGATTCTCTCACTGTGAAAGCCTGGCGGTCATTGGAAGTGCAGCTCAGGCCAGCAGGCCCATGGACACTCTGCAAGCTCATGGGTTTTTAATGATATATTTCATTGCTTTTATGGTTAAGCAACAAACAGTGCAAACATGGAGCTCGAGCCTCATGGACCACAATATAAATATCGAGCAATGCAAATAAAGGACTGAAAGCTATCCACAGAGTCAGAAATCGCAGGTACCACCGCCGCTGAGGTGGAAGCACACATTACCGTAACATTTGACCATAACATCGACAGTCGGACCACTCGATCTACGCCCCCCAGATTCGGTTGAATTTTTGTGGAACGCCCCTCGCCCTTATACACTAAGGGGCATATTTACAATAAGTGACGCATCCCTGCATATCAGCAGGGATGCGCCACTTATTGTGCGCCATGCCTCCGTGGGTGCGCCGCATTTACAATACGGCAGACCATGGTACAAAAACGGCACAGATGCGTCACGCATCTGTGCCGAAAAGTGGCGCATTGCTGGAGTTGCGTCGCAAGCGCAACGCAACTTCAGCAATGCTCTGGGGGGCCCTATCATGTTAATGCTGCGCCAATCCTTGCGCCTGCTTCAAGCAGGCGCAGGGTTTTGACGCAGCATGGGCCCCAAAGTGACTGAGTGAAATCTTGTAGATTTCACTCAGCCACTATTAGAAGGCGTTCCTGCACCGGAACGCCCCCCCCCCCCTGCGCAGGAACGCCTCCTTCGGGCGCAGGGCTTTACAACGTGACGCATCTCCCAGATGCGTCACGTTGTAAATACCCCACACCATGGAGCATCTTTTGCGCCGCCGCTGCGTCACAAAAGTGATGCAACGGTGGCGTAAAAGAGGCGCAAGGGGCTTGTAAATCTGCCCCTTATGTTTCAAGAGCGGGCAGGAATCCATGCCACTCTTGTATGGATGGGGCCTGCTCATCTCTCCAGTGTCTGGCCAGGTCTCGTTTGGCTACCATATATGTAGTTGCGAGGAGTGAACGGATTGCCCGGGACTCACCCACAGAGTCCATTATCCCCAATAGCACTATTTTGAGATTGAGTTCCAGTGGGAAACTTATCACCTGTCCCGTGTGTCTGATGATCAATGCCCAATATTCCAGCGCCCCTGGGCATCTCCAGATAGTGTGATAAAAGGTACACAGGTTGGACCCACAAGCAAGAGTCATGCAGGGCCACGGACCCGGCTCGTGTGCCGGAGGCGTTTGGGGAGTAATAGGTCCTGTGAAGGTATTTGAATTGGACTAGGTGTTGTCGCATTGATATCGCTAACGTCTTTGGGACTATCATTGCCTTGACGTTACAAAGCATGCAATTATATTGCAGGGTTTTACAACACAGTATTTACATCGCAACTACCATTACATCACATGATTTTACAACGCATGCCAGTACAACACATTTTTTAAAACTACCATTACAACGTATTTCATTACAACGTGTACCATTACACCGCATAATACTTTTAGGGCAACAGTAGGGTAAGTGTTGGATAGTGTAGGGATAAAAAATACTATTCTCACTCCAGTGAGTGCAACAGTAGGATAAGTGTTGGATAGTGTAGGGGTAAAATTACTAAGTGTTGGATAGTGTAAGGGTAAACATTACTATTCACACTCCAGTGAATGCAACAGTAGGGAAAGTGTTGGATAGTGTAGGGGTAAAAATTACTATTCCCATGTACCCCAAAGCCCAGTCCAACCCTAATACTAAAAAAATCTCCATTACTTACCTTATAATGAGTTGTAATAGCATGCGTTGTAATGGTATGCGTTGTAATGGCATGTGTTGTAGTGACATGCGTTGTAATGGCATGCATTGTAATGGCATGCGGTGTAAAGGCAGTTGTGTTGTAACAGTTTCGTTGTAAAGGTAGGTCGTTGTAATGACTGCGTTGTAATGGATGTTTCCTCCAAGAAGGAGCTCTGAATGCTCGACACAGCCTCCAAGTCCCTAGTCATGGCCTCATATGCCAAGGCCTAGCTTTAGGTGCTCAGACGCAACCTCATCTGTCCAGAAATAGTCTCATAAGCATCCCACAGTCTGACATTTTTGATGCTCCGCTGTTAAGGTGCTCTGGGTTGGTTTCGAAGGCATTACTATGCTGCTTGAACTGGCAGGCCTCAGCTCTCTGCCACGCCAGCCCAGAGGCAACATGGCCTCACGTCCACTGATGCCTCAGGTCATACACACCAGGTGTGGGGAGGAAGTAGAGCGTCAGTGGTGGGCAGGCGGGTAGGGGCCAGTCTTGCTGCAAGGTGAGTTGAGGAGGAAAAGGAGCACAACTTCTCCCTTTAGCCCCTGGACTTTCTATGTAGACCAAAGTGTGGTGAGGCAGGCCCTGGCAGAAGACCTCCTCTCCTGCCTCCCTGCAAGCCATCAAGAGCAAGCAGGGAGCTGCCAAAGGTCCAGGGGATGGCTGGGAGCCCGAACACTGCTGGAAGCAAGGCTGACTTTAAGAGACCAACACCAGCAACCATGGAGATAGATTCCTCTGAAGGTCTATAGTTCTAAACGGGAGACAACCTTTAACACGCGGGAGTTTCACAGCGGTAGGTTTACAACGCAGGTTTTACAACGCAAGTCGTTTCAACGACTTGAGCTGGAGGGCGCTGTAAGCTAAGGAATAGCATGATTAACTATCCAACACCTTCCCTACTCTACGTAGACTGGTGTTGGAATAGTAAATCGTACTATCCCTAAGGTGCCCTCCAGCGCAAGTCTTTGAAACGACTTCCATTTATAAAACCTGCGTTGTAAGATACCGCGATCAACATGATCGCGTAGTATCGTCATACATTCGAATTGAGGTTTGTTGGACAACACAGCAAAAATCTAAACCATCAAAACACCCACAAGGAAGTACTTTCAATCTAATGTGCTCTTGGATGTTTGCTGCAAGGACAGAGTTAATTTCTTGTTTTTTTGCTTTTTAAAAATGTACTCCTGTTCCTGGGGTCTGCTCTGATGTCTGTCTCCTGAGCCGGAAATCATCTAACAGGCCTCGTTTCTGTCCTTGCTCCTTGTGAGAATGAATGTGGAAATTGGTTAAAAGATTCAGCTCTCAAAAGCTGAGAAACAGGGCATGAAATGTTCAGAGACTGCACCTGTGCTGCATCAGCATCCACTTTGCATAGATGCCCCTCCTGTTTCCCCCTGGCTCTTCAGATCTCTGAATTATGCCGTGGTACATTACAGTGGACTCTGAGGCTGGACTGGACAGGACGCCTGGTGATGGGACAGGCCTGCTGCTGTGCAAACTCTTTTTTGCCACTCCCTCTGCTGCCCTGATCCAAAGGGGTGTATCAGGACTAGCAAGGTGTAAACAGCAAATGGCAAGGGCTAGCAGAAGCTACTCCTGGTTACCCCTAATTGGGGTTTCTGGCCCCTTAGGAATTTCCTCGAGAGTACATTACTGGTACGTTTGAGAATAAGGGCCTGTGCTTGAATATGGATTTGATGGTAACATTAAAGGGCTCCCTGACTCACATGAATTCATCTTTGTAGCACTACAAAGGTTAGTGTTACAATTGGCCAGCAAGAGTGCATCGTGTGTGCCACTGATCCTGAAAGAGCCTACAAATGTGGTGGCATAAAAGTCAGTAAGTAGGACACTTATTATGTTCCTTTCTAAGTAGTGATAAACATTGAAGGGCGGGGACGGTAAGGATCTCTGGGTTACCCACAAACAAGTAGAAGTTTCAAGAAGTTGTATTAGCGCTATCCGTTACTCATCTCAGCAGTTTGCACCCCCAAATCCGCGGTATCTTTGATCTACGTGCTGATGAGCATGACTGACATGGCGTTCATGCTTAATGGAGACTCAATGTGGCTGACATTTTGGGTGTGGGAGAATCCCTTTTCCTCTAGTAAGCTCTCTTCTGAGAGTGTGGTCTGTGCTTCAGTGTTCGAATAGCCATCCCACTGTAGCCTTTTATCACGTGACCACTCACTGGGAAGACCACCCTCACTCCGCACCTCAAGGTGCAAGAATCACCAGTCGCTAAAGGATTCTCAGATAACCATTGAATGTTTAGCATCTGGTAACCATCGCTTAACCCAACAAATTCCTATGTATTTGTCAATCACCGTTATGTGCCTTGTAGAGCGCTCTGACACCCGCAAGGGTCTTGTTCGCTCTATACAAAACTGTCAAAATAAAATAAATAAATAAAAATAAGCACTTGGGCCTGTCCCTAAACACCAGGCTGCAAGAGTTCTGGTCCACTTTCAAGCTGGTACTAGAGAGTTTTGTGTCCCATTCCCTTCTCATGACAAATAGAGGTCTACCATTACCCCAGAGGATACATACGGGGAACTAACCCCAGCTCCCTAGGAAAATAACAAGATGCAGATAAGATCTCCTTTTCTGATGGAACTGTTATAGGCCGCCCCAGGACTCACCTCTGCTAGAGGTTCACACAATCTTTCACACTCCTTATTTATTTCCCACAATACTGATCCACTGTTCAGTCCACCCAAACCACAGCAGTCTAAGTACAGGGAGTGTTGCCTTCCACCCAAGCAGTTCTAGAAATTGTTCATATTTGGACTGTGTACAGAGAGCTGTAAGTTTCTTGCAGTTTTTGGTGACTCCGGCCCGAGGCTTAATTATTTGGGGAGGGGACGTGGGACCCCCCTTTCTCCTGAGCCATATTATGGCTCACTGGACCCCATCCCCGGGGCCTGGCGTAAAACAGTGGCTCAGGACCTCCTCCCCAGGGACACTGTTGCAGTCACGGCTCGTGCAGGGCGTTACACCGGCGGTGACGTCAGGCAGAGGAGGGGCAGGGTGGGGGGTTGTAAAATGCGGGATATGGACGATGTCAGGTAAGTACCGAAAAAAAGAAATAAAATGGATTTCGTTACCCGCGCTGCATCGCCAAATGTGATGCAGCGCGCGCAACGAAATTCGTTTTTTTTCCCGGTACTTACCTGACATCGTCTATATCCCGCATTTTACAACCCCCCACCCTGCCCCTCCTCTCCCTGATGTCACCGCCCGGTGTAACGCCCTGCACGAGCCGTGGCTGCACTGTTGTTCCCTGCTCCTGCCCAAAGGTAGCAGAGAGACTCCTGCTGGACAGGAGCAAGGAACATAGGATTTCTACCTCACTGTGGGAGCAGAAAGAAAAACGTCTTCCAGTCAGGCAGGAACAGCAGAATGCAGCCAGCTCCCACAGGCACCCAGGATGGGCACTGGCAAGGAAGCTGGCGGGGCTGTGGGGGCCTTGAGCCTCCCCCTACCGCCCCCAACTTGCAGAGTTGTGGGTGTCCCGGGTGGGATCGGGCATCCACAAAAATAAAAAGAATAACTTTACAGCAGCGCGAGAGTGGGCTACCTGTACTTCCATTTAAAGAAAAAATGCTGTCTGCACCCAGACTGTTAAACAAAGCAAAAAGACAAAAAACTGTTGCAGCCTCGCCACTTCACTATCGAGGTAGCGAGGCTGCTCCAAAAATATTCACTCCTCCCTCCCAGGAGAGCCCCACAGTGTCCTTGTCGGATCAGAAACTTCCTCTGCATGGTGATGGACATGTACTACCTGCCTTGAGTGCCCAAGTGTCCCTAATGCTGATTTTTGTTGTCATCTGTAAACACAGTTCATGTGTGTGCACCATAACATAGACCTGTCTCACAGATTGTGGTCTTGTTGGACTGGGAGGGACACCCAAAGCGCTACCCTCATAGTGGTGGAACGCTACTGCCTTCACCAGAGTGAAGCAGCACGAGTGCAGTGGTTGCAGCATACCATGGAGTGATGAGTAAGAGTGAACAGGTCATTTTTAACCTGTGTCACTGGATTGAGGCCTGCAGGCTCACTCACCTCTTTAAAGTACCGATGCTGTGTGCTGAACTCATCCCTTGACCTACATCAGTTAGATGCAAAGTGCTGCGCAGCACAAGAGTGGTGATTCTGTGCTCGATTTATGTGTGCCTGGAAAAGGTATAGTACTGTGCTACAGCGGTGCTGTGCAGTGCATGCATGGAGAGTGTGTTTACCGGGTATATATACTGGAGAGGAACACATTACAAGAGCTGTGTATGGATGTGCAGGGAAAGCATGTGATGAGTGTTTGTGTGCTTGTGAAAAGTGCAATACATGAAGGGTGTAGTGCTGTGCAGCCCACACAAAGCTGGCTGTATGTGTTTGCTAGCAGAGTGTGTGCTGTGGTATACCAATGCACAATACAGAAAGGCTACAGTACTGAGCAGTATGCACAGCGTGAATGTGTGTGCTGAATGTATGTGTGCCTGTGGTGGCACAATACTTGCAGGTACCAGTGCTGGAGAGTGAGTGTGTTATGTACATACACTGAGTTCAAGTGTGCCTGTAATGGTACATTACATGTTGGACACTGGGTTGCATTTTTGGGAAACCCAGGCCTGCTGGCTGAATACATGAAGGGGTAGAGGAATCCCCCGACAGATTTATGTATTGCCGCATTACTGTGGGCGGGGTCGGACACTGGAGAGGGAGAGCAGGGCTCACCCTGCACACTTCAAAGGGTGCTCCTTGATTCATTGAGAGTTGACATGGAAGGGGCCTGGACATATCTCAGGAAGGAGATGGGCTGATGGAGGAATCATACAGAGTAGGGCTGGGAGCCCGGGAATAACCTGTTGATGCACATATCACTATGGCTGACATCCAAGTGTGAACCCTCGTCACTCCCATGACCTATTCTATGGGACTGTCAGCTTCGGAGTCTCTCCTGGTGTGACAGACTGCCTTTCAAGAGGAAGCGAGAGAGAGGAAAAGTGCACACGTCAAAAGAAGCAGAACCCCAACATAAAACTTCAAAAACCCAGGCCTTAAATCAGAGTTAGTGTTTGGAAATGTACTCTAAAAAGGGTAGGTTGAGACCCCAACATTTGTCACCTGCCAAGTAGCCAGATGGGCTGTAAGAGGAGGGGAAGCTCTGCAAGACTTCTGACTGTCACCAGGACTGGGGACCAGGGCCTGGTAGTCTCCCTGATGGGCGAGGGTGCATCACCCAGTTAATCCAAACCACCTGCTCTGGAACCTGGAGCACCTGCGCTAGACTGCTTCCCAAGACCATCAAGGGAGTAGCCAGAACATTAAATTCACCCTCACTTTGACCTAAAGAGCTGATACCACCAAGCAACCGACACAAGTGAGCCGAACCCTCCCTAGAACAGCTTCCTTGTCTCTTCCATCCGTGCATCTATCCATTCATTTTTTCACCCCTCAATCCACCTGCTGTTATCCCCTATTTCATCTTTACATTCTGTCATCCTTACATTCTTGTATCCATCATTCAATCTTCCCCTTTCCATCCACCCACCCATCCATCCATTCATCCATCCATCCACCCATTAATCCATCTACCCTTATTCTACCCAGGCACTCTGACATCTATCCACACATCCATCCATTCGGACACTCTGCCATCCATTCATCCTCTATACCATGCTGCGATTCATCCATTCTGCCATCTACCCACATTTGCCACCCAGCCATCCATCCCTACATTCTGCCATCCTTACACTCAGCCATCCATCCATCCACCAACTCTGCCATCCATCCATTTGCTCTGCCATCCATCTATCCATCCACTCTGCCATCCATCCATCCATCTGCTCTGCCATCCATATATCCATCCACTCTGCCATCCATCCACCCATCCACTCTGCCATTCATCCACATATCCACTCTGCAATCCATCCATCCACTCTGTAATTCACCCATCAGGACTGCCATACAACCATTCATCCACTCTACCATCCATAAATCAATCTGTCATCCATCCACTCAACCACCCACTGTGCAATTTTTCCATCCAACCAGCCACCAATCTACTCTGATATCTAGCCCTCCACTCTTCCATCTATCCATCCACTCTGTCATCTACTCTTCCACTCTTCCACTCTTCCATGCATTCACTCTACTATCCATCTACTCTGCCTTCCATCCATCAATCCATCTTCTCCGCCATCCATCTACCAATTCATCCACTGTGCAGTGCATCAATCCACTCTGCCTTCTATTCATTCATTCATTCATTCATCCATCCATTAATTATGCCATCCATCTACTCTGCCATCCATCCATCCCACTATCCATTATCCACCCATCCACTTTGCCTTTCTTCTATCTACTCTGCCATCCATTCTCTCATCTTTTTGCCCACTCATCCATCCACCCCATACTCTGCCATCCTTTCACATTTTCATCCACCTATACATGCATTCCTTTACTCTGGCATCATTTTGCCTGTCCAACCACCTATCACTTCACATCCATACATACATCCATCCCTTCACCTGCCCATCCACCTATCCATACCTGCATTTCTGGCTGTATTTTGTCCTGCTGACGGCGAGCAGTGACAATGTTTTAAAACTTACCTCACTGACCTTGCTGATTACTAGCAGCCACACTCACCTCGTTTGCCTGCCTGAAGCCAGCAATCCTCCGTGGGCTGACCGCTTAACGGTGCTCCCCGGCGGCTGCGGGCGCCATTTTGGGTTGGGTTGGTCGGCGTGCTCCACCTTCGCCACACCCCCCTAGTCACATTTCTACTTAAACAGCTACTATGCGTCAGCGCAGTGGACGAGCGCAGCGGGCGCGTCGTAGGCGCGCCGGAGTTGCGCCAGAGTTAAGCCCGTCTGCGCCCGTCCGCGGCTGGCCGGGGCCCGGTACCGGTCATTATGCCCACTTACCCACCATGTACTCTCCGGCGACCATTTACTCCCTCTGGCACTCATGTCCCCCTCAACCTACAGTGCTAGAGCGCATTGCCTCTCTTGGCTTACGTAATTTTTCTTCCGCACATTCACGGCCTAGTGTGTTATTTCAACAGCTGTCCGACGCCCCTCCATCCCCTGTCTGTCCGTCACCAAGGCACGACCCCATTCCCCCTCGCACCCCCGGTAGCCCCCAGCCTACCACCACTGCGATCCTTCTTAACACTAGGTCTGCGGTTGGGCATCACCTTGAGCTATTCCACCTGCTTGACTCCCGCCAGCCTGACCTGTTATTCCTCACGGAAACATGGTTTAGGGATGATTCCCTCCCGAGCCTTTTATCCATGCTGCCCTCCACTTACTCGGCCATCAGAATGGATCGCCCCGGGGGAAAGACTGGGGGAGGTGTTGCTCTGATTACCCGCACTGATTTCCATTTCCAGACACTACCTTCCCTTCCTATTCCCGCTGTGGACTGTCTAGTAGTCCGTTCCACCTGGTTCGGGGTTCCTCTGACTTGTGTACTCATCTACCGTCCGCCTCAGTCTACCCCCGACTTTCTAACCTCTATTGAGGATCTCTTGGCCACTCTAGTAGTGAACAATTCTGCAGTCCTGGTACTTGGGGACTTGAACTATTGGCCGAATGACCCTGCTGAAGATGCAAGATCTAAGGAATTCACGGCCCTGCTCACCAGCCTCAACTTTTCTTCCCAACTCACTATGCCTACCCATATCCATGGCCATCAACTCGACCAAATCTGGACCCTTAATATCCCTACCAACCCTCCCACCATCTCGCCTTGCTCCTGGTCAGACCACTCCCTTATTTCCTTTGCAGTAGACCTCGGACGGCCGCCCAAACCTCCCCTGCCCAAAAACACCTGGGCCAGAAAGTGGGACAAGGCCGACCTCCCCGGGGTCTGCTCTTCCCTTGCAGCATCTAGCCCCGAGCTTAGTGGTTTATCCCTTCCCACCCAGCTCACAGCCATTAACATCTGGCTGTTAAAGGCGTGCAACAGCACTGTCCCCCTTAAGAGAGTGATCATTAAACGTGCCCACGCGGCCAACAGATGGTTTACCCCCTCCCTTAGAGATAAAAAGCTAGCGGCACGCAGAGCCGAACGAGCGTGGCGGCGCACCTATTGCACCCTTCTCAAAGCAAGCTACTGCTCGGTACTCAACGAATATAAAAGGGACATACTAAAAGCAAAAGCTGAGTACTTCTCTGGTAGATTCCTGGCAGCGGAAAATCAATCCAAGGAAATATTCGCCACAGTACACGAGCTCGCTGCTTCCGACAGGGTGACCTCCAAAATCCCCCCATCTCAAACACTCTGTAACTCCCTTAACTCCTTCTTTATTGAGAAGGTGGCCTTCATCAAGGCCAACATCCCTCCCTCACTTCCGGTACCGCCTGCTGTTCACCCCTCCCCCCCGCTCCACTCTTCACCCAGTTCCCCCCTTTGACACGAGAAACCTTCCTCCCCTTACTGGCCCGGGTAAAATCGGGTTCCCCCCAGGACATTGGTCCAGCATTTGCCCTGAAAGAGTTTTTTTCTAATTACTACTCCCCCCCACTTACTTTAATCAATCACTCCCTTAAAACTGGCACTGTCCCTCGCGCCCACAAATCGGCAGTCATCATTCCGATTCTGAAAAAGGCTGGCACTGATCCTTCCCTGCCTGCTAACTACCGTCCCATTTCCCTTCTCCCTTACTTGGCGAAGGTCTCAGAGGCTCATGTCACCGGGACTCTGAGCTCCTTTGTGGAATCCACGGGCCGCCTTTCTTCCCGTCAGGCGGGCTTTCGCCCGCTGCACTCTACCGAGAAGGTGGTTGTATCGGTGATGGACAAATTGAGGGAGGGCATTGACACCTGCCTCCCCCAGGCCCTGGTCCTGTTAGACCTGTCCGCCACGTTCGACACGGTGGACCACGACATTCTGTTGACCCGTGTCGAGGCGGCGGGCATTGGGTGCACGGCCCTTGCCTGGCTCCGATCCTTTTTAACGGATAGGGAGCAGGCCGTCCATCTGGCCGACTTTGCTGCCCCACCTCGGAGAGTGACTTGCAGCGCCCCCCAGGGTTCCTCCCTGTCTCCCTTGTTATTTAATTTATACATTTCACCCCTCATTTTTTCTTTACAGCAGATGGAGGTCTCGGTGTTTAATTACGCCGATGACCTCCAACTTATTTTCAATCTCTCCTGTTCCCCCACCTCTGCCCTGAATTTCCAGAGAGTCATGCTTTTCATCCAAGAGTGGATGAACTGCAACCACCTAAAGCTAAACCCCGACAAAACCGAATTGGTGTTGACGGGGGTGGTTGCAGTCCTTGGTCCTCTTATTTTTGACCCCACTCTCTTGGCCCCCCTCCCCTTCCGGTTCCCAAGGTTAAAACCCTGGGTATCTTTATTAACCCCCTGCTCACCCTTCATACGCAGGTTAACTCAGTGGTGTCTGCCTGCTTCTTTTCCCTCCGTACCATCCGTAAGGTCTCCCGATTCTTCTCTGTCGCCGCCCGCAAGCTCATTCTCATGGCCATGGTGCTATCGCGCCTTGACTATGGGAATGTGATCTATAATGGTGCTCCAGCCTACCTGATCCGCCGGCTCCAACTGATACAAAATCAGGCGGCCCGCCTGATTTATGGTCTTCCCAAAACCACCCATGCGACCCCTCTGTTGCAGTCTCTGCACTGGTTACCGGTGAGGGAGAGGGCCCTTTTCAAGTTGGGCTGCATCACGTATCAGGCTAGGTCGGGGACTGCTCCCGCTTTCCTTTGTGAAGCCATTTCATCCTACCTTCCGACTAGAGAGCTCCGCTCCCCTCACCAGGCTCTCTTGTCAGTCCCCCGATTCAGGAAGCAGAAGTCCGGGGGGGCCAGATTTGCGGTGCTAGCTCCATCCTTCTGGAATTCGCTTCCTTTTGCACTTAGGACTTCATCCTCCTACTTGGAATTCCGCAAACTTCTCAAGACCTTCCTGTTTTCTAGATCTGCAGCAGCCTAGCCTTCCCCTCCGCCTCCACTGGTTCACCGCTGTCTAGCGTCATGAAACTGTTCCGGTATAAGTGCGCTTAATAAATATTTTAAAATTCAAATTCATACCTCTCTGAACTCTGCCATCCTTTCACCTGTTCATTCACCTATGTATTCACACATCCATCCATCCTTCCCTTTACTCTGCCACCCCTGAGCCTGTCCATCCACATATCCATTCACTCACTCATTGTAGGAAAGTGCCTCTTTTGACATGGTTAGTCCCCACTTTTGAATTGAAAGTGCACTGCGTCCCTGCCAACCAGGTTCCCAGTGCCAGA